>NC_057411.1:27275175-27980179 GCF_019320065.1 Cervus canadensis | reverse complement strand
AGCATGCACAGACCTGTACCTGCTTCGTTCCTTGACCTTCCCCACATGGCTCCTTTAGCTTCAGAATTTTACATTCTTTCTAAAGAAAGCAAGACAGAATGCCTTGCTTCCTTGTTACAGGAATGTCATCATTACTCTTGCAAGTCCCATTTTAAGGATATTGCTTCTAATATGATTCTTCTGATAATCCACAATAATGGAAGGAATAGGAGATGTAGATATAAACAGGTTAGGGAAACATCCCTTGTTTCGTCTTTGAGAGATAAACTCACAACCAAACAGGTTGTAAAATAATAAGACTGGCTCCACAGGTTATACAGAGAACCTGGCATTAGTGCCATGGCCACACTTCTTATTTATTCACATCTTGAAATCCTGTTTTTCATCCACTCATTCAACTGTTCCTACATCCCCCCACCCCCATCCCCTGCCAGCATCCACATATATCTCCCCACTCTTCACCTGGTCCTTTTGTTTAAGTTTCTATCTGGTGGCTGATTTTTCTCCCTTTGGGCTGGCAGTTCTCGACCTTGGGTTCACATTTGAAATTACCTGGAAGTATTTAGAAAGAATTCTACTGGGTGTTTTGTAGCAGGAGCTTTTTCAGGATAACTGTGCTACCCTCTTGTCCTATATGTGACTTATAGACAGAGCAGCAGCTGACACACAAACTCACATTGGAGCCTCAACTGTCAGATCTCATTAGCTGAAATTATTGGAGTTGCAATTAAAGCAAAATGAGTTCAATAACAGTGACATTAAAAAAAAAAAAAAAAGAAAACCAATGCTTTTGTTCCTAAGTTAAAATAAGGTCAGAGAATAAGGGTAAAATGTTAATGGCAGCATATTTCTTTTACCTCAGTAGAGTATTTAGAAAGGTAAATAGTACAAACTACTTACATTACTCCAAGAATCTGCACTGGGTTTGCTTGATTTCAGGGAGAAATTTTTAAAATAGTGCAAACCAACTGGTGTTTTGATATTTGGTGAGTTTTATTAATGTGGAATCCAATGAGAATGCTCCACACACTATTAGATCAGGTTTTCTCAAAGTTGGTCTGCATTATCTCTGGGTAAATTTAGACCCTGTAGATGGCAATGTGGATGCTGAGTTTGTGTTTAATTATTAAGCAGCACTTTGTTGAACTAAAAGTACAAGCAGCAATTCTCTTGAGGCCTGCAAGTTTCTGAAAATATTAACTTACTTGCATTAAAGCCCAGTGCAGTTCCCTGAGGGCTTATTCTTATCATCTGCATGTGGCTTTTATCAGGACAGCTGGTTCCTCAGCCATCCTTGTGCTGCTTTCCCGAAAGATCTCCCCAGGCTGGTGTGGATGTGGTGTGTCTCGTGGCTGTACTAAGTCATGGGCTTCCCCGGTGGCTCAGACAGTAAAGAATCTGCCTGCAGTGCAGGGGACCCACGTTCAATCCCTGGGTTAGGAAGATCCCCTGAAGAAGGAAATGGCAACCCACTCCAGTATTCTTGCCTGGAGAACTCCATGGACAGAGGATCCTGGCGGGCTACAGTCCATGGGGTCGCAAAGAGTCAGATATGACTGAGCAACTAACATGTCTCAGCAGAAGCAGCTAATCCAGTCATACCTGGGAAGAAGGTGGAATACTCCATGTTGCTGGTTCTTAAAGGGCCTGTTGGGATGGCAGGTGATGGGCTGAGTCAGGTCCCATGAATTGACGTCTTGGGCTGCATCAGGACCTCAGAGTTTATCCTGTTAGCAGTGGGGAGAGTGTCTGCCCTGATAGGCACTTTTGATGGAACTCTCTGGAAGCTGATGTAGATAATACCTTTGAAAGGGGCAAAGCTGGAGAAAAGGATACCAATTGGGAGACTACCTAACACTGAACCATATTGCCGCAGTCCTTGCCAGTAATGAGATGAAAGTGAAAGTGTTAGTCGCTCCATCATGGCCAACTCTTTGCAACCCAATGGGCTATAGCCCACCAGGCTCCCGTGTTCGTGAAATTCTCCAGGACAGAATATGGAGTGGGTTGCCATTTCCTTCTCCAGGGAAACTGCCCAACCCAGGGATCGAACCCAGGTCTCCTGCATTACAGGCAGATTCTTTACTGTCTGAGGCACCAGGGAAGCCCAGTGATGAGACAGGCACAGGGAAAGAAATGGAGAAGAGGAGGAGGTAGGACTCCTCTCATCACTAGGACTGAGTGATTAGGGGAGAAATCATGAGCCCCTTTTTTGGTCACGTTGATGTTGAGCAGCCTGCGAGGTATCCAGGTGGGAATTTTAGGATGAAAGTGTAGGTCCCTCAGTCATGTCCAACTCTTTGTGACCCCATGGACTGTAGCCCACCAGGCTCCTCTGTCCATGGAATTTTCCAGGCAAGAATACTGGAGTGGGTTGCCATGCCCTCCTCCAGGGGATCTTCCCAACCCAGGGATTGAACCTGGGTCCCCTGCATTGCAGGCAGATTCTTGCCTGTGTGAGCCATCGGGGAAACCCATGGATCCATATAATTGATATTATCCCAGTAATTTCAGGCATAGCCCTTCTTTGGGCCTTGCACATGAACGTTCACTGTTACATGCATGTCAGTGTTACGTCCTTAGCTAAATGTCTTCTTGAAACAGGGCCTATGCTTGTTGGGCACAGAGAAAGCTCTCAGTATGTACATATTGGCAAATTAACTGAAAGGTAGGTTTTTCAGTCCAGATGATTAACCTGGCTTTCACATTGCAGATTGACCACGTAACTCAATCATCTTTACAATATTTCTCTTTTTTATTTTATTTTTTTTTACAATATTTATCTTTTTAAAAATACTTATTTATGCATTTTGTTTTTGGCTGCTTTGGGTTTTTGTTGCTGCATGCTGGCATGCTCTAGGTACAGTGAGTGGGGGCTACTCTCTAGTTGCAGTGTGTAGGCTTCTCACTGCAGTGACTTCTCTTGTTGCAGAACACGGGCTCTAGGGCCCCTGGGTTCAGTAGTTGTGGTATACAGGCTTAGTTGCTCTGAGGCATGTGGGATCTTAATTCCCAGACCAGGGATCAAACCCATGTCCCCCGCATTGGCAAGTGGATTCTTAACCACTGGACCACCAGGGAGGTCCCTCCAACATTTCTTTTGATGGAAGTATTACCGCATTACACCTGGAAAAATTCGTCATGTTCTGCACTATCCAAAGTCACATGGTAAAACTGATTTGGGACCTTATGCTGATTTTTAATTTAGCATACGTGGAAGACTCTGCTGGTTGCAGGGTTATCTAGTGGCCCTGGGAGGTCTTGGAGCCCAAGTGATGGTTTCTCCACAGTTTCACGGTCTTTCCGGGGTAGGTTGCCAGATAAAATTCAGGATGCCTAGTTAAATTTGAATTTCAGATAAACTTCAAGTAATATTTTAGTGAGTATGTCTATGCAATATTTTGATTCTCTTCAGTTTATCAGTTGTTAGCATCCTGCTGTAGTGACTTCATCTTTCTCTTATATACTCTTTATTGAATTTTTTGAATGCAAGTTGCAGATATTATAACACTTCGCCCCTGAACCCTTCAGCATTACATTCTAAGAACTAAAGCATTTTTGACATAGCCTATGCAATATTTTGGGCTTTCCAGGTGGCATTAGTGGTAAAGAACCCACCTGCCAATGCAGGAACCATTAGAGATGTAGATTCTATCCCTGGGTCAGGACGATGCCCTGGAGGAGGGCATGGCAACCCACTCCAGTATTCTTGCCTGGGAAATCCCATGGACAGAGGAGCCTGGCAAGTTACAGCCCATAGTGTCGCACAGGGTTGGACACAACTGAAGCTTAGCATGCATGCATGCAATATTTGCGATATCCTTGGGCATCCTGTGTTTTTATTCACTCAATCTGGCAGCTGTACTCTGGAAGTGTGATGGGGTAGCAGCTCCTAGAGTGGTCAAGTATGGACTTTACAAACCCACAG
This sequence comes from Cervus canadensis, assembly GCF_019320065.1. Classification (NCBI taxonomy): domain Eukaryota; kingdom Metazoa; phylum Chordata; class Mammalia; order Artiodactyla; family Cervidae; genus Cervus; species Cervus canadensis. Next base: position 27,976,251 of record NC_057411.1, on the reverse strand, counting down.
ACCTAGACTTGGTGGGATTTGACTTGACTCAACTGTCTCTGTGACTCTGGGAAAGCTGGTGCCCCCATTTCCTTCCCCATAAAATGGTAATTCTTACCTTGTGAGGCCAATGGAAGGCTTAAAGTGTCCATAATGCCCAGCAGAGCACCTGACTCGTGGAGACTTTGAGTTAGTAGCAGCCTGGTAGGAATGGTAATTGTCCTTCTCTGAATTGAACATCAGGGAAGGAGATAAAAATAAAGAAGCAACTGTTTTAGAAGCGTTGGCAGCTGTATTTATAAACTCCCTTCTGTTCTCTCAGTCCTCTTCTCTATGTGGGGTGTACACACACACCCCCTCCCACACCATCTACTCTGGGGTTTACAGTGTACACTAGGTTCCTTGAGGGCCATTGCGAGTGGGGAGGTGGGGCGCCAGGGGACACATTGAAGGTGCAGGAGGGAATTCCCTGGAGGTCTAAGGGTTAGGACTCTCCACTTTCACTGCTGAGGGCATGGCCAAAAAAAAAGAAAGGTACAGGAAAAACCGATATTCTTGGGAGCAAAATTTGAGTGGGTTCAAAGTCAAAGATGGTGTGAGGCTTGTCAGGATGTTGACTCAGCTAAGAGTGACGGGGAGAGACCGGGGGTGGGGGTGGAGGCCTACGGTGAGAAGTCCCGATTGTACCAGCACCTGCATTGGTGTTTTTGTTGTTGTTAGGTTTTTATTTGGTTTGCTTAGCGAAGGACTCCAGTCGACCAGATGTTTATTTCCATCCTGAAAATTTGTCGTCAGCTTGAAACTTGGAGAAGTTAAGTTCAAGTCAGACTGTCATGAGAACAGCCAGTTTTACCCTCCCTCGGGGAACGATTTCGCCGGCCTTCTTTCTGGGAACCCTTCCTCTTGTTTTCGGACGGTTTTGTTTTGTTTTTTACCTAAACTGGATACAAACCCAGCAAAGTAAACTCAGGCAGTTTGCCATCTGTTCACTCACACTGACTGGCTCTTTGGGGATGGATAATTCTAAGATGATTTTCTTTACTTTAATAAATAAATGAGGCTGCAAATCCTTTCTCTTTTTTCTGTTGAAGTGTAGTTGATTTATAGTATCGTGTTAGTCTCAGGTGTACGGCAGAGTGATTCAGTATGTGTGTATATACATACACATACTTTTTCAGTTCCTTTCCATTATAGCTTATTACAAAATATTGAATATAGTTCCTGTGCTAAACAGTCCTCCTTGTCTATGTATTTTATATAGACAAGTGTACATCTGTTAATCCTACACTTCCAGTTTATCCTTCTCCAGTCACGCCCCGCTCTTTGCTAACCATAAATTTCTATTTCTGTGAGTTTGCTTCTGTTTTATAAATAAGTTCATTTGTATTACTTTTTATATTCCATGTATAAGTGAAATCACATAATGTGTATCTTTCTCTGACTTAATTCGCTTAGTGTGATCATCTCTACGTCTGTCCATGTTGCCGCAGCAAGTCCTTTCTCACTCTGGAGTGAGTGAGCATCCACACACTGATGCTTGTCAGAGAAAGCTGGCCAGAAATACAGAGTGTTACATCAACTATCCTGACAATAGTAGGAGAAGCAGTACTACAGAGCCCAGTGTGGGGGAAGGAGGCCCTTGGCCCTGGTGAGGGAGAGCTGACCACAGCTGATGAGGCATCAGCCTCGCCTTTGTTTTGCAAGGACAGAGGCAAAGCTAGATGAAATTAGTCCTCTGTATCCACTTCTGCCTTCTCTTGGGGGTCTAATTAATATATTTTATAGAACTGAGTTCCTTAGATTTTCACTTTAAAAAATATGTATAAGGGAACAGTTATTTTTTCTGCTTATGGAAGTAGTTTATTTTTGTTGTTAAAAAAAAAAATCCAAACAGTGCAGAGAAACATCACAGAGAGAATGGAATACCCCGCCTAATCCTGTTCTATAGAGATGAATGCTATTAGACATCTAGTGAAGGCTTATTGATTTTGAGGATAGCTAAAAGATTGAAATTGTAACATTATCTATACATCACCCCCCTAATGTTTTCATGTTTGCATTTTATCTGCTGGTTTTGTCCACACTTATACCTATTTTGCATTGTCTGCTTTTACCAGTTAACATACATCATGAGCATGTTTCTTATTTCTATGTAGTAGTTTTTATAATCCTAATGATTGCTTTCTACTCTAGTCTGTGAATTATCATAATTTACTAAGTCGCTCTTGTCCTGTTCAACATTTTAGTTATTTCCAATTTTATGCTAATTCCTTGTTACTTCAACCTTAACTGAATCTTACGTAGGATATTTTATGAAGATAGTGACTAAAAACTTTTTTTTCTTTCTTTTCTCTCTTGTTTAACATTTGTTGGGTTGTCTGTATTTGAGGAAACTCATGGAAGTGACATGATCCCTTTCTTTCTTCAGACAAAATCCTGGAACCCTCTCATCCCCAATCTGAAGATGGTGATAATCAACCTCACAGTCAGCATTTATTGAGTATTTTGAGTGTGACTTGAGATAAGCACTCTGCTTAAGCCTCATTTAGTCCTTATAACAATCTTAGCCAAGCCCTCCTTCCAGTGTTAGTTCAGTTCAGTTGCTCAGTCATGTCCAACCCTTTGCGACCCTATGGACTGCAGCACGCCAGGCTTCCCTGTCCATCACCAACTCCCAAAGCTTGCTCAAACTCATGCCCATCAAGTCGGTGATGCCATCCAACCATCTCATCCTCTGTCATCCCCTTCTCCTCCTGCCTTCAATCTTTCCCAGCATCAGGGTCTTTTCTCCAATGAGTCAGTTCTTTGCATCAGGTGGCCAAAGTATTGGAGTTTCAGCTTTACATCAGTCCTTCCAATGAATATTCAGGACTGATTTCCTTTAGGATTGATTGGTTGGATCTCCTTGCAGTCCAAGGGACTCTCAAGAGTCTTCTCCAACACCACAGTTCAAAAGCATCAATTCTTCAGTGCTAAGCTTTCTTTATAGTCCAACTTTCACATCCATACATGACTTCTGGAAAAACCGTAGCTTCGACTAGATGGGCCTTTGTTGGTAAAGCAATGTCTCTGCTTTTTAATATGCTGTCTAGGTTGCTCATAGCTTTTCTTCCAAGGAGCAACCATGTTTTAATTTCATGGCTGCAGTCACCATCTGCAGTTATTTAGGAGCCAAATAAATAAAGCCTATCACTGTTTCCATTGTTTCCCCATCTATTTACCATGAAGTGCCAGTGTAAGCTTCCAAAATACCTCTCACCTGTATCAATGCAAAATAGGCAGCCTGGCACAATAGGAGTGTCAGATAAAAAACAAATCTGATTTGATAAGGAGAGGCTGTTTAGAAGGATTATTGTAAAGGAGAAAGGACCTGGTGGTAGGGGGAGGGGATCTTGCATTTGGGAGTACCTCTGACTGTCTGATCTTCAGGGCCCTGAGGGTTAACCAGAAGGCTTTTCCTTTTATAAGGAGTTCATGGGGCTGGAAAGGAGAGAAACCTGAAGTTTGCTTAACAAGCATGTTTTTACCCAGCTTTATTGAGGTGTGTGTGTGCGAGTGCTCAGTGGTGTCTGACTCTTTGCGACCCCGTGGATTGTAGCCCACCAGGCTCCTCTGTCCATAGGATTTTCCAGGTAAGAACACTGCAGTGGGTTACCATTCCCTTCTCCAGGGGATCTTCACAACCCAGGGATCGAGCCCAGGTCTTCGACATCTGAAGGCAGATTCTTTACCACTGAGCCACCAGGGAAGCCCCAAGTGTACAACACAGCGTTATTAACTGTAATCACCGTGCAGGCATTTGGCTACCATCGATCAGTGGGGTCAGGCTGTCCAGCTAATTGATTATGAGGCAAAAAATGGGAATCTGGAGGGTCAGCGTCTGGCCTTGTCTTAGGTAAACAAGAGAGACATCTGTGATTCTAAGTCATACGGGGAAGGGTGTTTCTTTGAAGTCAGCTATTTCCCAGAACACAGAAGCAAGGATTCTAGAACCATTGCTATTTTCCAGGGGTACAAGGCTCTGGCAAAATTCAGCGTTGCCAGAAGCACAGGTTTGCAGTGAGTCCTGGCCTGGGAGGCAGGCTGCACCCGCTACTAGTACAGTAGATGTCAGGCATTCACCTAACCTCTTTGAGCTTTGGTCTCCTGAGATGTAAAACGGGGAAGATGATTTTCCTTTTGAAGACTACTAAGAGGATTGTTGTTGTTCAGTCACTAAGTCGTGTCCAGCTACTCTTTGTGACCCCATGGACTTCAACACACCAGGCTTCCCTGTCCCTCACTGTCTCCCTGAGTTTGCTTAAACTCAACTCGTTGAGTTGATCATGCCATCCAACCATCTCCTCCTCTGTCACCCCCTTCTCCTCCTGCCATCAGTCTTTCCCAGCATCAGAGTCTTTTCCAATGAGTTGGGTCTTTACATCAGGTGGCCAAAGTATTGGAGCTTCAGCTTCAACATCAGTCCTTCTAATGAATATTCAGGGTTGATTTCCTTCAGGATTGACTGGTTTGATCTCCTTGCTGTCCAAGGGACTCTCAAGAGTCTTCTCCAGCACTACCATTAAGAAGATTGGATGAGATAAAGTGACAACACAACCCTTGGCTCTTGATGGTATTCTGCAGCTCAGAAACCTTCCACACTCCTTCCTTATACATCAGATAAAATCTAGACTTCTGTGACCCGAACGTACCTCTCTAAATGACTCTCCCCGCTCCCTATAAAACCCACGCCCAGTCATACCTAATACCATCACTCCTCTGGATCTTTTACTGTCTCATTCTCCATATCCACTCTTTCTGATTAAACGGAGGGTTCCAGGAGAGATGGACATCCATTGAGCACAGAGGAAGAGCTCACTCTGTCAGCCAGACAGGATAGTGGAATCAATGCCAGCTGTCCAGAAGGCATCCACCCGCATGACCTTCTCTGCTTGCCAAGTTTTTATTCCTTCTTCCTGGCTCACATTAAGCCCTACCCTTCTCCGTCTCAGCTTGTAGAATTCATTGTCTGAACACTGCAGAGACCACTGCCTGGTGTGATCATTGGCCATTTATTACCTGCTACTTTACATTGTTAATTATCTTGCATGTGTATATCCCCATCACCCAAATTGAAGGTAAACTCCTGGAACACAGAAACCACACCTGTGTTGCTAGGGATCCCTCACCTGCAATGCCTGGCACATAGTGTTTGGATGCATTGCATGCATAGTTCTATACTTTGCAAGAAAACCATGGTTATAGCATGCTTTAAATAATTGTTCTGAAAAGAGATCATGGAGGGACACAGATTTTTTTTCCCCCACCCACAAAAGGAACTGGCTGCGTTTAGATCTTTGTTTGTGTGTGCAGAGTCACTTCAGTCATGTCGGACTCTTTTCGAGTCTATGGACTGTAGCCTGCCAGGCTCCTCTGTTGATGGGATTCTCCAGGCAAGAATATTGGAGTGGGTTGCCGTGCCCTCCTCCAGAGGATCTTCCTGACCCAGGAATTGAACCCATGTCTATTACATCTCCTGCCTTGGCAGGCAGGTTCTTTACTGCTAGTGCCACTTGGGAAGCCCCTTAGCTCTTTAGGGTGCTGAAAAAAGTGAAAGTGAAGTTGCTTAGTTGTGTCTGACTCTTTGCGACCCCATGGACTGTAGTCTACCAGGCTCCTCCGTCCATGGAATTTTTCAGGCAAGAGTACTGGAGCGGGTTGCCATTTCCTTCTCCAGGGGATCTTCCCGACCTAGGGATCGAACCTGGGTCTCCCACAGTGCAGGTAGACACTGTGCCGTCTGAGCCACCAGGGAAGCACAGATTAGGGCGCTGGATTACCAATAAGATCCAGAAACTAACAGGTACTAGATCTGTGTGTTTCTGAGTCTAATGTATCTGTATCTGAATTGCTTTCTCGTATCTGAATGTGGTGGCTTCTCATATCTTCCCTGGTGGCTCAGATGGTAAAAGCGTCTGCCTACAATGCAGGAGACCCGGGTTTGATCCCTGGGTTGGGAAGATCCCCTGGAGAAGGAAATGGCAACCCACTCCAGTACACTTGCCTGGAAAATCCCATGGACGGAGAAGCCTGGTAGGCTACAAACCATGGGGTCACAAAGAGTCGGACACGACTGAGCAACTTCACTTTCTTTCTTTTCTTTCTTGTCTGAATATGGCTGAAGTGGCAGGGGACACCGCTTCCTCTGGATACCCTTTAAGGGCTCCTTGGACTTGTAGCTGTCAAGCTGCTGTCATAGGACCTTGACTGTGGCTTTGGCTGTGACCGTTCATGCCTCTCTTCTGCTCTTTTCTGGTTGCCCCATATCATGGTCTTCTCTCCCAGCATCTTATAAGCAAAGCTGATGGAAAATATAGTTTTCTTCTACTATGTTTTGTTGACTGAACCAATATTTCTCCAAAACCTGCCTTGTCCTGGAGGAGTGGGGAGGATTAAAGAAAAAACAAAACCCTATTCTTTTTCTGTAGGTGAACACCAGCAGATAACCTAATATGTTCCAATATTGAGTAGCTGCACTTCTTGTTTTTGGCTGCTAATATCACCTGCGTCATGTTGCTTCTGATTAACCTCAGTTTTTTAGAAGATGTGTTCCATCCTGAGCACTTTTTTCCCTAAGAAATTCCTATATAATGTGTTATGAGATTCAAAAAATGGATGACCCATCCAGTTAAGGGGGATTCTCAAGGACTTCACAAAGGAGGAGAAATTATTGCCCTGCATTTTTCTGGAAATTTCTGGGTAGGAAAAAGAGGTTTTTATTTGAATGGAAGCAGATAACTTCACAGGTATCTATGAGAGACACAGCACAGGATGCCAAGTTTTTCGTAGTCCAGGCCTCCCAGTTCCAAATCCTCTAGGAGACAATTATTATTTCCGTGTTACACTTCTCATAGTTAACATACTAGTTTTAGGTAGGTTTCGTTCAGTGTTAACTGAGCTGTTTCTAGGGGCTGTGTGTGCATTTTATACCAGAGAAACTCTACCACATAGAGTTACCGTATAGAGCCTGGCTCTGACACGAAGAGACACAGACCCTTCCTTGTCCTTCCATGGCCTCTGGGTTCCATGTGGTCAGCCTTTGTCAGCTGCTGTCCTCTCCCTCTGTCTCTTTCTGGGCCTGACTCTCTCCCTTGCTCCTCTCAGATAACTAAGACTCCTGTTTAGAAGATAAGATAAAATACCACAAAGCTCTGAAAAAAAAAACAGCCTAAAATGATCAATTAGGCTGCTCTATGGCTGGGGTGGGGAGAGATTAATGTGTGTGTGGCAGGGGTAGGGGGAAGGGAAGGGGGGTGTTTCCCCAACAAGTGAGACTAAGCTGGATCCCAAGCTTGGAAGGAAAGGGGTTTTGTGGTTTCTGTTTAAATTTTTCCATCTCACCAATTTGACCTCAAATTGGTAAATCAGTACCGATAGTAAAGGCCAAGAATATTTCACTAATATGCTGTTTGCGTAAAAATCTGATGATTAGATGTTCTGGCTGGTTCCAAACCACAAGGAGCCCCCAGTCCTATGACATGGCCAACTCACGGATAGGAATTGATTTCCAGCCCTCCAGACGACTGTGCTTGCTCTGACAAGCTTGGGCTTTCTGCATGCATTTTATTTCAGCACCTCTTTGTCTTCCCCTGCAGAGAGTCTTGAGATATTTCCCACTGAATACTGGAGTCATATCATTAAGTTCCCTTACAACTCCGCTTCTGTTAAATTGGAGGCCTGGACTACTAAAACCTTGGCATCCTGTGGTGTGCTGTATCACAGGGCGTGGTTTCCATCCTGTTTTGAAGCCAATGCCTCTGTTTATCACGATTCAGATCCTCACCGCTAGAGGGGTTTCAGGTGATGTCAGTAGCTGCTTCTTATGCAATCTAGTTACCGTTTCATTAGGGGACTTACACTCTCTTTATCCGTAGGTCTCCTTTTCCTCTCTTCTTTTTAAAATTTTTCTCAGTGTGGGGAATTCCCTAGCTGTCCAGTGGTTGGGACTCCACACTTCCACTGCCGTGGGCACAGGTTCAATCCCTGGTTGGGGAAGTAAGATCCCACATGCTGTGTGGCACACCACCCCCCAATTTTTTTCTCAATGTTTTTTTTTTTAATTCATTATAAAAATTTGGAAAATACATATCTTATCAAGGAGAAAATAATAGTGATCCAGATCCCAACAGCTATCAGATCAAAATAACAGCTATCAGATCCCTGATAGCTCAGTTGGTAAAGAATCTGCCTGCAATGCAGGAGACCCTGGTTCGATTCCTGGGTTGGGACAATCCGCTGGAGAAGGGTTAGGCTACCCACTCCAGTACTCTTGGACTTCCCTTGTGGCTCAGCTGGTAAAGAATCTGCCTGCAATTGGGGGAGGGGGGGCCTGGGTTTGATCCCTGGGTTGGGAAGATACCCTGGAGAAGGGAACGGGTACCCACTCCAGTATTCTGGCCTGAAGAATTCCATGGACTGTATAGTCCATGGGGTCTCAAAGAGTCGAGCATGACTGAGCAACTTTCACTTTCAGATCCCAACATGCAGAGTTAGTTGCTGTTTGCATTCTGGTTTATTTATTCTGAGTCTCTGATCTTATCTTTCTTAAGCACCTCAATGATCTTAACTTTTTAAAAAAATTAATTTATTTTTAATTGAAGGATAATTGCTGTACAGAATTGTGTTGGTTTCTGCCAAACATCAACATGAATCAACCATAGGTATACATATGTCCCCTCAATGATCTTAACTTTAAAAAAGCAGTTTTTCAAAAAAAATACCAGGACAATACCCAGATCGAGTCCAATTCCAAAGCAGTAGTTATTTAATTCACTTCAGTTTAACAGTACTTCCTTCTCAACTTTAACTATGCCTTATCTCTGTTGTTCACTTGCTAACCTGTGTCTGACTCTTTGAGATCCCACAGACTGCAGCACGGTAGGCTTCCCTGTTTTCACTATCTCCCAGAGTTGGCTAAAACTCATGTCCATTGGTTTGGTGATGCCATTCAACCATCTCTTGTCTTAGCTTGATATTAAACTTAATTAGCTAAATCTTAAAAAAAAAAAAGCAGTTTTTCTTTAATAGCAAGTTAACTACTAGATATTAGGTTTATGTGTACTAACCTTGGGTGCAGTATTAATCAGGCTTCTCTTGTAATGCTGGATAACAAGCAAACCCCCAAACTTAGCAGCTTACACATGTTAGGAAGTAGCATGTACTTCCTACTCCTTATGGCGAGGTTGGCTGCAATTTGAGCTGAGCTATGTCAGCTGATTTAGGCTGGACTCCTGGCACCATGGCTGGTCTACACAGGACCATTTTAGGGCCTTGGCTGAAGCGTCACCAACTTGCTGGGACAGGTAGCAGAGGGCGGCTGGTGGAAACTTGCCATGCCTTTAAGGTCTCAGCTCGAAGCTGGGGCATTCCCATTCCACCCACATTCAGTTAATCAAGTCAAGTCACTTGGTGATACCTGAAGTCTGTGGGGTGGCCAGGTTACTCCTTGTGTAGAGGAGCCAAAGTGTATTAGTTTGGGACCGTGCTCTATTTGTTTGTGAGGGGTGTCATAACAATTACCACAGACTGGGTGACTTAAGCAACAGAAATGTATTGTCTCACAGTCTTGGATACTAGAAGTCTTAAGATCAAGGTGTCAGCAAGGTTGATTTCTTCTGCGGCCTCTCTCCTTGGCGTCTATGTGGCTGTCTTCTTCCTGTGTCTTCACATGATCCTTATTTTGTGCGTGCTTATATCCTAATCTCTTCTTCTTATAAGGACATCCTTTATACTGGATCACAGCCCACCCTAATGAGTTCTTTAACTTTTCATTTCTCTTTAAAGACCCTGTATCCAGCGGCTCTCTGCTGGTCCAGAGGTTAAGAACCCATCATCCAGTGCAGGGGATGTGGCTTCAATCCCTGGTTGGGGAACTAAGATCCCATATGATCTGGGGCAACCGAGCCCCCACACTCCAGCGCCTGGGTGCCACAACTAGAGAGAGGTCTGGGCAACACAACAGTGACCCGACACAGCCAAATAAATAGATAAATATTTTAAAAAGTAAAAGACCCCGTCTCCAAATACAGTCACATGCTGAGGTACTAGAGGTTAGGACTTCAATATACAAATTTGTGGGGTGGGGGGACACACAGTTTCATAAGACATAATAAGGGTGGGAAACAAAGGAAGGATTGTAAACAAAGGATAGCCTAAGCAGTAGACCTCAGTGCAGCTTAGCTTTCTCATCTTTAAATCAAGGATAGACAAATCTATGTTAGGGGTCTGCTGGGGAGTGGATGAGAAAATGCATCTAAAGTCCCTAGTGGTGGAAGTGGTAGGGGTGGTTGTGTTAGTCAGTCATGTCCAACTCTTTGTGACCGCATGGACCATAACCTGCCGGGCTCCTCTGTGCATGAAATTTTTCAGGCAAGAATACTGGAGTGGGTTGTCATTTCCTTCTCCAGGGGATCTTCCTGACCCAGGGGATCAAGCCTGGGTCTCCTGCATTACAGGCAGATTCTTTTAAAGTCTGCGCTGCCAGGGAAGCCCCAGGCATGGGTGTGGTTCTACCTCAAATGGAAGGACAGCTTTCTGGCCCCCAGCCCCTGTTCCCTCACACCAGCGAGCTGGGAATGCAGGTGGCTTCTCAGAGTGGTCTGACTTCCATGGAAGCTGTCCAACCACTAGACTCTTGGTAACAAAGCAAATAAGGCCTTTTGGCACTCAACCTGTGGGCGTGGTTTTGCTGACACCATGCTCCACCCATGAGCTGTGGCTCTAGCTTGCACCTTCTCTTCACCACACATACTTACTGAACACCTGTTATGGCTTATAAGCGCTGTGGGCTCCATACGGGCACAAGGCGTGGCCCTGCTCTCAAGGGACTGCAGCCTGTGCAAAAAAATAAGTGAGCTGGGAGGCCAAAGGAGGTGTCCCTCTCTCTGCCTCTGTGTTCAAAGCCTTATGCTGTATAAATCTCTTTTGTCCTCCCCTAGAATATCGTGTTAAGGAACGGTTCCGAGACCTTTGACTCCTGGAAGAAGCCCCCTCTGCCCGTGTACACCCAGTTCTATTTCTTCAATGTCACCAATCCAGAGGAGATCCTCAATGGGGAGACCCCTCGGTTGGAAGAAGTGGGGCCATACACCTACAGGTGAGTCCTCAGCACCTGCCTGTCCTGTCAGAAAACAGAGTGCCCCCCGCCCCGTGGACTGAGCCCCCGTCTCTTCCCACGGACATCTTCAGTAAGCTGCAAGGGAAGCACAGATTCTGACTGCAGCTGTCTGAAGTGCTGCTCGTGGTGGGCACACAGCTGTGAATGCATGGCTTTGTGGGTGGGCCAGTCCGAGCCCATTGTGTTTAGAAGTGCACCTGCTTCTTCCTGAGCTGGAGAATATGGTTACTAAGCCATGAATAGCTGCTTCCTCTCCCTACCCTTTTAAGGTGGCCCCGTGATTTTCTGTGGGCTTCCCAGGTGGCTCAGTGGGTAAAGAATCTGCCTGCAATTCAGGAGATGTGGGCGGACATGAGTTCGATCCCCGGCTCGGGAAGATCCCCTGGAGGAGGACATGGCAGCCCACTCCAATATTCTTGCCAGGAGAATCCCATGGACAGAGGAGCCTGGCAGGCTACTGTCCATGGGGTGACAAAGAATTGGACACGACTGAAGTGACTAAGCATACAGGCACGTGATTTTCTATAGTGACCTTTAGGGTCTTTCCCTTGTTCGCTCCCCACATACCTAGTCTTACGCCAGTTCCTAGAATTCATTGTTAGTCTAAAGACAGGCCTTTCTGTCTCTTCTTTTTCTTTTTTACTTGAAGTATAGTTGATTTATAGCTTCCCTGGTGGCTCAGTGGTAAAGAATCCGCCTGCCAATGCAGGAGACCCAGGTTTGATCCCTGGGTAGGGAAGATCCCCTGGAGAAGGAAATGGCAACCCACTCCAATATTCTTGTCTGGAAAATTCCATGGACAGAGGAGTCTGGTGGGTTACAGTCCATGGGGTTGTGAAAGAGTCAGACATGACTGAGCATGCACAGATGAGATGATAGTTGATTTACCATGTACTAATTTCTGCTGTACGGCAAAGCAATTCAGTTATACTGAATGTATATGTGCACATTCTTTTTTATATTCCTTTCCATTGTGGTTTATCATGGGATATTGAATATAGTTCCCTGTGTTATATAGTAGGACCTTGTTTTTCTATCTCTTCTTATTTATTTTTTCCTCCTCCCCTCCTGAGTACAAGAGATAACCAGGTGGCAGGGTGGGTTAGAGTCGTTGGCGGTGACCACTGATTCCAAGCATTGGGGAGTTAGAATTTCTTTAATCATTTTTTAGAAAGATTAGTAGAGGGAGGTGCTTGGGGATCTTATGGTCAGAGTATTTTCCCCACTGTTGCAGTATTTCCCGCACCTCCAAGACAGTAACCTCCCCCACAACCTTTGCAAACATCTTTCCAACAAAGTTTCTCTTTACCAAGTTTAAAAAAAATAATATTAGAGGAAGCAGATAGATCTTTCTTCAGAACTGCTGTGTGGTAAAAATGCCTCGAGATTCCATCATAACTGATTGCTCAATAAATGGTTGCTGACTGATTCAATCATTGTGAGTCAGGACTGTCTCTGTGCTGGAATTCAGAGATAAAAGTTCCCTGTCCCTGCCGCAGGTGCAAAAGGTTTGACTCTGGAGTCGAACGGCCTGTTGTCAATCTCACCTCGACCACTTACCAGTTCTCTGTGTTTCTGTTTCCTTATCTATAAAGTGGGGATAAAAATAGGACTTCCACCATGGGATTGTTATGAATACCGAGTCAGTGGGTCAGTATTTATAAAGTGCTTAGACTAGTGTCTGGCATGGAATTAGTGCTAGTTAAGTGTTTCATGTTATTATTAGTCTCAGTGGATTGTCTTAGTCTGTGCAAATCAATGCCCAGAATTGTAAAGAGGAGCTTTATCATTATGAAGTGAAGTGAGGTGTAAGTCGCTCAGTCGTGTCCAACTCTTTGCGGACTCCATGGACTATACAGTCCATGGAATTCTCCAGGCCAGAATACTGGAGTGGGTAGCCTTTCCCTTCTCCAGGGGATCTTCCTAACCCAGGGATCTAACCCAGGTCTTCTGCATTGCAGGCAGATTCTTTACCAGCTGAGCCACAAGGGAAAGCCTGTATTATCATTGTATAGTAGAATTTGGAAAAAAAAAAAAAAAAAGACAACACTTGGGTCCTCATTTTAAAAAGCATTTTTGTACATTTAATGCCTCAAGAAACGCCATGGACTAGGTTGAGTCAGGCCTGCAGTTGAGGGTGTACAGCCAGGGGACCGAAGTTGAGCCAGAATTAAGATTTTTGAGTATCCTGTTTGTTTTGCAGTTTTAACAATTTTTTAATGGTGATTAAAAAAAATAATAGAAAATATACCATCTTTACCATTTTGAAGTGCAATTCAATAGTTTTAAATATATTCATATTGTTGTAAAAACAGATCTGCAGAAATTTTTCCTCTTGCAGATCTGAAGCTGTTATAGCCATTATATCACAGCCCTTCCTCCTCTCCCCTCAGCTCCTAGGAACCCCCATTCTGCTTTGTTTCTATGAATTTGACCATTGTAGATACCTCATATAAATGGAATCATACAGTATTTGTGTTTTGCTATGTTTAACTAAATTCCTTTGAGTGGGGAGGTTGACTGGACTCCCTGCAAGAATAAACTCACCTGAGAACTAAAGGAAAACCCCAACAGTCTTCCCTCTGGGTCTTCTGGGCCTGTTCCTGTGATCGTTATCCTCATCTGAAAAAAAGACATAGGCTCTAATCATAACCCAAGGAAATCCAATACTTCATGAAGACACCTTATGGGCCATGGCGTCTGCTGCCTTCATGTGCTGTTGTAGATGTGGTCATGGGGGTAAATAAATCCTAGAAGTGAAATACTGTCCAACTGTTACCATACTCCCTAATGTTCCCATCTTAGAGGGACCTAAACTGACTCTGGAGGCAAGCCTGGGAACATCTCACAGGAGTCCTTAACCCATGATTCAGAGATCCCCAGAGGTTAGTGCATAGCACTCAAGGTGGTCTGTGACTTGGGGAGAGATATTTCCGTTCATTTTCATTGGTAGTGGTTTAGTCGCTAGGTCATATCCAGCTCTTGCAACCCCATGGACTGTAGTCCCTGCAAGCTGCTGTGTCCATGGGATTTCCTGGGCAAGAATACTGGAGTGGCAATTTCCTTTTCCAGGGGATCTTCCCGACTCAGGAATTGAACCCAAGTCTCCTGCATTGCAGGCAGATTCTTTACCAACTGAGCCACCAAAGAATAACCCTGCTTTCATTAACCACTCACTAAAATTTAGCATTTCCTTTGAGTGTGAATGTAGGCAACAAATCCCAGCAGTATTACATTACCATGGCTTCACCACTAAGGAAACACAGATACTGTTATGTCTCATGATAGCTGTTGCTCAAAATATCATTCATGTTCATGAATACTTCAAAATTATAGTACTTGTTAGACCTGATGCTACATCTTGTTTAAAGTGTCAATAAAGAAGCACACAGTGGGACTTTCCTGGCATCCTGTGGTTTATTTTAGGAAATCTTCTTGAAGATTTTAATTTTTGTAAAAGCATCAGAGTACAACAGTGGCTGTCTATAAATGACAAAAGACTTAAATTAACATGGTTAAAGATTTGATTACAGTGCAGTTGACAAATTTGGTTATTTGTGTGACAATACAACATTTGAAGAAATAAGTAGAATCATAACTGAAAACATTATACCAGGACATATAGGACATACTAGATTTTTAAGAATTCCATTGATTTTCTAGACTATGTTAATGACATTTACCCATGCAATATAGCCGCTTAATTGACAATGTTTCCCATGTAATTTAACATACCAGATAGACCTAACTAGTTTGATACCTCTTTTGAAGATGTTTTGGGGTTCCTCTTGTTGTAGCCATGCTTTCCGGGAAACAAACTCACTCAGAAGGACAATGCAGATAGTGGAGTGAACTTTATTACACCAGTGGGCCCAAGGCAGAGTCTCCTCTTAGCCAAGGACCTGAACCAGTTTTTGTGAAAACCTTATATACCCTAAGTGTATGTACCCAAACCCACCTCCCCAAATTCCCTGAAACTAGTCTGAACAAAGGAAAAAGAAAGATACAATCAAAGTGATTCATATGTCTTAAGCCTGGGTAGTTAACAGTGGACAATTATCATAGGCCTGTGGTCACACCCCAATAAGCATAATAGAATGTATGATTTTATTTGGTTGTGCGGATAATTAGGGTATTCTTTTAGGCAATGGAGAGTCTAGGTATGAGCCCTGGGGCTCTTCCTTCGGGGTCTGGTTTTCCAGTTGGCTTGTCGTTTCCATAGATACTGGGCCTACAGCTCAAAGTCCACAGTCCGGCCCAAGATGGAGACCTGCTTTCGAGATGGAGCCTGTTCTGTCTGTCTCCTTCACTCTAAGGCATTTGAATGTTAGCTACAGGTCAAAAGAATTTCATTTAGAATTGACTTGGGGAAGTTTGTCAAAGATATCGAAAGTTTACAACACTTGGTCGGATAGTCACTGTGAAACTATTCTTATTTACTTAACCAAAATGACAAATTACAAAGAACAAATACAGACTGTTACAACACATCACTTAAAAGGTAGAGAAACTTTTTAAAAACTGTTATCAAAAGCAAATCAATAGTCCAAGAAAACTTTGTTCTCTTAACACAGAGAAAAAAACAAATTCTAATTTTGTACTAACTTACTTTTTTTTTTTTCTAACTTACTTTTAATGTTGAAATTTGTTTACTCAGTTAAATTTTATTTTCATCTTAGCCAGTCTCGACCATGTATGAAACTCCTTCTTTTCAGGGTTCCTTTCCCACAGTGCTTTTAAAACTTTCCTTTTTGTCTTCAGGTTTTGTCCTATGCTTTCCTTTTCTTTCTCTCTCTCCAGGACAAAATACCTTCTTTTCCCTTAACAAAATGCATTTCTATTCCTTATATTTTTTTTCCCTTTCATACAAAGATGTTTTCCTTATTAATTTGTGTAGTTTTAATTACATATATTAATTAGAATTCTTAACCTTTAAAACCTTTCTCCAAGAATATATACAGATGGCCAACAGGCACATAAAAAGATGCTCAGCATTGCTATTATTAGAGAAATGCACATCAAAACTACAATGAGGTCAGGGTGTCCATCATCAAAAAGTCTGTAAATAATGCTGGAGAGGGTGTGGAGAAGAGGGTACCTACTTTCACTGTTGGTGAGAATGTAAATTGGTACAGCAACTAGGGAGAATCATAAGGAAGTTCCTTAAAAAGCTAAAAATAGAACTACTGTATGATCCAGCAATCCCCAAATCCTGGGCATGTATCCAAAAAAGATGAAAAATCTAATTCAAAAGCATACATGTACCCCAGTGTTCATAGCAGCAGTATATACAATAGTTAAGTCATGGAAGCAACCTAAACATCCATTGGCAGATGAATGGATAAAGATGATGATGATGTGTGTGTGTAGTAGAATACTACTCATCAATAAAAAGGAATGAAATATTACCATTTGCAGCAACACAGATGAACCTAGAGATTATCGTACTAACTGAAGTAAGTCAAAGTCAAATATTATATGATACCACATACATGTACTATTTAAAAAAAATACAAATTATCTTATTTATGAAACAGAAACTCACAGACATAGAAAACAAACTATGATTACCAAAGGGGAAAGGGGGTAGGGAGGAATAAATTAGGAGTATGAGATTAACAGATACACACTACTGTATTTAAAATAGATAAACAATAAGAACTTACTGTATAGCATAGGAAATTATATTCAGTATCTTGTAATAACCTATAAAGGATAAGAATCTGAAAAAGGATATTTATATCCACACATATCTACATATATGCATGTATATTTATATCTATCTAAATCACTTTGCCATACACCTGAAACTAACACAGTATTGTAAAATCAAGTATACCTCAGTAAAAAATTTTAAAACCTTATTTCTAGTGAAAACTAAGAAGTAAGCAATTATGAACTTTTGCATTAGCATTCTGTAGATGGACAAACATAAAATGCCACTTATACTTTTTAAAAATGTGCCATTTTTATGGAAAAATTTTCAGTGTGGCACAAAACATATTTATTAATGGTCCTCAATATCTTTATGGGATTCCCTGGTGGCTTAGCTGGGAAAGCATCCGCCCACAATGCAGGAGACCTGGGTTTGATCCCTGGGTTGAGAAGATCCCCTGGAGAAGGGAAAGGCTACCCACTCCAATATTCTGGCCTGGAGAATTCCACAGACTGGTTGCAAAGACTCGGACACGACTGAGTGACTTTCACTTTCTAATATCTTTAATTTCTCTGTAAAAGGAAACCTAGTTTTAAGTAAGTAATGTTTTAATATCTTACTTTATTTGGGAATGATCTAGATATTTAGTACATTTCCATCATTTAACTTAACTTAGCAAAACTAAAAGTTTCAGGTTACCAAAAATCTGGAGAAACTTATTTAAGTAGATATACGTAAAACATAATAATTCTTTTTTTTTTTTTTGACTTTTTTTTTTTTTTATTAGTTGGAGGCTAATTACTTCACAACATTTCAGTGGCTTTTGTCATACATTGATATGAATCAGCCATAGATTTACACGTATTCCCCATCCCGATCCCCCCTCCCACCTCCCTCTCACCCGATCCTCTGGGTCTTCCCAGTGCACCAGGCCCGAGCACTTGTCTCATGCATCCCACCTGGGCTGGTGATCTGTTTCACCATAGATAGTATACATGCTGTTCTTTTGAAATATCCCACCTCACCTTCTCCCACAGAGTTCAAAAGTCCTGTGCTCTGTATTTTCTGTGTCTCTTTTTCTGTTTTGCATATAGGGTTATCGTTACCATTCTTTCTAAATTCCATATATATGTGTTAGTATGCTGTAATGTTCTTTATCTTTCTGGCTTACTTCACTCTGTATAATGGGCTCCAGTTTCATCCATCTCATTAGGACTGATTCAAATGAATTCTTTTTAATGGCTGAGTAATATTCCATGGTGTATATGTACCACAGCTTCCTTATCCATTCATCTGCTGATGGGCATCTAGGTTGCTTCCATGTCCTGGCTATTATAAACAGTGCTGCGATGAACATTGGGGTGCACGTGTCTCTTTCAGATCTGGTTTCCTCAGTGTGTATGCCCAGAAGTGGGATTGCTGGGTCATATGGCAGTTCTATTTCCAGTTTTTTAAGAAATCTCCACACTGTTCTCCATAGTGGCTGTACTAGTTTGCATTTCCCACCAACAGTGTAAGAGGGTTCCCTTTTCTCCACACCCTCTCCAGCATTTATTGCTTGTAGACTTTTGGATAGCAGCCATCCTGACTGGTGTGTAATGGTACCTCACTGTGGTTTTGATTTGCATTTCTCTGATAATGAGTGATGTTGAGCATCTTTTCATGTGTTTGTTAGCCATCTGTATGTCTTCTTTGGAGAAATGTCTGTTTAGTTCTTTGGCCCATTTTTTGATTGGGTCATTTATTTTTCTGGAATTGAGCTGCAGGAGTTGCTTGTATATTTTTGAGATTAATCCTTTGTCTGTTTCTTCATTTGCTATTATTTTCTCCCAATCTGAGGGCTGTCTTTTCACCTTACTTATAGTTTCCTTTGTAGTGCAAAAGCTTTTAAGTTTCATTAGGTCCCATTTGTTTAGTTTTGCTTTTATTTCCAATATTCTGGGAGGTGGGTCATAGAGGATCTTGCTGTGATTTATGTCGGAGAGTGTTTTGCCTATGTTCTCCTCTAGGAGTTTTATAGTTTCTGGTCTTACATTTAGATCTTTAATCCATTTTGAGTTTATTTTTGTGTATGGTGTTAGAAAGTGTTCTAGTTTCATTCTTTTACAAGTGGTTGACCAGTTTTTCCAGCACCACTTGTTAAAGAGGTTGTCTTTTTTCCATTGTATATCCTTGCCTCCTTTGTCAAAGATAAGGTGTCCATAGGTTCGTGGATTTATCTCTGGGCTTTCTATTCTGTTCCATTGATCTATATTTCTGTCTTTGTGCCAGTACCATACTGTCTTGATGACTGTGGCTTTGTAGTAGAGTCTGAAGTCAGGCAGGTTGATTCCTCCAGTTCCATTCTTCTTTTTTTATTTTTTCAGTTCCATTCTTCTTTCTCAAGATTACTTTGGCTATTCGAGGTTTTTTGTATTTCCATACAAATTGTGAAATTCTTTGGTCTAGTTCTGTGAAAAATACCATTGGTAGCTTGATAGGGATTGCATTGAATCTATAGATTGCTTTGGGTAGAATAGCCATTTTGACAATATTGATTCTTCCAATCCATGAACACGGTATGTTTCTCCATCTGTTTGTGTCCTCTTTGATTTCTTTCATCAGTGGTAAAACATAATAATTCTTAAAGAGTTCACCAAAGGCTCTTATCCCATTTGCATCTATTGAATTAATTTGTTCTCAACAATCATATTTATTTTATCCGTGAAAACTTCAGGAGACATCAGACCAAATTAGCCATGATTCCAAGCTATTTTTCTTGCTGATAAATTTTATAAGAGAAATAATATGAACATATTTGACTAGGTGCAATAAAAGTAAGTCATGTCTGTATTAATTAAACCAACAAACTTAAACTTTAAACCAAGTATTAATGTTGAATATTTCCCAGGTCACATGAACCTGAAATTCATTTGGCTTATTTCTAATACAGTTAGAAATACTTAATTTCTAAGCGCTTACTTTTAAGTCAATTAACCAGAGCTCCTTTATAAATTAATATTGATGATACTGTCTGGAGGTAGAGACATATCTATAATGTACACACAGACATGTAACAGACATAATCAGAGATCTCATAACTTCTTTTTATAACTTAGTCATCAAGTATTACAATACTAGTTTATAAAGAACAGTTGGAATAAGTTAAATTTATTTGCTTAGATGACTTTTTACAGGGACAGTTGCTTTCAGTTCCCCAGAGAACTGTTCTACTGCCTAAATGGTATCAAATGATTCATTCATCCAACTATATTTTCCTTAATTTGCTTCTTTGTTTAATCAGTGGGAAGATTTCCAACTAGTGGAAATCAGGAGTTCTGTGTTCTAGAACTCTAGGGTTCATTTAATCATGCCTACAAAAGTTTGCACAAGGCATTCCACAAAGGTCCTCTTTCTGAGAGCACAAGTCAAACCCAGAGCACTTTTCCATAGAGGGAAAAAAATGGGAAATCTCCACTATTCCTTTATTAACCCCTGAATATTAGCCCCAGTTTTTGTTTCATATTGTGTGGACTCAAGTAAACTCTATTGGTTTCCTTTAATATGTTTAACTAGTATTAGTTCAGTTCAGTTCAGTCCCTCAGTCGTGTCCGACTCTTTGCAACCCCATGAATTGCAGCACTCCAGGCCTCCCTGTCCATCACCAACTCCCGGAGTTTACTCAAACTCATGCCCATCGAGTCGGTGATGCCATCCAGCCATCTCATCCTCTGTCGTCCCCTTCTCCTGCCCCCAATCCCTCCCAGCATCAGGGTCTTTTCCAATGAGTCAACTCTTCGCGTGAGGCAGCCAAAGTACTGGAGTTTCAGCTTCAGCATCAGTCCTTCCAATGAACACCCAGGACTGATCTCCTTTAGGATGGACTGGTTGGATCTCCTTGCAGTCCAAGGGACTCTCAAGGGTCTTCTCCAACACCACACACAGTTCAAAAGCATCAATTTTTCGGCGCTCAGCAAGTATTACCTTAGGGGCAGATATATATGCTCTGTGATATAATGCCAGGCAGGGAAAGCTTTCCCTAGTGAGACATAATGTTTATCTCACAATATAATCAGGCAAAAGAGATGTAACTGTCTCACATAAAGCCCTTCAAATAGGTCAACTTTTAAAAAATAAAATTTTATCTCATTTTTAGCAATTCTTACACATTTAACTTTAGCCAAGGGATACCCTTTTGTCAATCCTTGCTTGTGCATGCTTGCCCAGTCATGTCCAAATCTTTTGGCCCCATGGACTGTAGTCCTCCAGGCTCCTCTGTCCACGGGATTCTCCAGGCAAGAATACTGGAGTGGGTTGCCATTTCCTCCTCCAGGGAATCTTCCCAATTCAGGGATCGAACCTGAGTCTTCTGCGGCTCCTACGTTGGCAGGCAGATTCTTTACCACTTCGCCACCTGGGAAGCCCCAACTTGATTAACTGTCCCAAATGTTACCCCAAGCAACTGCTAGTCAGGTATCTTGGTATAGTTTTCTTCCAACATTAAAAAAAAAAAAAAATTTTTAACTGGGGTAAATAAATCAGACTTGTTTGGGGCCCCTTTAATGTTGAGGGGCCAATAGGGGTCTCTTTGGCACATTTAACTTCAGGTAGTGTTGGTTCAGAGCCTTTGTTTTTTGTTTTTGTTTGGCTGTGCTGTGTGGTTTGTGAGATCTTACTTCCCTGATCAGAGATTGAATCCAGGACATTGGCAGTGAAAGCCCAGAATCCTAACCACCTAATCCTTAGACCACCAGGGAATTCCCTAAAGCCTTTGTTTTAATCTCATCAATGTCCATTTTTTTTTATCCCATTTTAAAATCACCATCTAAAGATTTCTATCCTGTTGGGATGATTTCTATCCGGTTGGGATGAGTCCCTATAAAATTTCCACCTTATTGGGAAGCAGTCTTTTGACTTTCTCCTCAGCATTTCCTATTCCCTTGATAATTAACCTGGTCAATGTTAATTAACCTAATATTTTTATTCATACCCTAAAGACCCATCAAGGGAAAGCCATGACCACAAATAAGGCTTTCCAAATAGTTTTGTTTTAAAATACGGGAATTCTTAAGTTACATTTTTTTGTATCTGCCTTTTAATTTGCTCTTTTCATGGGCACCAAGAAAACAGCTGTTTATAATACGGGCTCCCTAGAAATTTACCAATTTAGAAGTTTATTCAATTTAAAGGACCATTGTCTGGCACTGATAAGTAATATCTTAATAGGGATAACGAGTAAGACATGGCAGTGCTCTGCGGCTTCAGTCTTTGTGATCCCATGGACTGTAGCCCGCCAGGCTCCTCTGCCCGCGGGATTCTCCAGGCAAGAACACTGGAGGGGCTGCCGTGGGTTCTCCTACAGGGAATCTTCCCCACCGAGGGATTGAACCCGAATCTCTTATGTCTCCCGCAGGTTCTTTACCACTAGCACCACCTGGGAAGCCCTAAGACACAACCGACGCCCTCAGTGAGAGTGCAAAGGATGTGCCTTTAGCCCCTCTGATGGGTTTTTGTTATCATTTAGTGGATCTGATCTGTCGCTTGTGAATTTGCCATTGTTACCCTACACAGGAAAGACAACTTTCCAAAAGCTCTGCCCAAACCTACCCCTCCGCCCCCCACCCCCAGCCAGTTGATAGCCTCACAGGTTCCCTCCTGACTGAGTCAGCTGTGTGTCTGCAGAGAAGGGGAGGCCTTGTGGTCCCCCACTGGTCACTGTGGACTGGTCTGGGGGTGGGAGTCTGTGCGGTGGGGAAGACCATGCTGGGCGGTGCTGGACTTGACTGATCGGACACAGTTTACGGTGTTATGTTTCCCAACGTTGTCACATAGTCATGAGTCCAGAATATTAATGTTTGTGGGAAAATATGGTGGAAGTTCCACTCGTAGATTAAAAAAAAAAAACGGTCAGTCTGGTTTAAGGAATGGACGTGTTTTTTTACACTTTTATTAAGCTGTGGATTGAGCAGTCCTGGGACAGGTCTGTTGACACAAACTTGATTTGCCTCGTGATCCTATTGCTTAGTGACCTAGTTGCCTAAATTTGTGTCTTCAGTGACTTTTGCATCCTTTTTGAGGTTTTTCATTTTGTCAGGTTTCTGTATTTTGCCTACTATTTGACATTTCAAGCATTTAAAAAATTAATTTGTCCAAAGGCCCTCTCAAGTCATGTTCATGTTTCTAAGATGTAGTTGCTAAATCTACAATATCCCAATAAGTATCTCCTTTTTTACTTTCTGAGTTTTGCTGTTTGGATTGTTCATTTCTTTTATAAGGTCATATTACTGCTTTGATAATAAGGAAAAAGATGTGAGGGATAAGCATTTCATAAGTGTTTTTTTTAATTCACTGACCATTAAGTTATACTGGATTATAAAGTAATCAACATGTACAATATCATATACAGCTGCTGCTGCTGCTAAGTCGCTTCAGTCGTGTCTGCCTCTGTGTGACCCCATAGACGGCAGCCCACCAGGCTCCCCCGTCCCTGGGATTCTCCAGGCATCATATACAGCATTACCTTTAAAAGTGTAAACTATATTTTATATTATAAAAATAATATATATAAGTAGCAAAGATAAAGTTGAAAGCACAGTAAGTTAAAAAACTACTGCTACCCTCCATGGTTTCACTGTCTCAAAGATAACCAGTGCTAATGGATATATCCTCGTTTTCCATGAATGGGTTTCACTTTTACATGGTTATACTGTATATACTTATTATGTTCATGTGCGTGTGTGCATGCTCAGTCACTCAGCTGTGTCCGACTCTTTGTGACCTCATGGACTGTAGCCCATCAGGCTTCTCTGACCATGGAATTTCCGAGGCAAGAATACTGGAGTGGTTGCCATTTCCTATTCCAGGGAATCTTCCTAACCCAGGGATCAAACCTAAGTTGCCCGCATTTACCTGCATTGGCAGGCAGATTCTTTACCACTGCACCACCTGGGAAGCATGTTCATATACATACGTCTATATTCTACTCACTTAATATTAGGTGATAGGTATTTTCCCATGTATGTCTTTGTCTTATTTATACAAATACATTTTTTGTGATAATACTCAAGAGATGGAAGGAATATATTACTACACTTCCCCACTCACTTCTTCTTAGACATGTTGGTCAGTTCTTGTTCCATCCTTTGATTACCACGTGGATTGAATGTTCTCCTCAGGTTTGCCAACCAGTTGTGTTTCCACTTTGTTAGTTCTTGTCCTTTCCCAGTTTTCCTATCTGGGAAACTGGGTGTGTTCATGGGACTTATAAACTTTTTATATAATAATGATATTAATCCTTTGTTATAATTGTGGCAACTGTTTCTCTGTTGTTTGCCTTTTAAAGATTTACATGTAACCAAATCTCTTCTTTAATGAACATTTCTATCATTTATGAGCTTGAAAAGTCATACTTCCTTCAAAGGTTTAAGTCTATTTTCTTGTATTCGCCCCCAACCCCCCCACCCCGGGCCATTTAATTTCTTATGGATTTGTTTCCTTGCAATTTAGCCAAGGTAGTAATTCTATTTAAAATTTAGAATGCTGTTCTGTTATTCCTTTGGTTTTTACCTCAACTCTGAGCCAAACTATATAAATGCCAAAGAGATGATAGAAAAAATTTAAATGCCATGGTTATTGTTTCCATTATTTTAAGAGAATGCTTATCTCTTTTTTTATAAACGCGACTGGCTCTTTTCTGATCTTTTTTTTTTTCCCTCAAAATAGAAATAGAAATAGCTTTAGCTATATCAGATTTTTTTAAAAATCAAAAGGAAGAAAAATATCTGCCTTTTTATCCTGTGCAAAAAGGAAGTGACCAGGTGGGCTTTAAATGCACGTACAGTCCTGATGAGCCAGCCAAGTCAGGGTGGCACTTGGAGGATGGGGGAACCATTTCCATCTTCAAGAGTAAAGCTGTTTCTTGTACACCTCTAACAAACATTGGCTACCACCACCCTGGATCCACTGCGTTTTTTCTTTGTTCTGCTCTGGGCTCTGGTTTCCAGTCTTTAACCCGGCCGACCAAGGCAGTGGGGCCGGAAGGTTCGGACCCCTCGGCCGCGACCCGGACTCGGCCCGCCTCCCCGCTCCGCCCTGTCTTGGGGGCCCGCCCCTCGACCCTTCCCAGCCACGCCCCAAGCGGCGGGCTGCTCTTTCTAAACCGCCTCCGCCGTGTGTAACCTTCCGCCCCACTGCAGTTTTCTCACCCTCCACTTAAGAAACGCATCCTGTGCGGTTGTGGGGCGCCGCCTGCCTCGTTCTCGCTCTGCTTCTCTGTTCGGGAGCCCCTTTCACCCCCCACCTTGGGGAGCTGACTCCTTGCAGAGCTGAGTGCGCTCTTGCCCCGCGTTCCCCCGGGGCGCCCTGTCCAGTCGCCTCCCCTGCTCCGGCCTGACACCTTGGGGTCGGCGTCAGAGCTCTTCCTACCTGTGAGGTAGCCCTGTCAACAGCAGCCTGCTCCGCTCTGCCTTGGATTCTGAGGACAGGACCCAGGTCTTAACATCTCTGCATCTGGAGAACTTAGCACAAGCCCCCCTCCCATTCGATACTAGAAGCTAATGTTTCCTAAAGCACTTAGTATGTGCTCGGTAGTGTTCTGACTGGATGACAAGCCTCTGTGGGTTTAATCCTCATGGCAGCCCTACAAGGAAAGTGAGAGTGTTAGTCACTCAGTCATGTCCAACGCTTAGCGACGCCACGGACTGTGCCCCCTCCCGCCACCCCGCCCCGGCTCCTCTGTCCATGGAATTCTCCGGGCAAGGATACTGGAGTGGGTAGTCATTCCCTTCTCCAGAGGATCTTCCTGACCCAGGGATCAAATCCGGGTCTCCTGCATTGCAGGCGGATTCTTTACCGTCTGAGCCATCAGGGAAGCCTGCCTTACAAGGAAGGGATGCTATTATTTCCACTTGGTAGATGAGGAAACCAAGGCATGAAGCTAGTAACAGATGAAGCCAGGATTAAATGCAAAGCCTGGCAGTCAGATCTCAAGCCGCACTTTACCCAGTGTATTCAGCCACTTCTTACAGGAATCCTCAACAGAGAGCCTTGGGTGAATGGAGGACAGAAACGACAAGGGAGATAGGATTATGTGGTGATATTGAATATATCTAGTTTATCCAACACCTCTGAGAAATTAGATACCGCAGAGATGTTAGTTTTTCAACTGATTAAAATGATTCCTTTTGATTTCCTGATCTCAGGCATTATTGTTTGCCTTTTGTGAGGTGAGGTTTTTGCCTGAACCTTAAGGAGTTTAAAAAAAATTTTTTTTTCGTTTATTTTAAAAATAAAAACTTCTTTAAAAATGATTTTAAATGAAGTAATCTCAAATCAATCATTTATTTTCCTGCCATATTAAAATAACTCATGGGGCATAACTCAACCTTCTCTGAGTGACTAGGACCATCATTGTGACTAGCAAATAGTAAACTGTATTCTGAGCCGTGCTGTCCTGGACCTTTGACATCAGTAGGATTTATTATCAGCTTGTAAGTAGCAGGGACCATATGCAGGTAGTTTTGTTATTGTTCAGTCGCTCAAGGTCGCGTCCGACGCTTTGCAACCCCACAGACTGCAGCCTGCCAGGCTTCCCTGTCCTTCATTATTTCCCCGAGTTTGCTCAAACTCATGTCCATTGAGTCGATGATCCCGTCCAACTGTCTCATCCTCTGTCGTCTCGTTCTCCTCCTGCCTTCAATCTTTCCCAGCATCAGGGTTTTTTCCAGTGAGTTGGCTCTTCCTATCAGGTGGCCAAAGTATTGGAGCTTCAGCTTCAGCATCAGCCCTTGCAATTAACATTCACGGTTGATTTCCTTTTGGGTTGACTGGTTTGATCTCCTTGCTGTCCAAGGGACTCTCAAGAGTCCTCTGTGAAATCAAAAAACATAGTGTGGTCAAACCTTTGGAAGAGCTGTGCAGTCTCAGATATTTATATTACTGTGCATAACTTGCTGTTTAGTACTAGAGAAGAACAGAGACTCATCTACTTTCATGCACATGTAGGTAAGCATTTGTTTCTTGTTTGCTTTTCTCTTTATTTTAAAATCTAGAACAGGTTTAAGAGGCATACTGGTTTCTTTTCCTTCCCACCCCCCTCTTTTTTTAAATTGTAGTATAATTGCTTTACAATGTTGGGTTCATTTCTATTGTACAACTATGTGAGTCAGCTGTATATATACATAGATCCCTTCCCTTTGAACCTCTCTTCCAGCCCCCATCCCACCCCTCTAGGTCATCACAGAGCTGGATTTTTGTTTTTTAATTTTGTTTATTTATTTTGGTTGTGCAGCGTCTTCGTTGCTACGAGGGCTTTTCTCTGGTTGCAGTAAGCGGGGGCTGCTCTCTAGTTGTTTGCTGGCTTCTCATTGCCGTGGCTTCTCTTGTTTCTAAGAACAGGCTCTAGGCCTGCGAGGCTTCAGTAGTTGTGACTCCTGGCCACTAGAGCACAGATTCATTAGCTGTGGTGCACAGGCTTGGCTGCTCCAAGGCAGGGAGCAACTTCTGGAACTTCCTTACGGATCAGGGATCAAGCCTGCATCTCCTGCGCTGGCAGGTGGATTCTTTACCAATTGAGCCACGAGAAACCCCACAGAGCTGTTTTTGATCAATGACTGTATTAAGTGATGAAATGATTATATTTGAGGGCCTTCAAAACAGTTTTCAGATTTATATTACAGCATTAAAATTATCCAGATACCCTTTTCCAAGGGGGGTCAGAAACTTACAATCTACCTGAGATGTTAAGATTATTTATTTACATTCTAAATGAGGTCATTAAGCATTTATGACTGAGTGCCAGAGGCGTGGTATAGAGATGAGAAACCCAACTTGTGACTGTGGTCAGGAAAGGCCTCTGGAGGAGGTGGTGAGTAACCCCGTTGCCCAATGCCTGTGTCAGAATTATAAACTCTAAATTAGCTCTGTTCACTGGAACAGATGTGAATCACATATGCATTTCAGATTTTTCTAGTAGCCACCTTAGTAGTAGCATTTTTTCTAGTAGCCACATTCAAAAAAGTAAAAAGAAACATGCAGTTAATTTTAATAGTATATGTTTATTTTACTCATTTTGAAATAGTATCATTTCTGAATGGATAAAAATGTGGTATGTATACGCACACACAAACATACACATATACAATTGAGTACTCTTCAGTTGTAAAAAAAAACAAAATTTTGTCATTTGCAATAACTTAGATGTACTTAAAGGGCATTATGCTAAGTGAGATAAGTCGGAGCAAGGTAAATTACTGTATGATATCACTTCTATGTGGAATCTGAAAAATACAGCAAAGTAGTGAATATAACAGAGGTAGACTCACAGATATAGAGAACAAACTAGTGGTTACCAGTGGGGCGGGAGCAAGGGCTAGTCTTAAGGGTGGGGTAGTAACAGGTACACACTATTAGGTATAAAATAAGCTACAAGGTTATATTATACAACCCAGGGAATGTAGCCAATACTTTATAATAACTATAAATTAATTTTTAAAATTGTGAATCACTATATTGTAAACCTGTAACTTACACTGCACAGCAACTATACTTCAATTTAAAAATAAACAGAATAAAATAGTATCCCTTCAACATGTAATTGATAGTAAAACACTGAGATATTTTGCATTCCTTTTTTTTTTTGGTACTGTTTTTGAAATCTGATGTGTATGTTACCCTTAAAACACATTTCAGTTCCGATTAGCCCCAGTTCAAAGGTTCAGCAGACACAGGCCGACCAGGTAAGACAGCACAGCCCTAGATGGAACAGAAAAAATAGTACGCAGCCATGGAAGAGAAGGAAAAACATGGGCATTTAATGACCATCTTCTGTGGACCAGGCAGGTTCACGACTGGCATGAGGCATTTAATGAACAAGACGTCAGTCCTGTTTTTATGTAAAATTCTGATATTTTGCTCATCATGAATTTTTGGCATTAATTTTGATTTTTTAAATTGCATTAAAATATTATTTATTTTGATTACGGAGTGTTTGGGCCCCTCTTACATTTTGTACCCAAGACAGGTGCATCATTTCCCTCACCCTAATCTCAGGCCTGGCAATAGGCACTTCCTACTAACTGCCAATACCTCATTTGGGGGCACTGTCCTGAACCAGGCTGAACTGGATATCAAAACCAGGAGTGAACTCCTCTAATTGACTAAGCCTTGGGCATTCATTTTGTTAAATTAATTTTCAGTTGAATTCACCTTAGAAATAAAAAGACACTGGTAGACACATTGAAATGGAAACTGAATCAATGAACTGAAAAGTCTGAAAATGTTTTGGAACCAAACTATAACCTCGGACAGAGTTATTGGCTTTGATTGCCTAGTCAAAGTAACCCCAGATTGCTTTTCCAAATTATGGGGAAAAGAAGGAAAGCAACAGGTTTTTGACTCTCTCTGGGGTCTTATTTCCTTCCCACGTTATAGCTGGAATCTCCAGTATCTGCAGTTTCTCCCAGTATACTGAGAATGTGTGGAAATAATTTTGATGATGAAAGAAATGAAAAGTGTATTACTTAACAAAGTGTTGCCTATTTTCAAACAAGATCCTTTTCTTTCTTTTAGGGAACTCAGAAACAAGGACGATATTCAATTTGGAGATAATGGAACAACAATATCTGCTGTGAGCAACAAGGCCTATGTTTTTGAACGAGACAAATCTGTTGGAGACCCGAAAATTGACTTACTTAGAACATTAAATATTCCTGCATTGGTAAGTAGGCATTTTAAATCTCATTATTGTGGATTTTAGAAGAAAGGAAAAAGCTAAGTCCATTACAATTTTACCTTTAGGAGCTATTAAGTTATATATATGGGTGTATATATATATATTTTTAAAAATATGTATGTATTTTAATGTTTTATATATATGTGTGTGTGTGTATATATTTCCCCTTCCGTTCTTTAAAGTTCATTTTAGACTTTGAGGTCTTTCAAATGTGGTCTCTTCAAATGGTAACAAAGTGCAAATTTTAAGATTTTTTTTCCATTTCTTCCTGTGTATTCAGAATGAGACTTGTGCAAATAAGCGTGTCTCTAGGATTTTGGAGGGTAGCTGATCATATTTAAAGTGTTTATTTTCCCTCTTGTTTTGGTTCAGAAACTCTAGCAATAGAATATGCTTGCTACTTTTTTTTTAGCTTCTTATTTTGTATTGAGGTACAGCAGGTTAATAGTGTTGTGATAGTTTCCGGTGAACGGTGA
Source organism: Cervus canadensis (assembly GCF_019320065.1). Taxonomy (NCBI): domain Eukaryota; kingdom Metazoa; phylum Chordata; class Mammalia; order Artiodactyla; family Cervidae; genus Cervus; species Cervus canadensis. The sequence continues at coordinate 27,946,276 of NC_057411.1, read as the reverse complement.
AGGGACTCAGCCATACACAGACATGTATCCATTCTCCTCCAAACTCCCCTCCCATCCAGGCTGGCACAATGTAACACTGAATAGAGTTCCACACAATAGGTCCTTGTTGGTTATCCATTTTAAATATAGTAGTGTGTACATATTTAGCTTCCTATGATGGATTTTTTTAAATCCTCAAAATATGTATTGACTTTCCCCCACCTCCTTTTAAATAGCAGAGACTGGGCTGTTGAAGACAACCTAGTATGGTTTATTGGGCTCTGTTTTTAACGGCAATTATAGCTAATAAAAATACATGAGACCCAAGAAACTTCTACTCATTCCTTCGGAGGCTCCCATCCTACCTCCTAGGTGACCACTACATATGCGCCTGGACAATTATGGTGGACCCAGGACCTGGAAAGTATTAGACCCCAGATCAAGCCTAGCCCAGCTGCCTAATAGGGCAGTTTATGGGGGCGCCCCCAGCCTCTAGCCCTGATCAGGAGGAAGATGGTGCCACCTTGTGGCAAAGATGCCAGTGTGTTGCAAGAGTTGTTCCCTTTCTGCGGTTCCCGGGTTGCAAGTGAGGATCACATTTACAAAATGTACTGCTGAGAAAGAAGAGATTTATTCTTCACATGCAGCCAGAGAGGCGCTCACTGGCTGATTTTTCAGCTGTTTGATCTCAACACTTATATTTAGGTCTGCAGCCCCCTTTGCTGAAGGGGCAGTAGGTGGGTGGGGTGCAGACACAGCTGTCTGAATTTGCCTGTGCTCCTCAGACCGCCATGGAATGGACCCAGCTGCCCTTACTCCGGGATCTCATCGAGGCCCTGCTGAAGGCCTATCGGCAGAAGCTCTTTGTGACCCACACGGTGGATGAACTGCTCTGGGGTTACAAAGATGAAATCTTATCCCTCATCAGTGCTTTCAAACACGACATCTCTCCTTATTTTGGCCTGTTTTATGGGGTAAGTAGATTTTTCTTTTCAGAAACTGTGTGTTCAGTTGAAGAGGAGGGCATTCCAAGCCAGATTATATCTTCACTTTGGGTGAATCGCTTGTAGAGTATGTGAAAAATAAGAAAGTGCTTTAGTAGGGGAAGAAAAACTTCTCCCACAATTTCAACATGCTACCATCACTGACTTTGAATGAGTGAAAAAATGTATGAAGTGGGGCTGTGCCATTAATCTTTCAAAGTGTCATAAATATGAGTGATCAGTGTCAAGTCTTGTTTTGATGGCTTAGAGACTAAACCCATGGATCAGCCTGACAAAGGCAAACGAGAAACTAAATAGGGATGTGATAGTACATTAGGGATGGGAAGTACTTATATTTTCAGACATCTCACTTGTGAAAGATGTTGGATAATTTGAAACTCCATGTGCCCCTTACCTATGATTTATTTAGCTTATAAGTGGAATTTTGCATCATTTCTTTGCAGATTTTATTTACGTTGATTTGCAACCAAAAAAATGGGCTTCCCTGGTAGCTCAGCTGGTAAAGAATCCACCTCCAAGGCAGGAGGTCCTGGTTTGATTCCTGGGTCAGGAAGATCCACTGGAGAAGGGATAGGCTACACACTTTGGTATTCTTGGGCTTCCTTGGTGGCTCAGCTGGTAAAGAATCTGCCTGCAATGGGTTCAGTTCCTGAGTTGGGAAGATCCCCTGGAGAAGAGAAAGGCTACCCACTTCAGTATCCTAGCCTGGAGAATCCCATGGACTGCGTAATCCATGGGGTCGCAAAGAGACGGACACAACTGAGCAAACCAAAAATATCAGCATTCAAGTAATTATTACTTGAAGTATATGTTATTAACTGCCTGAGCTTGAAATAAACTAAAAGTGAAAGTGTTAGTTGCTCAGTCCCGTCCAGCTCATGGCAACCCCATGGACTGTAGCCCTCCAGGCTCCTCTGTCCATGGAATTCTCCAGGCAAGAATACTGGAGTGGGTTGCCGTTCTCTTCTCTAGGGGATCTTCCCCACCCAGGGATCGAACCCGCGTGTCTCACATCTGCATTGGCAAGTGGGTTTTTTACTGCTAGTGCCACCTAAAAGCAATTAAAGTCTGTATCCTCCTGCCCCCCTCCCCGCCCAGAAAACCTTAAGTAAAATGGATAGTTGAAAGGTTGGTAAATGACAAACTTAAACTCAGGAAGAGAGGGTAGGTTCAGGGCAGGATATGTAATTGTGATTAATTTCCCCATCTTTAAATTTGTGGTTATTCTCTGGCTCTAACTACTTAAGAATATCACCTCACTCTGTAATCTCTTAGCATTTCAGTTGGTAAATGGTGGTAACATAGCCCCTGTACCATCAGGGATCTATAACACTTAAAAACTATTCAAACAAAATGGTAAACAACTTTTAGATATTACCTTCACAAGAGGAGGAGGGTCCTAGGACTATGGTCCCACCAACCCTAAATCCTTCACTTGCACAAGCAGACCCAATCAATGTTCCCTGGAAAGTTCCATCTGACAGGAGCCCAGCTTCCGTGGGACCAGAGGAAGCACTGATTTCTTGCTAAATTGTGACTAATCTCCTGTCTAGAAATAATTTCAGGGAAACTCCCTACAGAGAGATACAAAGGCTACCACCCATCTGCCAAATAGATTCTGTTCCTCATACTTCAGTATTTCTCTGATAATTTTCGTTGTATAGCTTTCTTTTTGTTTTTACACTGACCTCATCAGACTGAGCGACTCACTTTCACTTTTTACTTTCATGCATTGGAGAAGGAAAGGGCAACCCACTCCAGTTTTCTTGCCTGGAAAATCCCAGGGATGGGCGAGCCTGGTAGGCTGCTGTCTATGGGGTCACACAGAGTCGGACACGACTGAAGCGACTTAGCAACAGCAGAAGCAGCAGCAGACTTACAGGGCTTCCCAGGTGTCGCTAGTGGTAAAGAACCCACCTGCCAACGCAGGAGACATAAGAGATGTGGGTTTGATCCCTGGGTCAGGAAGATCCCCTGGAGGAGGGCATGGCAACCTACTCCAGTATTCTTGCCTGGAGAATCCTGTAGACAGAGGAGCCTGGTGGGCTATAGTCCATGAGGTCACAAAGAGGCGGACATGATTGAGGCAACTTAGCATGCATGCATGCCTCCGACTTATAAGTAATATCCTTAAATACCTGTTAAAAATGTGACTCACATTTACAGGCTGATTTAAGAAATTGGTACTTTTGCTTTCCCATGGGAAGAATGTGTTGATTTACTTTATTTTTTTTTTCTTTCTCTGCCCCCACTGTAACCCTACAAAACCCCATTAGTGAAAAAACCCTAGCATTGCTCAGTTGGATTAGTACCTGGCATGGATTTCCCACATTCAGGAAAAGAGCAAGAGACATTGACTCAGAGGGTCTGGATCCACGTCCTAACTGTTTAGTTTAATAACCAAGGGACTTTTCTGGGCCTTGGTTTCATCATTTATAACTTGAGACTAAAGGTATCCACACTTCAAAGCTTGTTTGAAATAGCCAAAATGAGAGTCCACAAAAGTGCTTTGCAAACTATAGATTGCAACACACATTTCAGGAACCCGTTTTTTCTTTTCTGTGACTCACTCAGAAAAGAAGACCTTGAATTACTAATAATATGAACGACTGATGTATGTTTCCATTTTGGAGCCAAATAAACTCTCTCTACTGTTGATTTTAAAAAGGCAAAGGTGTTTTTTGTTCAGTTTTTTATCTGCTCTAGCCAAATACTGACTCTATCTCCGGCAGTACAGAGGTCCACCCTTGGGCTGCCATTCATTCAAGACTGGGACAGACCGTGGGCTTGTGTACTTTGCTGGCACCTATTGCTCTGCACCTGTCTGAGCCTGGCCTCCAGTCTTTCCTTCATCCCAGGGATATCTACCACATTACCCTCTGATCCCCTAGACCATTCCACCTGCTCCCCTGCGCCTTGTGACTAAAGAAGAAAACCTCAGTTAAGGCCATCGAACATTTTTTTCCTTCAAAGACTTTAACGATGAAACAATCGAATGATTTGGTTGTTTCATCTTTAAGTGGCGGGACAGAAGGTGAGAGTAAGTAGGACGAGATGGTACAGGCAGTGTATTGGCACAGAGCTCCTGAGAGCAAGAGACCTGGCTGAGTGACTCTTAGTTGCATACTGGAAAGCCAGTCAGGATATCCGTACCTGTTGATTTTAAGGTACCTCTGTTTTCCTTGGCATAAAAGAGGTCAAGCACCTCCCAGAGAGTGTGGATTCTTGGATGTGTTATATAAAATGATGGTGGCTGGGAAGTATCTTCGAGAGGTCAGCCAGTCCTATTGCATGGATGCATTATGCATGTATTATGCTAACAGTATGAATGATGTCTTAGTCTCAGAACATTTCTAAACTTCCTGCAGTAATATGTTCCTTGTATCCAACCCACATCCCTACTGCAATTACACAAAACCTATTTATTCCTATTTGTCCTCCAATAACAAACGTTCTAGTGAGTAACAAGGAAGCATTGATATTCTGTGTCTGACTCTTGGGCCACTAACAGTTGGGGAGAACTCTTTGAGTGACTCTGAAATATTTAAATGCTTACCCACTTAGCTTCGCCTACATTCAAGTTAGTTGGGGGACTGCAAGAAGTAACACATACGTCTTTTTAAAGTTTGGTAGTTCAGCATTCTTTTGTGTGAATATGCTTCTAAATTATTGTATGTTCACATTGTTGCTCTCAAAGAGAGGTCCCTTCTCATATCTTAAAGTCATATAAAACTTCATATATGGAACACAATGTGACTATTGTGTATGTGGACAGTGTTGACATACTGACATAGTTGGTGAAATAATATTGTGACAAAAAGAACCCAAGTAGGCAAAAAAAAAAAAAATTGAAAAGAGAATTCAAAAGGGTATGAATGTTCTTTAAGGCAAATGATTGAATGAAAAAAGAATTCAACCTCACTGAATACAGAAACGCAAAAAGAAATAAGGAACCCTTTTTTTTGCTGACCCAATAAGCAAAGTTTAACAAAAGGCATCTGAGGAATGTGAATTGCCGTATCTTACTCTTTCCACTGAGTGATCTTGAGCAACTTGGTAATATGTTTCAAAAGCTTTAAAAATGTTAATGTTCTCTTATCACTTTTAGTTGGTCTATTTAGAAAATAAAAGCACAGAAAAGTTTTTAGTCATAAAGATATGCATACATTATTCATAATAGCAAAAATTTTTAAACTAGATATTCAGTAATAAGAAAGTGGTTAAATTATTTCCACCTAATATGAAGTCATTAGGTTGTACCTAGGAAGAACTTTTAATAATACAGGAAATATATTATATGCATAACTAAGGAAATTGTATATATGTATAAAAATTGTGTATAGCCTATGCTACACATATGTATATTACATATATATATGTATAAGTTCTGTAAACAAATTTTCTGTAGAAAAAAGACTGAAAAGAAACAGACCAAAATACTGAAAAAAAGTGTATGTTGCTTCTTGAGGTCCTCCACTTAACTCAAATGTGGTCTAAGCTAAGTGGTTAAACATTTAAATGTTTCAGAGTAACCCCTGCTATTTCCCAGAAACCAAAACTCCATCCCACGTGAAGAGCTTGTAAGAATGTACAGAGTATCTGTGCCATTAAGAAGTGTAACTTGGGAAGAATATTCAACTCCAGAAAATTTTGGTTGAAGAATGGAATTATTTTAATACCACTTTCTTCTATTCAAGTATAGTCAGGTCCTGGCCCTGGATTTATGCTTTTTTATTTTTTAATTGAGATGTAATTCACTTAACATAAAATTCAGCATTGAAAAGTATACAATTCAGTGGCTTTTATTATATTCACATAGTTGTGCAACTGCCTCCACTGTGTAATTCCAGAACATGTTTTATCACCTACCCCAAAACTCACAGCAGTCTCTTCCATTCCTCATTCCCACCAGTTCCTGGTAACTTGAATATACTCTCTCTATATATATAGATATGCCTATTGTGGACATACATATAAATGGAATGGAATTTATATGAAATCATATAAATGATTTCACACCCATGTTGTAGCATATACCAGCACCTCATTCTTTTTCGTGGCCGAGTAATATTCCGTTGTATGGATATACCACACTTTGTTTATCCATTCTTCAGTTGATGTATATTTGATTTATTTATACTTATGGCAATTAAGAATAATGCTGCTATGAACATTTGTGTACAGGTTTTTGTATGACCATTAGATATAAATTTTGGAGTAGAATTCTCTTGGGGATATTATAGAAGTGGAATTTTGGAGTTTTATGGCAGCATTACGTATAACTTTTTGACCAGCTGACAAACTGTTTTCCATAGCAGCTGCCACATTTTACATTCACACCATCAGTGTAGAAAGGCTCTAGTTTCTCCACATCTTCACCAACACTTGGTCTTTTCCGTTTTTAAAAAATTGTCATCCTCATGGGTATGAAGTTGTATCTCATCGTGGTTTTGATTTGCATTTTTCTAATAACTGATGATATTGAGCATCTTTTCATGTTTTTATTAGTTATTTGGATAATTTCTTTGGAGAAATGTCTCTTCAAATCCTCTGTCCATTATTTAACTGGGCTCATAACTTTTTAAAACCATAAAGTAATAATAGAACCAATATGGGATTTAACAAATAGTCACTCTGTTCACTAGTTCTGGTTCAGTCTCATGAGGAATGTAGGTTCCACTGGGGCAGTTTCATAAAGATTAAATGTACTAGTTACTGTATCATTTAGGGTTCTCTAGAAAAACAGAATCAGTAGAGATTTGTATGTTTATTGAGGGATTTACATTGGGTTGGCCAGAAAGTTCATTTTGCTTTTCCCCTAGGATGTTATGGAAAAACCCAGATGAACTTCTGGCAAACCCAGGATTAAGGAATTGGCTTATATGATTGTGGGGGCTGCCAAGTGGCAAGTCTGAAATCTGTGGGACAGGCAGGATTTCTATGCTGTAGTCTTGAGGAGAGAATTCTTTTTCCTCCAGGAAATCTCAGAATTTGCTTTTAAAGCTTTCAGCGGATTAAATGAACCTATGTACATTATCAACAGTAATCTCCTTTACTAAACCTGAACTGATCACATCTACAGTATATAGCAACATCTAGAGTATTGTTTGGCCAAACAACTAGGCACCATAGCCTAGCCAAGTTAACACATAAAATGAACCATCACAGTTGTCTTAAATAACCATATTTACTTATTTTCAGAAAAATGGGACTAATGATGGAGACTATGTTTTTCTAACTGGAGAAGACAATTACCTTAACTTTACCAAGATTGTGGAATGGAATGGAAAAACGTAAGTCTAATGGCTTATCAGTATAGTTATTTTTTCAATTTTCATTTAAATTGAATGTCCACTTCTGCTTTATTTTTTTTTTTTTAATTGGCGCAATCATTTTTGGATAAAAAAATCTATCAATTAAAAATCTATAATTATGTAAAATATCCTATAATATAAATAATATAGTCTAAACATGTAAAATTATTATTTTGTAAATCAGGATTGGGGTAAGGTACTCCACAGATTAAATGCTAATAATCTGTAGGTTTCTCGCGGTTAAAGCATGAATCACAAGCCAGTGAAAAGTTTCACTCTTCCACTTGTTACTCTTTGTTGTTGTTTAGTTGCTCAGTCATGTCTGACTCTTTTGCAGCCCCATGGACTGTCCTCTGTCCATGGGATTTCCCAGGCTATAATACTGGAGTGGGTTGCCATTTCCTCCTCCAAGGGATCTTCCTGACCCAGGGATTGAACCCACATTGAGTGATGTGTGGCTGCTGGGCAGATATTTTTCAAATTGCTGCCTGTTTGGGGGGAAGGAAAGAGATTATTTTTTTTAATTTAATTTAGTGATTGTGCATTGTTTGTGTATCTTCTTTTACGATGAAATACATTTCAGTTCAGTGCTATAGAATTTAAAAATTATTTCACATTTATAATTTATAAACAAAGTACCTCCAAAATCAAATTTCTCCAAAAAGGAACTGAGACAGCTTGCAATTAAGTCACACATGAAGTAAAATAATTTTTTTAGGTCATAGAAATTAGAAATCTTCAAGAAAAAGGAGGCTAATTATTCAGGGACTGTGGTAAGAGGAATTTTCTTCTTCAACATTAAATTTACTTTAAAGCTTCCCAGAAATACAGGCAAGAAAACTGGTGTGGAGGGACTCTTTACCCCCCTTTCAGCATCTAGCTGAGAGCTTTGTACTTTCCTCCTCTTTAATAAATCCTACTTGCTTGCTAAAAAAAAAAAAAAGAGAAAACTGGTGTGGAATATTATCTTTACAATTTTCTATAAAGCAAAAACTGTTTTTAAATTTTTAATTTGTTATAATACATATATCCTGGTACATACACATATATTTACATACACATATATACACTCATTCCCAAGGATATAAGAACCTTGAAAGAATATAAGAAACCAGCAACAGTGTTGCCTTTGGAGGCATAACTAGATGACTGGATACTGGGCTGAGAGAGAAATTTATTTGTAAACGTAATATAGCTGGATTTTGTTTTAAAGCCAATCTGTTGTTTTCTTTTCAGATTTTTAATAGGAGAGTTTAATCCTTTTATATATGTGTTGTAACTACTGATACAATTACCATATAATGATATATTATTTCATATATTTACACTTATTTCAACATTCTTTTTCACCCTTAGCTGGTTATGTCTATTCTACCCTTAGATTACACTTAATAGTTTTTTTTCTAACAGAATCTAAAGTTGGCTATTATCTTTCTTCTTCCAATGAAACAATACCTTTACGCATTTCTTAACACAGCTTCTGTGTTATTCTTCTCTACAATTTGTTTCACCTTTTTAGAAAGCCAAATATAACTTAAAAGTTCATTATTTTTATAGTAAATTAAAATAGCAATGTATTTTATTAATTTATTAGTACTTTTCTTCTCACATCTTCCGTTTGGGTTTAGTTTTCTTATTGCTAAAGATCATTAGTACAGTGGTTCTCAACCAGTGGCAGTTTTGCTCCCCAGAGGACACTGGGTGATGTCTGGACACATATCATCACAACTGGAGGTCGCCACTGGCATCTACTGGGTAGAGACCTGGGATGCTGCTAAACATCCTGCAGTGTACAAGACAGTCCCCTACAGAGAATTCCATCAGTTCAGTTCAGTTCAGTCACTCAGTCATGTCCGACTCTTTGCGACCCCATGACTGCAGCATGCCAGGCCTCCCTGTCCAGCACCAACTCCCGGAGTCCACCCAAATTCATGTCCATTGACTCGGTGATGCCATCCAACCATCTCATCCTCTGTCATCCCCTTCTCCTCCTGCCCTCAATCTTTCCTAGCATTAGGGTCTTTTCCAATGAGTCAGCTCTTCGCATCAGGTGGCCAAAGCACTGGAGTTTCAGCTTCAACATCAGTCCTTCCAATGAACACCCAGGACTGATCTCCTTTAGGATGGACTGGTTGGATCTCCCTGCAGTCCAAAGGATTCTTAAGAGTCTTCTCCAACACCACAGTTCAAAAGCGTCAATTCTTCAGCGCTCAGCTTTCTCTATAATCCAGCTCTCACATCCATACATCAGGCTCAAAATGTTACTGGGTTGTTTTTTGTTGTTGAGTTGCTAAGTTGTGTCCGACTTTTTGCAACCCCATGGACTGCAGCACCCCAGGTTTCCCTGTCCTTCATCATTTCCTAGAGTTTACTCAAGCTCATGTCCATTGAGTCATTGATGCCATCCAACCATCTCATCCTCTGTTGTCCCCTTCTCCTGCCTTCAATCTTTCCCAGCATCAGGGTCTTTTCTGGTGAGTTGGCTCTTTACATCAGTTGGCCAAAGTGCTGGAGCTTCAACTTCAGCATCATTCCTTCCAATGAATATTCAGGGTAGATTTCCTTTAGGATTGACTGGTTTGATCTCCTTGGCACTCTCAAGAGTCTTCTTCATCACCACAATTCAAAAGCATCAATAATTCTGCATTCTGCCTTCTTTATGGTTCAATTCTCACATCCATACACAACTGTTGGAAAAACCGAAACTTGACTATACTAGGTTGGGAAACCCTCTATTAGTAGTTGTTTCAGTAAGGGTCTGTGGATGGTAAACTTTCTTAGACTTTGCATATTTTAAAATATCTTTATTTCACATTAAGTTTTTAATGATTTTAGTTTGGTATAGAATTCTAGTTTGCCAGTTCAAAATTATGAAGATACTACTCCATTTACTTTTGATTATCTTTTTCCTCAACTTTTTTGCAGTTTTCCTACAACATAATCCAAATTTGAATTTATTTTATTTACTCTGTTCAGCCCTTGGCACATACTTTAAATCTAAGGCCTTCTATTTTTCTTAAAATTTGGAAAACTTTCAACAATTATCTCTTAAATTATTGCTTCTCTGTTATTCACTCTATTCTCACTACCCTCCCCCAAACTCCCACTAAATGTTTATTGAAGCCTCTTGATATAGTCTCTGTATCTTGATCCTTTCATTTTTAATCTTCCTAAGATTATATCTGTGTAAATTCTTTGAAGTAATGTTTCATATAGTCCGTTCTTTCCAACTATGTACAGTCTAGAGTTTATCCCAATAGAGAGTTTTTCTTTCAGAAACTGTTTCTATTCTGAAGATTTCTACTTTTTATTCTTTGGGTCTCTCTACTCTTACTTTATTATTCCCTTTTTATTTGTTAGTAGTTTACCGTTCCTTTTGAAGGATGCTGTTCTTTCATTTGTTTCTTTGAGGATACTAAACAGCCTATTTATTAGCCAGATTGTTCAATTACTTTAATTTCTTCAAAAGTGAATTCATCTTATTATTGTTGATTTTGATGCCTATCTCTTAGCATAAGTTGCTTTCATTAAAAAAATGTTAACTTGCAGAATTATTTTCATTGGTAAGTCTGTTATCTATCCATCCGCTCATCCATCCAACTATCCGTCCTTCCTCTCATGTCTCCCTAGATAGCAGGTATGCAGTAGTCCACCCGGTAACTCCCCAAACCAGTATACATGGTGGACCTCCACCTCACAATTATGCAGAGCATGAGAAAGTTAGATACCATCACCGACTCTAGTGGACATGAGTTTGAGCACCGACTCTAGTGGACATGAGTTTGAGCAAACTCTGGGACAGAGTGAAGGACAGGGAAGCCTGGTGTGCTGCAGTCCATGGGATTGCAAATAGGTGGACACAACTTAGAGACTGAACAATATCACAGATCTGGCCAAAAAATCAGCAGGCATCTTGGCCCAGGTTCTGGTTATAAGGTGTCTAGGGCTTTCTGCCTCCCTGCAACTCAGCTCTGCTTTCTTCAGCCTCTCTTGCTGAGCAGAAAAAAATCCCTGCCCTAGATCCTGATTTCAAGCCCTTGATGGACCACCTTTAATCCTCACAAACCTCAGAATCTAGACTTGCAGATCTTTCTCTTGGCTTTCATACCTGCAGCCCAGTAGGCCAGCAGCTTTAGCCTTCTCACTACTTGGCATTTATCACCTTTCATTGTCGAAAAAGATGCTTGTGCTTGAGTAGAGTATAGACCTTTTAAATGTTCCCATTTATGGCTTATCAACCATTGCTCTGTGATTTTACTTGGAAGAGACCCTTAATACATGAATTTAGAATTTCACCTTGACCAGAAGTTGGAAGAATTCCTGTTTTTTGCCCATTCCTTCCTATCTTTTGCATTTTATACCATTATTCAAGGAATTAATTTTTAAAAACCTTCTATCTCAACTGTGCTCTTAGTGAGTATAAAATTGATTCAAAATTAAGCTTTCTTGTGACCCAGGAGAAGTCTTCTGTTAATTTTCGATCAGAGAGCTGTTTGGAGGGGAGATAGTTAATGATCTGTTGTGAATATTATCGTCCTGAACATGTCTGTCCAGAGTTCATCTGACTGTGGGCTGGCTGTGAGCATGGCTTTTGTGAATGGCAAATTGGATCACTGCTTAAAGCACGTGGATATTTCTAAACCTTTATAGGAGATCCTTAGTTTTGAAGGAAGGGAAAAAGGATGTTTGATTGTTATCTCTGTCAGAATTGATATTTGGAAATCAGGGCCCTGCTTTTCCCCCTCTTGATCCAATTCCCAACCAACATCACCCTGGTGTCTGCGTGTGAACAAGGTTCTGTGAGTAGCCAGCTCCCAGTTAGGTCTTGAGAAGTCCAGACCATTTAAAAAAAAAAAAAAGCCTAGGGACTTTGCTGGTGATCCAGTGGTTAGGAATCCTCCTTCCAATACAGGGGCTCTGTGTTCGATCCCTGGTCTGGGAAACTAAGACCCCACATGCCACGGAGCTACTATGCCCGTGCACAACTAGAGACCCCACGTGCCACAACAAAGGGTCCTTGCGCCACGGCTAAGACCCGACAAAGCCAAAAATACATAAATAGATAAATGCATCTTTAAAATAGATTAATCTCAAAAATATACAAGCAACTCCTACAGCTCAATTCCAGAAAAATAAATGACCCAATCAAAAAATGGGCCAAAGAACTAAATAGACATTTCTCCAAAGAAGACATACAGATGGCTAACAAACACATGAAAAGATGCTCAACATCACTCATCATCAGAGAAATGCAAATCAAAACCACAATGAGGTACCATTACACACCAGTCAGGATGACTGCTATCCAAAAGTCTACAAGCAATAAATGCTAGAGAGGGTGTGGAGAAAAGGGAACCCTCTTACACTATTGGTGGGAATGCAAACTAGTACAGCCGCTATGGAGAACAGTGTGGAGATTTCTTAAAAAACTGGAATTAGAACTGCCATGTGACCCAGCAATCCCACTCCCGGGCATACACACTGAGGAAACCAGATCTGAAAGAGATACATGCACCCCAATGTTCATCGCAGCACTGTTTATAATAGCCAGGACATGGAAGCAACCTAGATGCCCATCAGCAGACGAATGGATAAGGAAGCTGTGGTACATATGCACCATGGAATATTACTCAGCCATTAAAAAGAATTCATTTGAATCAGTTCTAATGAGATGGATGAAACTGGAGCCCATTATACAGAGTGAAGTAAGCCAGAAAGATAAAGACCAATACAGTATACTAACACATATATATGGAATTTAGAAAGATGGTAACAATAACCCTATATGCAAAACAGAAAAAGAGACACAGATGTACAGAACAGACTTTTGGACTCTGTGGGAGAAGGTGAGGGTGGGATGTTTTGAGAGAGCAGCATCGAAACATGTATATTATCAAGGGTGAAACAGATCACCAGCCCAGGTTGGATGCATGAGACAAGTGCTTGGGCCTGGTGCACTGGGAAGACCCAGAGGGATCGGGTAGAGAGGGAGGTGGGAGGGGGGATCGGGATGGGGAATACATGTAAATCCATGGCTGATTCATGTTAATGTATGGCAAAAACCACTATAATATTGTAAAGTGATTAGCCTCCAACTAATATAAATAAATGGAAAAAAAAATAGCCTAAAATCCAATGTGACCATCTGGACTCTTTTTTGTTTCCCTATGACAGGTCGCTTGACTGGTGGACAGCAGATGAGTGCAATATGATCAATGGAACAGATGGAGACTCTTTTCACCCATTAATCACCAAAGATGAAATCCTTTATGTCTTCCCATCTGATTTTTGCAGGTAAGAATTTGAAATGTGAGTTCTTTGACTACAAGGCTGCCAAAAATATGAGGGATGTATATAATTACACTTATTTGATGAGGATATGTATGCTTAATGAGTGACCAGTGATAACGGCATATTGAGAAACAAGAAAAAAATGTAGCCGTTCACAGACTAGCTGTGTTGGTTTGAATACCAGCTCCACCACGTACAGCTGTGTGACCTTGGGTATGTCATTTAACCATTCTGTGCCTCACTGTCCTCATTTGTAAAGTAAGGACAGAAATAGTTGCCTAGCTTGGGAGTTGTTTTGAGGATAAATGAGTTACTTTAATAAAATACTTAGCCCAGGGCCTGTCACACAGTAAATAATATTAGCTCTTCATTATTATGATATCCTCTATCAGGTGTGAAATTTGCTCTGGTCTTCTTCCAGTTGCTGCAGAGAAGATAAAGAAATCATACTGTGGTCCACACTTCAGAGTTCATAGGTCTTTGCTGAGTGCTAAGCTTCCCGTTGAACGTATCCGCTCACACTTGCCCGCATCTATCCCTCCCTCCCGCCTGCTGTTTCTCTCCAGACATCCATGATGAAGTCTCCTCCGTGGGAGGAAGGCATCCTATTCCACACCCTGACTCCCATCTCCCCATCGTTACCTCTCCTGCTCCGCCTTTCACCATCACACTGCTCAGATGAGTAGCTGATCACACAGCCTCCCTTTCCTCTCCCACGCACTCCTGCAAGGCTTTTTATGAGACTTCTCCTCAATTGGAGGTCAGCTAGTTACCTTTGACTCTGTGGAGTCTACATTCTCAAGAATGGCTGTTCTTCTGGCTTTCATTTATTGTTGTTTAGTCACCAAGGCGTATCCATGACCCCATGGACTGCAGCATACCAGCCTTCCCTGTTCCTCGCCATCTCCCAGAGTTTGCCCAAGTTCATGTCTATTGAATAGGAGATGCCATCCAACCATCTCATCCTCTGTTGCCCTCTTCTCCTTCTGCCCTCAATCTTTCTCAGCATCAGAGTCTTTTCCAGTGAGTCGGCTCTTCGCATCAGGTGGCCAAAGTATTGGAGCTTCAGCATTAGTCTCTCCAAAGAGTATTCAGGGTTGATTTCCTTTAGGATTGACTGGTGTGATCTCCTTGCTGTCCAAGGGACTCTCATATCTCACGCAGTTGAGCACCTCCCCAGCCAGCCCTGTCAGAATCGCTGTAAATCTCCCTCCTCTCTTGCACTAAATTAGCCGCAAGTGCTAGTCATCCTCCTCAGACAGAGCTTTTCTTTTACTCCCCTCTCCGTCCCCAGTCTCTGCACCACAGCGCAGACCTTTTCCAGCTCTGGAGCGGACTATCGGCCACCTTCCAGCCAGCTGTTCTACCTGGTCAGTATTTGTGGAAGGACCGAAGAGAGAACATGTTTGAGTGCAATGAGCAAGACAAGGAAACCTTATAAGGAGGGGCTTATTAAAGATTTGCCACAGAGGAAACTTATTCTTGTCTGGTACCACCACTTGTGAAGAGCCCCTTGGCGGCGCTTAGTAACGCCAAAGACATCCAACCCCATGGTTTCACACGTTTCTCCAACATGGGTTCCCTGGCCTGGAGAACTTGGGTACCTATGTGAAGGAGACTTACACATCGATTGTAGTTAGGAAAACACTGGAAGTGTTGACAGAAATAATGAATAAATGATCTATAACTGGAATGGAAAAGTTTCCTTGAGCCAAACGGAGGGCTGTAGCCCAGGAGGCGGTAATTCAGAGAGCACTTGAATTGTATTTCGTCAGACTGCAAAATGCGGGAGGCGTACAAGGCAAAAGCCTCAAGGTTACAGTTAGCTACATGAGTTGTTTATCAAGAAACATAACTGGACCTGTCAAGAAGTAAGGGTGCTTGTTAAACAAGGGTTGGCTGGGATCTGAAATGTTTGCCTAGTTGCAATGGGAGACCTTGACCCCGAAAAGTTTCAGCTGACCACAGCTAGGAGATACTGTTTTGAGAACAGCTAGTGGTGTCCTTGAATTTAATGCAGTTCAGAAAGTTCAAGTTTTCAGTGATGCAGGAATGTGTCTGAAACCACGTCCACAGTGGTCACCCAATTCCCTCCTGGATGCCTGAATCACAGCTACTCCATTTTGGCTTTTAAATACATTCTCTTCATTAATGGTTAAAGCAGATGTACCAGGCATGTTCGACAGGCCATAAGACAGGCTGTTCTCGTTAGCATAAGGTTTAAGTTAATTCATGTATAAGCCAAAATCACTTCCCCATCTCTCAATATGTAAAAATTTCCTCCATCCAAAGCAATCTGAGTGCCTATGAAAAGGAGAACATAAATAAATAAATGGGATCTTTGTATGATAGAATATATAAAAAGTAAAATATAGCAACCAGAGCCATGTACTTTAATGCAAGAAATCTTGAAAATGTTGAAGGAAGAAGCAAATTACAGAAAGACAATATGGTATACTACTATAATAACATTTAGAAATAACAAACAGTGCCACATGTTGTTTATGAGTATGTATGTAGGTAAAATTATAAAGGCCTGGGGACTCTCCAGTGGTCAGTGGCCAAGATGCTGTGCTCCCAATGCAGGGGGCTCTGGTTCAATCCCTGGTCAGGGAACCAGATCCCACATGTCACAACTAAAAATACAAAGATCCTGCATGCCAACTTCGACCCGGCACAGCCAAATTAATTAGTTTTTTTTAAAAAGCATAGAGGTCTGCATGGGAATGATAAACCCCAAATTCAGGATAGTGGTTACCTCTGGGGATGCAGAGAAAGATCAGAATCAGGAGTGTTACATTGAGAACTTCAGTTGTAGCCATAAATATACATTTTATTTATCTGAGTGGTGTTTGTTATAAAATGTATTTATTATAATATTTTTCTCTATTTTTCTGTTTGCTTAAAATTTTCACTCAGAAATGCTGCAGGGGTGAGATGTATAGTGGAAGGCAACTCCTACGTTAGTCACAACCCAGTGAGAGATGTGTCCCACCCGTGGTCAGGTGATGAAAAGTGAGGCCCCCCTCAGCCTTCAGACACCCTCAGATGCAGGGATGAAGGCTCTAAGACAATGCATGTGAAAGTGCCTTGGCTGTCACTCAGAGTGAAAGTGAAAGTCCCAGGGACTATACAGTCCATGGAATTCTCCAGGCCAGAATACTGGAGTGGGTAGCCTTTCCCTTCTCCAGGGGATCTTCCCAACCCAGGGATCGAACCCAGGTCTCCTGCACTGCAGGCAGATTCTTTACCAGTTGAGTCACAAGGGAAGTCCAGCTGTCACTCAGGTGCTATGCAGATAACTGGGTGGTTTGTGTTAGAAGGAACCACCGATACTGATTGAAATTCTAAATCTCTGAGGGCAGAATTGATGTTCTACTCTGTTGAAATAAATAACCAGGGCAAAATATGGAAACTATTTTTACTTGGGGGAAATGGGTATCAGAGTACATGTAATCAAGTATCTGTCTAATGGGGCACTTGTCCGGCCTTTGGGAATCTGCGGGGCCCGCCTTTTGTCACCTCATCTGTTTCTGCTTTGTCTCGGCTTCTCCCTGGCTTCCTTCCTTTGCTTCCGCTTCATCCACACTGGCATGTGCCCGTGCTGGTCTGGACAGCTCTTCTTTCTTTTAGCATAAGCGCCCATTCTAACTAATTTTCTTGGTTTTCTACCACACATTATGTCTTTTTCTCAGTCTCGTTGGGATGTTAGCACAGTTGCTGCCTCTTAAACATCTATCACTGAGTCCATCTCCTACTTTATTATACACTGAGTGGGTTGAGCTCCTCTCAGTCTGTCTTTGGCCTCTTCATTTCCCGTGTATCCTGTACGCGTTTAGCCGGGTTACACCTGAGAACAGTTGGCTGACTTACTGATGCAGGCAGACCATGCTGATGAGGACCCATGCTGACTTTTTATCCTTGCTTCCTAACAGGTCAGTGTATATAACTTTCAGTGACTTTGAGAGTGTCCAGGGACTGCCTGCCTTGAGGTATAAGGTGCCTGCAGAAATATTAGCCAATACCTCGGACAACGCTGGCTTCTGTATACCTAAAGGAAACTGCCTGGGCTCAGGAGTTTTGAATGTCAGCGTCTGCAAGAACGGTAAGAACTCAGAGAGGGGACACGGGGGTCTGGATGTACGGTTGATGTTCTTCAACAAAGAAGGTTGTCAGCACAATAGAAAGCACAATTCCAACCTCTCAGGAATAATGTTTTGTTAAAGACAGATTCACAGACATAGAAAACAGACTTATGGTTGCCAAGAGGAAGCAGAGGGTATAAATTAAGACCAGCAGATACAAATTACTATATATAAAATAGAGAAAGAACAAGGTCCTACTGTACAGCACAGGGAACTATATTCAATATCTTGAATATATATATGTATAACTGAATCATTTTTCTGTACATCAGAAATGAACACAACATTGTAAATTAACTACAATTTTTAAAAAAGTTTTGTAACATGGTTATAGCATAGTTTTTTTATTTTTATTTTTATTTTTTTTTTGCTGACAAAGCGAGATTTTATTGGGACAGGGCGCCTGGGTGGAGAGCAGGAGGGTGAGGGAACCCAGGAGAACTGCTCTGTCACATGGCTTGCAGTCTCAGGGTTTATGGTGATGGGATTAATCCCATCACCATAGTTTTTTTAAAAAGCATTGGCTTTCCTGTAATGCTTTTATTGCTAGGATGCCATGTTGGGTTTTTCCTGGGCAGTAGTTCAGGAGTTGTTTTGGTTTTGTTTTTTGTTTTAAACTGGTCCTGGGCTAGGAGTGGCTGGTGGCTGTCTGTGCTCTGTGGGTCTCCTTGGTATAAGGCACTGCTGGGGAGCTGGACTCCACCGTACCCCGGGTCTCCTGCACATGTGATGGAGCAGGTGCAGTGCAGCTCCAGAGGGGCAGGGCCGTAGCTTAGGAGTCCTTCTTTTTTCCCTTTAGCTCTTCAATTTAGCACATTTTTGTTTTGTTTTTTAGTTTTTTTGATGGAGTTGATTTACAATGTTGTGTTAGTTTCTGCTGTATAGCAAAGTGAATCAGTTACACATATACATGTATGCACTCTTAGATTCTTTTCCCATATACATTTTTACAGAATATTGTGTAGAGTCCCCTGTGCTATGCAGTTTAGGTCCTTACTAGTTATCTATTTTATATATAGTAGTGTGTATATGTTAATCCAGCCTCCTAATTTATTTCTCCCTCTACCCTTTTCCCCTTTGGTAAGATCATTTTCTTCATGTTACACTATTCCTGTTTTGTGAATAAGTTAATTTGTGCCATTTTTTAAGACTCCATATATAAGGGATATCCTGTGATGGTTGTCTTTCTCTGACTTACTTCACTCGGTATGACAATCTCTAGGCCCATCCACGTTACTGCAGATGGTATTATTTCATTCTTTTTTTTTTAATGGCTGAGGATATTCTATTGTAAATATATACCACATCTTTATCTATTCATCTGTTGGTGGCCATTTAAGTTGCTTCCATGCCCTGGTTGTTGTGAATAGTGCTGCTATGAATACTGGGGTGCATGTATCTTTTCCAATTACAGTTTTAATAGAAATAATAGTTCATATTACTAGCGGCTTACTAGTACCAGTCACTGTTGTAAGTGCTTCACATATTTACATGCAGTTAATACATGTAAAGTATTAACTGATTTCATGTTCAAAACAAGGCTGAAACAGAAAGTAAAAAATCAGGTAATAGGAAAGTTCATACCTAGGTAATGATTCTCATTACTCTTAAAACTAAGAGTTAATTTTAAGGCAGAGTTAGTTTTAAACCCTGACCACAAAGTTCCCAGTGTTTCTTAAAAACGTCTGAGCTAACCTGCTTCTTTCTGTGAAAGGTGAAATGACCAGCAGTGCAGCTGACAAAAGCATTTTCTGCATCACAAGGATACTTTTCACAATCATATGCTGCAAAAATAGCCTTGTTAGATAGACAACCAGTGGCCTCTTTTTATAATTGTGGAAACCAAGGCTCAGAGAAGGAATAGGATTTTTATGAAATCTTTATCTCTGAGCAAATTCCTGCTAGAACTGAGGGTCTTTTCATATTTGTACTGTGATGCTCCTCAGGCTTCAATTCTTTAATTTCTGTTGAAAAACTTGGTAACCCCTTTCTCTTGATTAAAAAAAAATTTTTTTTCCTGAGTAATGTGCTGACTTTCACCCCTTGTCCATGAAGTTTGGAAGTTCCCTTTGGGCTAATCCTCCCTTTCCTTGTCTGTTGAGGTCATGGCTTGCAAGACTGGCCATACATCAGAATGATCTGGAGAATGATGAAAAGCATCTGTCCCAGAGCCTACATACTAGGGCCCCAGAATCAGTATTTTTTAACGGGATGCAGATGATTCTTATGAAGATGGTACCTGCACGATTGGGAATGACTGTTCTGGGGAGCACACACCCCTACCCGGAGATTAGACCTCTCTGCAGACTCACGGGGGGCAGTCCTGAAGCAGCACGTGCCTGATCAGCCCATGGTTCTGTGGTTCAAGGCACACATTAGTAACCTTCCGCTTCCTCAAGAAGTTGATGTCAGAACCCACAGAAGGACTCTATTTTGCAACAGACTTCCTGCTTTAGTCCTTTTCCTCTTGCCTCTTCTGTGTTCCCAGATGTCACTAAAATGTTAGCCTCCAAGACTGTCCTCCAGGGTTTTGAATTCCTCAGGGGAACTTTTGGCTAGTGGGATGAGCAAGGGTTCTGGAGTCAGAGGAATCTGGGTTTGAATCCTATTCTGTTCGTTAGCAAATTGGCCATGTTGCTGAAGGAGGGTTCCGGACAGTAGTTTTTTCATCTGTAAAATGGGAATGATTATAACTTCCTTGGAATGCTGTGTGAAGGTGAGAGATAAATGTATGCACAAGACTCAGGACAGTGTCTGGCCCTTATTGTCTTCAACAGATCTTTAAAAATACATTTTAAAGGTCAGCATCCTTTAAAGAAGGAAATCGTGTCTTTGTGAAACTGTGTGGCAATAGAGAACAAAACTCTCTATGTGTGACAAGTGAGATGTCTGAGCCATGGACTCAGACTTAAATTACTTGCCATTAGGCAGTTCAGATGGTAAAGAACCTGCCTGCAATGCAAGAGACCT
The DNA here is from genome assembly GCF_019320065.1 of Cervus canadensis. Classification (NCBI taxonomy): domain Eukaryota; kingdom Metazoa; phylum Chordata; class Mammalia; order Artiodactyla; family Cervidae; genus Cervus; species Cervus canadensis. The sequence continues at coordinate 27,925,573 of NC_057411.1, read as the reverse complement.
GGGTTTGATCCCTGGGTTGGGAAGATTCCCTGGAAAAGGGAATGACAACCCACTCCAGTATTCTTACCTGGGAAATCCCATGGACAGAGGAGCCTGGTGGGCTCCATGGGGTTGCAAAGAGTCAGACACGACTGAGCAGCTAACACATAGGCTAATTTTTCCCCAAATATATTTTCCTGGCAGGAGTGACTGGGTCCCACTCTTCTTTTCCAAGAGCAAAACCTAGAATAGTTTTCCTTTATTAATTTGCTTCTTTATTTATTTCTTGAATGGAAAATATTTAAAAAAAGAAAGAAAAGAAAACCAGTGTCTTCCTGTGGGCAGACCTTGATCTAGTCAGAGGCTGGGCTGATGGCAGGACCAGGCAAAGTCTTCAAAAAGTTCTGCATAGGGAATTCTCTGGTGGTAGAGTGGGTTAGGAGTCCTTATTTTCACTGCTGAGGGAGCAGGTTCAACCCCTGGTTGGGGAACTAAGATACCACAAGACAAGAAACACAGCCCTCCCCCTCCAAAAAATTCTGTATCAACACATGGAGAACAAAGCCTATCTTGTAAAACAAAAACAGAAAAGCAAGCAGGGGAGGAGAGCAGTGTGGAAAATCCACTTACTGATAGAGAATTATAGGTGAAACAAATGCTTTAAGATGGGCCGACCCTCGTTTGATCAGAATTCTGTCTCCATCACCTGATAGCTGAATGTCCTCAGGAGGTTTTGTAACTTCTCTCAACCTCCGTTTCCTCAAATGCAAATGGAAGGTAATAGTTCTAACTTCATAGGGTTTCTGGGAATGTCAACTAAAATAATATGTATAAAGCACTTGTACTTTATAAGTACAGCACATATTAGTTGAAAAATAAATAATTCAGCTAGTAGTAGTAATGTTAGTCACTCAGTCGTATCAAACTCTTTGCTACCCTGTGGACTAAGCCTATCAGGTTCCTCTGTCCATGGAATTTTCCAGGCAAAAATACTAGAGTGGGTTGCCATTCCCTTCTCTAGGAGATCTTCTTGGTCCAGGGGTCAAATCCGCGTCTCCTGCATTGCAGGCAGATTCTTGGTATAAAATAATATAGGGGTAAATGACATGTCAGAAATTGAAGTATAAGAATCCCAAGCTAGGACTTTTAGCCTGATCCTCTCCTCCACTCAAGTTTTCTGTATCCAGCTTTCCACCCCTCACTGAGGAACTGGATTTGTGGTCAGGAACTGTATGTTCAACTTAGACTTGAAAGAACCACATCATTCATTTCTGTTTTCCTCACATTGCAGGTGCACCTATTATTATGTCTTTCCCACACTTCTACCAGGCAGATGAAAAGTTTGTCTCTGCCATTGAAGGCATGCATCCAAATAAGGAATATCATGAGACGTTTGTGGACATCAATCCTGTGAGTACACACATCTTCCTGGTTAAAAAGCAGACATTTTATTCTTTCTATACGGTGTTCACCAGTTTAGCCCTGAGCATTCTTGAGAAATATATTGTCTTCCTTTCATTTACATATTCAAGTGGAGGGAACTCGGCTCAGTGCAATGTGATGCATAGTCTCATAACCCGGCCCTTAGAAGGCTAAGTTCTATGAAGCTAATATGCAGAAATATCAGCAAACCCCCTTTAACACAAAAGCAACAATGAAAGTTCCATCATTGGAAACCACTGGAATCAAACAAGGTAACCTGGATCTTCTTCTGTTGCCAAAAGAGTGGACCTGAACATATATATGCATTTCTTCCATTGGGCCACAGATCAGCAGGGTGAAGATATTCCTCTGCTTACTTGCTGCCAGGAATGTTTTAGTTGAAATTTAAATATATATATATAAGCATTAATCGCTTTTGGCAAAACACTTTATACAGGTGTTTTTGAGAGTTATTATATGACAACATTAATTTAAAGGGCATCAGATATACATACACTCTAATCCCATGTTCATAGAGGAGAAAAACTAAAAACCATGTTAAAAGGATATGAGTATCATTTCATAGCATGAGAGCCTCTCACTGTAGGAACTGAATGTGATATCGTCTCTCTTGGGATTCTGAACACATGCATCGGACGGTCACCCAAGACCAAACACATTCTTTGAGCACAGCAATTTATGGGCATTTCACTCATAACTACTCACTGCATTTACATTGGAGAAATTGGTGCCCTTATCTTCTTACGAGGGCTTCTCAGGTGGCTCAGTGGTAAAGAATCCACCTGCCAGTGAAGAAGATGAGGGTTCAATCCCTGGGTTGGGAAGATCCCCTGGAAAAGGAAACGGCAACCCACTCCAGTATTCTTACCTGGACAATCCCATGGACGGGAGACTGGCAGGCTGCAGTCCACGGGGTCACAAAGAGTCGGACATGACTGAGCTCCTGCGCACACACATCACATCTTACGAATAAGATCCGGTATGGTTTTCTCCCTTTTCTCTCTCAGCCATCAGTCAGGTCCTTTTCAGCAACCAAACTGTTCGCAGGTGCTTGTCACCAGGGCAAGGCATAGCCCCACACCCTTGGTGCAAAGGTGGCTTGGCCATGGGGGATGATGCTGCATCTGCCCTCTGGCCTCTGTGGGGTGGGCCTGGCTGTGCATGGGCACCATTCTCTGGCTGTGACCACACCCTCCTCACAGTGGTCTGACCCTCTGCCCGCATACCCAGGCCCGACAGTCCAGCTCAGTCCAGTCACTCAGTCATATCCGACTCTTTGTGACCCCATGGACTGTAGCACACCAGGCTTCCCTGTCCATCAGCAGCTCCTGGAGATTGCTCAAACTCATGTCTACTGAGTTGGTGATGCCATCCAACCATCTCATTCTCTGTCATCCCCTTCTCCTGCCTTCAATCTTTCCTAGCATCAGGGTCTTTTCCAAGGAGTCAGTTCTTTGCATCAGGTGGCCAAAGTATTGGAGTTTCAGCTTCAGCATCAGTCCTTCCAATGAATATTCAGGACTGATTTCCTTAGGAGGGACTGGTTGGATCTCCTTTCAGTCCAAGGGACTCTCAAGAGTCTTCTCCAACACAGTTCAAAAGCATCAATTCTTCGGCGCTCAACTATCTTTACAGTCCAACTCTCACATCCATACATGACTACTGGAAAAACCATAGCTTTAACTATACAGACCTTTGTTGGCAAAGTAATGTCTCTGCTTTTTAATATGCTGTCTAGGTTGGTCATAGCTTTTCTACCAAGGAGCAAGCGTCTTTTAATTTCAGGGCTGCAGTCATCATCTGCAGTGATTTTGGATCTGAGACCCAACAGGGTATCTGTTAAATCTCCTTCCTGCCCAGGTCCTCTAGCACTTTGCTATTCAAAGTGACAGCATCCTGGGCTTCCCAGGTGGCTCAGTGGTAAAGAAGCTGCCTGCTAAAGTAGGAGACGCGGGTTTCATCCCTGGGTCAGGAAGATCCCATATGCTGTGGAGCAAGTAGGCCCCTGTACCACAACTACTGAACCTGTGCTCTATAGCCCGAGAGTTACAACTACTGAACTCACGCGCTGCTGCCACGGAAGCTTTTGCACTCTAGAGCCCGTGCTCAATGGCAAGAGAAGCCACTATAATGAGAAACCCATGCACCGCGACGAGAGAGTAGCCCCAGCTTGCTGCAACTAGAGAAAGTCTGTGCAGCCACGAAGGCCCAGCACAGCCAAAAATAAGTAAATAAACATAAAATTATTTTAAAAAACCCCAAAGTGACAGCATCCTGCCCAATCTCAAGCCCCAACCCAGACCTACCGAAATCAGAGCCTGCATTTTAACAAGGTCCCCAAGAACTCACATGCATAGTAGAGTGTGAGAAACGTTGGTCTCCCAGGCCCCTCACCCAATCCCCAGTTCTCATTCCATCCTGGAGAATAGTTGTCGCTTGTCCCACTTTGCCTAGCAAACATGGTGGTCGCTGCCCTGTTTATCAGAACCACACAGAAATGGTGCTCTATTGAAAAAACAACTGTGTGTGTGGTTTTAATAAATCCTAATGTTTTCTTTCTGCTTTTCTGATTTGCAGTTGACTGGAATTATCCTAAGAGCAGCCAAGAGGTTCCAAATCAACGTTTATGTCAGAAAATTAGATGACTTCATGTGAGTTTTGCTTCTTTCTGCAGAGGCAGAGGGTGGTTTTGCTACATTCACTTTCTGGTGGGGTTGCTGTCGGGAGGGGTTCAGTGCACTTCTAAGTCTTTTCACCCTTGTCCTTCAGGGATGAGGCACCGTCAACTTTTTCATGGGCTGCCTTGGTCTCGGAATTTACTTATCTTATTTAAGCAAACATGTATAGAATTCTTTGCATGAATCAGCCATTGTTCTAAGTTCTTTACATACATTAACTTATCGATTCCTCACAATAACCCTGTGGGGCTTCCCTGGTGGCTCAGATGGTAAAGAATCCGCTTGCCAATGCAGAAGACCCAGGTTCAATCCCTGGGTCAGGAAGATACCCTGGAGAAGGGAATGTCTACCCACTCCAGTATTCTTGCCTGGATAATCCCATGGACAGAGGAGCCTGGCCATGGGGGTCACAAAGAGTTGGGCATGACTGAGTGACTAACTTTAGTTCACTTCATTCCCATTTTATAGATAAGAAAACTGAGGCACAGAGAGGTTTAATAACCTGCTAGAACTAGAATTCACACAGCTGGTGAAGCTACAGAGGCTGTTCTTACCCATCTACTAAGCATTTTCCATGGGCTTCCCTGGTAGCTCAGCTGTAAAAAATCCACCTGCAACGCAGGAGACCCTGGTTTGATTCCTGGGTCGGGAAGATCCTCTGGAGAAGGGATAGGCTACCCACTCCAGTATTCACGGGCTTCCCTGGTAGCTCAGGGAAGGCTAGATAAGGCATATCTATCTATTATATAGATACCATATAGATATGGTAAAGAATCCACCTGCAATGCAGGAGGCCTGGGTTCCATCCCAGGGTTGGGAAGATCCCCGGAGGAGGGTATGGCAACCCACTCCAGTATTCTCACCTAGAGAATCCCTGTGGACAGAGGTGCCTGGAGGGCTGTGGTCCGTAGGGTCACAAAGAGTCAGACATGACTGATTGACTAAGCACAGCACACGGCAAACATTTCCCACACCATGACTCTGGTTCCCTTCCTCCCTTCCTTCCTTTCCACTGCTCCCACCCAGGGCCAGCCATGAGCTCTCCTGTGGGTGATTTAAAACTCTGTGGAGTTCAGTGTCCCCCCACACCATCTAAAAACCACTACTTAGTTAGGATTCCTGAGTACAATCTCCTGCTGAGACTTTTCAGTGGAAACTGAGAAAATGCTAATTATGATTTAATGGTGAATGAAAAAACTGGATCCGAAACTGTAGTATGTATCTATAGTATCATATTTATCAATTTTTTCTGTCTGCCTGACTGTCAGTCAGATTTCGTTAGTTTCCCCCATTGAATCTGCCAGATTTAAGCCCAGGTGTTTTGCATCTTTCTAGGAAGCAAGTGTGGTTTGTAAGAATGTATTTTGTGTGTGTATATAATTTAGTAGTTATGATCTAGAGCCTTAGAATCAAAATGGAACTACAGTCCTGGCTCCAGCACTTCTTCATGGTGGCTCCAGGCAGCTTACTGTTAGCCATCATTTCCTCATCTTAAACCTGGGGCAGTAACACCTCTGCATGTGAGAATTAAGATGTGTTCCCAAGACGCCCGCTGCAGAGCTGGTGCTTAGTAAGTTGCTCACTAGCTGATTGCTCCAGGCTCTTGGAAAGACAATACTTGGTAGCCTGGTTATAAAACATTCTGAGGAATGACAGCATTGTTCTGCTGGAGCTTCCCCTCCCATAACTCTTGGGAGTATAGTTATCATTTTGATGAATTTGCTTTCAGCATCTTGTGCTTAGGTGAAGACACTTTCCATAAACATGCCACACTTCAAATTGCTAGACTGTTTGTGATCTGATTGTTATGTGTTTGCAAAGGTAAGAAGGCTGCATAAATTCTGGGTAATTTAATGAATAAGTGTGCTGGAATTTTCATATACACTTGTCTCATCAGGCCAGCGTGCCATCGTAATGAGGATGTCTATAAAATAATCTTTTGTGTTGTTTTTATAGTGAAACAGGAAACATTCAAACCCTGGTTTTCCCAGTGATGTATATCAATGAGGTGAGTCCTGGGAGGGAGCCACGGGTATGTTTCACCTGTGGAAGCTTGGGGACCTTCCATTATGGTGTCTGTGATTGTAGCTATGTGTAATTTTAGATGTGAGAAAGGGCAAAGGTGATTTTTTAAAAACCTGTTTGTCCTCAGAAAATTTCTGTTTATATGTTTACATGAATCTGTCTGTGAGATTTGGAAATGACAGACAGAAATTTCCCTTGTTAAGAACATTATGTGGGTGAAACTTCTTTCTGGAAGCTGGTTGTGTAAGAACCAAAATGTAAAGGTGATCAGTTTACCATTCATTACTTGAGAAAAAGAGTGAAAAAGTGTGAGCTGGTTGAGAAATGATTAAATAAAATGGGACACTTGCCCATTGATTGCAGTGGTATGTGGTTGCCTTATCCTTCATCACAGCATAGAAGTCTTTTCTACTTTCTGATAAACAAGCATACATCATGAATTATAGGAAACAGATCCTGTTCAAACAAAAGGAGTTTCTCTGAAGAAATTTCTTTGACAGTGTACCCAGAGAAATACTATCCCTAATTGTTAGGCATAAATTGAAGTTTTATAAATAAAGCTTATTCTGAAGGCTCAGAAAACACCTACCCATTATGTGAAACACCTGTGATAAATTCTTCTCTAAATCACATATCACATTTACTATAGGGATATCTCCTCAATTTCCCTTCTCTCTCACCCAGTTTTGAGGGAAAAGTTGCAGGATTTTCCTCCTCAAATTCTTGACTGACCTGGCTTCCAGTGTTAACAGCAACCTTTTTTAAAGTTTTGTGATTTTTCTGTCTTCCATAAAAATATTTTTTCTTTGCAGAAGATTTAGTAACAGAGCTTAGCAAGAAAAGACAAATTAAAAATGATTTCTCACAAGACCTGAGCCAGACTGATAAACTGTTTTTAACTTGCTTTATTTTCCTCAACAGTGTGTTATAAAAATTGTTTTCCAAAACAGCCTTGTACAAATAATCTGATGTTTTGCATTTTGTAAAAATAACACATGCTCTTTCTGGAACTCTTGGGGAATTAAAAATGACATTTAAAAAGTGAACTGCTTAAAAAGCAAGCCCCTCCCTCAGAGAAAAATGCAGGTGACATCTGCTTATGTTGCCTCATATTTTTCTGGTTTTGATATTACAAACTTGAGACCATACAGTAGATTGAGTTTGATATCTTTTTTTTTTCCACTTAGCATTGTATTGGTAGCCACACTGATAAACTTTTGAAGGGTTTGTGATTACAGTTCTAAGACAAGGCTTTTATTGTTTCATAGGAAAAATTCAGGCAATATTTACCATTTATAGGACCTATTTGCTGTTTCTCCTGGGTCATTACTGTTATTGTTTGTGGGGAGTGCCTTGGAAGTAGGTCTTTGTGAGAGTGTGGAAGGGCCCTGTTCTGCCAAGTTGCAGCATATCTGAAGTCCCCTCCACCTGAACCTTTGCTTTGACTTTTTGCTAAAGACTGGATTGCATCCAGGGAATGATGGCGTGAAACCTCGTGCTTTTGCTCCCTCCCAGAAAGAACTTGACTTTTCTCTAGAAAAGTAAAATGTTAGATCTGGAAGTGATCTTGGAGATTGCTCTCTCACCCCTTTTTTCCAGAGGAGACTCTGATGGGCCTTCACCTGCAAATTGAGTGTAAATTAAGCCTAAACTCCCAGTTGTTGCTAATAATTGTTATAGCATTAAGCTCTTCAGATACCTCAACCATGACAATTTAAGGTGATAATACCTTTGCCTTTCATCCAGAAAGTGTTATTCTAGAATAATTCCTTATTTATCAATACCCTGTGCTGAGCGCTGAAGAATTGATGCCTTTAAACTGTGGTGTTGGAGAAGACTCTTGAGAGTCCCCTGGACTGCAAGGAGATCCAACCAGTCTATCCTAAAGGAAATCAGTCCTGGGTGTTCATTGGAAGGATTGATGTTGAAGCTGAAACTCTAATACTTTGGCCATCTAATGTGAAGAGCTGACTCATTGGAAAAGACCCTGATGCTAGGAAAGATTGAGGGCAGGAGGAGAAGGGGACGAGAGGATGAGATGGTTGGATGGCATCATTGACTTGATGGACATGGGTTTGGGTGGACTCTGGGAGTTGGTGATGGACAGGGAGGCCTGGTGTGCTGTGGTTCATGGGGTCGCAAAGAGTCGGACACGACTGAGTGACTGAACTGAACTGAACTGAACTGTGCAATTCTGGTTAGCCTCAAGACTTCTCCGAATACTCTGTGTTGAGACCTCTGGTCCCGATAAGTATAGCTAACTAAGAGAGAAATGATACTTTCCACATGCCATTTGTTGGAGTATTTCATTCATTTATTCATCCAATCAACTGACATTAATTGAGCACCTACTGTGTATGGGGTGGTATATCCACCTTTTAGTTGACTGAAATAAAAGTCTTGACTTTAGGAATACTTCACAGTCAAGAGGAGACAAATAGGTAAATAGACAGTTACAATGCAGAATGTGAAGACAATGATGGCGGATTTTAGAATGTGAGATGGAAGCTCAGAAAAGAGGCCTTGAATGAGGCCTGATGTGGCCAGAGAAGACTTCTGGAAGGAAGTTATGCTGAGCTGGACTTTGAAGGATGAGCTGGAGTCTGATACAAAAGAAAAACTGGTATCATGTCAATATTTCCCCCGCCTTTTTCAGGAGGAGGAAATACCTCCTGGTATTATCTGAATATTTTCTCCCTCCTTTCCCCCACCAATCTGGAGTAAAACATGCCTTCAGCAGAAAAGAGGAGACATTAATGACTAAGTGCCCCCTCTGGCTATTCTGACTTATAAATGGATTTTCAGTATCTCTGGTTTGCTGACAGGAGGACGTACCCAAATTATGTTTAATGATCTGGAAGAAAGAGCCAAAAGCTTTACCCCCTGGATATTCATTAGTAATCAAGGGAATGCTATTTTCTTGCCCCTCTCCGCAGAGTGTTCTCATTGATAAAGAGACTGCAAGTCGACTGAAGTCTGTGATTAACACTACTCTGATTGTCACCAGCATACCTTATATTATCATGGCGCTGGGTGTGTTTTTTGGTCTGATCTTCACCTGGCTTGCGTGCAGAGGACAGAGATCCACGGATGAGGTGAGCAGTGGCTGGAGGAATGTCTGCCTTACTAGATTATGTTCCCTGAGGACTTCAGCTGTGCTTCACTGAAGGGGTGTCCGAGGGCTCATGAGGGTGGACTCTGAGGTTTGGTGCTGGGCACAGTGATTTCATGGTTGTGTTACTACTGAGCCAAATGAGGGGCAAGGGAAGTGTGTCAAAGATGGAGGGGTGATGGGATAATACTGTTCAGTGTTTCAGACTCTCTTGTTGGGACTAGAACCCCTGGGAGTAAGGATTACATCTTTGAAAAGAAGAATATATAACAGCTGAGCACCCAGACTTTGGTGTCAGCGTGTCCAGGTTCAAATCCCAGTTTTGACTCTTAATAGCTATGTGACCCTAGAAATCATGCCTCAGCTTCTCCATCTGTAAGATGGGATAACTGAGCCTCACTTAGGAATTTTTTGTGAGGACTTGATGAGACTTTAAACATAAAGCACTTGGCCCAGTGTAAACATTTAGTAAGAGCTCAATAAATATTAGTTATAGGAAAAAACAGCTCCGTAATTACAGAGCAAGGCAGCCAGGGATCTGCTTGGGAAGAATCAGGAGATACCTACCACTGAGTTGTTACTGCACAATAAATGGTGGGCATGGGGGAGTGGTTCCTTTTCTGGAGGGATGGGAACATCCCCACATGGATGGGATAACAGTCAGGTTGGCTTCCCAAAGTAACCAACAGGCCAACCCAGGGGTCTAAACACCTTCAATGAGCCTTTCTTAAATTCTCACCGGCTTTCCAGTTGGCAGCAGAGGCTTTTTCCCCTTCTCTCTTCACCGCCTCCGGTAAGTGTCTGAGGCAAATATGAAGTAGGAAATGAAATAGGCTGAAACCATCTAAATCATGTTAGCTCAGATTTCCGTCTTCCGCATGCTTCCAGTATGCCTCTGGACCCACACCCATCACATTAGCGTGAATTAGGGGTGAGGCAGCAATCTTTCCATTTCTATCTATGGATCTTAAAGTCACTGTAAAATGGATCTTACTGCTACAGACACAGATGAAAGCCCACGTAAATGTCATGACTGCTCCTACAGTTAACCATCTTCACATATTCAACAAGGAAACAATTATTGATCACCCACCACCTCCATGACATGGTTCTCTGATGGGTTTCCACTTGAAGGAGGCACATTAAATAATGTGTGATGAGGATTATGTTTCACGTGGACACTGGGAAGGGTACCTGCTCCAGGGGCAGGGTGAGCGTGTTAGAGCAGGCCTCCTGGAGAGGATTAGAGCTGAAGAAGATGGAACACGAGGAAGCAGGCCAAGAGAAGAGAAGGTGAGTGGGACAACATCCTTCCTATCGTTTTCTCCTCTTTTCCACCTTCCTCCACCCCCTCCCCAAACCTTTCCTATCTGGGGAGAAGCCGGTGACGTGACCGCCTGACCCCACTGTCCTCTCTCTTCTGGTCTCAGGGAACTGCAGACGAAAGAGCGCCCCTCATACGAACCTAATCCAACCGTGAGCCGTGCCTGGGGAAGGAAGCATGTGCACTGTTGTGACCTGGGCCATGATGACGTGGGGCGACCATCTGTGTCCTCACGGGCTTGTCGCCTGCTGAGACAGGAGGAGGACACCCCGTGCCGGCGTGTGATGAGCCCCTTCCAGCAGAGGTTCAGGAACAGGCTGACCTGGTTGGCCGTTAGGATCCTGTGGTCCCTGACAGATTGTTTTGTTTTTCATGTGTCTAGCAAGTATTTAATAAACGCTTGTAATTTTTTGTTATTGTTGGGTGCTGGTAGCTCCAGAAGTTTGTGACCACTGTCGTGGTTATAACGTCTTTGCATCACTTGTTAATGCTACTTGGTCTAACCTTATTCAGTACTCTTCATTCACCAGACTTTGTGCTCAGAATACATAAATATTACTTTAGGTTGTATTCCTCCATCCATTTCATCCACCAAACAGAAGTAAATAAGAGTTCGGAATGCAGGGTAAAATGGTAAACATCATTCAGTAGTATTCAAAGGCATTTAATTTCCTCTTTTGAAAAAGTACATATTGCCTTTCTTGTGAATCTTCAGTTCATAATTCCTCCAGGATGATAATTCAGTCTTCTGACCAACTTTCACCCAGGATAGGAATCAAGCGGGGAAGGGGTTGGTGGGGTGGTCCCCAGGAGTTGATAGTGATAAGCACCTGAGGATTTTTGACTTGTACTTTTGTGAATTGAGAGAATGCATAAATAATGTTGGTGAGGACAAGTACAGATGTTTCATATAGAATAGAGTGCTAGTTATGACCTTCGTGGGTAGTTTTTTTTTAGTCAGAATGATCTTGATGTGGAAAGGTGTTTCTGGGAAAATGTAATCAGTAAATGATTTTTTCCCCCCAAACCACCCTTGCCAAATACAGCTGTGTTAACTACAGTACTATTGAGTGATTATTTGTAAAATTATTTATCAATGTAGGAAATCTATCTATCCACAACCTAACTTACACTTAAGTTTCAGGAAGTCTTACTGCACTAAATACACATTTCTTCTGGGGCAGTCTTCTTGGGAACTCTGAAATTGTTTTTATGAGTTGTTCTCTCCTCAGATTCAGTTCCTTCTGGTGTTTTGTGGCTCACTATCACTCACTGAATAGAGAAAGATGTGCCCTGCGCTTCCTGTGACAATCGTTTTGCTGACAGATTGATGGTGTTTTAAAATAATTGCACAGGAAGTACTTTTAAGAAAGGTCACTTGGTGTCAAAAGCAGAGCCACCTGTCTGCAGAAGACCTCTTGACTCTCAATGTAACCTGAGTTAGGATTGAGAACGATCCATTGTCACAGAATTCAAGCATATTTAAGGGCAGTTTCTCTGATTCTTAATGCTCACCATTCATTTTGGATTGAGAAACTTGTACAGTTAATCTGGCAGACCACACAGAGAACTTCTTAACAATTGAATCATTCTGCAGGATTTTTTTTGTTTAAAACGGGATTTCAGTGTAAGCAAACGAGGGAAAAAAGCCACAGATTTCACAAATATAGCTTATGATCCCGGTATGGAGGCAATAAATCATTTCCTTGCCCCAATTTGCCTACTCTCTACACTAAAGCAATATGTAATGTTTCCCTTTTTTGAAGGAGCAATTCATTAAACTCTCAGTTTCTCTATACATTAAGATAGAACCTATAGATACCCCAAATCACCAAAATGTGAGATGCTAAATTGAAGTTATTTTGTCTTTAGTAATGCCAAATATCTAGATGTTTTAATTCATCAACATTTAACTAGATAATTGGGACATCTTACTGTTATGCACCCACTTATTCACACAAACAAAACTGATAAGTCAATGCATACCCATTTATTCATTCTATTATCAAGATATAATCATCTGAGAGGAGGAAATTTTTAAATACTATGATAACAGTTAAAGATGTACACGTTTTGACTGAATCCCACACAGCCAGGGACCCCAAAACATTATTTTCATATGATTCTTAATAGTTACTTGGCTTAAAAAAATCACATTTGATATTTTCCTCCTAAAAAATCTGTGGCAAACCCATATGCTGCAGTCAAGATTATAGACTGGTTAAGAACGCATGTACCTATTTGGTTTTCAGTTGAAAAATAACAAACCATTCCTCATGATCATTTTTGTGGAGCTGTTATCCTAGACAGGCTCCCAAAATCTTTGTGACTGTCACAATCAAAGAATACCATGTCCTGTACTATGATGCTCAATTTACAGAGAAACCCAACACAGAGAGGTTACCTCCCTTCTCTCGGGGAAAACTGGGAGTTGAACACAGGACAGGAAATGGGCTTTGCCACTTTCCATTCCAGGCTTCTCCCACTAGACTTTATTCTAGAAAGATCACTAATGGTCAAGCAGGGCAGGTACTCCACAACTAACTTCTATTGGGGTTTTTACTTAAGAGAGACTAATTCTTTATTTCAATTGCTTGAAACGAGAGTTCTGTAAATGGTGACCTCCATCCTTGGCCCTCTAGTACTATCACTGGGATTAATTGCTTGTGACTATTAAAGAAAATGCTGCCCAGAATGTCCTTCCTGTAGTTTATACTGCTGGTTCCTTTCATGTGATTCTTGACATGTGTATTTCTACCCTTAATGCAATGGAATATTTCACTAATAAAAAACTTTCTATGAAATTGCACTGGAAACTGTATGTTATGTCATCAGGCATTCAGTGGTCTACGGAGTTTCATTTGAAAGGTGCTCTTCGCCCCGTGGATGGAATCAGGCCTGAGTCATACCCCTTAGGTCACCTCCAATTTGAGCTCAAACTGTGGGGGACAGTTATAGGCAGCCTGACAAGCCTCCCTTCAAGTAGGTCCGATGCTGTGCGTTTTTGCCTCGTCTTTCTCCAGAGCCCTGGAAGCCCCTCAGGAGCACGGGGGTTAATACTCCCAATTACTCATGCTCTGGGGCTTCCCAGGTGGCTCAGTGGTAAAGAATCCACCTGCCAATGCAGGAGATGCAAGAGACGCGGGTTTGATCCCTGGGCCGGGAGGATCCCCTGGAGAAGGAAACGGCAGCCCGCTCCAGTATTCTTGCCTGGAGAATCCCATGGACAGAGGAGCCTGATGAGCTAATGAGCTACAGTCCTTGGCGTTGCAAAGAGTTGGACAGGACTTAGTGACTGAATAGCAATAATAACTGATGCTCAACCAGAGTGGGCAGGAGTCAGCTGATAAGGGCTCCAGTCCTCAGAGGGCCAGTTCTCTGGCTCACTCTACGTGGTTCCTCAGCCAGGGTTGCCCAGACCAGAAACTGCCCCTGTTATCATTCCTTCATCCCTGGCCTCATGTTCCTTACATGTTCCTTACACGGCTGCTTCCAACCAAATAATCTACCTGTTTTAACTATCCCTATTCAGGTCTGTTTCCAGGTAAATGCAAACTGAAATACAGACAAATCCACCCAGAGGGCTCAGCAAGATCAGACAACTGTTGGAGAAATACTAGACCTTTGTGTCTGCGGACATTTGGACTGAAGTTATTAGCCCCCAAATTTAGATTATCTTTAAAACCTTTCCCATGCCAATAATACTGCAACTTATTTCCGAAGTCAGAGCCAATCCAGATCAACCATAACATTTAGCTCAGTGTTACAAACATCCTTATATTATTAAGGATACTTGAAAACCTCAGTGTATGTGCTTCCTAGGGACTCCCAAAGCTGATTTCAACTGGCTTAAGTCACAGGAGAAGTTGTGGGATCATAAATGTAAACTTTCAACGAAGTTTCATGATGTTCTGGGAACCTGACTTGGAGCTGAGGGAAGGCTTGACTAAGGAAGCAACATTTGATTGAGACTGAAGAAGAGGCAAAGCGAAAGCATTGCAGAAAAAGGTAACTAGATGTGCGTGCGCAGGAGCTGGAAGGAACATGTTACATGTGACTGAGATAATATTTGGCTAGAATTCAGAGAAGGAAGAATAGTGGGAGATTAGGCTGGAAAGAAAGGCAGTTTTATTGTGCCATGTTAAAGATTTTGTTACATATTGTATGATTCTACTTGCACCTGGTACTTAAAATAGATTCACATAGACAGAGTTTGTAAAAAGAGTGGTTACTGGGGGCTGAGAGAGTGGGGTTATTGGGTGCCCCCATTGTGTCTAACTCTTTGTGACCCTACTGACTATAGTCCAGCAGGCTGCTCTGTCCTTGAGATTGTTCAGGCAAGAATACTGGAGTGAGTTGCCGTTTTCTCCTCCAAGGGATCTTTCCAGCTCAGGGCTCAAACTTGCAACTCTTGCGTGGGCAGGCGGATTCTTTACCTACTAGCACCACTATTGCTAAGGCCAACAGGAAGCCATTAAAGGGTTGTGAACTGGGCTGTTGGCCGGTGCAGGACAGGGAGAAGAATGGGAGATATGACAGGTTTGTTTAGGAAAAACTCAGTCTAGCTGCAAGGTGAATAAACTGGAAGAGTCAACCTGGATACAGGGAGGTCAGTTACAAGGCTGTTGTGTTAGGTGGTTTCTTTGGGGTCCCCACTGACGTTTAAGATGGATTTTGTCTAGGTATCATGAACCAGCTGGCAGGTTGAATTCCACAAAGCTGCAGAGCATGGATTAAGTAATGGGTTTAATATGGGGAAAAAAATTACAGAAAAAGGAAAGCAGAGACCCTCCATCTTCCTGTCATCCCATGGAGAGGCAAGCTGAGGGTCAGAGCGCTGTTTCAGTGCAGAGAGCATATTTACCTCTTTATAGGATGAGTGTGAAAAAGCAGTCTTGTCGATGGAAGAATACACAAGCAAGTGAACAACAGGCAGTTTGGCCTTGGGCTGCCTACAGAATGTTACAATCTCCACTGCTGGGGTGAAGACACCAGTTACATGGGACCCACCAATGGGTGCAGCCCTTCCCCTCCCCTAGGAGAAGGGGGAACCCCCAGTCACAGCTCGCTCATTCACCAGGCAACCTAGAATGAACAGCCAAGGTCACAGTCCAACTGTCCTGCTCATTGCATAGTACGGTCTGCTGCAATAGTCTAGGCAGGAGCTGGCAAACATTGTTTTTTCTGTAAAAAGCCACTTAGAAAATAGTTTAGGCTTTGCAAGCCTCTCTGTCACAACTACTGACCTCTGTTCTTGAAGCATGAAAGCAGTCACAGACACCACGTAAGTGAATGCATGTCTGCCACCCAAAGAAACTGTGTTTACAAAAATAGCAGCCCATATTTGGCCCGTGGGCTGGCATTTGCTGATCCCTGGTCTGGGCTAGAGGTTACAGAAATTTGAATCAGGGAAATGGCAGTGGAAATGAAGTATTTTTGAAATATTTAAAAGATAAAATATATAAGTTGTTGTTGTTCAGTCGCTAAGTCGTGTCCGACTCTTTGCAACCAAAATAATGGGACTTGGAGATAGAAATGGGAAAGGCAAGGGAGAGAAGCATGTCAAGGAGATCATTCACCCCAGAGTACTGAGTAAGAGCCTGTCGTGTGGATGGGCACTCTGTTAGCACTAGGAACACAACCAGTAAACAAAGCAAAGTTTCCTTCCTCACGGCACTAAGATTAAGAGCAGGCGGGCTAAGTGCTTCCATCGTGTCCGACTCTGTGCGACCCCATGGACTGTAGCCCGCCAGGCTCCTCTGTCCATGGGATTCTCCAGGCAAGAATACTGGAGTGGGTTGCCACGCTCTCGTCTAGGGCATCTTCCCAACCCAGGGATGGAACTTGCATCTCTTATGTCTCCTGCATTGGCAGGTGGGTTCTTTGGTGGTGGTAACTGCTAAGGATATTAAAGTAGCCAGTGACAGGAGTGGAATCAGGGGAGGCTTTGTATTGAAGAAATGCTCGGCCATTCTTTTCCATCTGAGATGGTTCTCCTTTTCTACCCATAATTTCTCTGATTTGGCTTGGCTGATTCTTCCGTCTCTTGGGCTCTGCGCTGGTCATATTACTGGTGCTCAGCTGTAACCTCTTCTCACTTGATCCTCTCCCCCTGACAATCCCACTGGCTCCCAGGCTTCAATAACAACCTAAACATCATGGACCTCTCAGTTTAACCTCAGTCCCACATATCCAAGCACCTGCTGAATACCCTCAACCAGCTTGTGCGCAAATCCAGTAAGTAAAGCAAGGAACTCATTTTTTAATTTTTCCTTATCTTCCTCCCAAGTTCCAATGTCATCACAGTAGCTGGCCGTACAAGCCAGGAACCAGGGACACCTGCTGGACTCCTGCTTGCCTGCCTCTCCACACCCATCAATCATTAAGCCCACCTGCTCTTCAGTCTCCATTCCTGTTGTCCTCATCCATATACCAGTGTTAACACTGAGACTCCTGGAATGACCACTTTTAGAACTATTTAATTACTCACATTTTCGAAACCTGTAATGGGTTTTATATGGCAAAGTTTTCCGCCATCCCATCTCCTTGCCACCCAATTCATCTTCTCAGAAAACCAGTTACTCATTTTTAAACACGTATCTTTCCAGGCATATTTTATACAAATATGTG
Organism: Cervus canadensis; assembly: GCF_019320065.1. Taxonomy (NCBI): domain Eukaryota; kingdom Metazoa; phylum Chordata; class Mammalia; order Artiodactyla; family Cervidae; genus Cervus; species Cervus canadensis. Next base: position 27,908,382 of record NC_057411.1, on the reverse strand, counting down.
TAATTACATATTCTAGCCCTCTTTCTCCCCACCGAAATTGTAGCATACCATATTCAAGGTATTGTGTTTACATAATTTATCTTTGAGATCTTTCTTTTCAGTACACAGAGCTTTACTGTTCCTATTGTATCGCTGAATAGTATTCCTTTGTATGAATGCAACTATTTAGGCAAAACACTGTTTCCAATCATTTGTTATTATAAACTGTTGTAACAGATAACCTTGTATTCCATTAATTTTGCCAAATAATTTACAAGATAAATTCCTGGAAGTAGCATTGCTAGGTCCAAAAACAATTTTAATAGACATATGGCTTTTTTGTTGGTTTTATTTGTATTAAAGTTACAAAAGCACATAGATTTAAGAATCACATAATTCTACAAAATCTCCACCAAGAATTCTTTTTTTTTTCCCACCAAGAATTCTTTTCTCCCTCTATTCTCTTTTTCTAATTTAAATTTATTTTTAATTGGAGGGTAACTGCCTTACAATGTTGTGGTTTCTGCCATACATCAACATGAATCAGTCCTAAGCACTGCTATGTTCCCTCCCTCTTGAACTTTCCTCCCACCCTACCTACCAAAAATTCTACAAAACAAAAAACCCTAAATTCTCAGAGGCACTTCTTTCTGCCTTTTTCTCCCCCCGCCCCACCCCCAGTATTACCCCATAACTTTAAGTGACCTGGTGCTTGGTGAATGTTCCACTGACTCTCCAAGGGCGTCCTGGGTAGCTCAAATAGTAAAGAATCTGCCTGCAATGCTGAAGACTTGGGTTCGACCCCTGGGTCCGATCTCTGGGTCGGGAATCCCCTGGAGAAGGGCATGGCAACCCACTCCAGTATTCTTGCCTGGAGAATTCCAAGGGCTGAGGAGCCTAGCGGCCGACAGTCCATGGGGGTCGCAGAGTCGGATGCGACTTTCACTTTCACATTGACTTTCCACTACAGAAAAGGACGGTTTAGCTTTCTTTCCTACCCTGTCTTCATTAGACACTGGCATTCAGCCTGCTTGCACATCTTTCCCAAGGGGGCCTTCCTAGAGCCGTTTTTTAAAGGCTCTCGGGCGACAGGTCACAGCAAGCTTCCCTGCATCTCAGCTAGGCTGTGCAGCTCCCCGCCACGTGAAGCCACAGGGCTCCCGGAAGCTAGCCGGGCCGGGGGCGTTCCCTCTCCACGTCCACCCCCTACGCCTTTCCAGCATTCCGGCCTGTATGGCTAGGCCAGAAAAGAGGCGGAACTCCCTGATCTGGAGGCGGTTTCCTCGCCGGATTGAAAAGCGGAGTGCACCGAGTGTCGCGGGAGCAGCACCTTGGTCCCTTGCTCCCGCGACATGGCCTTCAACTTTGGTACTCCGTCTGGCACTTCAGGTACCGCTGCAGCCACCGCGGCTCCCGCGGGTGAGTGACTTCCCCGGACCTTCTCCGGGCGAGGAGGGGAGGTCTTCGGTCCGGCCCTTCGGTCCGAGACTCTTCGGCTTGGGGATCCTGGGGTCTCCTGCCCGCGCGGAGACTTTGGGGGCTTCGGAAAAGGGCGGGCGGCAGCCGAGCGGGCGACGGCGGCTCCTGAGGAGGCCGCGGGAGGGATGGGGGCCCAACCCGGTGCTCGCTCGCGCGCGCGGGGCCCCACAGGCCCCTCTCCTCCTAGGGTGCGTTTCCCGCCATCCGGGAGTCGGGCTCAGAGAGACCCGAGGCGGCTTCTGTCACCCTTTGCCAGAGACCCGTCCTCCCCGCCGCAGCCTCCAGGACTTGCGCGAACTCTTCGCGGGTTTCCCGCTGCGGGATTCGGCGAGGATCCGGCTGGGGAGCCTGAAGCGCTGCCCTGCAGCTCCCTCGGCCCTGGCCCTTTAGCTTCTCGCTGCGGGACTGCAGGCTTCTGCCCCTTCCTCCTGTCCCCGCCTCCTCCTCGGCTTTCTTAACTCAGGTTGGAGCAAAGTCAGGGTTTGTCTTTGTTCACTTCTGTGAAACCTCCTGCAGACTCTTCTAATCCTTATCTTGCTTTCTTTTTCTTCTTTTTTCTTCCCCCTCTCCCCTTTTAAAATTCTGTTTGTTTCTTTGCCTGCACGCCTATCAGGATTTGGTGGGCTTGAGACTGCCAACTCCACCGCCAGTGGGTTTAATTTTGGGGGTTTCGGATTAACTGCTAATCCTGCAGTGAACTTTAATATTGGGAATTTCGGTGTTTCTACCACCTCGGCGACTCCGTTCAATTTTGGTAACAGTCTGGCAAGTGCAGGTAGATATGCGGGTCGTCTGTGTAACGAATGTTGGGAGCTGGAGTCCAAGAATATTTTGTGGTTCCAGAGTTTGAGAAAGAACAGTAACTTGTCTAATAAGAAAAGAAAAATCATTTCCTAACGTCGAAGTATTAAGTTTTGACTCTTAAAAGATTTGGTTTGGGGAAGTCTTGCAAGTTATTATATAATATTCCTTTGTTAAATTTGCATTTGATTGAGTAGATTTGAGTGATTTGAAATTGGAGTGGATTTTTATTTTGAGTGGAATACGTCTTCCAAATTATTAAATATCTCTTTTCAAAATATAAGTTCAACAGTCAGGCCCATTTTCCTGGAATTCTTGGACTCCTGCGGTCATTTTTTTTCCATTTTTCCTGCATCTTTCATTGGAAATTCATTTGATTGTCTTTGTGTTTCCTGAGAGAAACAAATCTTATACGAACAGCAGCAACCTGTCTTGTTTTTTTTAATCTGTATAATAATAATAATGTCTTTCTTTAATAAACTGAGCAGATTAGGATACATTTCTGTAAGATACTGTAATTACAGTAAGAATCCCCAGTTCTTTACTGGATTTTTTGAGAAATGACCAGAGCAGTTTAATTTATCTTCAGATAGCACTGACTTCTAAAATGTAGGCTAGACATCTTTGCACTAAAAAAGATAATTATGAAGATTTTATATCCATATGGATCATTTCAAGCTCATTGAAAATTCTGCAAAACACAAACTATGTGTGTCTATATATATATATATGAAAAAATTTTAAGTAGGTCTCTGTACCTAGCATACAATGACCCTATAGAAAAGTCTTGTTCTTCAGCTGCTCGTATATGAATTTATTGTTCATATTCTCTAACATGCCACTTATGCCCATGCCAATTATATGCATTTGGTAAGCATGATTTATTCCCTAAGACCTATTTGAAAGTCTGGCATTTTGTGCAGTCACTTGTTACTGCAATGTGAATATGACCTTGGCATTTGATTTGAAAACATTTTGAAGAATACTTGAGTATTCCAAAGATTAAACAATCCGTTATCATTAGGGTATATTTAAAGTGGTCACATATCACTGTTTTTGGTATGTTTACTTTTCCTTCTTTGCTTAAAATTGGCACTGGGTAAAACAGAAACATTATTCTGAAATTTGTGTTTCCAAACAAACCCACCCAGCTCGTAACTCAACAATAAATAAACCAGTTGGTATTTGCTTGATTTCGTGTTCATTTGGAGTTGTCACTGTTAAGTTTTGAGTTGTGATAACTGTTTTACCTACTTCTACGTATCTTCATTAACTTAGTCTTCAGCAAAGGATTGGTTGAAATTCTTGTATACTTTTTAAATTTTATATCTTAGCAGATCCATTATTATTAATAAATATTTTTCATGTTATGGAGCATGTTAAGATACCAGTGCTTTTATCGTATAGCCAATTCAGAGTAGTTTTTCTGTAACACTTAGAAGTAATGAAAAAGATTAGGAACAATATTTAGTACTTTAGGTGATTTTTATCAAAATGTTTGCAGTTTGCAGTACCACAGTAGAATCTACAAGTAAATAGAGTATTTGGTTGTGCCTGGATGCAACATGTAGTCTATTCTTGAATAATTTTCCCAGTTAGAATCATGTAATGACTATCAATGGGCTGTGGGTTTTTTTCCTTTTTGTATCTCTTACATTACAATATTAATGAATCTCTGTCTCTTATGCCAGAAATATATGAGACTGAAAGTTAGAATCCCAGAAAGTCTGCAGTGTAACTCAGAGAGGACTAATGGTTCAAACATCTGTTTTAAAAGGCTTTTTTGGCATCTCTTTGGTAATCAGAGACTGACAGTAAGGGGAGAAAAAGCAATTTTATATTGGCTAGCATTCCACTCCACTCGTATGTCAAGTTGCATCGGTAAAGATTAATTTTGTCTTCAGATTTATCTGAAAATGAAATTGTGTATCTGTCAGTTCCCAAACTGTGGTGCAGGGTCTGGTGATGGCTCTGCTCTCCTTTGAGGCCACTACAGCCTTTGATTTTTTTTTTTCCTTATCTCTTCAAGAAGTAACGTTCTTGTTGTATAAAAGTCATTATATTGGGATGTTTAATTTGAAAAGTTGCTTAGTCTTGATGGAGACTAAGTAGAAATGTAAGTTAGAATATAAATTAATTCACCAAAACCAAGGTTGCAAACTGGCAACACAGTCTGCTGATATGATGTTTATCACACTGTCTTAAAAATATTTGAATTAGTTGCAAAAAGTCAGTTGAATTCGGGTTTTAAATGATGTAAATTTCACATTAAAAAATCTAAATTTTTCTGTTTCTCTTGGGGAAAATGAGAACACATATAACACTACTCAACTACCATTCTCCTGTAGCAGTCATCTGCTGGAATTTAGGAACTGCTGCCATTTAGAAAAACTGCCCACATTGATCAGTTCCACCAGTCAGTAAACACCTAGCCTGTTTCATTAATATTAACAGCCTGTGTCTTGTAGACATTTGTTCCTGCTCTAAAAGTACAGTCATTTTAGTATTTGTTACACAAACATTAACCAAATAGGCTTAACATGTTTTCTCAGCCATAACTTAATCACCTCTTTAGTTGAAAGGTATATGTTGCCTTGTGGCAAATACTTACATAATTTAGAAAAGAAATTACCTCGTATGTATTCAAAAATTCTTCATTTCTATTTTATTTATGCTTTTTTAATTAGGTGGGTTTGGAGGATTTGGGACAACGTCTACCACAGCGGGTTCTGCATTCAGCTTTTCTACTCCAGCTAACACAGGCACTACTGGTAAGAAGATATAATGTATCATTTGTAGAAGAAAATGAGCTACAGATCAGCTATCTTTTTTAACTTAAAATTGCTCATTTTTCATTCAAAGGATTCTTTGGCAGTACTCAGAACAAAGGTTTTGGATTTGGGACTGGTTTTGGCACGACAACTGGAACTAGTACTGGCTTAGGTACTGGTCTGGGGACCGGACTTGGATTTGGAGGATTTAATACGCAGCAGCAGCAGCAGCAACAGACGAGTAAGTACAAGAGGTTTTCATTTTCAGATATGAAACCATGACCATATAATATCATTTAGTGCACTGTTCAAAACATTTGAGTAGATACCTTATTTTTTTGGAGGAGTTATAAATATCATATTCCACAGGATTCCAAAAGCTATTTCTCATGTTCAAATATAGTGATAGCACTAGGGGAAAGACAGATTGGCATGATTATGATTATAAGACCTCTGTGTTTAGTGCCATTCTATTAAAGTTTTTGTTGTTGGTAAAAACACATGCATGTAAAGCTGCACAGAAATACAGCTTCACAAATTGTATATAAGATGAATGACCTTTGTAGCCACTGGCCCATGTCAGGAGGTGGACTGCTAACCAGGCACTTCAGAAACCCTCCACATTCTTCTCCTAGTCATTTCCCCATCAAAGGAAATAGTTTTGCCTTTTATGTTGATCACTTCCTTACTTTTCTTTATGGTTTTGTTACTCAAGTGTGTGAACAGTAGTGTTCACTTTCATTTGTCTTAAATCTCTGTAAGTCCCCCTTTTTAGTTTTCTTTTTTATTTTTCAATTTGTTGATGAAATCAGATCATTTATCCTATAGAAGTTGACAGTCAGGACTTTATGATTGCATTCCTTTTGTATAGTTAATATACCTTTGTCCTCTGTATTTCTTGTAAATTGGGTTGGATCTAAGGGGTTATTTATATTGATCACTCAGTTTTTTATTTGTTTGCAAGACTACTTTATAAATAGTGTTGTATTTTTTTTTTTTATCAAGAGGCATATAATATCGGATTGTCTCCATTTTCTGTGATGTTACCAGTGGCCATTGGTGATGATTACCAAGGTCCATTAATTCATTAGGGGTTGCCAAATGGTATTATTCCAACTGTGTGCTTCCTTTTCCATTTATTTGTTGAAATAACTTCTGTAAAGAGAAACTTCTCCTCATCTACTATTTGAATAATTCTTCTCCTTTATTCTTAGCTTTCAAAATAAAGATTTGGTTCCCTATCCTTCTTCAGAGGTAACCTTTTTTTTAAATGTCAGGAACTGAAGTATTTAAATTATTTGATATTTTTCAGTCCATTGCTGTTTTCCATATAGATGTTTAAATTGTTCCATCTTTAGCCAGTGTAAACCTCTTAAGGTTGGTTCCCAAGTCATGTTGGTACACAAGTGTAGAATTAGTCTTTGATAGCTTCCTTACTAGCTGATGTGGCAGTATGTTCCAGGGTTATCCTGTATGTATGTATGTATGTATGCTTATATGCTTAGTCATTTGGCTGTGTCCGACTCTTTGCGACTCCACGGACTGTAGCCCACCAGGCTCCTCTGTCCGTGAAATTCTCCAAGCAAGGATACTGGAGTGGGTAGCCATTACTTTCTCCAGGAAATCTTCCTGACCCAGGGATTGAACCTGGGTCTCCTGCATTGCAGGCAGATTCTTTACAACTGAGCCACCAGGGAAGCCCTTTATCTTGTATGGATTAGTATATTTAATTATCACAAGAACTCTATGAAATAGAACTCTCTATTACCTCCATTTTATAGATGGAGAGAGGTAACTGAGAGAATTGTGCCTTGTCCATATTCTTCTGAGATGTACAGGGAAACAGATTCAGGTTCCTTGGCTTCCTCTGGAATGCTCCTTTTGCTTTTCTGCAGTTTGCTACCTCCTAAAATTACTTCTGTTTCATTTTTCTTAGGTGACTCGATTGATTGGCTAGAATTCACCTACTCAGTCATTGGAAGCTTAGTAACTTATTAAACATGAATTTCAATAATTATTAACCAATAAAATGAAGAAAATAGAATTTTTCATTCTTGTGTTATAAGAAAGTAATATATCTTTCTCATTCTCCTCCTGCAACAATATGAAGTTAGATGGAAATTCAAATAGTTAAGAAAAAGAAAGGAAAAATGAAGGTTTTCCTTTGTTTCTTGACATGAAGTCTCTTCAACTATGTTATTATAGTTACACTTATTTTTCTTTGGAAAAATGGGAGTTTGAATCTGGTGCTGTTCATTTTCAGAATGAAAAGGGTTCATTCTCCTTTAAGTGTGTGTTGTTATGTCAAGACTCTGGGTATATAAGGTATATATACTGGGTTTATAAGGTTGCTCATAATCTCTAGGGAGATAGAATAGCAAACTTTCAATTAGGTTGTCTAATAAACATTCAGTTATAAAAAATAGATGTGTGAAAGCACTAAAATACATACAAAGTGCTTTGGAATGTAGAGGAAAAGTCGAATCTTAAGGGACTTAGATGGTTGGATAAAGTCAGAAAAGGATATTCTAGGCAGAGCGACTAACACGACAAAGGCATGAAAGCCTGGCACAGTGTGGTGAATTTGGGGCCTGCTGTTGTAAGGAGTTTGAGTTTACTCCACAAAGATTGTGAAGCTTTTGCATCATTTTTAAAAACTCCTATTTGTATGAGGCACTTGCTGTCTGATATACCTAATCTCGGTTATCTGCTGACTTCCTGGACAGGACCTCTTATTCATTGAACACTTTGGCAGTTGGTTCTGAGTTTTGGTGCATGGCTCAGTCAGTAAAGCATCTGCCTGCAGTCCAGGAGATCTGGGTTCAATTCCTGGATCGGGAAGTTCCCCTGGAGAAGGAAACGGCAACCCACTCCACTATTCTTGCCTGGAGAATCCCATGGACCAAGGAGTCTGGCAGGCTATAATTTATGGCATCGCAAGAGTTGGATACGATTTAGCGCTATCTTCTTCTGAGTTGTGCTTTTTGACTTGTGCTGTCAATCTGAGTTATTTTAGCATTCACATACCTATGTACGCAGACAGTCATGCCATCTACCTTTTATTCCGAAGACCTTCATTTCACTTTAGCCACAAATCTTACCTTGGACTTTGGCAACATCTGCCTGCTGCTGCTAAGTCGCTTCAGTTGTGTCTGACTCTGTGCAACCCCATAGACGGCAGCCCACCAGGCTCCGCCATCCCTGGGATTCTCCAGGCAAGAACACTGGAGTGGGTTGCCATTTCCTTCTCCGATGTGTGAAAGTGAAGTCGCTCAGTCGTGTCCGACTCGTAGCGACCCCATGGACTGCAGCCTACCAGGCTTCTCCGTCCATGGGATTTTTCAGACAAGAGTACTGGAGTGGGGTGCCTTTGCCTTCTTTGTTGGCAACATCTGAAACTGTTCTAATTCCATAATTCACTAATGTAAACATTCCACAACCTTTGCTTTTTAAGCCTACCTTTTCAACTACTTTCAACATAGCTGTTCTTAGACCTTGTTTTGATTTTTAGACCACTGACACTTTCTACACTTCAATCAGCTCCTTCACTGTTCTTTCTAACTAGCGTAAGAGTCCTTGTCCTTCCATTTCAGTCACTCTTACCAAGACGCTAAACCTGCTTATCCTTGTATCATGTTTCCCTGAAAGAACAACCTGAAGCCTGTGTAAGCCCGGTATCTATCTAGATACCGCTGGAGAAAATCATACAGTACAGGAGATTGAATAGTACCTCCAGATTCTTAACCACCAACCCAAGTTGGGCCCTCAACATTGCTTGGTAATCCGGTGAAGTTTCTATTCTCCTGCTTTCTATAAGTTATTTTAAGCCTTTATTCTCTTTAAATCTCAAATTTCTCTGTTCTCACTTTTAGCAGATGGCCTTGACCTCTACTTCAAAGAGAAAATAGAAGCCCTCATTGTAATTCCTTCAGCTGCCCATTGCCAAACCTAGTTTATCTATCTCCCTCTGTATCCATTCTTTTCTCTTTTCGCCTGTGCTTTGGATCTCATATCCTCCCACCTTCTGGGGCCGCATGTGCTGTGGATTATTTTTCCCAGCAACCCATTGCCCCATTCCACCTTTTACTCCCCACCAAAAAAAGTCTTCAGCTTCTCTATCCAAGGATTATTCTCATCCACATTTAAATAGTCTGCAATTTCTTTTTTCTTTAAACAGTGAAAACAAAACAACTTTTATTTCACATCTTTCTTCGGCTGTTGCTGCCTATCACTCTCTTCTGCCCTTCATAATCTACTTGGAACAGATGTGAAAGAATGGGATCCCCTGCTGCTATCTTCAGTTACCTCTTAGACTACACTGGTTTCTAAATTTTTTCTTTACCCAATCAAGTGTGTGTAAGTTGATCAGTTGTGTCTGACTCTTTGCAGCCTCCTGGACTGTAACCCACCAGGTTCCTCTGTCCATGGAACTCTTCAGGCAATAATACTGGAGTGGGTATTATATCCCCTTCTCCAGGGGATCTTCCTGACCCAGGGATCGAACCCTGGTCTCCCACATTGCAGGCAGATTCTTTGCCATCTGAGCCATCAGGGAAGCCAAATCAAGTAATTAAGGTCATTAATCTCTCAAATCCACTGAACGTCCACTGTTCTTGAACTGTGAAAAAGTCTAACATATAAAAATAGAATAGTAAAATGACCCCATAGTCTACCAAATAGATTGAACAAAAATCAGAATCTACCACATTTGCTCTCTCTCCTCCTTCCTCGTCTGTTGTTTTTTTTTTTTTAATTGCTGAAGTACTTTAAAGCAAACCTCAAACATATCATTTCACTCTTATTTTACTGCTTTACTGTACTTTTCTCTTTAAAACCATGGAGTCATTCCAACTCACAGCTCCTTGGTATCATCTAATACCCGGCCTTAATCAGATTCCCCATATGTCTCAGTAAAGTTTTCCTCAATTGGCTTGTTCAAATCATGATCCAAACAGAGCCACACATTTACTTTCTTGTTATGTCTGCTAGTATAGAGAATTCTTTTCAGTATAGATAATTTCTTACTTAAGGTTTCTTTTTTTTTTTTTTAACCTGGCTCGTGAATTGTTGAAGAAATTGAACCAGTTGTGCTGTGAAATATCCCTTATTCTAGATTTCTGTTTCCTTGTAGAATCATTTAACTTTATGCCTCAAATTTCTGGTGAATGAAGTTAGCTTTTAGGTACTTTATTAGACTTAAGTTTGACTTTTTAGCATGAATATTCTGCAGGTGTGCTGTGTGCTTCCTGTTAAGAGGCTGTCTGCTTTAGAGATGCTAAGATTGACCAGTTGGTTCAGGTGGTGAGGCTAACCTATAAAGTTCCCCATCATTCTTTAACCTAATGGTTTCGTTAACTGATGGCTATTGCCTCAATCAGTTACTTTATCAGGAGTTGCAGAATGGTGACTTTCTAATTGTGCCCTGTCTTCCACACTGAAATTCTTCTGTAAAAGGAGTTTTTCTTCATCCCTTTCCCCCTCAAGACTGCTTGGTCACCCTGAAATAGAATTTGTATAGGAAAGGCATAATAAATTCTTTCTTTTTAATTGATAGTATTTGTAAGAAGTTTTTGGTTCCTGATTATTTCCGGTGGTATCCAAGAAGTTGAGAGTTTTCTAAATTTTTTACTTTTAAAAATTATCATTTTGAATGCATGAGATTAATAAATTGAATATGTTTGAGTTGGTTACATTCATTATTCTTTTTGATGCTGAGATTGGCACATTTTTGGCCAGTGTGAGCCCTCAGCTTCAGTGATGGTCTGGTCTTTTTTTCCCTCCTACCCTGTTGTTTAGTAGTCCGTATTCCTTTTGCCAGCTCATCTTCCCCTCTTTGACACAGAGATTTGCACGTGCTGTTACTCTTTGCTGCTGCCCCTGGCCTGGCTGACTACTTCTTTTAGACCTTAGCTGAAGAACCTTCTCTAGACCTTCTCTTGACCCTTCTGCTCCAGTCTTGATTAGCTACCTCATTTAGGACTCTCAGAGCCTCTACTTCTTTGAAGCACTTATCACAACTGTGAATATTTGTTTGATACGCTCAGCTTGTTTAAAGAACCAGTCTTGTTTACCACCATATCCTTAGTTTTTGCCTCTCTGTCTGACACTTAGGAAATATTCAATAAATAACTGTTGAATGAATACATGGTGCAACAATGAATGAAAGTATGTATTAACATATATGTATGATATATAAAAGCAGGAGAGACTGTATTGTCAGGAAATCTAAGGGAGAATAGTTTTCAAGGAGGATATGTATTCCATGAAAGTTGGAAGATTTTCAATAGCATGAGGCTCTGCCCTGAAAAGATAGAATGGTATGAGAAGTCTAGTATGGTAAGGCTTTGAAATAATCTATTAGATTTTGTTATTTGTGTTTCTCAAATGCCTACTTGAGTAGACTAGTGTGGTTGGAATCCAATGTGAAGTGTAAATTAGTAAAGATGATAGTTTGCTAATATTACTTAAAAAACTGAAGATGATAAAGCATGGGAATTTTTTGTTGGAGGCTACAAAGTGAGCTTATAGTAAATCAATATTCAAGTCTTCTGGCTTCTAGTCCACTTCTTTACCATTTTCATAAATGCCCATTTGGGAATTAATAATACTCATGTGGAGGGTAACAGCAGCCTCTCTTTAGCCCTATAGAAGCCCCATTGGCCTTGTGGTACTTAAAGTCTTAAGAGCTGAAAGAAAACTTAAATGTCATCCAATATAGTGGTCCTAAAACTTGGGCCATTTTGGTATTCATGATTTTTCTTTTCTCTAATACTATTTGTATTATTGTTAAATAATTTTCTTTAAATCAATTTACTTTTAAACATTAAATGTGTTTATTTTGAAAGAAAAGTTAATACTACTGCTATAAATGGAAAACCTGTATCACTTCCTATAAAGAAACAATAATTGAACTTAAGTCCACAGAAAATATAATAGTGTTAATTCTAGCTTGATACCTTTGCTTAAGCTCTTGAGTCTTAGATTTGTTCTCCCTCTTGTTAAAAAGTGAGATAAGCAGATGACATGAGATGACAATTATATATATATAATTAATTAAAAGAGAAGTTTTTGTTATATGATTTGCTGCATTTAGTGATTCAACTATTGCTTGACATCTATAGTTTCATGTACCAAAGTTATTTACTTATCTAGCACTTTGGAAATTTAACAACTCAGCCCTTCTTTAAATTTTAACACGGGATAAGTGACTTGTCCAAAGTTAACACAGCCAACTAAAGCTTTAGCTTAGGATTTGCCCATTTGTTGATTTTTTTTCACTATATATTTATTTGCACTAAGAAAAGGAAATTGTTTATTAAGCTGATATTACATAATGTTGATATAATATTCTTTTTGCTTATTTTGTGTCCTCCAATTTATATATAGTGTATAAATATAACAGCAGTAAATGTCATTTAATTCTGCAACAGTAGTAAATGTCAATAATTCTGCAACTTCACAGACTTTAACCTTTTTTTGGTGTGGGTCTAGTATTAATATCATGAATCTAATTTGTGTCTAATGGAACTGGCTGCATTAAGATGATATTATATATGCCAGTTTGACTTTATAAAGATTGTCCTAGCATATTAGTTTTATATTATTGCCGTAGCTAAGTGTCACAAGCTTTGTAACTTAAAACATAAAGTAGTATGTTAAAACATAAAGTAGCTCTGGAGATCAGAAAACCAGAAATAAGTTTCACTGAGCAAAAATCAAGGCACTGAGAAGACTGCATTACTTTTGGAGGCTCTAGGGGAGAACCCATTCCCTTGCCTTGTCCAGCTTCTGGAGTCCACATTTCTTGGCTTATAGCCCCTTTCCCCATCTTCGAAGTTAGCAGCATAGCATCTGCAAATCTCACTTTGACTCTGACCTTCCTCTTCCCTTTTAAGGACGCTTATATTATGTTGAACTCAATCTGATAATCCAGGATAGTCTCAGCTTAATTAATTGAATCATATCTGCAAAGTCTCTTTCTCTGTGCAAGGTAACATATTTACAGGTTCTGGGGATTAAGATGTGTATCTTTTGGGGCAAGGTGGCAGGGTTTATTCTGTTGACTGTATCTAGGATCTGAATTGATTGATTAAAAAAAAAACTAATTTGGGGGTAAACTTTTAGCGTTAGGTGGTCTCTTCAGTCAGCCTACACACGCTCCTGCCCAGTCCAACCAGCTGATAAATACTGCAAGTGCCCTTTCTGCTCCAACACTACTGGGAGATGAGAGAGATGCTATTTTGGCAAAATGGAATCAACTACAAGCCTTTTGGGGAACAGGAAAAGGATATTTCAACAATAACATTCCACCCGTGGAATTCACACTAGAAAATCCCTTTTGCCGGTTTAAGGTATTGATACTGCTTTTGATCATCACTTGAAGAGTGTATGAGAGAATGTGATATTTGGATTAAAATAATACTAAGGAAACAATTGCTTGGTTTTTTTTTTAGTATTCATTGAACATGGTACAGTAACACTTTTGTTTTAAAAGTACAGCAATATAAAATTGAGATAAAATTGAGTAATTTCTTACATATGTGTGATTGAGATGACTAGGATATGACTGAAGAAAAGTGTGACTAGAGAGTCATTTTTAACAGGAAAAAATGTTAAATGGTCTGCTTGGCACTTATAAAGGGGAGACCTAAAACTAGAATTTAGCTGGATGCAAAAGCCATTACAACAATATGGTCCATTTTCTTTGTTCTGATTCCATGCCTACCAAACAACTTTTTTGTTTGAATTTAACTTCTTAGACATTCTGCTCATCAGTCAATGAGAGTATTTAGGTCCACTTGGTGAGGTATTAAAAAATTAACGTATTCAGTTTATGTGGCAATCTAGAGGAAATTTTAATTTCACTCTCTAGGTTTATGTTGTTCCTGGCTAAGAAAGTTTCTCTTTATAATTATGTGACCTTATGGCACAGATTGGTGGAAGGAATCATTCCATATTCCCATATTCTTCAAGTTTTGTTGGCCTATGTCAGCCTCTTAAACCTAATCATTGTGTGTATAAGCCAGTGTTTGGAATTACAAGGCTGAAAATTAGACCTTTGAACATGGCTAAATAACAAAAAGGGACCAACCTATCTTGTTTTAATACTAAGAGATATATAGTAGACATAGGTTGAATATAACAATTTAATTTTTTTCTTTTATAATTGCTATATTAATATACATATGGTAAAATGCATAGTGAAGTAATCTAAAGTGAGTTTAGATTCTTTTTTAAAAATTGCATTATAAATGATGACAAAAGACTTCTGTCTAAAAGAATAATTCTTTAGAAAGATATAGTTTGTCATATTTAATGTTATGTAAACAGCTAACCTGTTCTATATTACATGAAACCATAAAATAATGTAGACATTCTTTGTAGCATTTATAAGTTGACGGTGTTATTATGGTACTTTAAAAGTATAATTTAGTAAATCATTTCTTTATATATCTTTAAACTTTGCTTAAGATTCCATGAGTCAGATAGATAGTAAAAAGTAAGTTACATTTTGATCTATGACTTTGGCAGTCATTTTTATTGCATGCAGAGTTGTTTCCACAGTGTTCAGAACACCCAACAATGGGTTTCAGTTTTTCAGAGGAGAAAGCTATTTAGTTACTCTGTAGGAGAGAAAATTTTGATTCCTCTATGTTATTCTTGGGTAAAAAAGTTTCCCTTTGTAATCTTGTGACCTCCTAGGGCACAGAGTGGCGGAAAGAATCATTACATAGTTCCTTCATTACTAGACATTAAGCTATTTTTCCCATTTTAGTAGATAGTAAGCTGTTAATATTAAACACTTGATTTGAGATCTGTACATGTTTTTGATATTGTTTTGTCATTCCACAGGCTGTAGGTTATAGTTGCATGCCCAATAATAAAGATGAAGATGGGCTAGTGGTTTTAGTTTTCAACAAAAAAGAAACAGATATTCGAAGCCAGCAGCAGCAATTGGTAGAATCATTGCATAAAGTTTTGGGAGGAAACCAGACCCTTACTGTAAATGTAGAGGGTATTAAAACATTGCCAGATGATCAGTAAGTATACATTAAATGTACTCTATGTTTCTGTGTACCTTGGTTTAAAGAGAGTGATCAACACAACAAAAACAGTTTTTGTTGTTAAAGCACAAATTAAATCTCAAAACAGAATGTTATTTCTCAGCTAGTGATTCTTCAGTGTTTATAAAAACATTTATTTAAAAGTCTTTTTCTTAATCTTGGGTTTCTTAATTTATTAGATGCTAATAATTTCTTAGATTTTTCATTTAGAAACAGGAGGAAACATTAATCGTGGCTGTGCAAATCAGGGTCCACAAAGATGTTATTGCAATGTTTTAACTGATTACTGTTCATGTCCATTCATGGATAAATATTATTAACTTCCCTTGTCCTGTGTATAATTGTCATACTTAGTGGCAAGACATTTGCTTTAGAACATTTTGGGTTAGAAGAATTATTAGTGAGATATAGTAACTGAAATCAGATTTTACTTTTTGTTCTATAAACTGCAATGAAGCAACCTGTTAAGTTTCAGCAGAATCTCCAAAGTACTTCTTGATTTTGCTGGGGAAAAAAAATTAAAATAGGACTTGCACCTAAGCATACCTTTACAGATAATATCTTATTTGTCTGTCTCATTTCTGAATTCAGCTAGCACCCTTCTAAAATCACATAGTGCGTTAATATTTGTGGCTGTGAGTTATATGCTCTGTATTTTATAACTTGGTTATATTTCCTCCAGGACAGAAGTTGTCATTTACGTTGTTGAGCGTTCTCCGAATGGTACTTCAAGAAGAGTTCCAGCTACAACACTATATGCCCATTTTGAACAAACCAATATTAAAACACAATTACAGCAACTTGGTGTAACCCTTTCTATGACTAGGACAGAGCTCTCTCCCGCACAGATCAAACAGCTTTTGCAGAATCCTCCTGCTGGTATGTCTCCAGAGTCATGGAGTTGAGGAAATGAAAAGTTCGGAAATACATGCCTCCTCTATTTTGGGAGCTGTTGCTTGGTTATTAATGAAACCAGTGTCAGCCTATCACATTTGCTTATTTGGAACATAGGTTTGAATGTTCTTATTGTACTTCTTCATTTATTTAATGTTTTGTATTGTATAGCTAATTATGTTTGTTAGAAATTTTGTTGGGCAATGATGAACTAAAGAAAAATAGCCCATAATCCATCTACCCAAAGATAATTCAGTCTTAATATTTTATTTTTGTCTAGCTTATCTCTTATTTTAACTGAGTATTCAAGTAAAACCTGAATGTGTTCTCACCGTAAAAGATTCCAGATGGCATATCTCAGTTGACTGAGTGACAGATCTTTACCTCTCTTCCACAGAAGTAACTACTACTAATAATTTATTGAACTTTATCAATCCTTTATCTGTGATTTTAATGTAAGCATTTCTGTCTATATTTATATATGAAGTCCTTGAAAAAGGAATTCTGAACTACACATTTACTACAGCCTGCCTTTTTGCTTATAGTATTCTTTAATGCTTTCATGTCAGTACATAAAGATAAATCTTACTCTTTTTAAAAAACTGCGTGGGATACTGTGGATATACCTTACTGTATTTAACCTCTAGGCTATTTCTACCTTTGCACTATTATAAACTATGTAACGGTTAATCTCCTTGTATACTTGTCTTAAAACACACAGGAATGTATTTTTTTTAGAGTAGATCCCCAGTAGTGAAATTTTCAAGTCAAGATTATGTCTACAGTCGGCCCTCTGTATCCGGGGGCTCCACATCTGCAGGCTCCACATCTGCACCTTCAACTAACCACAGGTCCAAAACAGGGAATAAATTTTAGGAAGTTCCAAAAAACAAAACCTGAATTGCTGCACCTTGGCAGCTATTTTCATAGCATTTCATTGTATTAGGTATTATAAGTAACCCACAAGTGATTTAAAGTGTATGGTAGGATGGGTGTAGGTTATATGCAAATATTATTAATACTGTGCCCTTTCTTACAAGGGACTTGAGCATCCCCAGGGAGGGGGGTGGGTCCTGAACCCCACCCTCTGCAGATACCAGAGGGTCGGCAGTACTTTAAGTATTGTTGTTAGGTACTGCCAAATTGCCCTCCAGAGCAAGTTCAGCCCTTTACATTCATAATAGGAATGTATTACTTTTTCTCACATCTTTTATTTTTCTAATGTTTCCTCATTCTGCTCTGTTTTTGCCAATAATGGAGATAATCAGTCTTTTTAATTTTTCCACTCTGTTGGCAAAAAGTTAATACTTAATTTCATTTGCATTTCACTATTACTAAAGTTGACCAGCTTTTTGTATATTAGCCACATTTATAATATTTGTGAATTACCTATTCATGTTCTTTGCCCATTTTCTATTAAATTTTTTGTCTTTATGATTTAGAGGAGCTCTTCCTATATTCTGGAGATTAATCTATTATCCTATTATAGATACTTGCTTTTGAGGTACTTTTTTTTTTTTTAAGCTTTATCCTACAAAACAATTTTTTGTTCTTGTTACGGTCGTATTTGACAATCATTTTTCATTATAGATTTTAGGTTTTGTGTCTCACTTTAGGAGGGCCTTTCACATAAATTTTATAAAAATGGGAAATAGTTCCTTTTAGAAAAAACATTTCTTTTTTATGGTAGGTGTTGATCCTATTATCTGGGAACAAGCCAAGGTGGATAACCCTGATTCTGAAAAGTAAGTGTATCTTCATCTTGTTTTTATATACAAACTAATATTTACTACCAGGGAAGCAGATGCAAGCTGTTAACTATAATTCTTACACTTAAAGTGAGTTTATCTTCATTTTCATTCCTTTTTAAAGAATGTTGATTATAATCAGGCCGCATCATGTGGTGAAAAGATTAAAATCTGAGTCACACTGCCCTAATTATATATTTGCATTTAATACTGCAGTTTTTGACCACACTGTATTTCCTCACTCATAAAATTAGGTTGGATGAAATCTCTGGGGTGTAACACTTGATTTCATAGTCATAGATCTGCCTTTCAACCCTAGAAGTGTGAATTACAGGAATGTTATGGAAACCTTACCTTGTATTTTGTAATAATACAGGCTTTGATCTGAAAATTGACCGTTTGTGTTTCTTCAGGTTAATTCCTGTGCCAATGGTGGGTTTCAAAGAGCTGCTTCGAAGACTGAAGGCTCAGGACCAGATGACGAAGCAGCATCAGACCAGATTAGATGTGAGAATCCAGCTGCGTTCTTGGCCCTGGGAGTGGTAGAGGGGTTCCAGACCTTTGTTCTTCCCATGTGTTTTAGTTACTGTTTTGTCTTACGAGAAACAATGTAGTGTATACTGCAAATTAACAATTATACTTTTATACAACTTATTTATTTATAGAGCCTCCAAAAATCATGTAAATCTGATTTAACAATGAGTTTAGAATTGTTGACTTTAGCAAATAAATTAGACTTATGGATTCTCTGGCTGGAATTGAAAAGATTATTTTATTAAACACTTATTTATGGGGCCTTATGAAAATGAGGGCTACAATTATGATTGTGTTGTCATAGTGCATTATAATGGTAGGTTAATGAAGCAAATTTTAAGTTACTAAATGCTTAAATCTTAACATTTTATAAAGTAGACTTTTGTAATCAAATGCCTAAAGGTTCTAGAGGTCACCTCCAAGTCCTCTTATGTGGAACTCCTAATTATATATTCATTCAGACTATTTGAGTAATGAAACACTTCTGTTTTATGAAGCAACGCATTTCTTTGTCAGCTCACTTTGATTGATGCTGGTCTCTTTCTTACATTGACTCAAAATCTGTCTTATTATAATTTATATCCATTTTCTCAGGCATGCTTTGTAGGTAACCACTATGTTCCTATGTCATCCCTATAGATATTTGAAAATCATGATCATTTTTTCTTTTTAGTATTTTCTCTGGCTAAAAATTCCAACATGGTTTTTGAATGTTACATGATACCCAGGCCTTATCTTAGACTAGGTACACTGAATTTATTGGCATCACTTTTAAAATGAGTTGTGCATAGTACTATAAATGGGGTGTGACCAAAGTTCTTGAAAGTAAGGACAAAGACACTATTATTTGTGCTTATTTTTGTCAGTTTTGCTAGAAGTTTGTCAATTTTATTGATCTTTTCAAAGAACAAGTTCTTGGTTTTATTTTTTTTTTTCTAGTTTTGTTTACAGTTTCATAAATTTTGGCTCTTAACCATTTCCTTTATTCTACTGCTTTGGGTTTATTTTTCTCTTTTTCTAGTTTCTTAAGATAGCAGCTTAGGGTATTGAGATTTCTAACAAAGACATTTGATGCTATTAATTTTCTTCTAAGTACTGCTTTACCTGAATCCCCCAAATTTTGATAATGTTGTATTTGTCATCTTTGATTCATAAAAAAAATTTTTAATTTGTCTGTGTCGGGCCCCAGTTGCGCACACAGGATCTTCCGTCTTCCTTGAGGCATGCGTGATCTTTAGTTTTGGCATGTGAACTCTTAGTTGCATCATGTGGGACCTGGTTCCCTGACCAGGGATCGAACCCAGGCCTCCTGCATGGGGAGCTCGGAGTCTTAACCGTTGGACCACCAGGGAGGTGCCATTAAAAATATTTTTTATTTCCCTTGATGGTTCTATCTGACTATTGTGGTTTTTGACTAATAGATTATTTAGAAGTATGTTTCATTTTCAAATGTTTGGAGATTTTCCTTTTATTCTGTTGTTATCTAGTCTTAACTCTGTTATGGTCAGAGAACTTTGTATGATTTCAGTTAACTTTGTAAAGGGTTTAACCCATAGGCCTATGAAAAGAATGTGTATTCTGCCATTCTAGGGGTCTTCTGTTGGTGTCAGTGAGATCCAGTTGATAGATTGCTCAGTTCTTGTAAGCTCTTGTTGATATTTTACTAATTATTTGGTTTTTTTAAATTAATTTACTTTTGGTTGTGCCAAGTCTTCACTGCTATGTGGGCTTCTCCAGTTGCAGAGAGCGAGGGCTGCCCTCTAGTTTTGCGGTATGTGCCCTTCTCACTGCAGTGACTTCTCTTGCGGTGGCAGGCCCCAGTAGCTGCAGCACATGGGCTCAATAGTTGCGGCCCCTGGGCTCTCAAGCACAGGCTTAACAGCTGTGGGGCACAGGCTTGGTTGCTCCGTGGAATGTGGGATCCTTTCAGATCAGGGATTAAACCCATATCTCTTGCATTGGCAAGCGGATTCTTAACCACTGAACCACCAGGGAAGCCCTACAAGTTCTTTAAGAGGAGGGTTGAAGTCTCCAGCTGTAGTTATAGATTTGTCTTTTTTCCTTTCACATGTTTTAGAAGGTTTGCTGTTAGGTACATATGTATCTAGGATTGTTATATTTTCTTGGCATATACCATAATGTTCTTCTTTATGCTTAGCAATTATCTTTGCTTGGAAGTAAGCTTTCTCTGATAGCAAATTAAGCCACTCTAGCTTTCTTTTGATTAGTGATTTTGTATCTTTTCCATCCTTCTACTTTTAACTTACCTTTATCATGTTTGAAGTAAGTTTTTTGTAGATAGCATAAAATTTAGATTTAGGCCTATAATCTTACTGTTAACTGTTCGCTCTGTTTTTCTTTCCTCTTTTTTGTTTTCTTCTGGGTTATTTGGACATTTTTTAATATTCTGTTTTTAATTGACTGTCATTTCACCTATCATTTGTTTTAGTGATTGGTTGAGGATAGATCTCACTGGGGTGTGTGGTGATGATTTTGTCCCCCAGGACACGTTGGCAGTATCTGGAGACTTGTTTGGTTGTTGCGGCTGCCCTAGGGTGGTGGCTGTGGTGGTGGTGGGTGCTACAGTTATCTAGCAGGTAGAAGCCAGGATTCTGATCAACATCCTGCAGTGTACAGAACAGTACCACTGCAGTGAAGAATTATCTGGCCCAAATTAATAGTGTTAAAAGTGAGAAACTCTTCTCTATATACCATAATGTATCTCCTTGCACCAGAGGTAATAGGTTTTTCTTGGAGTTATCAGCATGATGCCCACTTCTAGGTTTGGGGCTGTGTTGAAACCAAACTGAGGGCAAAATAATGGTAAACTCACCGCTAGTTCAGTGGTACTTCACATTCAGAGTCCTCAGATAGTTACCCATGCATTCTGTTCATTTTACATCTGTCTTCAACAGGAAAGAGAGAGTGGCACGTATCTAGTCATTTGGTCTAGAATCAAGATTGTTCATATCATTTGCCAGTTTTTCTGATGGATTGCGTATCTTTTCTTTTTGAATTTCAGGAGTTCATCTTTTATTCCAGATTTTAATCCGTCATCTAACATTTAAAAAATCTCCTACTTTTCTTATTTCTCTGCTGATTCTGTCTGTAGTGTCCATAGTTGAAGACTTTTATTTTGTTGTTGTTTACAGTGCTGTGTTAATTTCTCCTGTACAGCAAAGTGATTGTTTTTTATATATATATTTATATATATATATATTCTTTTTCATATTCTTTTTCATATTCTTTTCCATTTTGGTGTAAAACAGGATATTAAATATAGTTCCCTGTGCCATAAGTAGGGTCTTGTTGTTTAAGAAAATCTTAATGTAATGATAGCCATTGCTTTTTTGGCCTTGTCTTCTTTTTGGGGAATTATCTTAAGAAATCATTCCTCATCCAAGGTCTTTAGAGTCTACAGGTTTTTTTTTCTATTATTGTAGAATTTAACCTTTCACAGTTGAGTCTTCTGTCCTCATGGAATTCACTTTATATATACTATATGATATGAACTTTCTCTATATAATAGCTTTTTTCCAGTGTTATCCACAAAAAAGATACTTTCCTCAATGATTTATCATTTACCAAACCAAGTTCCCATATATATGTGATATAGTCTGTTCTTAAATCAGTTTCACATTTTTTTACTCTTACAGCTTTGCAGTATATTTTTAAAGATATGTGGTGGAGTGAATCTCCAGCCTTTGTTCTTTTCACACTTTTAAAGCTGTTTATGCATCTTCATTCTTCGTGACAGTTTTAGAATTGAGTTTGTCAAAATGCTAGAATTTTAGTTGGAATTGCATTAAATATATAATTGAGTCTTAATAATATTAAATTATTCCATCATGAACATGTTCCTTCTCTCATTGAAGTCTCTTGTGTCTTTTGTAATAGTTTTAAAATAAATTTAAAAAATTGTAGGCATTTTTTCTTGGTTAATTTCTAGATTGTTTTAGTGTTTGTCAATAAATACTGTGAGTGGTAACATTTCTATTTTTCCTTACTATTGCTGCTATAGAATAATAATTACTCTTGTTGTCTAGAAGCCCTGCAAGCTTTTCAAAATTGGGATAGAGAGGGTTACATACCCTGCCTGGGTTACATAATAGAAAATTTGGTCACCTGATTGTGTCCCTTCAACATGGCCTGGCATTGAAGTTTCCTTAAAAGGTGACATGTGTAGGTAAACATGCTAAAATATGTCTTGTACAATCTTCTTACCCTCTTACTTAGAACATCTCAATATAAGCCAGTGTCACAGAATGATTAATTATGATAGGAACAATCATAACGGGGTTAATTTTGATTGGGAAACTTTAATGAACTAGGATTTTAACTCATTCTGTAAGGTTAATAAGACTTTCATAAGGTAGAACAGTAGGATTTTAGGCCAAGCAAAGAACAAATTAAATATCTGCAGAGACATTAAAAATGTCTCATTTGTGTAATTAATATTCTTCCTTTCTCCCGCCACTCTGAGCGTCTGTCTCCTAGCATTCTGTTAAACTTACTCTTGGACCGTATGCCGTAGGGCTTCCCTGCTGGCTCAGACGGTAAAGAACCCACCTGCAGTGCAGGAGGCCTGGCTCCCATCCCTGGGTTGGGAGCATCCCCTGGAGGAGGGCATGGCAACCCACTCCAGTGTTCTTGCCTGGAGAATCCCCATGGACAGAGGTGCCTGGCAGGCTCCAGTCCATAGTGTTGCGAACAGTTGGACAGGACTGAGCGACTAAGCACAGTGTATCCTATACTTTCTTCAAGTAGTTACATTTAATTGTCTCTTCAGGCTCCTGTATGTCACTTTATAGGTCTTAGCTTTTATACTTTCATGGCCTGGTTGTTGGCTCTGTTCCATAATATTCAAATTCCTTAATTACTTCTGAAGAGTATGTTTTATTATTCTATACATTTTGCCTCATCACTAAAGTTCCTGGAGCTCTAAAGAAATTTTTGAATGGTACATTTTAACTTTTAGATGTACGAAAGTGGAAGAAATACAAAAGTAGATTTAAAGGAGTTTATATTTTGAGAGATGAATCTCAGGCTCATCTTTTGCATGTAGTGAACTTAATAAATAGTTGTGATACTTTACCTTAAAAAATTGTTTTAAACAGATAATATCTGAAGATATTGGTGAATTACAGAAGAATCAAACTACAACCATGGCCAAAATTGCACAATACAAGAGGAAACTTATGGACCTTTCCCACAGAACTTTACAGGTAGTGATTTCAACGTTTATAAGACTATCTACATGATGGAAGTACTAAATAAGGATTTTTGCAATGGGGGAAAAAAAAGACTAAAAGGAAATAGTAAGTCTTGAAAGTACCAAACTTTCTCATTAAAACTTAGAACTCTGAGGTGAGATCTCTGAAGAGGATTGGGTGAAGAAAGTGAAAATATTCTAAAACTTGCATTTTATTGAGAGGGTAGGAGGAAAGCAGAAAATGAATCATCATTATGATGTAGCAGAAGTATGCATCAGATCATTAATATCTAGTTTTCATAAAAATAGAAAAATACAGATTTTGAGTGCTAGAAAAGGGAGTATAACCATTAATGAATGAAAAGCAACAAAAGAACTTGCAAATTAACAAGGAAATAAAAGAATGAATACCAACTTGAAATTATCATGAAATTGAAATTAAACAAAAAACTTCATTTTTTAAAGATACAAGATGCAAAAAATAGAGAACTTAGTACTCAAGTTAGAAAAATATTATCAAGATAAGCCAAAAGGAACCAATAAGAGGGAAATAAAGATGATGTGGAATGAGTGAAGCAGAAAAAAATTAATCATAGTAGAAAGAATAAGTTGAAGAGCTGTTTCTTTAAAAAGACCATTAAAATGGCTAAATATGAATCTGAAGAAGGAAAAAAAGACTCATCTCATGAGCCTAAAGACAAAAGAAAAATTAGAAGAAAGGAGATAATACCACATACATACACAAGAGAATAAGAAAATACTACAATGGAATTCAGGGCAATAAATTTAGATGTTAGATGATTTTCTAGCAAAATAGAAATTATTAAAATTGACCTATAGAAAAAAAATCTTAAATAGACAAACACCATCATAGAAGCAATTGGGAAAGTTATTAAAGATCCAACAGCGGAAAAAGCACAAAGGTCAAATAGATTCATTTGTCTAACCATTAATGAGCTAATTCTAAAGTTACTTTATTTCAGACAAAAAGAAAAATATAGCTGGTGTTTTTTTTTTTTTAACCGTTTGAGATATAATTCATATACCATACAATTCACCTATTTAATTGATTTTTATTATATTCACAACTTTGTACAACCATCACCATAATCAGTTTTAGAACATTTGCATCACTCTAAATTAAAAAAAACGCCATACCCATAAGCAGCGACTCCCCATTTCCTCCTAAATCCCCTAGCCATAGGCAACAACTTTGCATTTCTGTGGATTTGCCTATTTTTGAACACTTCTTGAAAATGAAATCATAAAATATGTTATTTTTTGACTGGCTGTCTCAGCCTATTTTCAGCGTTCATTCATGTTGTAGCATGTAACAGCACTTCCTTTTTATTGCTGAATAATATTTCATTGTATAATTAACAGATTTTATGTCTTCGTCAATCAGTGAACATTTTGGTTGTTTCCACTTTTTGGCTATTCTGAATAATGTTACTATTAACTCTTGTGTACAAATGTTTGTGTGGATATATGCTTTTGTTTCTCTTGGGATACATAAACCTAGGATGGTAATTGCTTGTTAGTGTGTACCTGTGTTCCACCTTTTGAATAACCAAATTCTTTTTCCAGAGCAGCTGCAGCATTTTACATCAGTTTTTAGTACCCCAAAATAAAAATTTATAAACAGATAATTCTAATAGAGGTGCAGACTGTGCTAAGTAAAATAAACCAGACTGAAAGGCTATGTAATATAATTCCATTTATATGATATCATGCAAAAGGCACAGCAAGAGGTATGTAATAGATCAATAGTTGCTAGGAGCAGGAGGTAAGGGAGAGGAGATTATAAGGAGGAGGAGGGAACTTTATGGGTGATAGAAATGTTCTTTATCTTGATTGTGGTGATGGTAACCTGTGTTCATCCAAATACATAGAACTGTACTCCTAAAAAAGGTGAATTTTGTTTTATGTGGATTATATCTTAGTAAATCTGACCATAGAAAACAAGTGCAGAAAATCTAAGTGAAATATAAGAGAATCCAGCTATTATCAAATTCTAAAGGAATATAATTTTTTTCTTAAAGGAATATACTTTGACTAAGGTTAATTTCAGGAATGGAAAGTTGATTCTTTAACAGGATCTATGAACGTAATTTATCCTAGCAACACATGGAAGGAAAATATGTAAGTTTTTGTAACTAAGCAGGGTAATTAAACTAGTATAAAACAATAAAAAGAGAATATCTTTTTGCTGAGATGCCTGTGTATCTAGAAAACCCAAGGAAATAAACAATAGAATTAATGTGGTAAGATGGCTAAATACAAGGGTTTTAGTGTTTATACTAAATCAGTGTTAGTGTTTTAAAATCAGTGTTTCTTTATACTATTAATGGAAATAAGAGTATTCCATTCATTATCATGAAAAAACTATAAAACACTTCGGAATAAATTTGTGAGGAAAGTATACAAGTATACAATCTGAATTAAAGTTTTCACAGATAAACCATATTCTTAGATGAGAAAACAATATCTACTTTATAAATTTTAAGAGTGAATTACAGCTTTAAAAAATTGATTGAAATCTTTCAGTACATAAGTAAGGATAACTTTTGAGAACAGATTCAGGAAAACAAAAAGGAAATACTGTAGGGGACTTGCTTTATCAAATTTTAGAAAAAAACTATATCAAATTTTAGAAACTGTTTTAAAGTTCTTGTAATCAAATTAGCATGGGCTTGGTGTAAGATTGGACATGAAGATCCACAGAACAAAATAAAGAATCCAGAAATAGATGTACATTGTATCTTAATATGAAAAAGGTGATATTTCAATTCAGTGGGTTTAGTTAATAAATAATGCTAAGAGTAACTGTCTGTCCATCTGGAAAATTTGACCACTGTATCACACCATATACCAATTAGCTCCAGGTTCTTCTGTCCACGGGGATTCTCCAGGCAAGAGTACTGGAGTGGATTGCCACACCATCCTCTAGGGGATCCTCCCAATCCAGGGATCAAACCCAGGTCTCCCGCATTGCAGGCAGATTCTTTACCATCTGAGCCACCGGGGAAGCCCATGTACAAAAACAAGGGTATTAAAGACTTAACTCTTAAGAAATTTATGAAGCTACATGAACCACCTAGGGATTGAAGAGATGTGTAGCAAGAAAACCAGAAACTGTAAAACAAAACTAACAAAAATTTTGTATAGCAAAAGAAAACAGAAGCCATTTGTCAGTAGTGGTGATTTTAGAAAAAGAAAACTGTGAATTTGCAAACAGCACTGATTTTAGTTGTAGTCTTAATATTTGTATCTTACAAAGAGGTGCTACATTTTGACCCCTAAGACCCCAATTGAAATACAGGCAAAGAATGTGTAAAGGCAATTCACAGAAGGGCAGCTGCAGAGTAGTTCTTAACTGGTGGGAGATGGTCCTTCAGCATTCAAGGTGGGGGTGTAAATCCCCTGCTGGTCCAGTGGTTAAAGCTCCCCACTTCCACTGCAGGGAGTCTGGGTTCAATCCCTGGTAGGAACTAAGATCCTAACTGATCCCAGAAGCCAAGTGGCCAAGAAAGAAAAAACAATCAAGGGGATGCAGATTTTAAAAAAGAAAAATTGTGTGATGCTTTAGTACTCACCAGATTGGAAAAAATTTAAACGTCATTACCTATTGCTGACAGAAATGTGTGGAAAAGGGTAGTCTTATGTGTGTTTTATGAATATATAAATTGCTAGGATATTTGGGAAAGCAATTTAGCAGCTTCTGAAGACTGAACACACCTACCTTTAAACCCAGCAATCTTGAATTCATGGCAGTCTTATACCAGTAAATAAAGATGTAAAAAATATATATATATGTGTCTGTGTGTATATATATATACACAAAACTGTTTATTATAGCATTGTTCAGAGTGTCCAAACTAGAAACAATATATCCCCCTCAATATAAGAATACTTATTATTGGCTAACCATGAAAATTATGTAGTCATTAAAAGTAAATTCATGTTACTTCCCAGTAAGAGTGGGCTACATAATTCAAACCTTGAACTGTTAATGATTCTAACTATTGTTCGTGTATTTAGCTAATTTCTTTCAACCGTTGATGTGTAATAAAATTACCTGCATAACTGAAGAGAGGTAATTCTATTGTTCTTGTTGGGCTTTTCTTTGTGTAGGTCCTAATCAAACAGGAAATTCAGAGGAAGAGTGGGTATGCCATCCAAGCTGATGAAGAGCAGTTGCGAGTTCAGCTAGATACAATTCAGGGTGAACTAAATGCCCCTACTCAGTTTAAGGTAAGACCATAAAGCTAGAATTTGTTTCAGGTGCCTCAGCAGAGAAATGTTACTTGGTCTTCCAAGTACGTGTTCTTTATTAAGTACGTGTCTTTTTTTTTTTTTAATTAAAACTTCCTTTCTAAAGTAGACTCTTAAATCATGATATTCTGGGCTTGTATTAATTGTATAATTGTATTAATGTTTCAAATAAGGTACAAAAGGAGAATTAAAACACCTTTAATTAGAGTACTATCCATCCTTTTAAAACAATCTCTTAGAAACGGTTGCTGTTGTGAGCAGTTATAATTCAACTCAGTATTATTTTTAAGGGCCGACTAAATGAACTGATGTCCCAAATCAGGATGCAGAATCACTTTGGAGCAGTCAAATCTGAAGAAAGATATTACATAGACGCCGATCTGTTACGAGAAATCAAGCAGGTAAGTTTTCCACTAGAGTGCACTCTTTAAGTGAATTCATATCCGTAAGGATGGCTATTATCCAAAACAAAACACCCTCCAGAAAGTCACACATTTAGAGGATGTGAAGAAAATGGCACTGTTGTGCATGCTAGTGGCAATGTACAGTGATACACACCGTCGTTGTGAAAAGTGCCTCCTTAAAATATAAACATAGAATTACAATACAACCCTGCAGTTCTCCTTCTGGGTATGCACCTGTAAGAACTGAATGCAGTCACTCAGATATTTGCATGCCCATGTTCATGGAAGCATTATTCACAGTAGCCAAAGTGGAAGCAATCCAGGTGTCCACAGATGGGTAAGTAGACCAAATATGGTTATATGTACACAATGAAATATAAACCTTAAAAAGGCAGGCAGTGTATACACACACACATACACATCATGGATGAACTTTGAAGACATTATGTGAAGTAAGCCAGTTATTTGAAAGGACAGAAGTTGTATGATTCCATTTATATGGTGTCCCCAAGAGTAGAATGGTAGTTGCTGAGGGGAGGGTTACTGATCCCATCAGCCTTCAGGGGACCTGGGTGGAGGCTGCAGGAGCCAAGACCTCAGAGCACTTGTCTAAGGCTCACTTCTACGGAAACGTTAGGAAGTACTACTCTAGCTTACTTTCACTAGTATAAATACAGACTGGTTTAATAAAAACTGTCCATCCATCCAGCAACCATCTAAAAAAATATATTAAGATGGCAAACTTTGTGGAACATATTAGATAGGACTAACTGGCATGGCCTGAGGATTTTAGGTAATTATAAATGTCATTATTTATCTAATTTTATTATGTTCTTTAGAATGAATATTGCTGTTTTATGCAGCTAAAAACTAGTTTGTCTCCTGGGTTCTCAAAAAGTATCAGATCAGTTCAGTTCAGTCACTCCATTGTGTCTGATTCTTTGCGACCCCATGAACCGCAGCACACCAGGCCTCCCTGTCCATCACCAACTCCCGGAGTTCACCCAAACTCAGGTCTGTTGAGTCAGTGATGCCATCCAGCCATCTCATCCTCTGTCGTCCCCTTCTCCTCCTGCCTTCAATCTTTCCCCACATCAGGGTCTTTTCAAATGTGTCAGCTCTTCACATCAGGTGGCCAAAGTATTGGAGTTTCAGCTTCAACATCAGTCTTTCCAATGAACACTCAGGACTGATCTCCTTTAGGATGGACTGGTTGGATCTCCTTGCAGTCCAAGGGACTCTCAAGAGTCTTCGCCAACACCCCAGTTCAAAAGCATCAATTCTTCGGCGCTCAGCTTTCTTTATAGTCCAACTCTCACATCCACACATGACCACTGGGAAAACCATAGCCTTGACTAGACGGACCTCTGTTGGCAAAGTGATGTCTTTCCTTTTTAATATACTATCTAGGTTGGTCATAACTTTCCTTCCAAGGAGTAAGCGTCTTTTAATTTATACATATACCTGATTATATTCATATTTATAATTAACTGAGAACAATTCCAACATATAAGAATAACATATATGAGTTTATGTATGCAATAAAATTGGGAATAATATAAACACCTGAAATGTTAGCAATAGTAGTTACCACCATTATCATCAGTTTGTACTTTAAAATATGGAAATCCTCAGTTTTCAGAATGATTATTTTGTTAATCTATATTTGAGTACCTTCTTGAATTGTTTTAATATAACTAGTTTTTTATCAAAGGTTGATAAAAGGAATCTTTAAAATCTGCATCTTTTGTAAAATTTGTTATATTTATTACATATTTGATTTTTCTTTTCACAGTATTTAACTATATTTAAAAGTGTTAGCAAAAGATACAGTACAGATTTTTAAAACATGCATATGAGAGCGACTGAGTCCTGTGTTGCTAGTAAAATAATGAAAAATAGCCTTTTTCCTGTAAGTAGCTTGCAGTTTAATAGAGAAATACATTGGTATTTTTTTGATTCCTTCTAGCATTTGAAACAACAACAGGAAGGCCTTAGCCACTTGATTAGCATCATAAAAGATGACTTAGAAGATATCAAGTTGGTAGAACACGGATTGAATGAAACCATCCACATCAGAGGTGGTGTCTTCAGTTGACAGCTCACAAACTTGTGTTAAAGGTTTGTGAAATACATCTTCCTGTTACATCAGGCCTTCTTTAAAAATGAAACTGACCACATGGAGGCATAAAAAAACAATCCTCTCTCCTGACTTGGTTTTTGAGAAGGTTACTGAAAATTATTTATCAAATCTGAAATAACAGTCACTTCACTGCTCTTCAGAGAGAGTCTTTGAAAGATTTATATCTAAAAGCTGTAATTACTTTAAAAGAGAAATACATAATTGCCAAAAATATTTACTATTGTACATTTTTACAACAGCATTGTTCTTAAAAATAATCAGTGTTTAATGATTATTCTCATTGAGCCTGTACTCTGCTTTCCATAGCAAGTAAATATGAAATGTCTACTTTGCACATAACAAAATAAACTGTATAATTACTTGGCTGCTGGAGATTTGTACTTCAGAATGTAAATGTCAGTTTTTATATTTGTGAATTCATCTGTGGGAGGAGTAAAGAAAATCCAAGAGTATTTAATGATCAATGTGGTTTTCTTTTCATTCTATAAAGATTTGAATATATATTTTTATATTATTTTACTTATTTGGAATTTACAGAACACACGTAAGCAATTAGGATATAACGGAAGAATTACATTTTATCATTTTTGCACCTTTTTTTGTTTTTTAAACCTCTTTATTTCTAAAAAATATGAAAACATAAATAAATTCTTGATTATAATTACTTTTTATATAATTCTGTCTGGTGCTTTGTTTATTTGGTTCTGGGAGAAAGATGACTGATGTTCATACAAGTATTAAATCATAATCACAACTCAAGTATTTCAGTTTTAACCTGGTTTTAAGTCTGACTTCACCCTCAAGGTGAAGGGCTTCCCTTGTGGCTCAGCTGGTAAAGAATCTGCCTACAATGCGGGAGACCTGGGTTTGATTCCTGGGTTGAGAAGGTCCCCTGGAAAAGGGAAAGGCTACCCCCTCCAGTATTCTGGCCTGGAGAATTCCAAGGACTACAGTCCACAGGACCGCAAAGAGCTAGACACGACTGACAGACTCTCACTTCACCCTCAATACTGATGTATTTTGACCACTGTACAGCAAATAGAAATTATTTCATATATCATCTAGGATAAAGAAATCTCTAATACATCATTAGCATCTGAAAACACTGGAAAATCTAAATTAGACATGGTAATGTGCAATAGTGATTCTTCAAAACCAGAGAATTGAAGCCATTTCTCTGACTACACAGGCACATCTCACTGCATCATGTTAGCCCCTCTTGGAATGCTTTCCCTCTGCATTTCTGCATCATGCTTTGGCTGATGATGAGAGGTGTCATCAACAGCCTATGAACCCTGCCCCTGTGTTACTATGAGGACGGCAAGGAGGGTGGTGTGCTGTGTATCCAGAGGCCCCCTCTGAGACACCACCGGAGCAATCTGTCCAGTTGCAGACTAGCTAACGGTTGTGTAGCAGACACAAACAAGGCTCATGGGCTGTTTCTTCTAACACCTCTGTCTTTCTCATCCTGTAGCCAAAGGTGACAGGAGTCTGCCCCTCTGCACGCCTTCTTACTGTAGGAAGAATTGGTGATTTAACAAATGAGAATTGCTCCTCAGAGCAACATCTCTGTTGGACAGATGGCTAACCATGCTCACCTCTAGCCTGTAATTTTTCGTGCTGTCATATTCTTAATTTCTAATTTCACAAGCCCTAAATAGAGCTCAGGGTCTGCCTTTTAAAGACAGGTCCATTTAGCCGCCTAAGTTTCAATTCTGCTGGTGACTGCATGTGTAAGGCAGGTTAGATAGATAAGCTGGTTAGATAGGTAAGTGGCCCTGGTCTGTACCTGACTTGTGTGCCAAGCAAATGATAACCAAATTCTAGATTTGGATGGAAATCAGACTAACTGGCCTCAGGACTAAGTTGTGCTCTCCAGCACAATTTATAAAAGTTCTGTGAACTGGATAATGGTTCTTGTGGATAGTTCACTCAAAATTCTCAACATGAGGAGAGGTAAATGGTAGAATTAAAGCACGCCGAACCCTTAACACCTAGTTTAGACTTCATGAAGTTTTTCTGGATCTCTGAAAATGGCCTTCAGTTCCTTTTGAAACATTGGCAGTGTAAACAAGTGTCCCTTACCAAAGCCCACGCCTAAACCAGTTACCATTCAACCACTCTTTTTCTTGGGGAAAAGAGCGCCTTACTGTACTTACCTCACTCTCCTTTCTTACTGAGCCCACACATTCATTAGGTACTGTCTGCCTTCCTAGGTTAGTATGAGGTTCAAGTTAAGGACTATGTATGTGAAATACTTAGTCAACTGTTGTGTTTGTAAAAATACAAAGTGTTCATATATAGAAGGAAAAGAGACTGAAAAAATATACTATTTGAAGTCAAAGTTTGATCCTTTAAAGATGAGTAAAACACCTTTAAAATTCTAATTCAGGAATTAAATTCATGTTAATCACTAGCATTATTGATATTTTAGTATTTGGCAATTCTACTGAAATTAAAGGTCTTTTATTGAATTTAAAGTATACAGTTTTTTTACAATCATAAAATTAATATAGAAATAAGTGAAAAACGAATTCTATGATATCTGGGTTTACTACCAGATTTGCTAAGTGAATAACAAATTCACGTTTCATCAACTGAATGTTGACCAACAAGTGAAAAATACATCATTCCTTTTGATGATTTCTGTGGGATGCCTGTAGTTGTATTTCAAGTACAGTGTAAAGTACAAGTAAAGAATGTATCAGACTACAGAGCGACTGAAATTTATAGCAGAAGCACTGATTAAAATGATGAATGTCCCACACCGGGGAAGGAGCATTTTGCCAGAAGATGCAGAGGGATGGCTTTTGGGACCTGGAACAGGAACTGCTGGGCCTGGAGCTGTTAACGAGAACACACAGTCACTGACACACGTTGAGTATCACATTCCACCCACTGACACCGTATTTCCTGAATATGTGAACAGACAAGTTAGATTAGAAACATACATCAAGTACTTCTAGCCAGGACAACTTTGAAATAAATACAGTTCATTACAGACCGGGGGCTATATTTTCATATATATCATCAAGGTGTGCTGATCTAGGTTTTATCCAGGTTTCCACAGCCTTTTTAGTATTTAAGTAGACAAAAGTAATTTCTCACTGTTCAAGTTCACTACAATTTCTTGGCAATTGAAAATTTTCATTTTCTGTATATAAAAGATAAAGTTTAATGCTGTGTCTTATCTATTTCGAGTAAAATAGTATACTTCATATTCTAACAGTATACAATGGAATACAGCTGCATTTTTTTAAAACACTAAGCCCTGCAAGCAGATTTTTAAAAAAATAAACTTTTCCCTTTATACATAAAACACTACCCTGGAGAAAACCACTTCCCTTCCATCTGAACTAGCAGACAGAGGTAGAGTCGAGTCCAGGATGGCCTGATTCATACTGCCCTTAATGCAGACATCTGACTTTTGACTGTGTTATGGTTTAGACTGTACCAGGGAAGAGTGACTGGAAATACCCAGATGGGCTCACCATTCGCATTTCATAAGTGAAACCATGGGAATATTATAAAACCTTCATATCATAAATGTACTTGCTTGCCATGATCATAAACATGCCGTTATGGGAAAACAGACAGGCGGATGCACTCCTGCATGAGTCTGCTACTAGAGAGTAGGGGTTCTCAAGGGACTGCACTGCCTGCTAAGAGGCAGTCTGCAAACTTGTCAGGGTGTCTTGATTATCACAGCAGTGGGGAATAAAAGTAGAAGACTAGTATCCATGCCGTGGACAGTCTTGCACAATGAGAAACTGACCCACTTCCACATAAATTTCAAATGCACTGCTAGACATATATATAAATTAAAAATGTTTATCTAGAACCTACTTTACATATAGGCAAAATATATTTGGATAGTTTTAATAAACATTAGTTTCTATATAGTTAGATTATTAATTTAGTATCTAATTAGTTTCTATCTAATAAGCCCACAGTATCTCTTCACTTTCATTTTTCTTGTATAGAATAGCTTCCAGGCTTCTCTTAAATCCAAATTTATTTGTGTAAGTAAATACAATCATCTGACAACTTCATTATGTCTTCTAGAATAATCTAGGCATTTATTTACATACTGAAATGTTTATAATTTTGTTATATCATTAGGACATCATTTGATTTTTTTATGTGTGCAAGTGGGTCTTATCTAAGAATTTTATTTCAGAATACCATTATAAAATATTTGTTCTAAAAGAATTGGGTTGATAAGAGTTGAGAACCATTGCTTGAAAAAATAGTCTCTATATACAGTTGAAAATCACTGCTTAAGAAACAAAATCAACTTGCCCCCACCATTCACACATACAAGTATTTGGATGTGACATTATATTCTGTTAGGATGCTTTAAACTCTAGATTGGTGTCTTTTTTTGAAAAACTTTCTCAGTTTTTGTATATTGTAGAAACAGACATTATCAACTAAGGAAAAGAAATATTTCTTACTAGGCTGGTTGATATCTTGGCTTTTGTCTTCTAAAATAGAAACAGATGTTCAGTTAATTGCATTGTACACCAAAGAGAAAAAAATCTCATTAAATGATTAAGCAAACTTGGTTATCTCTGGGTGTGGGACTGAAGGGCAGGATATCAGACTTACAGGTATTGGGGGGAAGGTCTAAGTTTACTCATTTGCATGCTTTGAAATTTCTTTACAATGTGTGTATTTCCATTTTAAAAAGTTAAAATTTTGTTTAAAGTTTTTTTTATATATTAAACTCAGATTCCCAAGTCCAACTATAGCACCTACCATTTACTCAATGCTTACTGTGTCACACATTGACCAAATACTTAATGTACATTAACACTTTTACTTCTTAACAGTCCTAGTAGGTAGTAGAGTTATCCGTATTAATACAGATGTTCCCCAAAAGTTGCATAAAATCACAACTTTTATGCTTGGTAATCAGTGGGAGCAATACCTGTGTTCAAAGCCTCCGCTCTTAATTACTATGCTATTCCAACTCCAAGTGTATTAAAATTAAAATATTGCAATATTGCCGTATTTTGACGGCTCTGAAGCCAAATGCCAATTCTAGAAGCCCAGATTAGAGGTGTATTTTCTGTAACTACATCCAGCTGGGAGACAAGGGTCATGCAACAGAAAATGAACAAAACTTGATAAGTTTGGGTCTTGATTGTCTCATTCTAGCCTTTTACGGGTTCCTTAACTTCTCTATATTCCATGTTTTCATCTCTTATTGGATTATATGAGATTCTGTGTACATGTTTTGACACCACCTTTAAAAAAGCCTGCACTAGACAGTTTTCTAAGAAAGGGAACACACAATACAAAACAGTCCCAGGAAAACCGAGTGGCTTATTGTTGGAGGACATGGAGAGTGCAGTAAGGAGTGCAGAAAGCATGTCGCACGCTGAGCAGGGCGCACACATCCCTCCTTGATGCTGCCATTCTTGTGACTACAGATTCCCTCAGTGGCCTGCTCACCTGAAGAAACCTGCCCCTTCTGGAATAGACAGGCGCAGCTGGAGGTAAACGGTCCCAGCTTCAGGTCAGCTGCCTTTGTCTCTGCCTGACCCAGGGAGCCCTAAGGGCAGTCTGCCTGCACAATGAAAGGGGTCCTCAGCGCCTCCCTGGGGCGTGCAGACTGGATGTCAAGCTGCGCAGCCCGAGTGTCCTCTCTCCAGACCCTTAGATGGAGCTCAGCGATTACAGTGAACGACTCAGAGCCCCGTGGTGCCTCCACCGCCCCACACACAAAAGAATTTTATAAAAATAACTAACACATATATATGGAATTTAGAAAGATGGTAACGACAACCCTATATGAAAAACAGAAAAAGAGACACAGAAGTACAGAACAGACTTTTGAACTCTGTGGGAGAAGGTGAGGGTGGGATGTTGCGAAAGAACAGCATGTATATTATCTATGGTGAAACAGGTCACCAGCCCAGGTGGGATGCATGAGACAAGTGCTCGAACCTGGTGCACTGGGAAGACCCAGAGGGATCGGGTGGAGAGGGAGGTGGGAGGGGGGATCGGGATGGGGAATACGTGTAAATCTAGTGCTGATTCATGTCAATGTATGACAAAACCCACTGAAAAAATAAATAAATTAATTAAAAAAAAAATTAACTCAAAGTCAAAAAAAAAAATAAATAACTTACCAGGTTTTTCATCTGGTTGTAACATTTTTATTCCTAAATGAGAAATCAAGATTTATTATTCAGATAGTAATAAAGGCAACTACCATTTACTATTTTAACCCACCACTTGTTTTGACAGTGCTTTATCTCATTAGGACTTTAATCCTAAATTAGGACTTTAGTCCTGCAAGACAGAAGCTTTCCTCATTTTACAGATGCAGAAGCAGAGGTCCAGAAAAAGTGAAATAACTTATACAAAGTTACCAAGAGGAAAATGGCAGAGGAGAGACTTCATGAAGTGGGATCTGTCTACACAGACCATGTGCATCCCCCACACCTGGCTAAGCAACTGCCTTTCAAAACCCAGCGTGCCTAGTAAGGTGCCAATGAGAGTGCTATGTAAACTCAGGTCCGGAGCTGAACAAAGACAGACAAAGTGTGCAATCAGTGTCATTAGAGGCTCACTTCAAAGTTGCGGCCAAGTAAGTTCAATCATTCAAATCTGGGCGAATATAAACGTGTTGCTGGAACCTCTCCCTCTGGGCCAGTCAGTGTTTTAGGTCGTGAACTGTGAACGGCTGGTTCCTGCACACAGCACGTAGTACCCAAAGGTAGCAACGTTAAGCTCAGTGCTGTGTGGACAGATGCCATTTAGCAGATGTCAGAAATCTAATTTCCTTAACAGATGATCATTCCATAATAACAAAACCTACCAAAAATTATTTGCAAAACACCTTATGAGTTCAAAAGAAAGGATTTATAAGCACTGAATAGGGGCTTGCACCCTGATATTTTGTGTTTTTATAGTCCTTACAGGTATCTCCATAAGGCAACGTATGTGTGTTAGCCGCATTTGAAAGATGACAATTCTTAGGCATAAAGAAGTGTTATTACAGTCCATAGCTCTCTGGTAAAATACTAGATCATGTCTTTATTTTTTTTTAACCTTCTCCCTGTCTCAGAGATAAAAATTAAGTTTGAGAGTCTTTTAATATTTTTTCCTCCCCTGTTAGCGTAAGTTCTGAGGTCCTTTTGACTTGACAGGAGTCACACTGTTCAATTTCTCTGGCCATAGAAAATCAAGGCCCCTCACAAGCCTTGCCTTCAGCAATCGCCTCACACTTTTTAAAATACTTGTTTTCATGGTTATATCTTAAAGGTAGGTTAAAGATGCATGATAAATATACTGCAAAAACACTTGAGGAATCATAAATTTTAAGAAACTGGTTCTCGATCACAGCGGCTTTCCTGGTGGCTCAGACAGTAAAGAATCTGCCTGTAATGCAGGAGACCGCGGTTTGATCCCTGGGCCAGAAAGATTCCCTGGAGAAGGGAATAGCTACCCACTTGAGACTCCCTCGGACTGCAAGGAAATCAAACCAGCCCATCCTAAAGGAAATCAACCCTGAACATTCATTGGAAGGACTGGTGCTGAAGCTGAAGCTCCAGTACTTTGGCCACCTGATCCGGAGCCGACTCACTGGAAAATACCCTGATGCTGGGAAAGATTAAGAGCAGGAGGAGAAGGGGGTGACAGAGGATGAGATGGTTAGATGGCATCACCAACCTGATGGACATGAGTGTGAGCAAACTCCAGCAGATAGTGAATGATAGAGAAGTCTGGCATACTGTAGTTCACAGGGTCACAAAGAGTAGGATATGACTTAGCGACTCAACAACAATTTGGTTATAAGAACCTAGATCTTTCACTCATGTGATCTTTCGCAAAGTACTTAGCCTCTCTGCATATCTAATTGTGACAATTATATCTATACTTCCCAGACTGGTAGTCTCCTCTCCAGCATGCCTAACAGTGCTTACCAGGTAGTGAAAAAGATTCTGGAATTTTCATTCCTAAATGAGAAAGAAATTTTCAGTGACTTGCAGTTTGTTCCAGTAAGTACAATTTTCAAACTCCTCCTTGTCTCATGAACTCAAGTGATACAAGCACCAGAGATCGCACCTGCACTGCAGTTTCTGGCTTTTACTTGCAAAGTTCTGGCTACCCGAACCCTCACTGTGCAAATCTATGCCAGACTCAGAAAGGCCTTCTGTCATGGCGCCTCACTAAGTCTGCCTCTGTGCCAGGAGAATACTGTGCTTAGTTACCTGCAGATCCTAGAGGCTGAAATGCTTTTATTAATAGCCAAAGCTAACAATCAGCTTTTGCATAAAGTTGAAGTTTCTACTGAACACCTTCAGCTGTGGAATCGAGGACTGGACTGCATGCATCAGGCTGCAGCAGCCTGCCTCCCGCCCGCCCCCAACAGAGCTAACTGTCCTGCTCCAAGAACGCACACACACGTTAGGGAGGAGAGGCACCTTCCTACTCTCTTCTCCAGCTAAAAGTCTGTAGAATGACACGTAGGAAGGAGACTGTAAGGGAAATATTAATGACTAGTTTTCTCATGATAATATTCTCTTTAATACCCAGAGGAATCCTCTTCTCATACTTGGACCAAGAGTGTAAATAAAGCTGTCTTACCAGGTATCTGGGTGGCTTCCTGGCTTTTCATACCTGAAGACAGAAATGAATCTGGTTAATGTTAATCAACTATCTTGCGTTGTTAATGCTCCCTTTTGTGTATACCAGCCCCCACCTCCAAGCCTTAAAAAGGGGGGAGTGGGGGTAGGGAACAGTAACAATAAAAACACCTTTTTAATTGCTCTTCATTCTCAGACTGGACAAAGCCTAAACTCCTGATGCTGGACTTCAAGGACTTCATGATCTAGCCAACCTTATCTTCATAAGGCAGTCTGAATACACCAGTTTTTGAATGAAACAGTACTGGGTTTAAAACTCTGCTTGGTTTAGTTCTATTGTCATTACAGTTATTAGCTCTCTGACTGGGCAGGCTTAATCCCTCTGACCTTTATTCCCTTATTTATGCAAAAAAAAAACAACACCTTGCAGGTTTGTAGTAAGTGATGATTATAAAAGTGCTAAATATATTATTACATGGAACATAAGCAGCTCGCAATAACTAGAGTTCCTCTGTTTTGGCTTAACTTATTTCTCAAACTCTACATGTCCAATAATGTCCTTAGTTCTAGGAGTCCTCACATCTCCTCCTAACCTTGCAGTTAAGTCTCAGAGAGTAAATAAAGGATCACTTACCAGGAAAGACAGTGGATTCCTGGCTTTTCATTTCTAAAGATGAGAACAGGAACTATTTCATGATAAATGCAGTAAGCTTGAAAATTAACCTTATGTAACTATTTACAAGTGCAAGATGACCCATTCCCAAAGTTTTTAGAGTTTTGGGTAAAAAGGAAGGAGATTTAGGACACTGGTGCCTAACTTACAGAGAGAACTATGGCCAGTGATCCAGGCACATTCTAGATTAAGTGAAATCTCTTATTGATTTATATTTTTTAGACTCTGACCTATATTTGTCATGATTTATTTTTTAAAAAGAAAATTTCTTGATTATATAAGGAATTATAGATAATTTAGAAAAATATAGGAATTTATTAAAAATTACTCATAATCCCAGATATCAGAGCTATTCATTCTTAATACTGGTACATTTCCTTCTTGTCTCTTTGCCATAATAAATGTATATGTGTATATGCTACATACATTTTCATTACTTTTTCAATTTTACTGAGATATAGCTGACATAAAACGCTGTGTAAGTTTAAGGTCTGCAACATAACGGCCTGAGTTACATATATTGTGGCATGACTGCCACAGTAAGTTTAGTTTAACATCCAGCATCTCATATAAATACCAAAAAAGAAATTTTTTTTCCCTTGTGATGAGAACTCTTAGGATCTACTCTTTTAACAACTTTCAAATACACCATACAGCTGTTAACTATAGTCATGTTGTACATTATATTCCTTGTACTTATTTATCTTATAAAGGAAAGTTTGTTCCTTTTGATACTGTAAAGTAAATTTGACGTTATATTTCATATGCTGTTTTTATCCTTTTTTAAAATTTTTATTGGGAGTGTAACTGACTTACAATGTTAGCTTCAGCAGTGCAGTGAAGTGAATCTGTTATACATACACATATGTCCACTCTTTCTTAGATTATTTTCCCATAAAGGCCATTATAGAGTATTGAGTAGAGTTTGTTTTTATCCTGTGATTTTTACTGTCACTGTATTATAAGTACTTTCTTATCTTTGGGCTTCCCTGGTGGCACAGTGGTAAAGAATCTGCCTGCTAAGGCAGGAGACATGAGTTCGATCCATGGGTCAGGAAGATCCCCTGGAGAAAGAAATGACAACCCACTCCAGGTATTCTTGCTTGGGAAATCCCATGGACAGAGGAGAATGGTGGGCTGCATCCATGGGGTGACAAAGAATGGGACACAACTCAGTGATTAAACAACAGCAACATATCTTCAGATATTTTTTGAAAACACGATTTTTAAATTGGTTAGTGTTTCATAATAAGAATGTAACTTATTTAACAATGTCCAACTGTTGGATAAAGTTTATTTACAAATTTTTGCTACTGTAACACCATACAAACATTTCTATACATATTTTGTACACAAACTTTTATGTTTATTTCCTTAGGACAAATACCTAAAAGTGTTACAGCTAGATTAAAACATATGGACATTTTAAGACTAGTGATACAAATTATTGGAACTGTCCTCCAGAGAAGTTTGAATTTATAATCTCACCAGTAATTTATGAGCATGTTTGCATCCCAGCACCCTTGAAGAATATTATTTTTAAAAAGACCAAAAAACTTGGGAATGAGTTATACTTTAGAATTTACTAAATATTAAATGGATACAGCTAATAGCAACTATACATATATAAATGATTATATATATACTCACATATGTACATATATATTTTGGCATATATATAAATATGTGTATATATATATATAATCATTTTAATTTAGGAAAAAATGTCATTTTTATGCCCCTGATGAACACCCTAGGTTACAAGAGTTTGTGAAACAATTAATTACACCTTCCTCTATCCATGTAACAGCAGCTGCTGCTGCTAAGTCACTTCAGTCGTGCTAGTATAAAGCAAAAAATAACAGGTTCTCTAGAACTAGTTCCACATGTCATGTCTCTAACTGTTCTGCTGGGATGACCTATGGATTGTTAGTTAGGAGACAGAGAGAGCTGCTGCATCATCCTTATAAAGAAGGGTACCTGGAACTCAGGAGGGCCTCTGATACACCAAACTTGTAAGCTAAAGGTGGGTTCTGCCTTCTTCCCACTTTTCCTTACCATTCCATGCCCACCTACTCCCACACCTAAGGAAGTTGCCCTGCAAATCTAAGTAAGCTTCCAGAGTTTAGGAAAATGTCTTACCAGGGTTTTCCAGCTTCTGGTTTTCCTCACCTAAGTTACAAAAAGAAACTCATCAGTTTCAAAAATAGACCAAAATAACTGGGAGTTATCATAGTTACAGCACAACTACTTTAAAGTAAAATGGCCATAAAGATCCACTTGATATCCAGTAAACTAATGCTACTAAATTTAAGTGTCAGCTACAAACTAAACACAGTTGGCTAAAAGGGCTGAACCAGTCCTCTGGCCCCTTCTACGAAGAAAAACTGTTACATATAGCAGGTCTTCTAGCAATCTCCACAAGCTAGAAAAATGTCTGTCTTGAAGAGGTAGCTGAAGTCTCTGCGAAGTGACCAGTAAAACTTGTGGCTGCCTGAGCCAATAAGAAGTGTTACTAAGCAAGTCCTCAGATGCATGAAATGCTTCACACAAGGACAGGAAATACCTTCCAAACATCAAGTAAACTGCATACTTAAGAAAAGACTAGAAACTTTTCTCTCTTCACACTGTAGCCACATGGACCAAACATGTAATAAGGAACTTAGATAAAAAGCAGTGACCTGAGCCATATCACCATAAGTGGAGACTTAGCGGGGGCAGGGTGAAGCATCTACACCCAGACGTTTTAGTCAAACGATACCAAACACCAGCTTATTTAAGAAAGGCAAAAATACTAACTTTACACTTTCATCTGGATGTCTGGTGTCACACATAACCTCAGTGACTTAATATAGAGCTCTACCTATTAAGAGACCTCGGACCTGTCAAGAGCACTTAGCTCTTTGGGTCCCACCAACCTGACTCCCACATTGTTCAGACCTCCAGAGAGCCCACCCTCTCATTTGAAGGGAGGTCAATTTCCCCAGAATAGATTCTTTTCCCCCCTTCATATCTGCCAAGTTACTCCTTCATAGGTGCAAAGTACTCCTTTTCTCCAACTAAGAACTGAATCTGCTGAACAGGAAAGAGCTATTAAACACCCATGTAGAGGTTATTTTTAAAAATTAGAGCATACTTACCAGGGTTGTAGACAGGTTGAAAATAGTCTAAAATACAAACATGCTTTCATTACATAGTACTATACTCAGAAGTGAATGTCAGGTTCAGTCTATTTTTACATGCTTATTAATTATAAAGATTTGGGTTGGCTTACATTCAAGATACAAACAAAATATGGCAATATGAGAAATATAAACTTCAATCTTGAAAACGGTTACAGATTCATTTTAATTATGTGAAGAAGAATCCACAGAAAAACTAGCCAGGAAGACAGGTAGAAATGGACCCTTATTTTTCAAACTTTTTAAACAAAGAAATCTTCAAATAGGATCCATCCAAAGTATGCACCAGCCCAAGGCATTTTCTGGCGACTTCAGTTCAAATCTGTTGAGTCTCATTTGATGATGTTGTTCCTAAACATTCTTAGAATTCCTATTTACCTTTCCAAATCTTTCCCATGGTCCTCTAAGAAAGATTATTTTTGTTATATTCTCCTATTTTCCTCTGAGGAAGCAGATCAAGTTACCATTTTGTCCACCCCCCCCCCCCCGAGTCTTTCCCTCTGAGCCATGTTCACTCCACTCCTTTCTTCAGTCTCCCAAATATTACTTCCCAAGATGCCAAAACACAGGAATGAGTCTAACTCTGTGCACAGGAGTCATGTAGGGGTTTTCAGGAGCCCTTAAGTTCCTGTAATGATGGACTAGGGTCAGAGTGGGCATGCCCAAGGCAAATGCGGTGTTTGAGAGAACAGCCACAGGCAAAGCTGGGGTGGGGTTAGGGTGGATCCCTGCACTCTCCCCTGAGAAGGTAAGAGAGGCGGCACAACTCAGCCTTGAGGAAGCAAGGGCTGACAGCGCGGCAGTACAGTGGGGAGGCTCCGACCTACTCCGGGAGAAATAACACTGATACAATTCCCATTACAGAGATAGTACTTTACAGCATATCTTACCCATGTTCTCAACACAACTTTCAGTTTTTAGTCCTGAAACACAAAGACAAAGTTTTATTAGTTAGACACAATTCACTCTATTAAAAACTTATTTGTCTGTTGCTACTGTAATCTAATCTGTCAGCTCTGAGTCTATCAGACTTATAACTGAGTGGGAAGTACATTACATTTTTGTTTCATAGTATAGTCACTAAAGAGCAGTAGATCTAGATACAACACCTATCTTGTCTGGAATTCAGTTTCCTCATTTATGTCTTTTTTGGGAGATTACTTCAAATAACCTCCAGAATCCCATCCAAAGGTAATAACAACACTGATTAGTCTGAAAAAATTAGCAGAAAATTTATCTGTTTAACTAACCCTCTCTTCAGATACTAAATATCATCAACAGGTAATCTACCCCTTTACTATGACAATTTATACCCACTGAAGGAAAAGAAGCTCAATCAGAGCTTCAAGACCCTAGAACACATGAACAAACACCCTTTGCATTCATACAGAGAAATGAAGCTGACGGGTCCCAGAACACTGATCTGTGCGTAAGGAAATGCACCAGTTTTTGAGAACAGGAACATGACATCGAACGGTATATGTGTACAAGGCCTGTGATCCTCCTGCTTGTGATTCCCTAGAAAGTCATCAGTGAGTGCCGCAGTGACTCCTCTGAGGCTTGACCTAACGGGGGAATCTGCTAGCTTGCCCAACAAAGGATAAGTCAAGAAATTCAGCAAGAGGGTGTTTAGTTTTAGTGCCAGCATGAGTCATGGAGGGACTCCCAGACCCCACAGGAAGGTCCAGATGGCATATGTTCTCTTTTGCTCTCTTCTCTTAGTCTGGTCAGCTCACATACCTCACCTGGAACTTCAACTCCCTGAGGATGAGCCTCTCAATCCAGAGCGCAGGTGTGAAACCCCCAGCTTCACTGTGAGACGCGCTCACCTGTAGCTGCTCTCAGACCCTGCCCCGTTTATGGGGCTTCAACAGGAATCCAGCTGACTTGGTCCAGTTTCTACTGGCCAGGAATCTCTAAGAATCTGGATGGTACCCTGAGGCCAACCTTGGTGTATGGCTATACAAGAAGTTTTTTTTTTAAAGTTCTAGAGACTACTAGAAAATGTTGTCTCAGCAGGTGATGAGTGGGTGCAAGCCTTACCAGAAGTTTTAGTTGAGGGAAAGGTGAAGGTGAGGGGAGCTGTGGATGAAAAAGCTACAAACATGATAGATTCAGCCTGGGGACAAGCACTGGGGAATTTTAAAAGCC
Organism: Cervus canadensis; assembly: GCF_019320065.1. Classification (NCBI taxonomy): domain Eukaryota; kingdom Metazoa; phylum Chordata; class Mammalia; order Artiodactyla; family Cervidae; genus Cervus; species Cervus canadensis. The sequence goes on along the minus strand of NC_057411.1, from coordinate 27,863,469 downwards.
TTCATCTTTTTTCTATAGCACATATTAAGGGCAGGTTTCTCAAAGTATCCGGAAGATACCCTGGAGAAGGAAATGGCAACCCACTCCAGTATTCTTGCCTGGAGAATCCCATGGACAGAGGAGGCTGGCAGGCTACAGTCCATGGGGTCACAGAGAGTCGGACACAACTGAGTGACTAACACTTTCGACGTTCTCAAAATATAGTCTTCCAATCATATACCTCAGGACCACCTGGGCACTCATTAAAATTGTAAATTCTAAGACTCTAGCCAGGACTACTGATACAGAGTTTCTGGGAAAGATAACTTTATTGCATTCTCATTGCATTAAAATCTGCATTTTAAACAAGCATGCTAAGTGATTTTTAGGCAAAAAAGTTTGAGAGCCTCATCCTTAGTAGATTGTTGTTGTTTACCTAAGTCAGAGACCCCACTGACTGCAGTCTGCTAGGCTCCTCTGTCCATGCGATTTCCCAGGCAAGAATACTGAAGTGGGGTGCCATTTTTTTCTCCAGGCGATCTCTCTGACCCAGGGATCAAACCCCCATCTCAGGCACTGGCAGGTGGATTCTTCACCACTGATTCTTCCCCACCAGGGAATCCCGTAGTAGAAAACAGGTATCTCTTAATGTTTAACATAGATCCATTTATATGAGACTGCATTTCTCCTCCCTTTTTGAGCCTAGGTTTAACTTGCCATTAGGGTTTTCAGCAGCAGGAATCAAACTATTTTAGGTTTCTAAAGAAGTAGCAGGGTTGGGGGAGAGATCAAGACGATGAGTTGGAGGACATGGAGCTTACTTCATCCCAACGAATGCATCAAAAATACATAGGTAGAACAATTCTCACAAATAACCAACTGGAAGCTGTCTGAAGAGCTCTTACACAACCAAAGCGGTGAAAAAGATTCCCACAGACAGAATGAAAAAAAAATAATGGGCATCAGGATGGGATAGGCACCCTGGGGAGGGATCTGTGAAGCAGGGAGGGTCTGCAAAGGTAGGCCCTCACTTTGCAAAGGCCCTCTGTCTGCTGGGAGGTCAGAGGAGCTGCAGGGCTTGGGCTCTGATTGTGAGGTGTGCAAACCTGCTGGCTTGCTAGGCATCAAGGTGGAGAGAGATGCGCTGACAGCTTCCTCCTCACAGCCCTTCTCAGCCTGAAAGACATGCCGGGTGGCCTGTTAGTATGTAGAGTAGCCAGGCGGTGAAACTCCAGGAGGTGGATCCTGAGGGAGGACTCTCTTAAGCCAGGGGTAGACAGCCCGAAGGGCCTGTGGTGTTAGTTCAGTTCAGTTGCTCAGTCATATCTGACTCTTTGCGACCCCATGGACTGCAGCACACCAGGCTTCCCTGTTCATCACCAACTCCCAGAGTTTACTCAAACTCATGTCCATTGCGTCGGTAATGCCATCCAGCCATCTCATCCTCTGTCGTCCCCTTCTCCTCCTGCCCCCAATCCCTCCCAGCATCAGGGTCTTTTCCAAGGAGTCAGTTCTTTGCATCAGGTGGCTGAAGTACTGGGGCTTCAGCTTCAGCATCAGTCCTTCCAATGAATGGTCAGGACTGATCTCCTTTAGGATGGACTGGTTGGATCTCCTTGCAGTCCAAGGGACTCTCAAGAGTCTTCTTCAACACCACAATTCAAAAGCATCAATTCTTCAGTGCTAAGCTTTCTTTATGGTCCAACTCTTACATCCATATATGGCTAGTGGAAAAACCATAGCTTTGACTAGATGAACCTTTGTCAGCAATGTCTCTGCTTTTTAATATGCTGTCTGGGCTGGTCATAGTTTTTCTTCCAAGGAGCAAGTGTCTTTTAATTTCATGGCTACAATCACCATCTGCAGTGATTTTAGAGCCAAAAAAAATAAAGTCTGGCACTATTTCCACTGTTTCCCCATCTATTTGCCATGAAGTGATGGGACCAGATGCCATGATCTTAGTTTTCTGAATGCTGAGTTTTAAGCCAACTTTTTCACTCTCCTCTTTCACTTTCATCAGAGGCTCTTTAGTTGTTCTTCGCTTTCTGCCATAAAGGTGGTGTCATCTGCATATCTGAGGTCATTGATATTTCTCCCGGCAATCTTGATTCCAGCCCAGCATTTCTCATGATGTACTCTGCATACAAGTTAAATAAGCAGGGTGATAATATACAGCCTTGACGTATTTCTTTCCCAATTTGGAACCAGTCTGTTGTTCCATGTCCAGTTCTAACTGTGGCTTCTTGACTTGCCTATAGATGTCTCAGGAGGCAGGTAAGGTGGTCCAGTATTCCCATCTCTTTAAGAATTTTCCACAGTTTGTTGTGATCCACACAGTCCAATGCTTTGGCATAGTCAATAAAGCAAAAGTAGATGTTTTTCTGGAACTCTCTTGCTTTTTCGATGATTCAGCGGATGTTGACAATTTGATCTCTGGTTCCTCTGCTTTTTCTAAACCCAGCCTGAACATCTGGAAGTTCACAGTTCACATATTGCTGAAGCCTGGCTTGGAGAATTTTGAGCATTACTTTGCTAGCGTTTGAGATGAGTGCAATTCTGTGGTAGTTTGAACAGTCTTTGTCATTGCCTTTCTTTGGGATTGGAATGAAAACTGACCTTTTCCAGTCCCATGGCCACTGCTGAGTTTTCCAAATTTGCTGGCATATTGAGTGCAGCACTTTCCCAGCATCATCATTTAGGATTTGAAATAGTTCATCTGGAATTCCTTCACCTCCACTAGCTTTGTTCACAGTGATGCTTCCTAACGCCCACTTGACTTCGCACTCCAGGATGTCTGGCTCTAGGTGAGTGATCACACCATTGTGGTTATCTGGGACATGAAGATCTTTTTTGCATAGTTCTTCTGTGTGATTCTTGCCACCTCTTCTTAATATCTTCTGCTTCTGTTAGGTCCATACTATTTCTGTTCTTTACTGTGCTCATCTTTGCGTGAAATGTTCCCTTTGTATCTCTAATTTTCTTGAAGAGATCTCTATAGTCTTTCCCATTCTATTATTTTCCTCTATTTCTTTGCATTGATCATTGAGGAAGGCATTCTTATCTCTCCTTGCTATTCTTTGGAACTCTGCATTCAAATGGTCTGGGCCAAACCAGAGCCCACTGCCAGCATTCATGGAGGGGTTGGGCTCCAGCAGTGGACTTTGTCGGTGGGCACAGTGGGTAGCAGGCAAGGCAGACAGTCCCCTTGGGAGGAGTACTCAGCTGTTCCTTTCCTGGCAGGACTGTTCCAGTTCTGCCCACCTCACACAGCAACTTAGAGCTGGATCTGGGGTAGGGAGATCCTGGGGAGAACCCTATCACAGAGGCAGCCCCAATGCCAGGTGGCAACACAACCACCTCACTTCCTGCAGCCACAATGCCCCAGCCTCCAGCACCAGCTGAACACTAGGCAAGAAACGCACGAGACCTTGGACTGCTTCTGGGCAGAACTGTGGGGGCCTGCTTGGACACAGATTCACTATGACCACATGGGCCTCACCTGATTCAGTGTTCACCTCCTTGGGGACAGATCACATACTTAAGGGCAATGGAGCTTTATAGAACTGACCCTCAGGATTTCTACTGGGGAGCAGATCCCACCCCACGACAGGCTGTGACAGCCCCAGAGCAAAAAGGAGGCCCCGCCCAACATCCGGTGCAGGCTGTGGTCACCACAACACCAGTCACCCCTTATCAAGGGGATAACAGTTGGCACACTTTGAAGGAAAGATGCCATGCCAAAAGAAGCCCTCATACCAAAATTACTGGACCCACACACAGTCTACTCAGGGATGCTCCCACATAAAAACCACCCCTTCAAGACCACAGAAGACAACTGTTTCTCCTAAAGTTAAAGAGACAGGTAAATGTAAGTAAAATTTCAAAAGCACAGGAACGACTCCCAGTTAAAAGAACAAGAGAAATCCTCTGAAAGAACAAACAATGAAACAGACCTCTCCCGTCTACCTGACTCTGAGTTCAAAAAGGAGGTTAAAAAAAATGCTAAAGGAATGAAGATTATTGACAGAAATGCAGAATTGCTATAACAAGGAACTAGAAACTATAAAGAGGATCCAATCAAAATTAAACAACTCAATTGCCAAGATAAAAATCAAACTAGAAGCAAAGAATACGGACTAAATAATGCAGAAGAACAAATAAGTGATCTGCAACATAGAATAATGGAAATCATCCAATCAGAACAAAAGACAGATTTTTAAAAACGATAGCATTAAAGAAGGTCTATGAGATAAGATAAAAGTATACTAATCTACACATAATAGGGGTTCCAGAAGAAGAGGAAGAAGGTATTAAAGATGCACTTCAGGGGATTCTCTGGTGGTCCAGTGGTTAGGACTCAGCGCTTGCACTGCCATGGGCCTGGGCTCAATCACTGGTCAGGGAACTAAGATCCCGCAAGTTGCACGGTGTAGCCAAAAAAAAAAAGTATTTGAAGAAATAATGGCTGAAAATTTACCAAACATAACAAAGGAAACAGATACCTAGGTACAGAAAGCACAGAGGGTCCCAAATAAGATGTACCTAAACAGACCAACACTACCACATACTGTGATTAAAATGGACGCAGTTCAAGAGAGCAATCTAAAGGCAGCAAAAGAGAAACAAAGAGTCAGTTACAAAGGAACCCCCAAAAGACTATTAGTTAATTTCTCTGCAGAAACTTTGCAGTCAGAAGGAAGTGGCAAGATATATTCAAAGTCATGAAAGGGAAAGGTCTGCAACCTAGGTTATCCAACCTGGGTTGGATGCAACCCAACCCTTGCTGGGTAGAGGTTTATGCAACCTCTACCCAGCAAGTTTGTCCTTTAGACTAGAAGAAGAGATAAAGAATTTCTTGGACAAGCAAAAACCAGAAAACAGCAATACAAAACTTAACCTAAAAGAAATATTGAAAGGTCTTCTCTAACTAGGAAAAAATCAAGAATCTAAAGAAAAGGGAAAATCACAATCGGAAAGGCAAATATATAAAAGAATTGAAGATCACTTAAATAAGCCAGGTCACAGATTAAAAAACAGTCAAAAATTTTTGTAAAAGTGATTATAACTACAATTAATAGTAAAAAATAAACATTATGATGTAAAACAGGTCATCAAAATAAAAAATACGAGGGAGGGCAGGAAAAAATGTGTATCTTTTAGAATGTGTCTGAACTTACATAACTACCAGTCTAATGCAAGTAGATACAATTACAGGTTAATATACTTGAAAATCAAGGTAACCACAAATCAAAATCATACAACAGTCACAAAAATAAAACGAAAGCAACTCAAGCATAAAACAAAAGAAAACCATCAAACAACAAAAAGAAGAAATGAACAAGCAAGAATTAAAAAAATCATCTGGAAAACAAGGTTTTAAAATGGCAATAAACATATACTTGTTAATAAGTAGTTTAAATGTTGATAGACTAAATGCTCCAATCAAAAGAACAAAATGGCAGTTTTAAAAAAAAACAACTATAGTACGTTGTTAACAAGAGACTCACATTAGGGCAAAAGAGATACACAGATTGAAAGTGAGGGGATGGAAAAGGGAATTTCATTCAAATGAAAACAGGAATAAAGCAGGGGTAGCAATATTCACATTAGGCAATACAAACTTTAAAACAAAGTCCATAAAGAAAGACAAAGACAAAAACTATATAATGATAATGGTTCAACACTAAGTAAATCAATGTGATACTCCACATTAACCAAAGGAAAGACAAAATCACATGACCATCTCAATAGATATAGAAAAAGCATTTGATAAAATTCAATATCCATTCATGATAAAAACTCTCACCAAGGTGGGCACAGAAGGAACATAGCTCAACACAATAAAAGCCATTTACAATAAACCCATAGCCAACATCATACTCAACAGTGAAAAGCTGAAAGCCTTCCTGCTCATTCAGGAATAAGACAAGCATGCCAACTCTCACCACTACTATCTAATATAATATAGTCTTAGAAATTCTAGCAAAGGAATCAGATTAGAAAAACAAAAGGTATCCAAATTTGAAGGGAAGAGGTAAAACTGTCCCTATTTGCAGATGACATGATACTCAATACAGAGAGTCCTACAGACTTCACACAAAAACTCTTAGAACTAATAAATGAATTCAACAAGTTAGCAGGATATAAGATTAATATACAGAAATCTGTTGCATTTCTTTACACTAACAACAAAATATCAGAAAGTAAAAAAGCAATCCTGTTTATAACCATGTCCAAAAAATACCCAGGAATAAACTTTTAACTATGGGCATGAAAGAGCTATACACTGAAAACTATAAAACACTGAAGGAAATTGATAATTTTCTTCAAGTAAACTGAAGATGATTCAAAGAAATGGAAAGGTGTCCCATGCTCTTAGACTGGGATTATTATTAAAATGGCCACACTACCCAAAGCAATCTATAGATTTAAATCTATAGATTTGCAAACCCTTTCGAAATATCCATGTTCACAATACTAGAACTAATAATCCTAAAATTTACATGGAACCATAAAAGACCCAGAACTGCCAAAGTAATACTGAAGAAAAGAACAAAGTTGGAGGCATATGACTCCCAGACTTCAGACAATACTACAAAGCTACAGTAATCAAAGGGCATGGAATTGCCACAAAAACTTAGGTCAATGGAACAGAATAGACAGCCCAGAAATAAAGCAACACACCTACAACCAATTAACCTACAATAAAGAAGGCAAGAACACATAATAGAGAACGTCTCTTTAAGAAGTACTACTGGGAAAGCTGGACAGTTACACAAAAATCAATGAAATCAGAACACTCCCCCACACCATATACAAAAATAAACTCAAATGGTATAAAGAACAAAATATAAGACATAATATCATACAACTGAAAGTGAAAGGTGCTCAGTTCTGTCCAACTCTTTGCAACCCCATGGACTACACAGTCAATGGAATTTTCTAGGCCAGAATACTGGAGTGGGTAGCCTTTCCCTTCTGCAGGGGATCTTCCCAACCACCCAGGGAAGTCCTGCACTCCAGGACTCTTTACCAGCTGAGCCACAAGGGAAGCCCAAGAATACTGGAGTGGGTAGCCTATCCCTTCTCCAGTGGATCATCACAACCCAGGAATAGAACTGGGGTCTCCTGCATTGCAGGCAGATTCTTTACCAACTGAGCTATCATTGATCCTCAGTGATCAATGCAAAGAAATAGAGAAAAACAACAGAATAGGAAAGACTAGAGATCTTTTCAAGAAAATCACAGACACCAAAGGAACATTTCATGAAAAGATGGGCAAATAAAGGACAAAATGGAATGGACCTAACAGAAACAGACCATATTATGAAAAGGTGCCAAAGCTACACAGAAAAGTGAAGTCACTCAGTCGTGTCCGACTCAGACCCATGGACTGTAGCCTATCAGGCTCCTCTGTCCATGGGATTGTCCAGGCAAAAATACAGGAATGGGTTGCCATTTCCTTCTTCAGGGGATCTTCCTGACCCAGGTATTGAACCCAGGTTTCCTGCATTGTAGTCAGACACTTTACTGTCTGAGCCACCAGGGAATACACAGAAGAACTATACAAAAAAAGATGTTAATGACCTAGATAACCACAATGGTGTGATCACTCAACTAGAGCCAGACATCATGGAGTCCAAAGTGAAGAGGGCCTTAGGAAGCATCACTGTGAACAAAGCTAGTGGAGGTGATGAATTCCAGTTGAGCTATTTCAAATCCTAAAAAATAATGCTGTGAAAGTGCTGCACTCAATATGCCAGTAAATTTGGAAAACTCAGCAGTGGTCACAGGACTGGAAAAGGTCAGTTTTCATTCCAATCCCAAAGAAAGACAATGGCAAAGAATGTTCAAACTACCGCACAATTGCCCTTATCTCACACGCTAGCAAAGTAATGCTCAAAATTCTCCAAGCCAGGCTTCAACAGTATGTGAACCGAGAACTTCCAGGTGTTCAAGCTGGGTTTAGAAAAGGCATCTGCCGGATCATCAAAAAAATGAGAGAGTTCCAGAGAAAGACCTACTTCTGCTTTATTGATTACGCCAAAGCCTTTGACTGTGTGGATCACAACAAACGGTGAAAAATTCTTAAAGAGATGGGAATACCAGACCACCTGACCTGCCTCTGGAGAAATCTGTATGCAGGTCAAGAAGCAAGTTAGAATTGGACATGCAACAACAGACTGGTTCCAAATTGGGAAAGGAGTACTTCAAGGCTGTATATTGTCACCCTGCTTACTTAACTTATATGCAGAGCACATCATGTGAAATGCCAGGCTGGATGAAGCACAAGCTGGAATCAAGATTGCTGGGAGAAATATCAATAACCTCAGATATGCAGATGGCATCACCCTTATGACAGAAAGTGAAGAGGAATCAAAAAGCCTTGTGATGAGTGAGAGGAGAGCGAAAAGTTGGCTTAAAACTGAACATTTAAAAAACTAAGATCATGGCATCTGGTCCCATCACTTCATGGCAAATAGATGGGGAAACAGTGGCAACAGTGTTTTTGGGCTCCAAAATCACTGCAGATGGTGATTGCAGCCATGAAATTAAAAGACGCTTACTCCTTGGAAGGAAAGTTATGACCAACCTAGATAGCATATTAAAAAGCAGAGATATTACTTTGTCAACAAAGGTCCGTCTAGTCAAGGCTATGGTTTTTCCAGTAGTCATGTATGGATGTGAGAGTTGGACTTATAAAGAAAGCTTAGCACAGAAGAATTGATGCTCTTGAACTGTGGTGTTAGAGAAGACTCTTTAGAGTCCCTTGAACTGCAAGGAGATCCAACCAGTTCATCCTAAAGGAAATCAGTCCTGAAAATTCACTGGAAGGACTGATGCTGAAGCTGAAGCTCCGGTACTTTGGCCACCTGATGAGAAGAACTGACTCACTGGAAAATACCCTGATGCTGGAAAAGACTGAAGGCAGGAGGAGAAGGGAATGACAGAAGATGAGATGGTTGGATGGCATCACTGACTTGGAGCTAAGTTTGAGCAAGCTGCCAGAGTTGTTGATGGACCTGGAAGCCTGGTGTGCTGCAGTCCATGGGGTCGCAGAGTCAGACATGACTGAGCAACTGAACTGAACTGAACCATACAACTCCTAGAAAAGAACATAAGCAAAACATTCTTTGGCATAAATTGCAGCAAAATGTTGTTAGATCAGTCTCCCAAGACAAATGAAATAAGGCAAAAATAGACAAATTGGACCTAATCAAAGTTAAAAGCTTTTGCACAGCAAAGGAAACCATCAACAAAATGAAAAGACAACCTGAAGAAAGCAACTCACAAGGAGTTAATATCCAAAATATACAAATAGCTCATACAACTCAATGTTCATGTTCATGTGCAAGTCGCTCAGTCATGTCTGACTCTTTGCAACCCCATGGACTTTGGAATTCTCCAGGCCAGAATACTGGAGTGGGTAGCCTTTCCCTTCTCCAGGGGATTGTCCCAACCCAGGGATCGAACCGGGGTCTCCCGCATTGCAGGCAGATTCTTTACCAACTGAGCCACAAGGGAAGCCCAAGCAATTCAATAGCAAGGGGGAAAAAAAAAATGGAAAGAAGACTTCAAAAGAAATTTTTCCAAAGACAACACTCATATAGCCAACAGGTACATGAAAAGATGCTCAATATCATAATTATTAGAGAAAGGCAAATCAAAACCACAATAAGGTATCACCTCAAAACCTGTCAGAACAGCTATTATCAAAAAGTCTGCAAATAATAAAGACTGGAGAGAAATGTGGAGAAAAGGAAACTCTCTTACACAATGTAAACTGATACAGCCACTACGGAAAACAGTATAGAGGTTCCTGAAGAAAATAAAAACTGAAATACCATATGATCCAGCAATCCTACTCCTGAGCATATATCTGGATAAAATTCTAATTTGAAAAATACATGCACCCCAGTGTTCACAGCAGCACTACACAGAATGGCCAAGACATGGAAACAATTTAAGTGACCACCAACTGGCTGGATGTTTCGAGAGAACAGCATCGAAACATGTATATTATCTAGGGGGAAACAGATCACCAGCCCAGGTTGGATGCATGAGACAAGTACTTGGGCCTGATGCACTGGGAAGACCCAGAGGGATCGGGTAGAGAGGGATGTGGGAGGGGGGATCGGGATGGGGAATACATGTAAATCCATGGCTGATTCATGTCAATGTATGACAAAAACCACTACAATATTGTAAAGTAATTAGCCTCCAACTAATAAAAAATAAATGGGAAAAAAAAAAAGAAGATGGTGTGTGTGGGGGGGTGTGTGTGTGTATACATACACATACACTACACACACACAATGGAATATTACTCAGCCACAAGAAGGAATGAAATAAAAGACAAAAAACTCCAACACAGAAAGACCTAGAGAATATCATACTAAGTGAAGTAAAGTCTAAGCAATAAGGATTTACCATATAAAACATCATGAGCTATATACATAATGTCCTGTATAACCTATAAAGGAAAATAATCAGAAAAAATACATGAAACTGAATCATTCTGTACACTTGAAACTAACACAATATTGTAAATCAACTGTACTTGAATAAAAAAGTAGCAGGGTTAAAAATGGATAAGAGATTGATTCAGAAATAAACAGGGTAAGACACAAATATATATAGGGACTGAAAAAGGGAATATAACTACAGATTCAACAGGTGTAAATAGACGTGAGATTATAATGATTAGCTTTATGCCAATAAATTTGAAATCTAAGGCAAATGGACAATTCCTAGGAAAATGTAGCTTATCAAAAATAACTCAAAAATAAATAGAAAACTCAAAACGGTATTTTAACTGTGAAGCCGTTTTTGCACAAAGGAAAATACCAGGATAGTCTGGTTTTTACAGAGTACTAAAGAGAAAGGAGCTGCACAGAGAACCCCAGGTGTCTTTAGGCTTTCCAGTACTCACCAAAGTACCCATCAGTTTACTTGTGTAAGGACTCTACCCAAGGCCAGTGAAAGAACTCAGAAGATGAAGAACAGTGCCTATTCCTACCTGCCTCACTGGAAACCTTGTAAGTTGACATTTTAGCAAGAAGCTCTACAGTAAGAAGCCTTAGAAGCAGTTCAGACAATAGTAAATAAAACCCTCTCTTGGGTTTCCATCTCCTTCAGATCTCAAACAATTACAGATGTTTGTGACCAAACTCACAGCTGACTGGAATTTCTGGCAACAAAAGTAAAGTCACTGGGCTTTTCGACACAAGGACTTCTTCCCTTTGCAGGGCTACTGCTACTAGCCTGTTACTGGGCCTAATGATATAGACTATTGCACAGAAAAAGAAGCCATGACTCCCTAATCCAATATCTCATTGTGCAAAGGGTTCTCTTTGAACCACATTCCCATGAAGTAGGACAAACTCCCAAAAGTTGCCTTGTCATATAGAAATTTAACAGCCAAACCTGGCTCCTAAAGCCTCAGCCATTTTCATAAATAAATGGCTGCCCATCCATTAGACCTGCAGTTCCCAAACAGTGGTAGAGGTGTCCCTGAATGCTCTAGCAAATTTACAGGGACACCAAGAGATATTTAAAAAATTTCAAGACAAACAGAGCCATATTTGATATCGTTCAGAAGCTGCATGAACTATCAGCTTTAGGTAGAACAGTTTCAAAGTTACATTACATTACATTCAGTTCAATAGCATCATATATTTGCAAAGTTGGGTTTTTAGCAATTGTGATAAAAAGCAAATACATGTGAAAATCGATCAGGAAATAAGGTAGTATTTACTCTGATACCAAGGTTTGAGAAGCTGTGCAGTGTCCAAGAAGCACAGACATTACATTAGCAAGTCACTATGGTAAAGAATGAAATAACAGCATTTAAAATTTATATATATATAACGTAAAACATCTACTAAGATGTTAAGACATAAATACTGAGATATTTGATTTGATTTTACTTAATAAACAGACCTTTTAGGTATTTATTTCAGATTAGAGATGCTGTGAAAAATTAAGACAGCACTAAGAACAGCATGAACCTGGAAGCTCTGAGAACGTCTGCGTTAGACAACACGAAGTCCTACCTACTGCTTTATCCAAACCACACTCCACGGGGCCCTTCCCTGTAAGACATCACACCTGGAAAGACAGCACAGTTCTCTGACAAAACAGCCTATTGCAACGCTGGGCAAATCCAATGAAATGCTGCATTAATCCATCATAAGGATGGGCACAATAAAAAGAAATGGTAAGGACCTAACAGAAGCAGAAGAGATTAAGAAGTGGCAAGAATACACAGAACAGCTGTACAGAAAAAGATCTTAATGACCTGGATAACTGTAATGGTGTGGTCACTCACCTAGAGCCAGATATCCTGGACTATGAAGTCAAGTGGGTCTTAGGAAGCATTACTATGAACAAAGCTAGTGGAGGTGATGGAATTCCAGCTGAACTATTTCAAATCCTAAATGATGATGCTGTTAAAGTGCTGCACTCAATGTGAGCAAATTTAGAAAATAAGCAGTGGCCACAGGACTGGAGAAGGTCAGTTTTCATTCTAATCCCAAAGGGTAATGCCAAAGAATGTTCAAACTACCATACAATTTTGTTCATTGCATATGCTAGCAAGGTTATGCTCAAAATACTTCAAGCTAGAATTCAACAGTACTTAAACCAAGAACTTCCAGATGTACAAGCTGGGTTTAGAAAAGGCAGAAGAACCAGAGATCAAATTGCCAACATATACTGGGTCACAGAGAAAGCAAGAAATTCCAGAAAAACATCTACTTCTGCTTCACTGACTACGCTAAAGCCTTTGACTGTATGGATCACAACAAACTGTGAAAAATTCTTAAAGAGATGGGAATACCAGACCACCTTACCTGCCTCCTGAGAAACCTATATGCAGGATAAGAAAGAACAGTTAGAACCAAGACATGGAACAATGGACTGGGTCAAAACTGGGAAAGGAGTAAGTTAATGAGGCTGTATATTGTCAACCTTCTTAATTAACTTATATGCAGAGTACATCATGTGAAATGTTGGGCTGAATGAAGTACAAGCTGGATGAGTCACAAGCTGGAATCAACACTGCCAGGAGAAACATCAACAACCTCAGATACGCAGAAGATACCACTCTAATGGCAGAAAGTGAAGAAGAACTAAAGAGCCCTTCATGAGGGTGAAAAAGGAAAGTGAAAAAGCTAACTTGAAACTCAACATTAAAAAAACTAAGATTATGGCATCCAGTCCCATCACTTCATGGCAAATAGAAAGGGGAAAAGTGGGAACAGTGAGATTTTATTTTCTTGGGCTCCAAAATCACTGCAGACGGTGACTGCAGCCATGAAGTTAAAAGACACTTGCTCCTTGGAAGAAAGCCTATGACAAACCTAGACAGCATATTAAAAAAGCAGAGACATTACTTCGCTTACAAAGATCCGTGGTGTGTAAGCATCCATCCAGCCAAAGCCATGGTTTTTCCAGTAGCCATGTATGGATGTGAGAGTTGGGACCACAAAGAAGGCTGAATGCCAAAGAACTGATGCTTTCAAATTGTGGTAATGGAGAAGACTCTTGAGAGTCCCTTGGACTGCAAGAAGTCCATCCTAAAGGAAATCAGTCCTGTATATTCACTGGAAGGACTGATGCGGAAGCTGAAGCTCCAATACTTCAGCCACCTGATGCTGAGAAGGACTGAGGGCAGGAGGAGAAGGGGTGACAGAGGATGAGATGGTTGGATAGCATCACCGACTCAGTGGACATAATTTCAGAAAACTCTGGGAGATAATGGAGAAAAGAAAAGCCTAGCATGCTGTAGTCCATGGGGGCACAAAGAGCTGAAAACCACTTAGCGACAAAGATGATGATTAATGACTTGTTCACTGTCTTGGATGCCCTGTGTGAGAAGCTGAACTTCAAATGGTGATCCTGGTAGGGAGCACACCCACTGGGGTACCGACTGAAATCTGCCAATACTAATGCCCTAGTTGTATAATCAGGTCATTAAGACGCTCAGAAGTGGATTAAGAAACTTCTACAATCTCTCACTACGGAAAAAAAAAATGCAGTAAATACAACTCATAAGCTCAGTCTTTATGTTAACCACATAAAGGCTCATATTAAGTGATTGTATCTAAAGAAAAGCATCTGGAAACCAACAAAGGAAATCAAGTGTGTGTGGTCATTATCTCTATTACAGCTCTGGCTCTATACACAAAACTACTACACTAAGGAAATCACTTATAAAGGATGAGGACTACAAATTAAAAATTCTAACAGCCTCCCCAATGAAGATCTCTATAGGGCTGACTGGATGGCTGTCTTCAGCTTTTTATAAGCTGCACACAATCATGTTAATTTCTGCCTCAGCCAAGTTCCCAAACGCCAAGGATATGCTTGTGTGGGTGTACTTGCTCTGACCTCAGTGGACAGATGAACATTCATAAAGCATCTGTTCTTACTTCAGTAAATGAACATATATTTCATATGACCTCAGCAAAGATCATTCTGATTAGATCAAAATCACCAGTATATGAAACAAGATGCTGACTTTGCTTCCCCAGTGGTTCTGGGGCTGCTATCCAGTCCGGTTACCACAGAATTCATCATTACGGAAAGAAGACAGTCAATGTGAGTCATTCCCAATAGGAAGTGACAGATTATAGTGGGTCAGGATTATAGTAGGCAGCTTCTGACATGTTTCCCAATGATCTTGCTGCCTAATATTCACATTCTAGTAATCCTCTCAAGTGTGGACTGAACGTAGTAACCTACTTCTAGCAAAAGGAATACAGCAAAAGTGATGCAATGTCACTCCTGTGATTAGGCTGCAAAAGACTGTGACTCGTTGGCTCTCTCTGGCTTTCTGGCATTTTGATAAAATAAGGTGCCATGCTGTGAGACAGTCTATGGAGAGGTCTAAGGAACAAGGGAGGTCTCCAGCTAACATTACTTACTTACTCGTATATTCTTGGATTAATACAAGTATCTCTTTGACTACCAGGAATTATTTTCTCCACTCCCAACCAACTGAGCTATTTTCTTTAGCTAACTAGTTTTTGTAAGGCCCACAAACATTTTATCTTGGCAATCACAAACGAGTTTAAAGTAACAGCACAGGACTATGTCAGCACACCAAATGGAGCACAGCATAATTTTTAAATCACTTTTAGAAACGTTGCCTTTTTTCATCCAGAGTTATCTTCAGTCATAGTAGAACAAGGTTCTGACTACATCCTCCTGGTTGAGCTTTTAAAACCCCTGGTTATCATCCTTCCTAGTGTTTCCAACAGCCTAGCTTTAACGATCACTTCAGGCTGTTTTAGATCCTGAATTTCCATTAGTTATCTCCAGATGGCAGCAGAGGACATCAGCTGAGACTCCAGTTTAGAGGTAAAAGTGAAGTTGCTCAGTTGTGTCCGACTCCTTGCGACCCCATGGACTGTAGCCCACCAGGCTCCTCTGTCCATTGGGATTCTCCATGCAGGAGTACTGGAGTGGGTGGCCACGCCCTCCTCCAGGGAATCTTCCCTATCCAAGGATGGAACCCAGGTCTCCCACATTGCAGGTGGATTCTGTACCATCTGGGCCACTAGGGAAGGTAAACACAACCAAAGGCAGTGGCCTGACTTTGTCAGAGCTCTCCAAACAGTATACACGTGAGCCTCCAAAAAGGTTTTCCCTTGTAGCTGGTTTGAAGATTAACCTGCTATGTGGCCTCTGGCTAACTTTCTGGGCAGGCCCTCAGAAGTTTGCCCGTTCTCCCCCCCTTTCCTCACACTGGGCTAGTAACACACCAGCCCACGTAGGTCTGAGTCCTGGCTCATTCTGCATCAACCCGATGGCTCCCCACCTGTCATCGTAATCATGCTCACAGACGTGAGCTCTGTGCACCCCACTGCCCGCCTCTCCTCCACCAGGCACCAGATTCGGCCTACTATGGCTTCTGTGTAACCAACGCCTCCCCAAAGGCCTTCGGCTGAATGCACCACTGAAAGTGCTATTGTTTTGTCAGCCCAGCTGCAGACTGGGTTTCTGGCCACAACGTGCTGGTAAAATTGAGCAGGTTCTGGGGTGGAGAATGTGGGTCCTGATTTGTAGTGTTTGCTGATGTCCATGGCATAACTCAACCATGGCCAATTTCAAGCCACTGTGATGTACTGAGGAACTGGGAAGAGAGAAATGCCCACAGTTAGTGACCATGAGCTGCTTTGAGGGGCTTGGTTTTGGTCAGGTCCAATGTATGTTTGGTGAAAGAAATGGGCACTTTTCCTCTCAACATAAATTTGCTCACTCCAGCCTTCATCTGTCCCTCACGGAGAACAGTTAGTCTTATGTCCAACTCAGGGTCAGGACTACAGTGAGGCAAAAATGGTATGTAAAGTGCAAAATTTATAGAAGCACTCACTCTCTGGATCATGCAGGTGCAAATGGTGCATGTATATGACCCTAAGCATGAAGACTTCCTTAAAGTCTTCCTTTTGTGCCCCAGGAATCTCAATGGTTACACAGCTTCTGCCATTAAATCAAAAGTGGACCGGCTCCCCTCCCCACTCCATCCTCCAGGTATAATGTCTCATCAGCACGTCTCTGTCTGTTCTTTTTTTTATCTCATAACGTGCTGGCACATTTGAGTTTCAGTCTAAACTTCTATCCCACTTCCAAGGCCCTACTTCAGTACTTTCTCTGCTTGACAAGCAGCCATGGTTTTGGGTTCAGCAAGACAATCACATTCATGAGACCCCAAAGGCGTCCCCTCACCAGTACTTGGTTTTGTCAGCAGAGAACAGAGCATACTACTTCGGAGTGACATGGGATATAAACCTTCAACACAAGTCCTCACAGCAGTCCAGGGCTGTTCTTCAGTCCCCAGAACGAGATCTCCGGTAGAAGACAACAAGATTACACAGGCGGGTACAGGACCCATCCCGGTTTAGGATGCTCATGCGACACACAGAAGACAACATCTCATACATCAGTCAGTTCATGAGTACACTCCAGCACTCAGCAAGAACGCTTGAGTACATCACACCACATTCAGGAATACCCAAGGCCATGGCTTCCCTCTGGTTATTTATTCTTCATTCACAATCTCTCGGCTCATGCACTATAGCAATCAAGCGTTACGTTTACCTCTAGGCAGCGCTGCATTGTTACACAGTTGTCATTCCCTCTGTAGTAGATTACAGAGAAGCAGTGCTAGAAGATCAACAAAAGGCTATTTTCATAGGACAAAGGAGAAAGGGGTTTGCTAACCCTTTACTCATATACAACAAGGTACAGTATCATAAAATTTCAGAATGCTGGGGATAAGAAAATATCCTAGAACCTCCCAGAGGAATAAAACGGGTCTCACTCAAAGTTTCAGTGATGAGAATGGCTTCACACTCTTTAACAACATCAGAAAGTAAAAGATAGTGGAGGAATATCTCCGAAATTCCAAGAAAAATAATTCCCAAAACAGAAATACAAATCTACAAGCTGTTATTCAAGTTTTTAAATGTAGATTTTTCAGATGTACAAAGTCTTAGAAAATTTTGCCTCACTGTCTCTTTCCTCAGAAAGCTTCTGAAGTATCTCTACCCCTTCCAAAGTAAGGAGTAATTCAAGAAAGAGGAACAAATTCAAGATATAGGGGATTCCTCCTAGGGCAGAAACAAAAGAAAGTCTCAGAACAGCAGTGAGGAGAGATTTCAGGATATTTTCACAAAGCAGGACAATGGAGTACAAGGAGGGTGAAGGACGGGGGAGAGTATCTGATAAGCCTAAATGTATTAAGAGAAGATGTGCATTTCTAACGGTTCAGGGGGTGAATTACTGATGGCATATAAAAAAAACTAAGGAAACAGAGAATCATACAACTAATAACTCTGGAGTAAAAGAAGTACTTAAAAAGAAAAGGTAGCAGTCTTTACTACACTGGGAGAATGGGAAGGGAAAATGCACAAATATTGAGGATGGTGATGTTTATCAGATACTTTTAATTTACTGACCTAACAGCTATTTCTTATTCCCTTCTCCCCTGCCTCCTTACATGATAGAGGTTAGAAAAGCTAATTACCCTCTTTGCAAGATTTTCTGGTAGTTCAGTTCAGTTCAGTCACTAAGTCATGTCCAACTCTTTGAGACCCCATGAACCGCAGCACACCAGGCCTCCCTGTCCATAACCAACTCCCAGAGTTTACCCAAACTCATGTCCATTGAGTCGGTGATGCCATCCAGTCATCTCATCCTCTGTCGTCCCCTTCTCTTCCTGCCCTCAATCTTTCCCAGCATCAAGGTCTTTTCAAATGACTCAGCAGATGACCAAGTAGCTGTTCCAGTCAAATAACACACAATCTGGTGAAATCTACCTGGAGTTTCTGGGGAAGCTTTACCCTCTTGGTTAAACAGGCAGATTTGGCTGCCATCCTCCTTTCCCTTCATTTCATCTTGGACATGGATTGATGCCTATACCTGCCAACAGTCACACTAAAAACACAAATCAACAAACTCAATATGCTAAAGTTGGTGGGCAGGAAGCAGAGAGTCTGAGTTACTCATGATGTAGCTGAGGTCCTGTACCAACTCTGGACAGCCCACCAGTAGTTTTTTGATTAAATGAGAGTCACCAGGCAGGTTTTCTGTTACAAGTGAATGCAATAAAGAACTCCTAACTAATGTAGGGTATATTAGAGCTAAATACTTATTCTCTATCAGTATTGGGAAGTCAATAAATAATGTCTAACATTTTTAAATCAAGAAAAACATGCTGAAGCATGTTATTTACTTAGGAACATGCAGTAAGTATCTAAAAAAATAGTTAAAAAACAAAAAGGATGCCACTGAGGAGTAGGAATTGGGGCCAGAAAGGGGTAGGGCTATTTTTCACTGTAAGCCTCATACGAAGGGTTCTGAACCAGATACTTCTTTGTTGTGGGGGCCGTCTGTGAACAGTTTGGCAGTGTTCTTTGGCCTATACCCACAAGATGGTACTAGCACAGGGAGATGGTGTAACAATTAAAAATGTTTCCAACTACGGTCAACTGATCCTACCAGATAAAACCACTCCTGGTTGAGAACTATTACCTTACATTACTATTTTATTTTTTTAATTTTCAATAATACTGTATGATTTTGATGAAACTAAATTATGGAAAAAGAAACTAATGGTATGAAAAAAGCTAGAAAGGAGACCACCAATGACTTTTCTCCCTTCAAGACCTCCCACTTTCCTTCCTGACTTCTCCCTGGGCCTAAGAGACTCCCTCCTCCCCTCCCCACACACAGAGACAGAACAGACACTTACCACCTAGAAACGCACACTCATAGTGGCTGCAGGTCCTGTTTGTGCTCTGAAGGATAAGGTTATTGCCAGCCTCATCCTGTGACACATGAAAAACCTCATTCAGAGGTATTAAAACAATTCTTTCACTTTCTTTATCAAGAAATTTTTCAACGGCAACTCCAAAACATGTTTTGATGGTTAACAGAACATGTTGGTCATCAGCAGCTTGAGGTTTGGATGAATATGCCAAGGTGAAATGGCCAAGTCGGGCTTGGTTCAGCCCTCCAAATGTAAATGAACTATTCAGCCTTACGCTGTACACCACGTTTTTGTAACTGTTCTCACAAGATCTTCTCAGCAACTGCAGAGCTTTTGTCAGGTAAAAATGGAAAGCTTTGAATTGGAAGCCATAGACATAATCTTTTCGAGACTGGCCAGCCACTTCCATAGCTTCATTGAACAGACGGTAAAAGGAAGACTGCTCTTGAGCTTCAGAAATATAGGCCATCAGGGCTATACCATAGTTATCCTTGAAATTCACAGGGAGAAAGAGCTGAGGCTTCCGAGCTTCCCACTTGGCTTCTGCATTTTCCCACACGTCTTCTAAGAGCTGGAGGCTTGCTTTTTCCTCCTTGAACAGTTGGGGAACATATTTGATTTCCATCCGGTTAGCACATTTCAGGTATTCATCATCAAATGCATTATCTGCCATACCTAACATTTCAGCTTTTACCTGCAAAGGAAAAGGAAATTAGTACTCTTGAAATAAAAATATTTAGTGTATACCATTTTCTCTCAATTTTCTGCAAAGAATCCTGCATCCTCTCAAACCCTGCCAAGACTCTCTTCCTTGCTCACAATGAACTTCTGGTATCTTCTTATATAGAAAGTATATTCCACTGTTAGTGATAACTTCTCCCAGCTGTGACACATTTATATGAAAGAGTAAATGGGAAGTATGAGCATGACCATGCTGATAAGTCATTCATCTGAACCCTGTAGTACAGAGGAAAGAAAATGAGTGTGAAACAAAAAAAATGGGTGGCAGTCCTGCCTCTGAACGATATTCTTAGCTAGATTTCCTCAACCGCTCAAGACTATTGACTGAATCTGAAATACTTTGTATGAAATACTTTACTAGATGGATAAATACATAAAGGCAAATATTACCCCTTTTTCTTTGAGGACACCCATCCCTTTTCTGTAATGTTTGGCTAGGACTAATTCTGCATCTTCAGCCCCTATGATAAGCAATGATGCAGGCTTAAAAGCCAGAGCACTCCCAGATAAACAAAAGGCTTTCTTTTCCTTCAACCATAAGCTCTAAGGATAATAACGGCTTGGGTAAGCCAATAGTTATCCTTTTAGTCCCTTGAAGAATCCTGTCTGCAAATAGAGCCAACAAAGAAAGGTTTATAGAGCTTAGAGGTGAAGAGAGATGAGGTCCTGATAACATTACTTAAGGCCCCAGTCTAGCATTACCTGAAAGCTGTATTTTGCTTCAGTTGTTCAAAACAGTAAATTCCCTATTCATCTGGGCTTTCTGTTCTATGCAACTGGAAAAGGACTAAGCCAGATAGATCTGGGTTCAAATTCCATTTCTGTTACTAACTAGGTACCAATTACTTACGGGATTGACATTTCTGAGCTTCAACAGCTCTCACTAAGGGAACACTTCTTCTTAGACGCCTTTGCACGTCCAGCATATTCCAATTGGCCATTAAAGGTCACAGTTTCTCAAGGCTATTTATTTTTCCAAATCTTAAGTCTACCCTTAGGCAATGATGTAAGACCCATAGTTTCAATGATCATCTGAATATCTCTGACCTGTTGTGTAAGTGCAAGATCTATGTATCAACTGCATAATTAGTAACTCCATTTGACTTCTGTATATCAACTGCCTACTTAATAATTTCACTTGAGGTACTCAAAGATCCTTCAAACAAAACAATCTAAGAGCAAGGCCAAACTTACAACCCTACTGTCTACAGCTAGCATCAACCTAGTCCTTATAAAAAACCCTCCATTCATTTGTGAAACTTTCTTGGATTTCTCCTTCTCACTCATGTCCTGCACTCCTAAGGCCTAAAAACCTTCTCCAGAGTGCTTTCTGTGTGTGCAGCACTAAGTGATATGAACACTTACTCATTTACTCATATGAATACTAACTCATTTAATCTTCGTGGTAACCCTGTGAGGTAGGCTCAGTTCAGTTCAGTCACTCAGTCATGTCCAACTCTTTGTGAACCCATGGACTGCAGCATGCCAAGCTTCCCTGTCCATCACCAACTCCTGGAGCTTACTCAAACTCATGCCCATCAAGTCAATGATCCCATCCAACCATTTTATCCTCTGCTGTCCCCTTCTCCTCCTGCCTTCAATCTTTCCCAGCATCAGTGAGTTAGTTCTTCGCATCAGGTGGCCAAAGTATTGGAATTTCAGCTTCAGCATCAGTCCTTCCAATGATTCAGGACCGATTTCCTTTAGGATAGACTGGTTGGCTCTCCCTGCAGTCCAAGGGACTCTCAAGAGTATTCTCCAACACCACAGTTCAAAAGCATCAATTCAAAAAAAAAAAAAAGCATCAATTCTTCAGCACTCAGCTTTCTTTATAGTCCAACTTCACATCCATAGGTAGGTAGGTACTATTATTAGTCCCTCTTTTAAAGATGAGGAAACTAAGGCAGGGAGATTAACTTGTATGGAATTCAGATTTGAACCCAGGCACTCTGGCTCCAGAATCTGTTTCTTAACCAAAATGTGTTTCTGATGATAAAGACCACTGACATTTATATAGCACTTAAAAAAAAAAGTTTAACTTTGTCCTTGTAACAACACTTATGAAAGGTCTGGAATAAAACTCACAACACCATCTTACAAGTAGTGCTAGTAGGAACTGTACTGGCATCAGAAACTGTCTGATTACCAGCCACAAAATATTCTGTTGGGAAAGTCACTGAGACCCCTGAAATTCTAGGTCCATAGGTCGGTTTCTTTAAGTGGGAATTTGAGCTTTACTAGATCAAATCATTGCCATCTCCTAGCCAAGAAATGCACTTTCCTCCACAGCACAGAATGTACCAGGGTGCATCCTGGGCACCAATGTCTAATTTATCTTCAAGACTTCAACATATTATAAGACATCACGCCCTGAAAACACCTCCCACATTCTTCACATCACATCCAAGAGTTGATCCACTATGTTCCTGTCTTTCCCCTGTGCCTCTAACCAGTCTCCACATGTCTAATTTTAGACTTCAAGTCTTTCTGGCCCAAGGCCACAGCTGATTGTGTGTTCTGAACAGTGAGTACCTTATGCAGTGAAAAAGCCCACAAATGCCACCACCATTCAGGGAAAACTGAATGGACACTAAGGAACAGGTACAAAAGCTAGGTGAACCCACTAATTATATTTTCTTCCTGAGTTATCCACTGAAACAAGGCTATACGGATGAAGCTTAATTACCAAAAATTTATTACAGAAATGTAAAAATGATTTAAAAAGGTATCAGTTAAATTATGAAACATTCATAAATATATCAAAATTATGTTGCAGAAAAATATTAAAAAGGCAAATCAAAATCACAGTGAGATACCACCTCATATCCATTAGGATGGATATAAAAATAAGGAAAAAAGGGAAAATAGCAAATGTAGGCAATGCTATAGACAAACAGAATCTTCATACACTGCTGTGTAAGTAATATAAAATGTGGAAAACAATTTGGCAGTTCCTCACAATGTTAAACATTGAGCCACCATATGACCCAACAATTATATACTTCTGGTATAAACCAAAGCAAACTGAAAACATATGTTCACACAAACAAAAATCTGAATGCAGAAGTTCGTGGCAGGACTATTCATTCGTAAGTCCTGAATGAGGAAATGGCAACTCACTCCAGCAGTCTTGCCTAGAAAATCCCATGGACAGAGGAGTCTGGGAGCTCCAGTCTATGGAGTCACAAAGAGTTGGACATGACTCAGCATGCATGCTCGAATTCATTCATAAGAACCAAAAAGTGGGGCCAACCCAAATGCCCAACAATTAGTGAATTGATAAAATGTGGCATAACCATGCAATGAAATATTACTACACTACAAAAAAGAACAAAGTACTAATATACACTGCAACGTGTATGAAGCTTGAAAATGTTACGCTCAAAGAAGCCACAGAGAAGGCTAGATATTGTATGATTCCATTCAGATGAAATGTCCAGAATCTAAAAATTCATAGAGACAAAGCAGATTAGTGGATCTCAGGGGATACAGGGAAGAGGGAACTTGAATTGACTGCTAACAGCTACAGGGCTTCTTCTGGGGGTGACAGGAATCCTATAATGAGATAAAGTGATGATGGTTGCACAACATAGAGAATATATGACAATCACTGAACTATACACTTTAAAATGGTATATTTTTATATGGGAATTACACTTCAGTTTTTTAAAAGTCACACTGCAAAACAGATAACAGAATATACAGTGATTCTATAAACAATATTTCAGAATATTAAACTCAAAATGGATGAGGTTTTTAAGAATTTAACACATTTTAAAGAAGGCGCTTCAAATCAGTGGACAAATACTCAGTAGTGATGTGAGAGCTAACAATGTGGGGGGGAAAAATCAAGTGAGATACCTGGCTCATATTTTACATAAAAACATGTTACAGAATGTTTAAAGATTCAATTGTAAAAAATAAAGTCATGAAAGTTCTATCAGAATAAAAAGAATACTGAACGTGAGAAAATAGCCACTATATAAAACATGGGAAACAAGCAGACATTGTATTGTCAACTTATATGAAGAAAAATACATGTTTTTAGACTATCCGATGCCACGGACAGACACCTATAGCACAGTATTAACTTAAAAAGGTTAAAAAAAAGAATACGATATGTAGTGTGAATCTATCTTGTAAATTACAAACATAAATACATAGAAAAAAGGTGAGATGCCTACACACCAACAGATTAAGACTCATTGCCTCTGGGTGGAAAACTGTGGATGATTTTTACTTTCCTTCCTTTGTCTACTTTTAATTTTTAATTTTCTACAGTTAACATGTATCAGTGTGTAAAAGGTAAGATCTACATCTAAAAAAACTAACTTAATACCTATTCTATCTGTCCTCATTTCTATCATCAACCCACACACATGCCTCAGGCAACTTTATACCAAGAGTTCCCGTTCCAGTGACCACATGCTTCCCATTCCTAACATTACCTGGAGGATGTCCATTAGAATCATAGGTGCCAACAGCACGGTGACCATTTCAAAATGTCCTGTCTTCATTTTTCTTTTCTAAATTAAAAAGGAATTCCAATTTAGTAGACTTAAAAAAAAAAGTTTAGAGAAGTAAAACGGGATGACACACAGGATATACATTTTTTCATTCTGGGTAAGAGTGGATATCATGATGGTTAGGAAGTGATTATGAATAAATTCCCAATGGCTGAAAGGGTCATTAGATTTTGTCTGGTGATCTAACACCTTCATTCTACACATGAGCAAACAAAAGCTCAGAAAACTTCAGATATTTGCTCAGGATTAAATATGTGAATTTCCATTCTCCTGTAGACATGTTGTCTCTCCCACCAATAGTCACTGATAGTCAATTTTTCTTCCTCCCACTCAATCTCCCCTCATCATACACAGAAAATCACAAACTAATAAAAAAAGGAAAGAAAACAGATAGGTCTCCTAGCTCCCAGTCTCCAAGAATTCTCCAGGAGTTAGTTATCTACACACATCATCCATTCTTTATCCTCTCTGCAAACCAAGTGATGCCCATTTGGTAGGATGGAGACAGGTAGTGGTAAAAACTAGAAGGTTATCCGGGGTGTTCTGTTTCTCCCAAATAGTCACATTTAAGAGAAACCAAGGATAAAACAAGCATCCTGACTAACTCGCTGAAAGCAGGAATGAGAATAAGAAGGAGGTGAACAGGAAGCAACTCTGGTAAGATTATATAACTCTACTGGCTGTGTGCCCAATATTCATCCCAACATTCATGAGACAGAAGCAGGTAAACAGGAAGTAAGAGTCCATCAAGGGCTGAAGCCGTCCCAGAATCCCTAACTGATTCAATTAATTAAAGCCTGCTTTATGGCTTTTTCCACATACTTAAAACAAAGTTGACATGACTGGAACTGAATTAAAATCTTTTTTTCATCCTACCAATCACCATATTCTGGCACCTGAAAGTGGGGATAAACAGCAGAGGGGAAAGAAGATAGTCTTCCCTTTGGCCCCAGATTGCCATCTTTATTCACGAGCAGTTTCTTTCATTAAAGATATTGAAAGATAGCACAATGCCACTTCTGTGTTAATCATCCCTTTAGAAAAGAGATTTTGAAAATAACACTTGACAGATAACTGTCACAAGGCAAGCTCTGAATGAGGATTTTCTTGAAAAATCTTCACTTCCTTAGTCTGAATGTAAATAAGTCAAAATGTTTACCTGGCTTTTCTGCCTGTGAAGTTTTAAATGATGCTAGGTCTCCCTGTTTCCCCACTCTCTCAGTTGTGGTGAGGGTGTCTTCAGGATAGGAGGTTGTTGACGCTGAGAGCTGAAAAGGGAATGCTCTTCTTTTTATAAACATCCCCAGCAGTAGCTTGGCAGTGGCACATTACCTCATTTGTGTTCTGCTATTTATATCTGGCCCCCACACTATCCCTTGGAATCACCACCGTTAACACATGAAATCTCCAAGAGGCTTGTAAAGCCACAGCAATTCCCTCCAACCACACAGCATGTTCAGTCTGAGCCCTCAGTTCTGGGCTTCTCAGAGAGTGATCACACTTCCCATTCCTAACCTTTTGACCCTTTGATTCTGAGATGTCAAACTAAAGCAAGGATTTTACCCTCGCTAGATGGTTCACATAACTCAGGGGACTTCCTGTGTTAATCACCAGCTACGGTGATGGCTATCACCATTCACTCAACTGGCTTACTGTATTTTAGGTACTGGGCCAGGTGCTGGGATGCACAAGGAAAACAAATCTGAAAAGCACTCAAACTAGCAAAAGATATGAAACTTATCCAGAATACATGTTAAGAATCTTAAGTACAAAGCCCAGTGAGTGCACCAAGAAGGGAAGGATTTGGCGGCATCTGCAACTATAGCTCTCATTTGAGTAAAGTACACCTGGCAAATACATTGACTAGTAAATACAATGTTGAAGACCGTATGTTATTTGTTTTTCTCTCCCTGACTTATTTCTTGGCATAATGCCCTCAAGAGCCATCCATGTTGTTAAAAATGGCATTTTTTCATTCTTTTTATGGCTGAGTAATATTACATTATATATGTACCACATCTCCTTTATCCACCTAACTGTTCATGGACACTTAGGTTGCTTCCGTATCTTCTTCTTGTTCAGTCGCTCAGTCGTGTCCGACTCTTTGAGACCCCATGGACTGTAGCACACCAGGCTTCCCTGTCCTTCACCATCTCCCAGAGCTTGCTCAAACTCATGTCCATTGAGTTGGTGATGCCATCCAACCATCTCGTCCTCTGTTGTCCCCTTCTCCTCCTGCCTTCAATCTTTCCCAGCATGTAAATAATGCTATCAAGAACATCAAAGTACAGAAATCTTTTCAACTGTTTTCATTTTCTTTGGGTCAATACTCAGAAGTGGAACTGTTAGATCATTTGTTGTTACTGGTGCTGTTCAGTCACTAAGTCATGTTCAACTCTTTGTGACCCCATGGATTACAGCACGCCCAGCTCCTCTGTCCTCCAATATCTCCCAGAGTTTGCTCAAACTCATGTCCACTGAGTTGATGATGCTATCTAACCATCTCATCCTCTGTCACTCTCTTCCGTTTTGCTTTCAGTCTTTCCCAGCATCAGGGTCGTTTCCAATGAGTTGGCTCTTGCATCAGGTGGCCAAACTATCAGAGTTTCAGCTTCAGCATCAGTCCTTCCAGTGAATATTCAGGGTTGATTTCCTTTAGGATTGACTGGTTTGATCTCCTTGCTATGCAAGGGAATCTCAAGAATCTTATCCAGCACCACAATTCAAAAGCATCAGTTCTCTGGTGTTCAGTCTTCTTTATGGTCCAACTCTCATATCCATACGTGACTACTGGAAAAACCATAGCTTTAACTATATAGACCTTTGTCAGCAAAGTGATATTTCTGCTTTTTAATATGCTATCTAGGTTTATCATAGCTTTCCTTCCAAGGAGCAAGCATCTTTGAATTTCACAGTTGCAGTCACCCTCCACAGTGATTTTGGAACCGAAGAAAACACAATTCTGTTTTTAACTTTTTGAAGAACTCCCCGTATTTTTCATAGTGAATGCACAAATTTACATTCCCACCAAGAGTACATAGTATTTCTTTTTCTTCACATCCTCCAACATTTGTTGTCTTTTTTAATAAGAGCCATTCTAACAGGTGTGAGGTGATATTTCATTGCGGTTTTGATGTGCATTTCCCTAATGATTAGTGATACTGATCTTTCCATGTGTCTGCTGGCCATCTGTGTATATTATTTGAAAAAAATACCTCTTCAGGTCTTCTGTTCATTTTTATATGTATTATTTCTGATTGAGTTGTTATGAGTTCTTTACATAGTTTGGATACTAACCCTTTATCATATGTATGGATTTGCAAATATTTTCCACCATTCAGGTTGTATTTTCATTTTTAATGGTTTCCTTTACTGAGCAGAAACTCCTTAGTTCAGTTGAGTACCATTTTTTTATTTTTGCTTTTACTGCCTTTGCTTTTTGTGTCAAATTCAAAAAATCACTGCTAAGACCAATGCCAAGGAGCTTACCACTTATGTTTCCACTAGTTTTATGGTTCAGGTTTTACATTCACGTCTTTAATACATTTTGAGTTAATTTTTGTGTGATGTGAGAGAGTGGTCTGGTTTCATTCTTTTGCATGTGCCTGTTCAGTTTTTCCAATACCATTACTGAACACCATTCCCAACACCATTTACTGAAGAGGTTCCTTTCCCCATTCTATATTGGCTCCTTTGTTGTAAGTTAATTGACCATATATGCATGGGTTTATTTCTGGGCTTGCCTTTCTAGTTCACTGATCTATGTGTCTGTTTTTATGCCAGTACCACACTGTTTTGATTACTATGCATGTGTGTTAGTCACTCAGTCACGCCCAACTCTGTGTGACCCCATGGCCTGCAGCCCACCAGGCTCCTCTGTCCATGGGATTCTCCAGGCAAGTATACTGGAGTGGGTTGCCATTTCCTTCTCCATTTGATTACTATAGCTTTATAATAAAGTTTGAAATCATGGCACACAATACTTTCAGCTTTGTTCTTCTTTCTCAAGATTGCTTTGGCTGTTTGGAGGTTTATGTGGTCCCAAACAAGTTTTGGGCTTCACTGGTGGCTCAGATAGTAACGAGTCCACTTGCAATGCAAGAGACCTGGGTTCGATCCCTGAGTCAGGAAGATCCTCTGGAAAAGGGAATGGCAACCCGCTCCAGTGTCCCTGGCTGGAGAATTCCATGGACCGAGGAGGCTGGCAGGCTGCAGTCCCTGGAGTCACAGAGTCGCATAAGACCGAGCAACTAACGCTTCCTTACTAAGCAAGTTTTAGAATTTTTTTTGGCCCTATTTTGTGGAAAATGCCATTGGAATTTTGAAACAGATTGCACTGAATCTATAGATTGCTTTGGGTAGTATACACATTTTAACAATATGGATTCTTCTAGTTCCTGAGCATGGAATATCTTTCTAGTCATCTTAGTCTTCTTTACCTTCTTTCATTGCCTTGATTAAATTTATTCACAGATACTTTATTATTTTTGGTGAACTGTAAATGAGATTATTTTTCTTTATTTCTCTTTCTGATAGTTCATTATCAGTGCGTTGAAGCATAAGAGATTTCCGTGTATTGATTCTGTATCCTGCAACTTCACTGAATTTATTAATTCTAGTTTTTGGAGGAATTTTAGGATTTTCTGTATATAGTTTCATGTCACCTGCAAACAGAGACAGTTTTACTTCTTCCTTTCCAATTCAGATGATTTAATTTCTTTTTCTTGCTGGACTGCTCTGATTAGGACTCCCAGTACAATGCTGAGTAAGTGTCTAGAGTGGCCATCCTGGTCTTGCACCTAATTTTAGATGAAAAGCTTTCAGCTTTTTATCATTGAGCATATTAGCTGTAGATCCATCATAGACAACCCTTATCATGTGGAGGTACATTCCCTCTATACTGACTTTGTTGAGAATTTTTTTTTTAATCAAAAATGGGTGTTAAATTTTGTCAAGTGCTTTTTTCACATCTGTTGTGATGATCACGTGATTTTTATCTTTCATTTTGTTAATCTGCAGTATTTCACTGATTGATTTGTGACTCTGAACTATCTCTGCATCCCTGGAATAAATTCCACCTGATAATGATGTATATTATAATACTTTTAATGCAGTTTGCTAGTAATTTGTTAAGGATTTTTACATCTATGTTCATCAGGGATATTGGCCTGAAATTTTCATTTTTTGTAGCGTCTTTGTATGGATTTAGTATCAGGCTAAGAATGGCCTTATAAAATGAGTTATGACTCAGACATGTTTCCTCCTCTTTCTTGGAAAAGTCTGAGGAGGACTGGTGTTAATTCTTTTTCAAATACTTGGTAGAATTTGTCATTGAAACCATCTGGACTTTTATTTGGGGCAAGTTTTTAATTATTGATTCAATCTGCTTACTAATAATCTGTTCTGATTTTTTTGTTTCTTCCTGATTCACTGCTGGAAGGTTGTTACTAGGAATTTATCCATTTCCTCTAAGTTGCCCAAATTATTAGCATATACTTTATTTGAAGCAGTTTCTCACAATTCAGTTCAGTCACTCAGTCGTATCTGATTCTTTGAAACCCCATGGACTGCAGCACACTAGGCTTCCCTGTCCATCACCAACTCCTGGAGCTTACTCAAACTCAAGTCCATCGAATCGGTGACGCCATCCAAACATCTCATCCTCTATCGTCCCCTTCTCTCCCTGCCTTCAATTTTTCCCAGCATCAGGGTCTTTTCCCATGAGTCAATTCTTCGCATCAGGTGGCCAAAGTATTGGAGTTTCAGATTCAGCATCAGTCCTTCCAATGAATATTCAGGACTGATTTCCTTTAGGATTGACTGGTTTGATCTCCCTTGCAGTCCAAGGGACTCTCAAGAGTCTTCTCCAACACCACAGTTCAAAAGCATCAATTCTTCAGTGTTCAGCTTTCTTTAGGGTCCAATTCTCATATCCATACACAACTACTGGAAAAACCACAGCTTTGACCAGACAGACCTTTGTTGGCAAAATAATGTCTCTTCTTTTTAATATGCTATCTAGGTTGGTCATAGCTTTTCTTCCAAGGAAAAGCTTTTCTTCCAAGTCTCTTATGATCCGTTATATTTCTGTGATATCATCTGTAATGTCTTCTCTTTTGTTTCTGGTTTTGAGTTCTCTCTTTTCAGTGAGTCTAGCTAAAGATTTATCCATTTTGCTTATTTAACAAAACAGCTTTTGATTTCATTCATCTTCTCTATTGTCTTTGTTTCTTTTCATTTATTTCTAGTATGAATTTTGCTATTTCCTTTCTTCTAACTTTGGGCTTTATTTATTTTCCTCTTTCTATATAACTTCTATATTCACTGGGAAATCAAAAATTCATATGACTTGCTTTATTGTGGTAACTTGGAATCAAGTCAACAGTATCTCTGAGGTATGCCAATATATTTACCTTTAGCAGTGAGTTTTATATTTTCATATGTTTTGTTGTTATTAATTAGCATCCTTTCTTTTCAGCTTAAGTAAGTCCCTTTAACATTTCTTGTAACACTGGTTTAGTGAGTGATGCACTCCTTTGGCTTTTGCTTGTCTGGAAAACTCTCTCCTTCAGCTCTGAATGGTAACTGCAGGCAAAGTATTCTTGGTTGTAGGTTTTTTCCTTTCCTTGCCACTCCTTTCTGGTCTGCAAAGTCACTGCTGGAGAAAATTTTCTGCTGGTGTTATGGAGGTTCCCTTATACATAACAAGTTGTTTTGCTCTTGCTGCTTTTAAGATTCTCTCCTTGTCTTTAACTTTTGACATTTTAAATATAATGAGTCTTGTGGGTCTCTTTAGATTCATCTTATTTGGAACTCTCTTAGCTTCCTGGATCTAGATGTCTGCGTCCTTCCCCAGGTTAGGGAAGTTTCAATCTTCATTTATCCAAATAAGTTTTCTCCCCTTTTTCTCTCTCCTGTCCTTCTGGCGCTCCTGTAATACAAATGGTAGGCACTTGATGTTGCCCCAAAGTTCTTTATGCTATCTTCACTTTTTTACTACTTTGATTTGGTGAGTTCTTCTACCCTGTCTTTGAGCTCACTCACTCTTTCTTCTGTTTCACCTAATCTTCTGTTGAATCCTACTAATGGATTTTCCAGTTCAGTTACCATACTCTTCAGCTCTGTGACTTCTGTTTGGAATTTTTTTAACATTTTCTAATCTCTTTGATAAAGTTCTCATTGTATTCATCCACTCCTCTTCTGAGTGCAGGGAGCGTTTTTATGATTATCACTTTGAACTTTTTATCAGGTTAATTACTTATCTACTTATCTCTACTTTATTAAGATTTTTCTGAGGTTTTATCTTGTTCATTTGGAACATGCTTCTCTGTTTCTTCACTTTGCTTGACCTTCTGTCAGTTCCTATGCATTAGACAAAACAGCTGCCTCTGCCAGTCCTGCAGGGTTGGCCCTGTATAGGAGACAAACCTTATCATTCAGCCCTGCCCTAACACTCTTGGTTGTTTCTCAACACCATTGTGATTATCCAAGCCGCCTATTTTATTTTTAATAGCTAAGGGAGAACCAAGATCAGTTAGTGTCCCAAAGGGAAAGATCTCACTCAGCATCTAAGTTTAGCCTGATTAGAAGCCAGACCCCCACGCGGCAGCTTTTATAAATACAAATAAACAGTTTTGTCAGACCACAAGTACAAGCCCTGCTGGCCCCCAGAGCCAAGTGATCTGGAGGTATCCCCTAGGCAGCTGTCATAAAGATCAGGGCTCCAGATGAGTATGTAAGCTCCTTTCAGTGAGAAACCAGTTAAGCTGTGGCATGGTAAAGGGAGGGAAGAAAGATGGTATTCCCCAGCCCACATCACCTGAGAGGATCTCTGTAGCCTCTGGAAGTGCTTCATACCTGAGACTTGTCCTATGGCCAAAGCTCCAGGACTGGAAAGCAGGACTCTTTCACAGAAAGACTAGGGGAAAGTTTTAGTCCACTGTCTGTGCAGTGACCTGGGAGTGGTAGCCTTCTAAGAATTGTATCTCTGATAGTTACAGCCCTGGGGGACCCAGGAATGTCCCTGGCTACCAGACAATCAAGGGATATTCCCTGGGCAGCAGCTACAAAAACCAGAGTGCCAGATGCAAAAACTGGGATACCAGATATTTATAAGCGCTCCCTTTCAAGAGATGCTGACACTCAGGAGTCTAGCAGAAGGGAAAGATAATGCCCCCCCTTCAAGGTCTCAGGTTTACAGTTATCTTATATATGTTTAATTAGAAACCCGTCCCTTGGTTTGCAGCAATAATAAGCTAATATTGGCCCTTTTCACACAAAGATTGAGCTCCTAAGTCTGCTACCTCCTGCTTTGCCCTGGGGGTGATTACTGTTTAAGAACTGTTTCTCTTTGGTTACAGTCTCATGGAGCCTACAAGCTAAGCCTGGCTGGCCACTGGAACCAGGTGAGTAGAGGTGTCCCCTGGCAGCATCTGAAAAAATTAGGGCACTAGAGAAGGGTATAAGCTTCTTTCTGAAAGATACCAGCAAGCTGGAACAACGTAGAGGGAGAGTGCACAGATGTAGTCCACCTGCCTCCATACCCTGAAAACAGCTCTATAAGCCCCTATGCTGCTACTGCTGCTGCTAAGTCACTTCAGTCATGTCCAACTCTGTGTGACCCCATAGACAGCAGCCCACCAGGCTCCCCTATCCCTGAGATTCTCCAGGCAAGAACACTGGAGTGGGTTGCCATTTCCTTCTCCAATGCATGAAAGTGAAAAGTGAAAGTGAAGTCGCTCAGTCATGTCCGACTCTTAGTGACTCCATGGACTGCAGCCCACCAGGCACCTCCGTCCATGGGATTCTCCAGGCAAGAGTACTGGACTGGGTTGCCATTGCCTTCTCCAATAAGCCCCTATAAAGTATGACAAATCAGAAGTCTGTCCCTCCAGCCAAAGC
Organism: Cervus canadensis; assembly: GCF_019320065.1. Classification (NCBI taxonomy): domain Eukaryota; kingdom Metazoa; phylum Chordata; class Mammalia; order Artiodactyla; family Cervidae; genus Cervus; species Cervus canadensis. Next base: position 27,830,043 of record NC_057411.1, on the reverse strand, counting down.
TCCTGGACAAGCAAATAGATTTCTCTCTCAGACGGACCAGAAGTGTGTTTCAGTCTACCCTCCGTGTAGTGCCATAGGAGTGGTAGTCTTTCAAGAAATGAATCTCCAAGTACAGTCTCATGAAACCCAGGAACACAAGTCTTCTTGGCCTCCAAAGCCAGGTGATCCCCCAAATGGCAGCTGCAAAAACTGGGTCACCAGATATAAAAATGGAGCAGCAGATGTGTACAGAAGCTCCTGAGAAATACTGGTGCTCTGGAGTGCAGCCAAGTGAGAGCACAAAGATGGCACCCACTGGCCAGAGCGATGGCTATGGTTTAGTCACTAAGCCATGTCCAGCTCCTTGTGACCCCATGGACTGTAACCCACCAGGCTCCTCTGTCCATGGGATTTTCTAGGCAAGAATATTGAAGTGGGTTGCACATCCTTCTCCAGCGGATCTTCCCAACCCAGGGATCGAACTTAAGTCTCCTGCATTGTCAGGCCGTTTCTTTACCACTGAACACCAGGGAAGGCCAGCTACAGTGAAGCAGAGTATAAGAATGGAACATACCAAAGAGAAAAAAATAAATACTTTTTTTTTTTTTAAGAGTTGGAGAAGGAAGTTCTAGGAGTCCAGTGGTTAAGACTTCACCTTCCAATGCAGGGGGTACGGGTTTGATCCCTGATCAGGGAGCTAATATCCCACAGGCTTTGCAGTCAAAAACCCAAAACAGAAACAACATGGTAAGAAGTTCAAAAAAAGACTTTAAAAACAATGGTCCACATAAAAAAATCTTTAAAGAAAAAAGATTTGGGGGAGATGGTACTCACTGGTTTTAGTAAGGCAAAAAGGGATTGTGAAAAATGGTACCCAGTGACTATAGCATAAAGATGACACCCACTGAAAGCAGGAAAGTAAAGAAATAATGGACCTGTGGGTTTTAGCAAGGCAGAGCAAGGGCATGATGACAGCACACATTAGCCTCCTTCCCAGGAGAATACTCCAGCAGGCCTTTGCCCCTCAGACCAATTGCTCTAAAATTAACAAACAAGTCTTTCATACATAAATGTGGACGCTTTTCAAAGGGCTCCTTCTGCACTGCCCCCTGGAGCAGATGAGTCTGCACACAGGCCCTTTAAGACTACCTCAGTTTGTCACAGCCCCGCCAGTCTTGTATGTGAGCCCTGCCAGTCTTTAAACCCAAGTGTTTTGAGGGCTTGTCTCTCAGGTGACTGTCTTTAAAGCTGGGGTGCCCAATGTGAAGTAAGAACCCTTTACTCCCCAGGGCAAAATTCCAAGTTATGAGCTACCTTCCAATTGTGGGCTGCAGTACCAGAGTTGGGAGTTTATGGCAAGACTGTGCCACAGTCTTTCCTACCCATTTAGAAGTGGCTTCCTTCACATTTGTCTGATGTGAAGAACTGTTCCACCAGTTTTTAGTTTTTCCCTAGAAGCAACTATTCCATACATGACTGTAGATTTGGTACACCCCTGGGAGGAGGTGAGTTCAGGATCTTCTTATATCGCCATCTTGAACCAGAATCTCCAATTTTTGACCCTATTTCATTCATCCATCCATTCATTCAACAAATATATGAGTCTTCACAATGTTCCAGGCACTGATTTAAGTACTGCAGGTATATCAGTGAACAAAATAGACATTATGCCCTTGTCAAATTCATATTCTTGTGGGAGGGGACAAACAACAACTAAAATAAATAATTATGTAAGTGTGTTAGAATATAGTAACTTATTTTTTTTTAAAGTAATACAAAAGAGACTGGTTTGCATGGGGAGTCTTCCATTTAAAGCGGATGGTTTGGGAGATGAAAACATGATATATAAGCAAAGGCTTGAAGGAGATGAGGGAGGTCAGCCACCAAGACTGTGGTGGAAGAGTGGTCAAGAGGAAGAAATACAAGAGACTGATATGGCTGAAATAGAAGAGTGGTAGGTAAGGAAGAGCTGTGGAGATAAGGTCAGCAAGGTAAGGGTGGTAGTGGGAAGGTTAAGAGTTTGTAGGCTCTTATAAGAATCTCAGATCTTATTCTAAGAGAAAGGGAGTAAGTGACAAGGTTTGAATGGAAGTATGACAAGATTTGACTTATTTTTTAAGATGATGACCCCCTGGCTGTTCTGCTATGAACAGTCTGTAGGGTGAAAGCCAACCAGTTTACCGGTTATTATGATAATGAAGGCTTCCCTTGTAGCTCAGTCGGTAAAGGATCTGCCTGCAGTGCAGGAGACCTGGGTTCGAACCCTGGGTTGGGAAGATCCTCTGGAGAAGGAAATGGCAACCCACTCCAGTATCCTTGCCTGGAAAATCTCATGGACAGAGGAGCCTGGTGGGCTGCAGTCCATGGGGTCGCAAAGAGTCGGGCACGAATGAGCAACTACACACACACGTGATAATGAAAGCAGAGACTGTGGTGACGTGAACCAAGATGGTAGGAGTAAAGGTGGTGAGGTTGTGATCGAATTCTTTGCATAATGCTGTGAAATCACCCATGTTGTTGGATCAATAGCTCTAAAACTAACTACAGTGATGGTTCCACAATTCTGTGACTAAACCAAAGACCACTGAATTATATACTTTATCTTATTTTATATTTTATTATTATTATTTTGGCTGCACCATGCATCATTGAGACGTTAGTTCCTTGACCAGGGACTGAACCTGGGCCCCCAGCAGTGAGACTGTGAAGTCCTAACCACTGACCCACCAGGGAACTCCCTGAATCATATACTTTAAACACATGATGTTATTAATATATGGTATCTCAAGTGAATCTCAGTAAAGCTGTTCTTTAAAAGAGGAAAGACTTACTGATACATACAACATGGATGAATCTCAAAAGCACTGTACTAAGAAGTTAGTCACAGAAAGCTACATACTATATGATAACATTTAGATGACATTCTAGAAAACATAGAAATGTAGTGACAGAAAGCAGAGACTGCCAGAGCCTTGGACAAGGAGACTGACTACAAACTTTTTGGGGTGATGAAATGTTTTATATCATGATAGTACTGGTGGTTACATGATAATATATACATTTGTTGTGGGTCATAGAATTGTACATTTAAAGTTGATGAATTTTATTTAAAAAATCATATATAAACAGTTCATTTTAAAAATAGCAACAACCTCACCCACATACTCCTTGGAATGTCTTCATGTACCTCCAGAGTTGTATGTATCCCAATCTGAAGACTACTACCGGAAAGCACCTAAATGATGCAATGGTCAAACGAAGAGGCTTGAAAGAGAGCTAGGAAATCCAAAGGCGCTCAGGGTTGTGATCAGATAATGCAAAGTACATGTATCTTAGAGACTGGAGGCCAACTCAAGATATTACAGCAGAGAACAGAAATTATCACCATCCAAAGACCAGCAGAATAAGACACTTCAGGAAAGGTCAGAGACCACTAGAGGGCAGCAACAGAACAAGTTACCTCTACCTACACCGGCGGGACTTAGCTTGCTCTTGGGAAGAACAAAGAGTTTCCCAGGTGGTGCCAGTGGTAAAGAACCCACCTGCCAATGCAGGGGACATAAGAGACATGGGGTCCACGCAGAAGATTCTCTGTAGGAGGACATGGCAACCCACTCCAGTATTCTTACCTGGAGAATCCCAAGGACAGAGGGGCCTGGCAGGCTACAGTCCAGAGGGTCACAAAGAGTCTGACATGACTGAAGTGACTTAGCAAAGCATGTGAAAGACAAACGGGAGAAGAGAAAAAAAAGAGTTCTGAATTTAACTAACTTTTTTACTCAAAGAAGACTGCTTCAACTCACAAGTAACTCTCTTTTTGTTTTTTTTTACAAGTAACTCAATTTTAACTGGCAAGATTAATGTTCTACCATTAATGGACATGAAAGTGAAAGTTACTCAGTTGTCAAGAATACTGGAATGAGTAGCCATTCCCTTCTCCAGGAGACCTTCCCAACCCAGGGACTGAACCCAGGTCTCTCGAATTGTAGGTGGATTCTTTCCCATCTGAGTCACCAGGGAAGCCCCAATGGACATGAGAGTTTGTAAATTACATGTATTTCCAATATAGATAAATATAGTTTCCTTTTTGCACATGGTCCCCACCTACATTGTGGCACCCTGCTACTGGGGAAAACTTTAGCCTGTTCTCTGCTAGCTCAAGTTGTTGGTATGGTCTCCAGAAATGATGACATTTAACTGCTGGTTTAATGAGTTAGTCTTTTCTACAGACTCTTGGGTGCCCTGTTGGTAAACCCCCCCATCAATACAGTATACCCCTCCCAGTACAGTCTCCTGGCACTGGGGATACTAAAGAACAATCTCTATGTCCTCTCACCTGTGCTGAATGTTCCTACCACAAACCCTAGATGAGCTTCCTTGGCCTTGTTTGGCATCTTCTTATAAAAGACTAGAGCTGGTTTGTGCCTCAGTTACCTTTATAGGCCCCAAGGGAAACCTAGGAATTCCATCACAACCTTGACTTTGTAGGAAACTGGAGAGAAGGAACCTTTGTATGCTCCCAGCCCATCCTGTTACTTTGCTATTACCAACTTATTGCTTGGGTGGTCTCATGTTATACATGATGCTTTTCTAAAAGGCCTTGAAAACAGCCCAGTTTGCCCAAGGAGAAGCAAAAGAAAACATCACCACTGTGCTAGGATCCCAGAAACTTGTTTCTAAACTCCTACACTAGCCCTCTCCAGAGTTTCAGTCAGAGGAGCCAAGACACAGGAGTCCAATCTTTTCCCCTTTTATGTTTTACTCTTCTACTCCCAATTCCTATTAGGGGTACTTCGTGCATGCTGTTTCTTCCTCCTTTATCCTATGAACCTCTCCTTTTTCTGCCTTTTCCTTCCCTTGGACTATTAATGACTTAAAGGTGTTTGGAGAACAGACAGAACATAACTTAGAGAGGGAATAAAAGCATAGTTAGTATTTTCAAAACAATCCAAAACATTACCCCATAACATTCACTATTAAATGATTAAAATACATTGTTCTATTTGTAGACATGTCTCTGTTGGTAAATTTTAAGTCTCTAGGCTTTAATTCTCAAATTTTTTTCCTACTACAATGAGAGACCCATTCTTATCAAGGACAATGGATTTCTATGACAATGATCTCAAAGTGTTTATATTTATGTGTGGAGTACGTTTAATTACATTTTTTCAAATGCCTTCAGAAATCTTTCACATGTCCCTCATGATGCTGTAACTTATCTTTGAATCTCTTAGGATGCTCCTAGTATACGTCTTTTACACTATGAGTACTTCAAAATGTTTATGAAACAAGGAAAGAGAGGGAGCAGGAAAGAGCGGGAGGAAAGAATCAGTAGCCTTACTGAGCTTAAGATTTCCAGGATAAACATTAGTAAAAACAGTATTAGCATCGACAGACACTAAGGGCAACAATTTAGCTTCTGCAACAAAATTTAAGGTACCCACTTCCTTGGGGAAGAAGTTTTACTCATTGGGACTTTCCAGTAAAAGTAGTAAGATGTCTTGGTTTTGGTAACCCAGGCTTTCAATTTCAGCTTCAATGAACACTTAGACGAACTATGACTTGAAACCATATATTTCATCAGTTCAGTTCAGTCATTCACTCGTTTCCAACTCTTTGCAACCCCATGAACCACAGCACGCCAGGCCTCCCCGTCCATCACCAACTCCAGGAGCTTACTCAATCTCATGTCCATTGAGCCGGTGATGCCATCCAACCATCTCATCCTCTGTCGTCCCCTTCTCCTCCTGCTTTCAATCCTTCCCAGCATCAGGGTCTTTTCAAACGAGCTGGTCTGTATAGTCCAACTCTCACATTCATACATGACTATTGGAAAAACCATAGCTTTGACTAGATGGACCTTTGTTGGCAAAGTAATCTCTCTGCTTTTTAAAACACTGTCTAGGTTGGTCATAACTTTTCTTCCAAGGAGCAAGCATCTTTTAATTTCATGGCTGCAGTCACCATCTGCAGTGATTTTGGAGCCCAAACAAATAAAGTCTGACACTGATTCCACTGTTTCCACATCTATTTGCTATGGGACCAGATGCCATGATCTTAGTTTTCTGAATGTTGAGACTGAAACTAGCATTTTCACTCTCCTCTTTCACTTTCATCAAGAGGTTCTTCAGTTCTTCTTTGCTTTCTGCCATAGTGTCGTGTTATCTGCATATCTCAGGTTATTGATATTTCTCCCAGCAAACTTGATTCCAGCTTGTGCTTCATCCAGTCCAGCATTTCTCATAATGTACTCTGCATAGAAATTAAAGAAGCAGGGTGACAATATATAGCCTTGATGTACTCCTTTCCCAATTTGGAACCAGTCTGTTGTTCCTTGTCTGGTTCTAACTGTTGTTTCTTGACTTGCATACAGATTTTCAGGAGGCAGGTCAGGTGGTCTGGTATTCCCATCTCTTGAAGAATTTTCCACAGTTTATTGTGATCCACACAGTCAAAGGCTTTGGCATAGTCAATAAAGCAGAAATAGATGTTTTTCTGGAACTCTCTTGCTTTTTTGATGATCCAACCATGTTGGCAGATTGATCTCTGGTTCCTCTGCCTTTTCTAAATCCAGCTTGAACATCTGGAAGTTCATGGTTCATGTACTGTTGAAGCCTCACTTGGAAAGTTTTGAGCATTACTTTGCTAGCATGTGAGCTGAATGCGATTGTGCGGTAGTGTGAGCATTCTTTGGCATTGCTTTCTTTGGCACTGGAATGAAAAGTGACCTTTTCCAGTCCTGTGGCCACTGGTGAGTTTTCCAAATTTGCTGGCATATTGAATGCAGCACTTTCACAGCATTATCTTTTACAATTTGAAATAGCTCAACTGGAATTCCATCACCTCCACTAGCTTTGTTCGTAGTAATGCTTCCCTAAGGCCCACCTGACTTTGCATTCCAGGATGTCTGGCTCTATACTTCATTAGTTTTGTACTATTTATCGATACCTGTTACACAGACAAACTCAGTCACAAGTTCACATACAACACTACGTTCCAGACCATAGAGTTCAATGTCATGCTCTAATAGTAGTAAAGTTAACTTTATTTTCTTCACTATTATGATAGGCATACTTCCAAGTTGGAAACACTAAGCTATATGGTGAGCATTTTCCTACATGCTAGAAGGAGGCTAAAGCCGAGTGAAATTGTGATTGTTGTTAGTTAACCTGTTATCAGTTCAGTCACTCAGTCATCTCTGTCTCTTTGCCACCCCACGGACTGCAGCATACCAGGCTTCCCTGTCCATCAACAACTCCCGAGCTTGCTCAAACTCATGTCCAGTGAGTCGGTGATGCCATCCAACCATCTCATCCTCTGTCATCCCCTTCTCCCACCTTCAATCTTTCCCAGCATCAGGGTCTTTTCCAATGAGTCACTTCTCTGTATCAGGTGGCCAAAGTTATTAGAGCTTCAGCTTCAGCATCAGTCCTTCCAATGAATATTCAGGACTGATTTGCTTTAGGATTGACAGGTTTGATCTCCTTGCTGTCCAAGGGCCTCTCACGAGTCTTCTCCAACACCACAGTCCAAAAGCATCAGTTCTTTGGCGCTCAGCTTTCTTTATGGTCCAACTCTCACACCCACACATGACTACTGGAAAAACCATACCTTTGACTAGATGGACCTCTGTTGGCCAAGTAATGTCTCTTCTTTTTAATATGCTGTCTAGTTTGGGCATAACTTTTCTTCCAAGGAGCAAGCGTCTTTTAACCTGTTATAGTCTTACAAATCTCTTTTGCAGTACTAGTTTTCACCCAAGGAATTTTTTTTACTACACTGAATTTTTTTTTACTATAAGCAATAATTATTTGATTATTTAAATATAATAATTTGGCTGGTGTCAAAATATCTAGACCAAAAATATGAAGTTATTAGCAATTCTCTAATATGTGGAATACAGTCCAAACCACAATCACCATGGAAATGAAGCATCTGACACTACTGTGGCATAATTTTTTTTTAAAAATCTATTTAGAGAATCATTTTATTGAGTACCCCAAACGTTCTAGGCAGACAATCACTCAACCAAGTATGAATGAACACATGGTAACTCTTGAGGATTTTGCTTTCTCATATACTAACCTCTGATTTGGATAGTAAAGCAGCTCTGAGGAAAATAAAAAAGATGTATGACAATTCCCCCTTGCATTCCTTTTAGAAGATGTCAAACCCTTGCAAATCAAGATTCTGGGGCAATGAACTATAAATGGAACTTTTAAGAACAATGTTGACACTAAGGTAGAAACACAAAAACTGAAATATAGTATTAGTAACATTGCAGATTCCCTTGAGCTCATGAAGCACTTTAAAAGAATAAGAAAAGGTGTGGTTTAGCTGATAAAGAGTCCACCTGCAATGCCGGAGACCTGGGCTCAATCCCTGGCTTGGGAAGATCCCCTGAAGAAGGGAAAGGCTACCCACTCTAGTATTCTGGCCTGGAGAATTCCATGGTGGTGAAAAGAGTCAGACACGACTGAGCAACTTTCACTTCACATCAATAATCTAGGAAATGACACTCAAAAGAAACTCTAGAGAAAGGAGATATAAGAACACAGCACACAAGAGTCAACTACAACAGAATTCTTCTCCAGAGAAGGGTCTGTTTCTGAGTGACTGACTGATTACATTGGCAATCCAGAGATTATATTATTGTGGGGTTCTCTGTATCCATATGATTCAGCAAATGTAGTCATTCATTTATTCATCCACTTAAATACTTACTCAAAAAAAACCTGAGGTGTCACCATGTGCCAAACTACAGAATTCAATGTCAATGTTCTAATACTTGTAAATTAACTTAATTTTCTTCACCATGGTGAGAGAAACATTTGTAAGTGGGAAGCACTGAGTTAACTGATGACTATTTGCCTAGGGGCTGGATGGGAACTAAGGCCAAGTGAACGCGACACCTCTATACCTCACTCTGCCTCTGATTGGGGAACCTGAACCTTAAAGTGAACACAAGTTTACACAAACAAGTGACTCATATTTATTGTGTACTATGACTGGAAAAGGTCAGTTTTCATTCCAATCCCAAAGAAAGGCAATGCCAAGGAATGCGCAAACTACCACATGATTGCACTCATCTCACACGCTAGTAAAGTAATGCTCAAAATTCTCCACGCCAGGCTTCAGCAATACGTGAACCGAGAACTTCCGGATATTCAAGCTGGTTTTAGAAAAGGCAGAGGAAACAGAGATCAATCTGCCAACATCCGCTGGATCATCGAAAAAGCAAGAGAGTTCCAGAAAAACATCTACTTCTGCTTTATTGACTATGCCAAAGCCTTTGACTGTGTGGATCACAATAAACTGTGGAAAATTCTTCAAGAGATGGGACTACCAGACCACCTGACCTGCCTCTTAGGAAACCTGTATGCAGGTCAGGAAGCAACAGTTAGAACTTGACATGAAACAATAGACTGGTTCCAAATAGGAAAAGGAGTACGTCAAGGCTATATATTGTCACCCTGCTTATTTAACTTGTATGCAGAGTACATCATGAGAAATGCTAGGCTGGATGAAGCACAAGCTGGAATCAAGATTGCTGGGAGAAATATCAATAACCTCAGATAACACCTCAGATGACACCACCCTTATGGCAGAAAGTGAAGAACTAAAAAGCCTCTTGATGAAAGTGAAAGAGGAGAATGAAAAAGTTGGCTTAAAGCTCAACAGTCAGAAAACTAAGATCATGCCATCTGGTCCCATCACTTCATGGCAAATAGATGGGGAAACAGTGTCAGACTTTATTTGTTTGGGCTCCAAAATCACTGCAGATGGTGACTGCAGCCATGAAATTAAAAGATGCTTAACTCCTTGGAAGGAAAGTTATGACCAACCTAGATAGTATATTAAAAAGCAGAGATATTACTTTGCCAACAAAGGTCCATCTAGTCAAGGCTATGGTTTTTCCAGTGGTCATGTATGGATGTGAGAGTTGGACTGTGAAGAAAGCTGAGCGCTGAAAAATTGATGCTTTTGAACTGTGGTGTTGGAGATTGAGAGTCCCTTGGACTGCAAGGAGATCCAACCAGTCCATCGTAAAGGAGATCAATCCTGGGTGTTCATTGGAAGGACTGATGCTGAAGCTGAAACTCCAATACTTTGGCCACCTCATGAGAAGAACTGACTCACTGGAAAAGACCCTGATGCTGGGAGGGATTGGGGGCAGGAGGAGAAGGGGACGACAGAGGATGAGATGGTTGGATGGCATCACCGACTCAATGGACATGAGTTTAAGTAAACTCTGGGAGCTGGTGATGGACAGGGAGGCCTGGTGTGCTGCGATTCATGGGGTTGCAAAGAGTCGGACACGACTGAGCTACTGAACTGAACTGAACTGATGTGTTAAGTCAGGTGATGAATATTAAAATTTTTAAGAGAGTCCTTGGCCTCAAGACACTCTTTGGTGATGGTAACAGATTTTAGATGAAGAAATTTGGGGACACAATTATCACTAGGAAGGAAAAGAGAAGTTTTGATAGGAAGAGTTTTTCTTACAAATATATAATATGGTTTCCCTCCAAAGGATATCCTTATAACTATACTTTCTTCTGACACATCAATTTCATAAGTGTTTATTACTGAAGGCCTTATAGAGTTAAATTTTATACAAGTAGTACTTACATATAATTTAAACATCAAATATTTCAGAGGGTGTGTAATGATAAACAACAGCCTGTGCGTCATTTGTTCCCAGAAATAAACACTTCTGTATCCAGTTCTTCTGTTTATACTATTAGCATGTGCCTATACCACTTCCATGGCTTCCCTGATAGCTCAGTTGGTAAAGAATCCGCCTGCAATGCAGGAGATCCCAGTTCAATTCCTGGGTCGGGAAGATCCGCTGGAGAAGGGAAAGGCTACCCACCCCAGTGTTCCTGGGCTTCTCTTATGGCTCAGGTGGTAAAGAAATCGCCCACAATCTGGGAAACCTGGGTTCAATCCCTGCGTTGGGAAGATCCCCTGGAGAAGGGAAAGGCTACCCCACTCCAGTATTCTGGCCTGGAGAATTCCATGGACTGTGTAGTCCATGGCGTTTCAAAGAGTCGGACACAACTGAGTGACTTTCACATACCACTTCTATACCACTAGCATATTAACTCAAAAGTACAGTACATACAAACTTTTAAGCTGCGAACTTTCAAAGATGTGAACATGCATTTGCATGACCAGTCACATAAATCAGCTCATGTGTCTGGCATACACTGTCAAGTGCATGCGTCCTCTACAAACGTGTGGGACTCTGTGGACTTTACAGTACTCTGTGGGGTTTCCCAAGTGGGGCAGTGGTAAAGAATCTGCCTGCCAATGCAGGAGACAGGTTCAATCCCTGGGTCAGGAAGAGCCCCTGGAGTAGGAAAGGGCATCCCACTCCAGAATTCTTGCCTGGAAAATTCCATGGACAGAGGAGCCTGGAGGGCTACAGTCCATGGGTTCACAAAGAGTCAGACATGACTGAATGACTAAGCATGCATGCACATTACTGCATAGAGTACAGTAATTTTATTTCAAGCCCAGAATGTCCAGAAGCAAATGTAAAAGCAGCAGTGATACAGCTGGTATTGCTAAACACACACACACACACACACACACACACACACACACACACACACCAAGAGATAACAATGGAAACAAAAGTGAAAATAACTGAGAGAGTGAAAAGATGGTAGATGTCGCTCTACCATCTATATGAATTGTCCAACCATCAGTATGAGTCTAAAGAACAGGACAAGATCATGAACATATGAAGGCAGCAGTGCTGACGATGTCAACAATAATATCAAAGCACACAAAAGTGAGGAGGAGACGGAGACTTTTCAATGTGTGGATGCAGGAGCAGCATCAGCACTGAGTCCTACTCAGCTTAATGCTGATCCAAGAGAAAGCTAAAAGCCTTTTTGAAGACTTGAAGAAGAAACATGGTAAAGAGTCAGAAGGTGCATCTTTTAATGCTAGCCATGGCCCAGGTGGCACCAGTGGTTAAAAAAAAAAAAAACCCACTTGCCAATGCAGGAGATAAAAGAGAAAGTGGGCTCAATCCCCAGATTGGGAAGATCCCTTGGAGGAGGGCACGGCAACCAACCCCAGTATTCTTGCCTGGAGAATCCCATGGACAAAGGAAACTGGCAGGCTATAGTCCACAGGGTCGCAAAGAGTCAGACATGACTGAAGTGATTTAGCATGCGTGCATGGCTGGTTTTATCAGTTCAAGGCTAGAGCCAACCTTCGCAGTGTGGAAGTGGTAAGTGACAGGAACAATCCTGTTACAATTCTGAAAGGACTATGACATCTACAAAGCCATAAAAAACATCGACTTTGCTTGGCATGAGGTTATGGCCATCACTGCAATGGGGTTTGGAAGAATCTGAGCTTGCAGTCTGTTCCCAATTTTCGTGGATGTGAGAAGACAATGAGGAGTCCGAAGAGGTCTTTATCAATTTAGTGACCCTCAGCTGGAGCCAGATCTGCCAAAGGACAACTTCACTGAATGCCCTGCTGTGCAACACAAGGAGTTTGCTAATGAAGACCTGATGGGACTGGAGGCCCAAAGAGAGGACGAAGAGCGACAAGAGGAAGAACTAACTGAGAAACTGAAGAAATGCATGACACAGGAAACGGCCAGGGGATGTTCTTGATCTGAGGAGGCACTGTTAGTTTTTGAGGCATGGGACCTGAACACAGAACAGTACATGAAGGTTGCAGAAGCTGTTCAGAATGCAATCCAGTGCGATCATGTCATCTGTGATGAGGAAAAACAGCTACTCCCCAGACATCACTGGATTGTTTATTCAAGAGGGTAGTAGTGTTAGTTGCTCAGCCGTGTCCAACTCTTTTCGACCCCATGGACTGTAGCCCTCCAGTCTCCTGTGTCCATGGGTTTCTCCAGGTAAGAATAGTGGAGTGAATTGCCATTCCCTACTCCAGAGGATCTTCCCAACCCAGGGATCGAACCCTGCATTGCAGGCAAACTCTTTACCATTTGAGCTACAGAGAAGACCATTCAAGAGGGTAGACAGAATTAAATCCAGCAGGGAACCATAACCTGTGCATCAGTGTCAGGTGTGAGTGAAACTGCAGCATCGGACTTTACTTCCATCACCAGTCACATCCACAACTAGGCGTTGCTTTCATTTTGGCTCAGGCTCTTCATCCTTTCTGGAGCTATTTCTCCACTCTTCTCTAATAGCATATTGGGCACATATCAACTTGGGGAGCTCATCTTTCAGTGTCATATCTTTTTGCCTTTTCATACTGTTCATGGAGTTCTGAAAGCAAGAATGCTGAAGTGGTTTGCCACAGCCTTCTCCAGTGGACCACATTTTGTCAGAACTCGCCACTATGACCCATCCACCTTGGGTCATACACATCTTAAGCCCACACGTGGCATGGCTCATAGTTTCATTGAGTTAGATAAGGCTATGATCCAAGATCTTAATGACCCAGATAATCATGATGGTGTGGTCACTCACCTAGAGACAGACATCCTGGAATGGGAAGTCAACTGGGCCTTAGGAAGCATTACTACGAACAAAGCTAGTGGAGGTGATGGAATTCCAGTTGAGCTATTTCAAATCGTAAAAGATGATGCTGTGAAAGTGCTGCACTCAATATGCCAGCAAATTTGGAAAACTCACTAGTGGCCACAGGACTGGAAAAGGTCACTTTTCATTCCAGTGCCAAAGAAAGGCAATGCCAAAGAATGTTCAAACTACCACACAATTGCACTCATCTCAAATGCTAGCAAAGTAATACTGAAAACTTTCCAAGTGAGGCTTCAACAGTACATGAACCATGAACTTCCAGATGTTCAAGCTGGATTTAGAAAAGGCAGACCCACCAGAGATCAAATTGCCAACATCCATTGGATCATTGAAAAAGCAAGAGAATTTCAGAAAAACATCTACTTCTGCTTCATTGACTATGCTAAAGTCTTTGCCTGTGAATCACAACAAACTGTGGAAAATTCTTCAAGAGATGGGAATACCAGACCACTTTACCTGCCTCCTGAGAAATCTGTATGCAGGTCAAGAAGCAACAGACAGAACCGGACAAGGAACAACAGACTGGTTCCAAATTGGGAAAGGAGTACGTCAAGGCTGTATATTGTCACCCTGTTTATTTAACTTACATGCAGAGTACATCATGCGAAATGCCAGACTGGATGAAGCACAAGCTGGACTCAAGATTGCTGGGAGAAATATCAATAATCTCAGATATGCAGATGATACCACTCTTATGGCAGAAAGTGAAGAGGAACTGAAGAGCCTCTTGAAGAAAGTGAAAGAGGAGAGTGATAAACCTGACTTAAAAGTCAACATTCAGAAAACCAAGATCATGGCATCCAGTCCCATCACTTCATGGCAAACAGATGGGGACTCAATGGAAACAGTGACAGGTTTTATTTTTTTGGACTCCAAAATCACTGCAGATGGTGACTGCAGCCATGAAATTAAAAGATGCTTGCTCCTTGGAAGAAAAGCTATGACCAACCTAGACAGCATGTTAAAAAGCAGAGATATTACTTGGTCGACAAAGGTCTGTATAGTTAAAGCTACGGTTTTTCCTGCTGGACCATAAAGAAAGTTAAGTGCCAAAAAATTGGTGCTTTTGAACTGTGGCATTGGAGAAGACTTTTGAGAGTTCCCTGGACAGCAAGGATATCAAATCAGTCAATTCTAAAGGAATCAGCCTGAATATTCATTGGAAGGACTGATGCTGAAGGTGAAGTTCCAATTCTTTGACCACCTGATGTGAAGAACTGACTCATTAGAAAAGACCAAGATGCTGGGAAAGACTGAAGGCAGGAGAAGAAGGGGACGACAGAGGATGAGATGGTTGGATGATCACCGTCTAGAAGGACATGAGTTTAAGCAAGCTCTGGGAGTTGGTGATGGAGAGGGAAGCCTGGTGTGCTGCAGCCCATGTGATCACAAAAAGTCAGACACAACTGAGCAACTGAAGTGAACTGAAATTAAAAAAATTTTGAGAAGCTGAAGCAGTAGCTATATTTTCCATCTACATTTTTCTCCATAAAATACAAAATTGATTAAAGATTTAGAAAGAAAAAAGCTTTTAAATTGGATGGGAAAAAAAGCTATTCTCATTCACTTATCAGCTGTAAGATGTCCAAAATAGCATAAAGCCTTGTGGATTCAGGACACAAACAAGGATAAACAAGACCTGATTTACTGATTGGAAAATCCTGTGGAAGCTATCCATTCCTAAATAAGAAGGGGTAAAAGGAATAATAATTTTTACTTTCAGTCCTGTACATTTCTTTTTTAAATGCATAGAAGGACACTATTTTAAAAGCTGAACATTTTATGTAACACAAAGAACACAGAAAAATTCTGTCCCTAGGCAAGGCTAATGTTGTAATCAAGAGTTTAGTTAATAACTTTTTTTTCTCAAAGCTGGAAACTCCCATAAAGCAACTACTGTTGGAAAATCATTTAAACTTAAAAGAAAACTGAAGATAACTTACCACTTTTTAATTTATGCTTCCTCTCTTCTGGAAGAGAAAATCTTTTTTTTTTTTTTTTTTTTAAAAGGGAATCAAAACTAAAAGGGGTATTCCCTTAGGAAGACAAGAGAGTTAATGATTACATGAATAGGTCTGGTAGCTTTCTTCTATGTGACTCATCATCCTTTTTAGAGGCTCCAGGGGAGAATCCATTTCTTTTCTCATTCAGAGTGTTGGCAGATTTCCATTCCTTGCAGATGTAGGACTGAAATCCCTGTTTCCATGGCTGCAAGTTGAGAGCTATTCCCAGTTTCTAGAGGGTATCACACTCCTTGGCTAGTGGCCCCCTTCCTCCATTTCCAAAGCCAGCAACAGGAGATGGAGTCCCTCACACACTCAAGTCCCTGCTTCTTCTTTTGTTGTATCTTTCTGACTGTTCTGTCTTCCTCTCTTAAGCACCCATATGATTACACTGGTTCCACTTAATGAATGTCTGTATATATTTTAAGGTCCATAACCTTAATTCCAATTGCAACTTTCCTTTTGGGAAGTAATGTAAAACATTCACAGGTTCAAAAGTTTAGAGCATGGACATTCGTGGGGTGCATGGGGCATTATTCTGCTTACCATATTAGCCAAAAGGTGTGGCAGACTTGAATGCAGGGGAGAGTGCCCTGGAAAACACTGGTTTTTAGATGCAGCTGGAGACAAGGTTCAAGATGGAAATTCAGTAGGAGACTAAGCAGAAGTTTCAAGAAAAGATTTTTTAGAGCTACTGTATGATTCTGCAACCCCACTTCTGAGCAAATATCAGGAAAAGATAAAAACTCTAACTGAAAAAGATACACACATCCCAATATTGATAACATCACTATTTACAATAACCAAGATGTGAAAGCAACATAAGTGTTCATCAACAAATGGATAAAGATGTGCAATGAAGTATTACTCCGTTATACAAATGAATGAAATAGTGCCATTTGCAGCAACATGGATGACCTAGACAATATCATACTAAGTCAGTCAAAGACAAATATATATCACTTACATGTGGAATCTAAAAAATAATACAAATGAATCTATTTATAAAACAGAAACAGACTCACAGACATAGAAAACAAACTTATGGTTAACAAAAGGAAAAGGAAGGAGGAGGAGGGACAAATTAGGAATATGGGATTAAGAGATATACATTACTATATATAAAATATGTAAGCAATAAGGATTTACTATGTAACACAGGGAGCAATATTCATTATTTGTAACAACTTATAATGGAAAATAATCTGAAAATATATATACATAACTGAATCACTCGGCTGTATACCTGAAACTAACAAAATATTGTAATGCAACTGTGTTGCTGTTGATTAGTCCCTAAATCATGTTGGACTCTTTTAGGACTCCATGGACTGTTGCAGGCCAGGCTCCTCTGTCAATGGGATTACCCAGGCAAGAATACTGGAGTGGGTTGCCATTTCCTTCTCCAGGAGATCTTCCTGACTCAGGGATCAAACCCACATCTCCTGCATTGGCAGGAGGATTCTTTACAACTGAGCCATACTTCAATTAAAAAAAAAAAAAAGAGATTTTTAAGAAAGAGAAAACAGTTGACTTTCAAGGACCACAAAAAAGTCAAGTTACATAAGACATAAAGAGAATCTTTTGAACTTGGTTATATAAGAATAACCAATACCTCATGACAGCTCCACCAGAGAAAGAACTTGACATCAGTAGGTTAAAGAGAAAATGGGAAAAAGGATGGGATCCTTACTAAAAGGACGAAATGACAATGATGGTAATGGTGGTGGTGGTTAGCCCACTAGTGCTGCCGTAACAGATGGTACACACTGGGTGGCCTAAACAACAGAAACTCATTTTCTCAAAGTCCTGGAGGCTGGAAGTTCAAGATGTCAACAGGTTTTGTTTCCTTTGAGGCCTCTCTCCTTGGCTTGCAGATGGCCATTTTTTTTCTCTGCATCCTCCCGGTTCTTTTTCTTTATGCACTTGCCCCTGGTGTCTCTCTCTTTTCTTGCAAGGACACTGTTCCCATTGGATTAGGGCCTCCACCCTCATAACTTCATTTAACCTCAATTATCTCCTTAAAGGCCTGATCGCCAAATACAGTCACAATGGGGTTTAGGGCTTCAAGCTTTGATATAAATCATGAGGGGATGCAACTCAGCTTATAACTATGAAGATGACAATGATGACAATGATTGTTGCTGACATTTATGAAGTGCTAACTGTATGCCAGGTATAATACTAAACACTTCACATGCATTGTCATTTGATTCTCAAAGGAACCCTATAAGGGGCCATTATTTCTTTCATTTTATCATGTGAAAAGCTGAAGCAAAATCATACAAGGGGCAGAGCTTAAACTTGAACCTTAGTCTTTCAGCTTAAACCCATGTTTTCAAACATGATGCTATGTCTACTTTTTACATAGCTGTAATGGAAAGGAAACAAATAAGACAGCATCCAGGTAAGAATATGAAAATGAGGAAGGTTTTGGTTTTTTCCTTTGCTTTTGTCTTGTTTTTACTAGCCCAAAGCTAAGAACAGCTTGAAAAACAAGGTAATATACTAAATAGAAAAAAGTCCAGAGAAAAAGGGAGCAGTTGAAGACAGAGTCTACTGTTCCACTTTTAGCTTCTGCCCTGATTCTGATAAAAACTGAAAAATAAAACTTATATTACACAGCTAGTTAAATCACTCTACAAATAAATCTTAACTACCTATCATGTGACAGGCACTGTACAAGAATCTCGTAATAGTGAGCAAAATCCAGAAATTGTCCTTGTCCTTATAATACTTAAAGTTTAGTGGAGAAGGTAGTACTAATTAAACCATCAGAAAAGGTTATATAATAATAAACTGAGATAAGTGCTATGAGTGAAAAGAACATACTCCTAAGGGAACACATAATAAAAGAACCTGTTATAGATTCTATATAGAGGATGTACTACTAAAGGCTACTCTAAAAAGAGAGCTAATACTGGGCTCAAAGCAGAAGGATGAGTAATATGTGCAATGGGGAAGGGGACGGGTAATATTCTGGGCACAGGGAAGAGCAAGGCAAAGGCCCTGAGGGACGTGTGGGAGGACTATGGCATACCTGAGGAACTGAAAGGAGGTTAGCACGGCTGGTGCTGAACTAACAAAGGGCAGAATAGGGGAAGATGAAACTGGGAAGGCATGCAGGGCTATAACAACAGATTTGGTCTTAATCTTAAAGGCTGCTGGAGTATTTTAAGAGTATCACAAAGACACAAGATTAGATCTGCCTTTAAAAGTCCCTCTGGCTCCACAAACCAGACTAGGAGGAATAGAGAACGGATGCAGGGTGATCAATTCAGAGACTGCTGCAGACGCCCATGTTTCCAGCTTGCACAGCTGGTTGTTAACTGATGGCTGACGGTGCCATACGCTCGGATCAGGTGCCTGCAGAAGGAAAGATTTCAGGAGTTTTGTTTTGGATACATTTAGTTTGAGGTGCCTCTTAATTACTCAAATACAGGTGGCGAATAAGCAGTTTATATACAGGTAAAAATTGAGAGGTCTAGATCAGAAACATAATTTGGGAACAACTGATGTATATATGCATAATTACTGAAGCATGACCATTGACTACAATGCTTAAGATACAGCTAGTGATACAGAAGATACAGGATAGAAAGTGATAAAGGCTTGCCTAGGTCTTAATCTTGAAGATATACACAGTTAATTAACAGGGAGAAAACGATGAGCCTGCAAAGAAGGAATAGCAAAAGAGACAGGAGGAAAATCATGAGTACAAGATCACAGAAACCAAAGGAAGAGAGTATCAAGGAGGAGGGCTTCAAGTGCTGCTGATAGACACCAATTCACAGATTACCAGAGTGGAAAGGGAACTTAGAAATTGTCCAGTGCCCCATTATCTCCCAAATTATGGAATTAAGATTCAGATAATATGCTAGCTAACCAGTAGAATCTAGATTAAACCCTTAACTCCTAATGCATGGGCCAATACTCTTTTCATACACTTATTTGCCTGATGACTATTACTTGACTCAGCTTTTCTTTTTTAATTAAATCACCTCTATTACTTTAGTCTTTCACCAAACCTCTGGCTACTTCTGAAGCTTCTCTACATCAATAAATCATAATCCATTCTAAAAGAAGCCTTCACTAAACATTAAATTAGAACATTGATCTGGCTCTGCAACCAGAAAATAAGTCACCACCCACTCCTTTACTCCTCCCCCATTCACTCACTCCCGCCACCACTAGTAAAGCTATCACACACCAGTGTCTCAGCATAGCATCCTACACTCTTTGCATTCAAAGGAAAGACTGATTAACTGGGAAACTATTGGAAGAGAGAACTGGAACCTAACACTTTGACTATCAAGTTAGCATACTCAGTCATCCTCTCTTGTCCAGGTAAAATGAAAACTTCAGCCCCAGAGAAATGAAAGGAAGGGGAAAAAAGGAAGGTAAGGGTACAAAACAATAATAATACTGTTTTGCATATTTGCAATTTGCTAAGAAAGCTGCTAAGTGAGTAGGTCAAACAACTAACAGGGAGGGAGCACAGCTGCACCCATCAGCAGAAAACTGGATTAAAGACTTACTGAGCATGGCCCTGCCCACCAAAGCCAAGACTCAGTTTTTCCCACACAGCCAGTCCCTCCCATCAGGAAGCTTGCACAAGCTTCTTATCCTCATTTATCAGAGGACAGATAGAAGAAGCAAGAACTACAGTCCCCATGGCCTCCAGAAGAAAAACCACAATGACAGAAAACTAACCAAAATGATACCATGGATCCCAGCTTTGTGTAACTCAATGAAACTTTGAGCCATACTGTACACGGCCACACAAGACTGACAGGTCATGCCGGAGAGTTCTGACAAGATGTAGCCTGCTGGAGAAGGAAATGGCAAACCACTTCAGTATTCTTTCCTTGAGAACCCCATGAACAGTATGAAAAGGCAAAAAGATATGACAGTGGAAGATGAGCCCCCAGGATGATAGCTGTCCAATATGCTACTTGGGAAGAGCAGAGAAACAGCTCCACAAAGAATGAAGAGGTTGGGCCAAAACAGAAACAACAGCCAGTTGTGGATATGTCTGGTAGTGAAAGTAAAGTCCGATACTGTAAAGAACACTGTATAGGAACCTGGAATGTTAGGTCCATGAATCAAGGTAAAGTGGATGAAGTCAAGCAGGAGATGGCAAGAGTGAACATCGACATCTGAGCAATCAGTGAAAAGGTGAATTTAATTCAGAAGACCATTATATCTACTACTGTGGGCAAGAATCCCTTAGAATCTAAGAAATGGAGTAGCTCTCACAGTCAACAAAAGAGTCCAAAATGCAGTACTTTGGTGCAATCTCAAAAACAACAGTATGATCTCAGTTTATTTCCAAGGCAAACCAGTCAACATCACAGTAGTCCAAGTCTATGCCCCAACCACCAACGCTGAAGCAGCTTAAGTAGAACGGTTCTATGAATACTCCCAACACCTTCTAGAACTAACACCAAAAAGAGATGTCCTTTTCATGATAGGGACTGGAATGCAAAAGTTGGAAGTTAGGAGATACCTGGAGCAATAGGAAAGTTAGGACTTGGAGTACAAAATGAAGCATGACAAAGGCTAACAGAGTTTTGCCAAAAGAACACACTGGTCATAGCAAACACCCTTTCCAACAACACATAAGACAACTCTACACATGGACAACACCAGATGGTCAATATCGAAGTCAGACTGATTATATTCTTTGCCGCCGAAGATGGAGAAGCTCTACAGAGTCAGCAAAAACAAGACCAAGAGCTGACTATGGCTCAGATCATGAACTCCTTGTCGCAAAATTCAGACTTAAACTGAAGAAAGTAGGGAAAACCACTAGACCATTCAGGTATGACCCTAAATCAAATCCCTTATGATTATACAGTGGAAGTGACAAATGATTCAAGAGATTAGATCTGATAGACAGAGTGCCTGAAGAACTATGGACAGAGGATTGTGACATTGTACAGCAGGTAGTAACCAAAACCATCTCCCCCCAAAAAGAAATGCAACAAGGCAAAATGGTTGTCTGAGGAGGCCTTACAAACAGCTGAGAAAAGAAGAGAAGGTAAAGACAAAGGAGAAAAGGAAAGATACACCCATTTGAATGCAGAGTTCCAAAGAATAACATGGACATATAAAAAAGCCTTCCTCAGTAATCAATGCAAAGAAATAGAGGAAAACAATAGAATGGGAAAGACTAGCGTTCTCTTCAAGAAAATTAAGAAATACCAAGGGAATGTTTCATGCAAAGATGGGCACAATAAAGGATAGAAATGATATGGACCTAATAGAATCAGAAGATATTAACAAGAGGTGGCAAGAATACACAGAAGAACTATGCAAAAAAGGTCTTAATGACTCAGATAACCACGATGGTGTGATCACTCACCTAGAGACAGACATCTTGGAATGTGAAATCAAGTGGGCCTTAGGAAGCATCACTACGAACAAAGCTAATGGAGATGATGGAATTCCAGTTGAACTATTTTAAATCCTAAAAGATGATGCTGTGAAAGTGCTGCATTCAATATGCCAACAAATTTGGAAAACTTACCAGTGGCCACAGGACTGGAAAAGGTCAGTTTTCATTCCAATCCCAAAGAAAGATGATGCCAAAGAATGCTCAAACTACTGTACAATTTCACATGCTAGCAATGTAATTGCTCAAAATCTTCAAGCTAGGATTCAACAGTACATGAACCAAGAACTTCCAGATGCACAAGTTTGATTTAGAAAAGGCAGAGGAACCAGAGATCAAATTGCTGACATCCACTGGATCACAGAAAAAGTAAGACAATTCCAGAAAAACATCTACTTCGGCTTCACTGACTACACTAAAGCCTTTGACTATGTAGATCACAACAAACTGAAAAATTCTTAACAAGATGGGAATAACAGGCCACACTACCTAGTCCTGAGAAACTTGTACACAGGTCAAGAAGCAACAATCCGAACCAGACACAGAACAATGGACTGTTTCAACATTGAGAAAGGAATGTGTCAAAGCTGTATGTTGTCACCCTGCTTGTTTAACAGGGTGTATGTATGAATTGAACTGTATGTATGCATATGTATGATGTATACACACATGATGCATATGCAGAGTACATCATTCAAAATGCCAGGCTGGATGACTCACAAGCTGGAATCAAGATTGCTGGGAGAAACATCAACAACCTCAGATATGCAAATGATACCACTCTAACAGCAGAAAGTGAAGAGGAACTAAAGAGCCCTTCATGAGGGCGAAAAGAGGAGATGAAAAAGCTAACTTGAAACTCAACATTAAAAAAACAAAGATCGTAACACCCAGTCCCATCACTTCATGGCAAATAGATGGGGAAAAAATGGAAAGTGACACACTTTATTTTCTTGGGCTCCAAAATCACTGCAGACAGTGACTGCAGCCATGAAATTAAAAGACGCTTGCTTCTTGGAAGGAAAGCTATAACAAACCAAGACAATGTATTAAAAAGCAAAGACATCACTTTGCCGACAAAGGACCATACAGTCAAAGCTATGGTTTTTCCAGTAGTCGTGTATCGTTCAATGTGAGAGCTGGACCATAAAGAAGCCTGAAAGTTGAAGAATTGATGCTTTCAAACTGGTGCTGGAGAAGGCTCTTGACAGTCCTTTAGACAGCAAGGAGATCAAACTAGTCAATACTAAAGGAAATCAACCCTGAATATTTATTGGAAGGACTGAAGTGGAAGCTCCAATATTTTGGCCTTCTGATACGAAGAACTGACTCATTGGTAAAGACCCTGATGCTGGAAAAGATTGAGGGCAGGTGGAGAAGGGGACGACAGAGGATGAGATGGTTGGATGGCACCACTGACTCAAAGGATATGAGTTTGAGCAAACTCCAGGAGATAGTGAATGATGGGGAAGCCTGGCATGCTTCAGTCCATGGGGTTGCAAAGAGTTGGACATAACCTAGCGAATGAACAAGAGTATATCTTAAAATTTTTCATTTCAAGGAAAAAAAGCTATATATTGTGGTGATATTTACTAGACTTATTTTGGTGATCATTTTGCAATGTATACAAATACCAAATCATTATGTCTTATACTTCAAATCTCGACTTATTCTCACACACACACTTTATGCAAGGCAAATAAATAGGATATAAAAGATAAATCAGACAAGGTTCTTGTCTCAGATAAAACCTCTCAAATTTAACAATCACCATCATCATTTTAACATCTATAGGAAAGTAGGTTCTGATTTCCTAACCAATGTTCCATCAACAATCCTTTTCCTAATTTTATAAATGTTAGTGATACACACTTAACTCATATTTAGCCATCAGTTTATTCTGTATCCCTCATCCCTCTCTGTCAGACATGCACAAACATAGTAGTTCTCCACTTCATATTTGTATAGTTTACTTGTTTATTCTCTTAAGTATGTCCCTTTTGCCCTTAATGCTACTGAACTTCACACTAATCCATTTCTCTAAATTGCCAGTCACTGAGTAGTTTAGTTATCCACACAATCTGGAATGTCCTGAATATGTAATGAGTGTACTGAATGGCAAATAAAAGACATTTCTTTTTCCCTAAAAAAGGAAAAAAATCAATTGAGAACAATTGAGAATATAAACAAAAAGCCACTTAATTCTAAGCTTTTAGAGAAACAAGAAAGGTGCAACTCACAATCTTTAAATTTAAAACCAAGAAATGTCGAAGTAACTTTTTAAAAACAAATTTTACAAATATCTTAAAAAATTCAATTCCATATTACAATAAAAATGAAAGAGGATAGAGAAAGATGGAGAGATGAATAAATTCTGAAATAAAAACAAGAGAAAGAGAAGGGAAGATAGTTCAAAAATTAAAAGAACTTTGGACTTTCCAAAGCAAATATCTGCTATGAGGTTCTTCCCTTGCACCATGAGCACAGAGCTAACAGGAAAAAGTCACTATTGCTGCTGTTTACAAATTTTAATTCAAAACACAGGGGGAAAGTTACTTCTGCAGCAAAGACTATGTGCCTGCTGCGTTTGTGTGTGTATATTAATAGGCAGGAAATTCCTACTCTCTTTTTTCATCTTTTAAATACTTTCTCTTGGCCCAGGGTGAAAAACAGAAATGAATTTCTTTAAACATATATATCAGCAATGATTAATTCTTAGAATTATGAAACTCAGTAAAACCGTAAGTATTAACATATATATTTTACCAACTTTCTATTTCACTCAAAGATAAAATCTTTCTTCAAAGCAGTAATGTTCCCTGTGGAAACCTCCACCTCTAGCAGTTACAGGAAGCTCTACCTTATCTGGTAACCAGACTCAAGTAATTCACTCATTAAAGGTCCTATCTACAGTACTCCACATGTCATAATCTTTCTTTTTTAAGAATACAAACAGAAATTTACAATACCATGTGGAAAATAGATAGCCAATGGGAATTTGTTGTATGACTCAGGAAACTCAAACAGGGACTTTGTGACAATCTAGAAGGGTGGGATGGGAGGGAGATGGGAGGGAGGTCTGGGAG
This sequence comes from Cervus canadensis, assembly GCF_019320065.1. NCBI lineage: Eukaryota > Metazoa > Chordata > Mammalia > Artiodactyla > Cervidae > Cervus > Cervus canadensis. The sequence continues at coordinate 27,805,028 of NC_057411.1, read as the reverse complement.
GGAGGGGACATGGGTGTACCTATGGCTGATTCTTGTTGATGTATGACAGAAAACCACAACATTCTGTAACACAATTACCGTTCAATTAAAAAAAAGATTACAAACAAAGCCATCGTTATGACAAGTTTGGGTTTTTAAAATATAAATAATCTCAACTCTAAGATGAAAAGGCATTTATACTAACTAAAGCATTCATGAGAGCCACACCAGAAACTCATGGCTAAATTCTAAATGAAATTTGGTTCTACTTAATCTTATGGTACAGAATGCACCTTGTTCTTATGAGCAATTAGCATCCTGTTCATCAAGGTGTCCTGTCCAACTATCTCAGAAGGGATTCCCTAATTTTCCAACACAGCTGTTATCCATAATTGTCAGCATACCACAAGAAGCTTCTGAAGAGAGAAAAGAACACTGCCACAGAACAGCTTTGAATATTATGGATAAAAACCTAAATGGGCTGTTATCAAAGTTCAAGAAGAAACTTTTTTCTGAAGGTTTAAAACAAACAAACAAAAAACCCTTAGTAGCAGAGACTGCCTCAGGGGAAGATACTGTGGGTTTTTTTTGCATGTCTGAATTATTTTTAAACCACGTGTGTATATACACACATGCATGTATATCACAATGAAAGCCAGTATAACACAATGAATTTCTGGATCCAGAATACCTCAGGTCAAATGCCATCTCATCCACCTTCTAGCTATGTGACTACTTACTAACCATGTGACACTGGATGTATTTCTTACTTCTCTGTATCCAATTTCATCACCTGTCAAACGGTGATAATAATAGTTTCCCCTCACTGGGTTGAGAAGAATCAATGAGCTAATAGATAAGAGTCTGGTGCACAGTAGGCACCATATAAATATTAGATATCACTATTTTTAACTTTTGGAGTTAATTTTAGACTTATAGAAAGTTGCAAAAATATTCTTAGGATAAGGATAAGGATAAGGAAAGGTATCCTTATCTCATCACTTCCCTTCCCCTAATGCTAACATCTTATATTACCATACCACAATTTTCAAGAACAGGAAACAAACATTGGTACAATTTTGTTAAGAAAATAACACACTTTAAATTCCACCAATTTTTCCACTAACTGTCCAGGACCCATACTAATTCAGTTATTTCTACTTAGTTTCCAAGTGTGACAGCTTCTCCTTGCAGACACAAGCTTAACCAATGATCAAAGTAAATATAACTAGTCATAAAATGTATCAACAACATAAGCTCCTTGATATGATACACTAAAAAGGATATAACAGCATTTGGTTGTTTTCTTGCCAAAAATGCATAACTTCATTCCAGTTATGAGAAACTAGAAGATAGGCCAAAATTGAGACACATTCTATAAAATAACTGATAAGTATGCTTCACAAGTATCACTATTATTTAACTTTTTAAAAATTAAAAGTAAATTATCTTTTTAAATCAGTATCTGTATGTCATGACATCCCAAAGTTTGGGTAACTTTTCTTTAATTCTAATTTGCAGGTAGTTCCCCACTGATCTATGGAACCTAATTCAAAATTCATCTGAAGACCCACTATTTTGTACCAAGATGATTTTCTTCATGACAGAGCCTGTATTTCAAGTTCATTAAGAGGTAACTCTATTTTAGCAGGCTACCTTATAAACCTAACTAACCTAATATATATCATTTTTCTAGGGAGAAATGTATTATAGGTCTCAACTAGAAATGTCAGGAATACATCTCTTTCCTTTATTCACTCTGTCCCCAACATGATGGGCAACAGGAACTCTGCCTCTTTCCTGGTCTATCTGAATACATCCAGCACACCCTTGGTGGTGCTGGTTTAGTTGCTCAGTTAGGACTGACTCCTGCGACCCCAAGGACTGTAACCCACCAGGCTCCTATGTCCATGGGATTTCCCTTTACTCTACTGCTACTAAACAACAATGCTGGCTCTTGGCAATTCCCAGGACCACTCCCCCTTTACTTTAAAACTGCTTCTCTTTTCCCTTTCCCTAATCCTTGGACTTCTAGCAATTTAAGGCCTATTTCTGGAGCCCTCAGTTTTGGCAATATGTTCACATGCCTCTCTTCTGAGGCTTTCCAGACTCAGACCTGGACTCTGCATATTCCTCAGATTTTGAGAAGATGCCACAGATGTAAGTAAAAGTCTGCCTCCACTAGTTTAACTCTTACAGAGTGTCATCTACTAGCTGGGCTGATCCTTGGTATTCTCCCAAATATGTAAATTCAGACTGAGAGATTCCGGAAGGGACCTGGGATGAGGACAGGTACCAACTAGCACTCTAGAAAGGATTAAGAATGTAGGCTAGAGAAAAAAATGTTAGTGGAATGGAGGGATGGGAATAAGAGAGCAGGACTGTAATAGCACCAGTGTCCTAAAGTAGTTTCCTTGCCCTATTCCATCCTTCCCTGTTTTTCCCAGAAGACTCTAAGGTCTTCATATGGTACAAATTCCCAGGGACAAGGACTGCTGGCTGCCTAGTGCACTGACGTCAACTATTGCCTCCAACCAGAGTTTCTGTCCACCTCAACTAATTGTGAAAAAGAATACAGACTCCTCAGAAGCAGGAGGCTTAACTCCAAAACCTGAAACATCAGAGAACTCCTGGGAACTCCAGGGAACATTAATAGACAAGAGCTCATCCAAAATCCTCCATACCTACACTGAAACCAACCTCCACCCAAGAGCCAACAAGTTCCAGAGCAAGACATACCATGCTAATTCTCCAGCAAAGCAGGAATACAGCCCTGAGCATTAAAAGACAGGCTGCCCAAAGCCATACCAAACCCACAGACACCCAAAATTCACTACTGGACACTTCACTGCACTCCAGACAGAAGAGATCCAGCTCCATCCACCAGAAGACCGAGGCAAGCTCCCTTAACCAGGAAACCTTGACAAGCCATTCATCCAACCCCGCCCCGAAGAGAGCAGGCTCCACAATAAAGAGGAACCACAAACTTCCAGCTTATAGAAAGGGCACCCCAAACACAGCAATCTAAACAAAATGAAAAGGCAGAGAAATATTCAGCAGGTAAAGGAACATGATAAATGCCCATCAAACCAAACAAAAGAGAAGGAGATAGGGAGTCCACCTGAAAAAGAATTTAAAATAATGATAGTAAAGATGATGCAAAATCTTGAAAACAAAATAAGAGTTACAGATAAATAGATTAGAGACAAGGATTGAGAAGATGCAAGAAATGAATAATGCAATAACTGAGACCAAAAGCACTCTGGAGGGAGCCAACAGTAGAATAACCGAGGGAGAAGATAAGTGAGGTGGAAGAGAGAATGGTGGAAATAAATGAAGCAGAGAGGAAGAAAAAAAAGAATTAAAAGAAATTAGGACAACCTCAGAGACCTCTGGGACAATGTTAAATGCCCCAACATTTGAATCATAGGAGTCCCAGAAGAAGACAAAAAGAAAGGGCATGAGAAAATACCTGAGGAGATTACAGTTGAAAACTTCCTTAAAATGGGGAAGGAAACAGCCACCCAAGCCCAAGAAACCCAGAGAGTCCCAAACAGGATAAACCCAAGGTGAAACACCCCAAGACACATATTAACCAAACTAACGAAGATCAAACACAAAGAGCAAATATGAAAAGCAGCAAGGGAAAAGCAACAAATAACACACAAAGGGATCCCCATAAAGCTAACAACTGATCTTTCAATAGAAACTCTTCAGGCCAGAAGGGAATGGCAGGACATACTTAAAGTGATGAAAGAGAAAAACCTGCAACCCAGATTACCATACCCAGCAAGGATCTCATTCAAATATGAAGGAGAAATCAAAAGCTTTACAGACAAGCAAAACCTGAGAGAATTCAGCACCACCAAACCAGCTCTTCAACAAATGCTAAAGGATCATCTCTAGACAGGAAGCACAGAAAAGGTTTATAAACTCAAACCCAAAACAACAAAGTAAATGGCAATGTGATCATACTTATCAATAATTACCTTAAATGTAAATTGGTTGAATGTCCCAACTGAAAGACAAAGACTGACTTAACGGATACAAAAACAAGACCCCTACATACTCTGTCTGCAAGAGACCCACCTCAAACCAAGGGACACATACAGACTGAAAGTGAAGGGATGGAAGAAGATATTTCATGCAAATGGAAACCAAAAGAAAGCAGGAGTCGCAATACTCATATCAGATAAAATAGACTTTGAAATAAAGGCCATGAAAAGAGACAAAGAAGGGCACTACATAATGATCAAAGGATCAATCCAAGAAGAAGATGTAACAATTATAAATACATATACACCCAACATAGGAGCACCTCAATTCATAAGGCAAATGTGAATAGTATGAAAGGGGAAATTAACAGTAACACAATAATAGTGGGAGACTTTAATACCCACTCATACCTATGGATAGATCAACCAAATAGAAAATTAGCAAGGAAACACAAACTTTAAATGATACAATGGCCCAGTTAGACCTAATTGATATCCATAGGACATGTGACCCCAAAACAGTGAATTTCACCTTTTTTCTCAAGTGCACACGGAACATTTTCCAGAACAGATCACATCCTGGGCCATAAATCTAGCCTTAGTAAATTAAAAAAAACTGAAATCATTTCAAGTATCTTTTCTGATCACAATGCAGTAAGATTAGATGTCAACTACAGGAAAAAAACTATTAAAAATACAAACATATGGAGGCTAAATAACACGCTTCTGAATAACCAACAAATCATGGAAGAGATCAAAAATGAAGTCAAAATAAGCCTAGAAACAAATGAAAATACGACAACCCAAAACCTATGGGATTCACTAAAAGCAGTGCTAAGGGGAAGGTTCACAGCATTACAAGCTTACCTCAAGAAACAAGAGAAAAATCAAATAAATAACCTAACTTTACACCTAAAGCAACTTGAGAAAGAAGAAATGAAGAACCCCAAGGTTAGTAGAAGGAAAGAAATCATAAAAATTAAGGCAGAAATAAATGAAAAAGAAACAAAGGAGACCACAGCAAAAATCAACAAAACTAAAAGCTGGTTCTTTGAGAAGATAAATAAATTAAACAAACCATTAGCAAGACTCATCAAGAAAAAAAGGGGAAAAAACAACAAAATTAGAATTTAAAATGGAGAAATCACAACAGACAACACAGAAATACAAAGGATCATAAGAGACTACTATCAGCAACTATATGCCAATAAAATGGACAACTTGGAAGAAATGAATGAATTCTTAGAAAATCTTAACAGTCCCATCACAAGCACAGAAACTGAAACTGTAATAAAAAATCTTCCAACAAACAAAAGCCCAGGACCAGATGGCTTCATGGCTGAATTCTACCAAAAATTTAGAGAAGAGCTAACACCTATCCTACTCAAACTCTTCCAGAAAATTGCAGAGGAAGGTAAACTGCCAAACTCATTCTATGACCCCACCATCACCCTAATACCAAAACCAGACAAAGATGCCACCAAAAAAGAAAACTACAGGCCAATATCACTGATGAACATAGATGCAAAAATCTTCAACAAAATTCGAGCAAACAGAATCCAACAACATATTAAAAAGGTCATACACCATGACCAAGTGGGCTTTATCCCACGGATGCAAGGATTCTTCAATATTCGCAAATCAATCAATGTGATATACCACATTAACAAATTGAAAGATAAAAACCATATGATTATCTCAATAGATGCAGAAAAAGCCTTTGACAAAATTCAACATCCATTCAAGAACTCTCCATAAAGCAGGCATAGAAGGAACACACCTCAACATAATAAAAGCTATATATGATAAACCCACAGCAAACATTATCCTCAATGGTGAAAAATTGAAAGCATTTCCCCTAAAGTCAGGAACAAGACAAGGGTGCCCACTCTCACCACTACTACTCAACATAGTTTTGGAAGTTTTAGCCAGAGCAATCAGAGAAGAAAAAGAAATAAAAGGAATCCAGATTTGAAAAGAAGAAGTGAAACTATCACTGTTTGCAGATGATATGATTCTCTACATAGAAAACCCTAAAGATACCACCAGAAAATTACTAGAGCTAATCAGTGAATATAGTAAAGTTGCAGGATATAAAATTAATACAAAGAAATCCCTTGCCTTCCTATACACTAACAATGAGAAAATATAAAGAGAAATTAAGGAAACAATCCCATTCACCATTCCAACGAAAAGAATAATTAGGAATAAATCTACCTAAAGAAACAAAAGACCTATATATAGAAAAGAATAAAATAATTAGGAATAAATCTACCTAAAGAAACAAAAGACCTATATATAGAAAACAATAAAACACTGATGAAATAAATCAAAGATGACACAAATAGATGGAGAAATATACTGTGTTCATGGATCAGTAAGAATCAACATAGTGAAAAATGAGTATACTACACCCAAAGCAATCTATAGATTCAGTGCAATCCCTATCAAGCTACCAGTGGTATTTTTCACAGAACTAGAACAAATAATTTCACAGTTTGTATGGAAATACAAAAAACCTCAAATAGCCAAAGAAGCCTTGAGAAAGAAGAATGGAACTGGAGGAATCAACCTGCCTATACTACAAAGCTACAGTCATCAAGACAGTATGGAACAGGCACAAAGAATGAAATATAGATCAATGGAACAAAATAGAAAGCCCAGAGATAAATCCATGTACCTATGGACACCTTATCTTTGACAAAGGAAGCAAAATATATAATGAAGAAAAGACAATCTCTTTTAACAAGTGGTGCTGGAGAAAATGATCAACCACCTATAAAAGAATGAAACTAGAACACTTTCTAACACCATATACACAAATAAACTCAAAATGGATTAAAGATCTAAATGTAAGACCAGAAACTATAAAATTCCTAGAGGAAAACATAAGCAAAACACTGTCTGACAGAAATCACAGCAAGATCCTCTATGATCCACCTCCCAGAGTAATGGAAATAAAAGCAAAAATAAACAAACGGGACCTAATTAAACTTAAAAGCTTTTGCATAACAAATAATCAAGGAAACAGTACTGCACACGATCCGCAGCAAATCCCATCTCTGCTGGGCATAACACTGAGGAAACCAGATTGAAAGAGACGTGTACCGCCAGTGTTCATCACAGCATGTTAAATAGCCAGGACATGGGAGCAACCTAGATGCCCATCAGCAGATGAATGGATAAGGAAGCTGTGGTACATATACACCATGGAATATTACTCAGCCGTTAAAAAGAATTCATTTGAATCAGTTCTAATGAGATGGATGAAACTGGAGCCCCCTATACAGAGTGAAGTGAGCCAGAAAGATAAAGACCATTACAGCATACTAACACATATATATGGAATTTAGAAATATGGTAACGACAACCCTATATGCAAAAACAGAAAAAGAGACACAGAAGTACAGAACAGACTTTTGAACTCTCTGGGAGAAGGTGAGGGTGGGATGATTTGAGAGAATAGCACTGAAACATGTATATTACCATATGTGAAACAGATCGCCAGTCCAAGTTTGATGCATGAAACAGGGCACTCAAAGCTGGTGCACTGGGACAAACCAGAGGGATGGGATGGGGAGGGAGATGGGAGTGGGGTTTAGGATGGGGGACACATGTACACCCATGGCTGATTCATGTCAATGTATGGCAAAAGCCACCACAATACTGTAAAGCAATTAGTCTCCAATTAAAATTAATTAATTAATTAAAAAAAAGAATACAGACTTCTTCCCTTTTTCTCTTTCCTTGTAATAAGCCAAGTTTTCCAATGGTTACTACTAGTAGTCATGATGGGAAAATAAGAGTAAAAACATTACTAACAAAGGTTAAGTTTTAAGAAGTCACAATAATCATTCTCCTGGTATTCAATGAAATATAAATTAAATGGGATTCTAGACTTTGTCAAGGTTTTCTGATTTCTCTCACCAGACAACTCAGATTCTATTTATATCCTGAATTGTTCCATATTTAGTCCTCTTCTTCAATACTCTTGAGCTTTCTCTTTTCTAGGGAGGTCTGGATCTGGAGTTAACAGTCAAACCTCTGAGATTGCCTTTCACGTCCCTGTTTCATCACAGAAGAAGGAATTCAAGTAGGCGTTTTCACTGCTGCTGCCCTCTGACTCTAGTAATTATTAAATGTGTTAAATGACTCAGGAAATGTTACATAATTTGTGGAATGTAACTCTTTCTGCATACCTTTAAAAAGATGATACTGGTGCTCTTACAGAATTGCTGCAAGGACTAGTGAGACACTAGGTGCAATACCTGGCACATGGCAGGCACCCAACAAATGATGACAATTATCATGGTCTCCATCACCACCCTGCTGCCTCCAGCTGGCACAGGTGCAAGGTTGAGAGGGAGGAAACCAGAGCTGAGGAGTGAGCTGTTTCCCCCACCACACCTCTTACTGCTCACCTACACACACATTAAAAGACTACAGAAGCAAGAATCATGGCAAGTAAGCTAGATTACTTTTGTTGGCTTTTTATTAAAAAGGGAAAAAGCATTCAACATAATCTATAAAATAAAAACAATACACAGCCTATCTAAATATTTTTAAGTGTTGTTCTTGTTTTGACTCCAAGACATTCATTTATTCTAAGTATCAAAATAACATAAGAAATAAAATATCTGTACTAAAAAAGGCCCTTCCAGTTCTTTTCTTCACATTCCTCATTATATCTCCTATTTTAAAACATTACATTTTAAGTTTAAATTGGCAAGCCATGTGTACTGAAATGCTTCTTACAAATCACCATTTTAGATGTCCTATTTCTAAACAACACAAACAAATCCAGTGCAACTTCATACCTTACATACATAGCTCCTCTAACATTCACATGCAGGACTCATCTCTCCAGGCAAGATCTTTTGGTGCACACTCTTTCCAACTAGCTCTGAATAGTATCTGCCAGATCTCTTCTTTCCTCTCCTTCAGCTTTTCTGAGTAGCAGAAAACCTGAATTAACGATAATAAGGGAGACTACTGCACCATTTGTCTTCCTTTTATTGAATCAAGCTTCTTTCAGTTAGCTGTTTGTAAAGTTGCTCATAGCTAATATCTCACATGTTTCCATCCCCTAACAATAAGCATGTTGTTTTCCAACTTGGAAAATTAACACGAACGTCCACATTGACCTGGCAGTTGTAGACTGCAGTCATTTTCCAGGCGGCCAATTTAAGGCCATGAATAGAGATGCCTTTGTTGTGAGAAAAATGATGTCTTTGAAGTTTATGGTGATGCTGAAGCTGCTTTATACAACCCACTGCTCCTGGCTCAAATAGCAGCAAACATTCTGTGAGGAATACAGAGGACATGGAAAAGAGGGTTGATAATCTGTTCAGTGAGATAACAGAACTGAGATAATAGAACTTCTTCTGTCTTCTAAATTTTAACATATGAGGTCTTAAAATCATACCTAAAATTCTAAAGGAAAGCAATTCACTTTCAAACCCATGTTCTGTTTCCTTCTGAATTATTGTGAAAACAAATTAAGTAGCTTCTCTTTGACACTTCTTAACTGTACTTTAATAAAATCAACTTGGCAAAAAGTAACATTCCAAGGCAAATAAGTTTGGTTCCACATAAAACAAACAGGTTGAGAAAAGTGAATAATGGCTGTTATTTCGTAACTCTTTCTTCTTCAAAGGTAAAACATTAAATTTCGTTTTCAGAAGAATGGTAGATTGAAATCTTATTTCCAAGAAAATCAAAGAGTTACAGTTTAATAAATCACCTGTAGCTTAGCTGTTCCAGGAAACCCTCTCCTTTGCAATAAATTTAATTAAGACAATGGGAAGCCATCCAACTTCAGGAACAAGATACAGGTAGCCTGTGTCTGACCAGCACAAAAAGGCAGAGATAAAAAGTAAAATAAACTGAACTAACAGTAACTTTGAAATCTTCAATCACTGAAAGCTAAAAACTCATTTTTTTCTTTTCATGCTCATCTTTCAGAGTACCAATAACTGTCTCTCCTTTAACATCAGAAATTTGGTAGAATTCAGTCTTCTGTCATGCAAGGTGCATCAGGTTCTGATTCCTTCTATCATTCTGAAAAGTAGAGGAAAAGTATATGGCTAGCAGTGGGTCAGTTGGGTCAGTATGGAGATGGAGGCCACTGAAAACTGGCCCTTCTTTTGTGCATGTATTTGAGACTGCAATGTTTGGGGCAGTGCATATCACACATGAAATCATCCTTATGAAATGTGAGTTCTTGTACATCTCATTCACAAATGCCAGATTACATTACACTACATTTTGAAAACATCTTATGCCAAAGTCCCAGAAGGAGACTAAGTATAAACTCAGAAAAATCCTCTTCAAAATTCATTATCTCTGTGGAATGCTTTCAAATAGCAATAAAATATACACTACTCCTTAATGCCATAATGATTTTTTTACTGTTTATACCATTTTTCCCCAAACTTATTTTGGAAAAAATACAGCCTTGCCCAGTGCCTAATAGCTGCCTTGAATATAGCTGGCAGGATCTTTTGATTTCTGGAAAAGGTATTTATTAATGTTAAAGGAAAATCACAGAAGTAGAATTACATTAAGGGTTTCTGAAAAACTCCACTGGCAGCTCCCTAAAAGCCTTAATCCCTCTATAAAAGAGCATCAGGTTTTGTACTAGTGTACTTTTAAAAGTTAAGGACTACATCAATCTGTTCAACCTATTCACATTACTTTAGGTGCTTATCACATGTGTGGCAACCTCTACCCCAGGAGTGAGTCATCTGCCTTCTATAAACTCAAAACAACAGGATTCTGTTATATTATGCATGCATGGTAGGTCACTTCAGTCGTGTCTGACTCTGTGCGACCCTATGGACCGCAGCCGGCCAGGCTCCACTGTGCATGGGATTCTCAGGCAAGAACACTGGAGTGGGTTGCTGTGCCCTCCTCCAGGGATCTTCCTGATCCAGGGATGGAACCTGAGTCTAACCTGCACTGGCAGGTGGGCCCTTTACCACTAGCGCCACCTGGGAAGCCCTCTGCTACACTATACTGCTTTATAATAAATGAGAACTGTTCCATTTCTAACCCACTTTTCATTAATTTAACTACCAAAACAGTCTTAATTTTTTCTGCAAACAATATGCTATTCAAAGACTTAATAAAGGGTGAGTTGGGAATTATTTTTAACTGCCTTACACTAATCTCTCCCCATTTGAAAACACTTTAAAACTCTGAATTAATTGCATAATTGAGAATCATAACTAAAACTTCATATGAATCACAGATTATAGAAATGTAAAGTTGCAAAGGTTTTTGGCAATTAATCATAAGAACTACATTCATGGGATTCTCCTTCAAAGGGAAACTTGTTTGAATGGATGAACTTAGAGTAGTTCAATTCCAGAAACAACAACAACAAAAAAAGGCAAACACTACTAAAAAGAGAGAGAATGAAGTTTAATCTTTGTCCTGCTTAATCAAAGAGAAGACGCAATGAGACATAACAACTTAGTGAAGAGAGAAAGAACAAAAGGACTAGGAAGATTTAGAAAAGTTTCTAAAACAAACTAAAAAAATAAAAAAACATAGTATCTATTCTTCCCTCCATCCCCATCTTTATTTAAAATATAGTATCAATGTAGTATAATATGCTAAATGAATAACTAGACAAGTACTGTCCGATATGGTAGTCACTAAACACATGTGGCTACTAAGCATCTGAAACGTGGCTAGTCTAATTCAAAAGTGTAGTACTGAAAAAAAATTAAAATCTCACTTAATGATTTTATAATGGTTACACCTTGAAATGGCCTGAGTTTGAGTAAACTCCAGGAGCTGGTGATGGACAGGGAGGCCTGGTGTGCTGCGATTCACGGGGTCGCAAAGAGTTGGACACGACTGAGCAACTGAACTGAACTGAACACCTTGAAATGATAATCTTTCATGTTTTAAACCAAATAAAAACATTATTAAAATTAATGTCACCTATTTATTTTAACTTCTTAAATGTAGCTACTAAAGATAATTTCCTGGCAGTCCAGTGGTTCAGTGAATAAAGAACCTGTCTGTAATGCAGGAGACACCAGAGATATGGGTTCAATTCCTGAGTCGGGAAGCTCCCCTGGAGAAGGGCATGGCAAGCCACTTCAGTATCCTTGCCTGGAGAATCCCATGGACGGGGGAGCCTAGCGGGCTACAGTCCACGGGTCGCAAGGAGTCGGTCACGACAGAAGCAATGAGCACAGCACCAGCGGTTAGGACTCTGCACTCCCACTGGAGGAGGCCCGAGTTCAAGCCCTGGTCAGAGAACTAGGACCACATGAGCTGCACTACAAGGCCAAAAAAATGAAGAGAAAAAAAATGTTTTAAATGTGGCTACTAGAATATTTAAAATTAAGTATGTGGTTAATCATTATACTTCTTCTAGATAAAGCTAGACAAGACAGTAAATGCTATAATGAAAGCCAGAAGAAATCAAGGTATTAAAGAAAACTTTATGAAGATATCAAAATTTAAAAGAAGGAAAGGATTCAGGAAAGCTGGGGAAAGTGCATTCCATCTTAAAGGAACCATATTATATGACAGAAATAAGAGGGAATCTCTCAAACTCACTAGAGAAGGGGATGTTCTCAAAGAATTAATCCTTCTTACGTGATAATAGTGTTTAGGTCAGAAGAAGTCATAGGGCTAAAGACACACATTTACAGAACATGTTTGAAATGAGGCAGACTGCCTTCTACAATAAATTAGAACACTGCAAACCTTTAAATACACAAGAAGGAACTTGGTTGGTTTAGTCCACTGCTCTATTTTCGATACTCAAAAGAGTGCTAGGCATGTAATAAAATAAATATTTGTCCAATAAATGAATGAACAATGAACTATTGATACTATAGAATGGGGTGGTGCTTTCCAGTAATCTTTAAGGCAGGGATCCTGGGAGGAAAAGGCAGTAAAAAGAGAAAGAGTGTGAAGGAAGGAGAAAGTATCCATACTAGTACCTGCCAGAGTCTAAGTTTACTTTTTGTATAGCTCAAAAAAAGAAGTAAAAAGGTTAAAGCACAAAACCAACTCTGCATAATTTTGGTTCTACATATTATCTAAGAACTTGAAGAAAAAATAATCAATAAGGATTTATGAAATCCAAGAACATATTCCTTTTACTGTATTTGTTTTCCTGTGAGAAAAATGTTAAATGAATGAGAAAGAGAAATAATATTCCAACTACTTTGAGATTAATTAAAATAAAGACTAAGAGGTTTTAAAGACTTGAATGATTGATAACTGTAGGACCTGGTGGCTCAGATGGTAAAGAATCCACCTGCAATGCAGGAGAACTAACTGGGTTTGATCCCTGGGTTGGGAAGATCCCGTGGAGAAGGGAATGGCAACCCATTCCAGTATTCTTGCCTGGAGAATTCCATGGACACAGGAACCTGGTAGGCTACAGTCCACGGGGTCACAAAGAGTTGGACATGACTGAGTGACTAAGACACACACATCTAAGTAAGTATGTGATTTCAGAATAAAATGTAATGATAATTCTCAAATAAGAAGTTAAGTAATGTGAAATAATCATCTGAAAATACAAAACTAGGAAACAGGAAGAAAGGTTTTAATACAGTTATTTTTCTCATCTTACAAAGGGAGGAACTAGATTCTATTTATGGTTGATGTAAATTACCAGAAAAAGTCAAGTTAAAAAAAATTGAGATTACTAGCAGAACACAAAACACTGTATTCTGTTCAGATCACATAAGAAAATGTTAAAAAATATAAAGTTAGAAAGAAATCACAGGAAACATAAAGACAGAAAAGAAACACCAAGAAAGCATTTTATAAAGCTTACAGATTACCAATTACATAGTAAATAATTACATTCACCTATTAAAAATCCCTTTGATATGATTTTTGAAGTGTTTGCAAAAGACATTTAAAACAAATAGACTTAGAAAGCTTAAGAGGAACATGAAGTCAAAGTGAAAGTCACTCAGTCGGGTTCAACTCTTTACTACCACATGGACTATACAAGTCCATGTAATTCTCCAGGCCCGAATACTAGAGTAGGTAGCTGTTCCCTTCTCCAGGGGATCTTCCCAACCCAGGATCTTCAAACCAGGGTCTCCTGCATTGCAGGTGGACTCTTTACCAGCTAAGCTACCAGGGAAGCCCCTTAAGAGGAAACGGTAAAGATAAAAAGAAAACGGGATTATATCAAAGTAGAATCCAAGAAATAAAAACACAGCATGAGAAAGAACTGTTTTTTAAAAATCCACAATTCACACAACTTTATGTACTAAATAATAATGCTTGAGAAATACATATATGCAAAAACTGTTAAACATGCAAATGTAAATGGATATAAATTCGGAAGTACAGGTCTTTAGAAGACTTCTTCAGACATACAGTCAGAAACTATATATAAGTTGAAATAAAAGGTCATTTGATGTCAAACAAAATAGGCCTCCCATGCAAGAGTTTGGACTTAAAAGCAAAAGTGTAATTTGGGCCGCCTTAATGCCTGATCCAGGGCCAGGTGAAGTTTCTGCAACAGCCGCTGCTCCTCCGCCAGCTTTCCCGGAGTTCGTAGGGCCGCCGTTTGGGCAGGCTCCGATCCCGGTGACAGAAGCCTCTGGCCAACACTTCCAGGATCCGGCTCCAACCGAACCGCCCAAGCTATACCCGCCTCTCCCGTTAAAGTTGCAGGTATTGTCCCTTCATCCATCATACGAGGGTGAAGAGAGCATACCACACAGACCCAGAAAACGCTGAGTGGACTGCACAGAGGGACCCCACTGACCCTCGAGAGACTAAGACCATCCTTAAGAAAAAGGAAAAGAAGATCCCGGACAAGCCCTTCAGGATGAAGCCGCATAATCAACTCCTGCTGCTTGGCCTCATCAACATGATTTTGAATTTAACTTCTGTCTCAACTCATGACAATGTTTACACCTCATGGGCACATTCCTACACGGACTTCCACAACACCTACAACTTCTGGGTATGTAGGACTATGCCTCTGTCTGTGAAGGATGGACTTCCTTGGTGGGTGTCACCGCTCCGCCAAGCAGATTTTAAACCACTCTGCTCTTTTCTGGGATGACAAAGAGACTTTCCTCTCTCTCGTTAATCATAACCTCTCCTTGCTGTCTTGGTGTAAGACCTACAGTCAATAGACTCAGGTCATGGGGTTACATTTGATATAAACGCCAGTGTAACAAAAGCCTAACCTACAACAAGCCCCAGTAAATCTACCTTATTTACATGCTAGGTGGACAAGATTTGTTTCAATGGTATGAGTATATTGCTGCCTTTTTCGTACCCTCTGCAGGGACAACAAATATATTATGATTAAAGTGGAAGCCTTGACTAATTTCACAAACAGGCCCTCCTAGATAGAACAGAAGCCATCCAAGCCTTAAATGAAGAGCAAATCTAAATGAGAAAAGCAGTAATTCATAATAAAATGGCTTTGGACATACTCACAGCTGCTCAAGGAGGGACCTGTGCTATAATTAAGGTTGAATGTTGTGTATACATTCCTGACTTATCTGACAATGTATCGACTACTTTAGATGACATGAAAAAACAGGTAAAAGCAATGTCAAATGAGAACATTCCTTTGTGGACTTCGGTCCTATCTTGGGTGAAGAGCGATTGGTGGAAAACTATATTTACCACTGTTACAGTTGCCTTGATAGTTCTGCTTTGTGGACCCTGAATTTTACATTGTATTATGAACTTTGTAACCCGAAGGTTGATGACATTCTCCCTAATTGGCAGCTGGAGAGCCAGGGTGCAATATATCCCTATAAATAATGCTCATAATATGAGTTAAGAGCATCAAGAGGGGGGAATGAAGAAGGAATTCATAGGGCCTGGACTCCATCTCAGGCCTGTCTGTGCTGATCGTGCTCGGCCACCTCTCCAGTGGACTCTGAACTCTCTGCTTAGTGCCTGTGGGAACGACAATGGAAGGATAAGACCCCCTCCGGACAGGGGAATCTTGAAGATCACATCCAGGTTACTCATCACCTAAGAAAAAACAGAAACTAATCACCCCTGCCTCCGGACACTATCTATCAGAATGTAAGCACAGTCTTATCGGTTATTAACTGTTTGGAATGTAACAGCGGGCTTATTGATTATTGACTGTTTGAACACATAACACGTGAATGATGGGGTTATTGTAGTTGTATTTACCCTTCCTTTGTTTATGTAAGTCTCAAGGGAATTGGGGTGGTGGGTTTGGACACGTACACATGGGGTATAAAAGATTTTCACAAATGCTGGTCTCGGCCCTTGGCTAAGAGGAGACTCTGCCTTGGGCCCGCCAGTGTAATAAACTGCACTCCACTAAAAAAAAAAAAAAAAAAGTGTAATTTGTTATTTTTTGTTTTGTTTTTTTGTATAATTTGTTATAAAGAATGTTCTTTTATATAGTTCTGTGAAGGATGGAAGGTGAAAGGGCTGAAAATTGGAAGACAATCTTCCTGAAAGGAAGAATGAATGGCAATCAGAATTTCACTGCCCAGGGTAGTCCAATTAAACAAATACATTTCTAGGAAATGCTACTGGAAGGCTGGTTCCCAGCTGGGAATACTCTATATAGCTCTTTACTGTCTACAGACTGCTTTCACATTCATATTACTTTCAATACTGTAACAAAAGGAAGAACAGTAGATAAGAATAAAACAGAATCTCTTGGAAGAAAGGAACATGACTCAAGGAGGGAAATTCCTGTTGCCATAAGAGGACTGCTGGTATATAAAGTGCCTTATGTATGCCAGTAAGAATTCTCTTCCATGATCTGCTTTTCTACTCCCCCCAAGAAGAATATCAAAGCCAAAGCAGCAGCAGCAAGCATGAGTGTGAAGGTCATGGCTATAGTCCTGGCTGTGATATTATGTGCTGCAATTGTTCAAGGTATATGGTACCTTTTATTTCTCAACCTATAAATGTCTTTTCTAAAGCTTCAAATGTCTTTTCTAATGCTTCAAATGTCTTTTCTTTCACTTTTATCTCAAAATATACAGTGAATTTTTATTTATCCTAAAACATTAGCAGTTGCTACATACAGCTTTGGCAGAGAATATTGGAAATGTTTAACTGAAACTAGAGATGATAAGTTTAACAGAATTTATTTAGCTACAAAATCTGACAAGAGCCTTTAGGAATAGTTTTAAACGTCTGTCAAGAAGATTTTAAGAGATAATGTTATTAGCTTTCTGGAAAAGTTCTTGAGCATAAAAGCAACAGGCAAATAAGCTTGATCTCCAATAAACTTTCATTTATCCCTTTATTCTTTAATGATATGCTTACAAATTTAAAGAGAAAACTGTCAACTTCTTACTTAAGTTCTTTTCCTTCTAACAGCAGTGTTGAGTGCTATTTGACAAATTACTATCTCTAGCCTCACTAAAAACTTGGCTCACATTCTTCATCAAGATTATAAAACAGAGCCCAGTGCTGCAAATTAATGTATTAGTAACTGATGCTATAATCTGTTCTAGGCTTCCCTATGTTCAAAGGGGGACGGTGTCTTTGCATAGGCCCTGGAGTAAAAGCAGTGAAAGTGGCAGATATTGAGAAAGTCTCTATAATTTACCCAACTAATAACTGTGACAAAACAGAAGTGATGTAAGTTATGGACTTGGTGAAGGTAATAGTTGGGGGGGGGGGTGCTTTTTTGTGTTGTTTTTCTTATGTTTTTCCATTGAAAATTTAAGACTGTTTTGGACCTTCCCTTAACAGTATCACCCTGAAAACAAATAAAGGACAAAGATGCCTAAATCCCAAGTCAAAGCAAGCAAAAGCTATTATCAAGGTAGGTTACCAGATTACTTCCATTTTATAATCTGCTTTAACCTAGACAAATTTTTTGGGAAAAAAAAACTGACAACTGCAGAATGGTTTTGTTATGATTCTATGTAAAGTATTCTGATAAGGGATCTCTGGTTATGATCAACTTTCCTTTCCTGCTACACATTTTTGCATGTCAACTCTTAAATCACTAGGAAACAAGAACAGTCCAAGTCTGTAAAATTCTCATTTTCTCATTACAGAAAATTCAAAGAAAGAATTCTTAAAAATATCAAAACATATGAAGTCCCGGAAAAGAGGATCTGAAAACCTAGAACAAGTATAACTGTGACTACTGAAAAGATAAGAACTCTGCAGTAAGGAAACTGACTTTCTCCTGCCGGCTGCAATGAACCTTCACGCATTTCTAGGTTAGGAAACTCTCTAGGAGATTTGATACTCGTAACTATTTTGCTGTGGCTATGAAAGCATTTCTTGTCTCCAGAAGTTATCTGTCTGTACTTGACCTATATTTCATATTACAATATATTATTATTACTAGAATTAAGACCATGACTCATAAGTCAAAGCATCCATGAGTATAATAATCATTCCTTAAATAATTTTTATGTCAATTCATATTCCTTTTCCCAAAAGTTTTATATATATATATATATATAGAGAGAGAGAGAGAGAGAAAGTCCTTAAATATCATCTTGTTTTATAAAGAAGGCTGTAATTCACGAAATGTACCATGAAGACAATTATAAACAAATGGTAACTGGTAAGAGTGCAAATATTTAATAACAAAATGAGTAGCTCTGGTGTTTTGAATTTTTTAAATAAACATTTTTTCATTGAGATATTTGAAGCAATTAGGATCTATGTGTTAACCATGAATTTTGGTTTTATCCATTCTTACAAATTATAGTAACACTTTGGACACATTTCAAATATGAAATATTTTTGTCTACCAAAGAAAAATACTGAAAAATAAATAATATGTGCATATCTGGCAATCACATTTCCTTTCTGTGATTCTTTGTCTTAGAAAAATACCCATCTATTTTTCAGTCATGCCTGTACTATAAAATTTAGAGATATCTAAGATAGTTTCACTTTGAAAAAAATCAAGTAATTTTTCTCTAATAAGCTACCACAACCCTCCTTAAAACAGAAACAAATATATGTTTTCCAGAAACATAAGATATCATAAACAACTTTACCTTGTAATTCAAGAAATACACAGCTACCTGTCATCAGAAAGAATTGTTCTGAAATATATTTTAATGAGTAGTTGTGAAGGACAACTATCTCTTTCATTTTTTTTAAAGGATCTTCCTACACTCAAACTGCTTTCCTACTCAGGGCAAATTTCTTATTATGTGAGCTTTGGCAGGAGGCCAAAAAGAAAAAGCCAAAGAAAGGAGTTCCCTGGCGGCCAGAACAAGGTCTCAGCAAAACCACTCCTACCCTAGACTTTGAACTCCAGCAGGCACCACAAAGATGCTATCAGATATATTTAAAGCAGCAGTAGTAACAGTGTAAGTCTGATAGTGGTGACTTCCTAACCTGTTCCTGTAGCATGACTGTGGCTATAATCCTTCCTGCCACCTAGCACCCTTAGGTTTTGTACATTTTCCAAATCCAATTCTTCAGTCTTCCTGTGAATTCTTCAACTACCAATTAAATTCCTTTCCACTGAAGTGAGCCAGAGCTGGTTTCTCTGTGTGGATCCAAAAACCCTGGCTGTTACAGCACTCTTCATATAGACATCTATACACTGGGAAAACTAAAAGATTTATAGAACTACCAAAAATCAGGTTATTTTTGTTTATTTGAAAACAAAAGAACAATTTAAATGCATCTTTTCCATATCCTTATTATCAATATCAAAGAGCCGACCATAAAACAGATCAGAGAATGAACAGAAAAGTAAAGAGCAGAGTAGGGTGGAACCCCTGGAGCCCAACAGTCCTACTGACTAACTTTTGACTGGTGCCTACAAGCAATAATGAGAAGCCAAAATATTATCCAGGAGATCTGTATATAAATAAATAAACACCTGAATCATATGTTTATTATATGGTATATTATATAGATATACAGTATAAATATTATGTGTGTATATATCATAAATCTACATAAATTTCTATATAGATATAGGACTTCTATAATAATTCCCTGGATAGTTTTAAAACTTGGATCTATCATTAGACTATTTACAGTGATTTTTTTTAAGAATATCTTTAAAAATAAAAAAATTCACTGAGTAAGAGCTACATTATAAATTTGATATTTTTTAAAGTAAAGTAGCATAGATCAGTTGGAGAAGGCAATGGCAACCCAGTCCAGTACTCTTGCCTGGAAAATCCCATGGACATGGACAGAGGAGCCTGGTAGGCTGCAGTCCATGAGGTCGAGAAGAGTCAGACACGACTGAGTGACTTCAGTTTCACTTTTCACTTCTGTGCATTGGAGAAGGAAATGGAAACCCACTCCAGTTTTCTTGCCTGGAGAATCCCAGGGACAGAGGAGCCTGGTGGGCTGCTGTCTATGGGGTCGCACAGAGTCGGACACAACTGACGCAACTTAGCAGCAGCAGCATAGATTCAGTATATTATCATTGAGAAACAATATAATACTTAAATTTCTTCACAGCAAAATAAGACATAAAAGAATTAATGCTGTTGTTCTGTTGCTAAGTTGCGTCCGACTCTTTGTGACCCCACGGACTGCAGCACACCAGGCCTCCCTGTCCTTCACTACCTCCCAGACTTTGCTCAAACTCATGCTCACTGAGTCTGTGATGTCATCCCAACCATCTCATCCTCTGTCGCCTCCATCTCCTCCTGCCCTCAGTCTTTCTCAGCATCATAATTAAAATACTTGTGTCAAAAATCCTTCCCACCTCAGTACCTTTACACATATTATTCCCTTAGCCTGTTTCTTCATTAAACTAATTCCTACTTGCCACTTACATCTCAGCTTAAAAGACATTTCTTCCCTATTTGTCTTCAGAACACTATTTTTTCATGACACTATTTGTTGCAAATAAAGAAGTATTTTTGTGCTTAATATATGCTCTTCCACAAGTGCAAGCTCAGTAAGAAAGTTACTATAATCCTAGTCCATAGTACACTGTCTAGCAGGTATCAGATTCTTGATAAACATTTAAGAATGGAATAACTAAATGGCAATAGAAACTAAGGGAAAGGAACTTACATCAAGGAATATCATGAAGGAATGCATAATGGTAGAAAAGTACAAGTTGAGTTTTTAAAATAATAATTAAATTAGTTCGGTTGAAGTGAGGATGAAGGATATCAAATGTCTAACTGAACAACCTTGAATTTTACTATCTATAAAATGGGGATTCATTAAATGTTCTTGAATAAGATAAGTATCCTAACTAAGTTATTTCCTAGTTATTCTAAATAATTCTGGGGATGGCTTAGAAGATTGACTGGAACCAGGAAAGCTTGGGAAAAGGAGTATGTTGCCATAGCTCAGGTCTGTATTTGCCAAACTTCAAGTCATTCTCATACCATCATCACAAATTTTCTTTTACTGTATTTCTGATCAATCTTCATTATTCTCAGCAACTTCTTAACACTTTTATTTTGCTTCCATGTGCATTAAAAGCAAACTTTCACTACTGTACAAGTGAAATCAACATCACTTCCTATAGAAATAAAATGTAACAATAAAAGGAAACAAGACAAATTTTTAGAAAGGTACCACCTCCCAAGACTGAACCAGGAGAAAATAGAAAATATGAAAAGACCAATTACAAGTACTGAAGTTGAAATTGATTTAAAAACTCCTAAAAAACAAGTGTCTAGGACCTGATGACTTCACAGCAATTTCTATCAAACATTTAGAGAAGAGCTAACACCTACCCATCTGAAACTATTCCAAAAACCTGCAAAAGAACATTCCCAAACTCATGCTATGAGGCTGCCATCATCTTAATACCAATCAGACAGAGATACCACAAAAAAGAAAACTACAGACCAGTATTACTGATGAACACAGACACAAAAGTCCTCAACACAGTAATAGCAATCAGAATCCAACAAGACAGTAAAAGGATCAGACACCACAATCAAGTGGAATTTATGCCAGAGATGCAAGGATTTTTCAATGTCCACAAATCAGGATGATACACAACACTGGAAAAAACTGATGAATAAAAACTCTATGATCATCTCAATAGATGTAGAAAAAACATTTTGACAAAATTCAACACCCATTTATGATAAAAATTCTCCAGAAAGTGGGCACAGAGTGCAAACTACCTCATCATAATAAAGGCCATATATGACAAACCCACAGCTAACATCGCACTCAATGGTAAAAAGCGGAAAGCCTTTCCTCAAGATCAGGAAGAAGAGGATGTCCACTCTCACCACTTCTGTTCAACATAGTTTTAGAAGTCCTAGCCACAGAAATCAGAGAAGAAAAAGAAAATAAAAGGAATCAAATTGGAAAGAAGCAAACTGTCACTATTTGCAGATGACATGATACTATACATAAAATAATCCTAAAGATGCTACTAGAAAACTACTAGAGCTCATCAATGAATTCAATAAAGTTGCAGAATACAAAATTAATATATAAGTCTGTTGCATATCTATATACTAACAATAAAAGATCACAAACAGAAATTAAGCAAACTGTCCTATTTACCATCACATCAAAAAGGATAAAATATCTATGAACAAACCTACCTAAGAGGGCAAAAGACCTTTACTCTAAAAACTATAGAAACTGAAAATGACACAAACAGATGGAAAGATATACCATGTTTCTGGACTGAAGAATCAGTATTATCAAAATGGCCTACCCAAGGCAATTTACAGATTCAATGCAATACCTAACAAAACACCAGTGACATTTTTCAAAGAATTTTTAAATCTATATGGAAACACTAAAGACCCTGAATAGACAAAGCAATCTTGAGAAATAAAATGGAGCTGGAGGAACCAGGCTCCCTGACTTCAAACTATACTACAAAGCTACAGTAATCAAAACACTATGGTACCATAAACCATAACAGAAATATAAAAACAGAAATACAGATCAATAGGATAGGATAGAAAGTCCAGAATACAGTCACACACCCATGGACAATTTACGCAAAGGAAGCAAGACTATACAATGGAGAAAAGACAGTCTCCTCAATAAGTGGTTCTGAGAAAACTGGACAGCTACACATTAAAATATGAAATTAGAATATTCTCTAATACTACACACAAAAATAAATTGAAAATGGATTAAAGACCTAAATATAAGACCAGACTATAAAACTCTTAGAATAAAACACAGAACACATTTTGACATAAGTTGCAGCAGTATCTTTTGGGATCTACCTCCTAGAGTAATAAAAAAATAAAGGCAATAGTAAACAAATGAGACCTAATTAAACTTAAAAGCTTTCTGCATAGCAAAGGCAACATAAACAAAACAAAAAGTCACCCCACAGAATGAGAAAAAATTTGCAAACAAAGCAACTGACAAGGGATTAGTCGCCAAAATACACAGTTCATGCAGCTCAACATATTAAAAAAAGAAAGAAAAACAACTCAATCCAAAGACAGACAGAAGACCTTCCTCCAAAGAAAAATCTTTGGAGAAAAGACATTTCTCAAAGAAAACAAAGAGCCAAAAAGCACATGAAAAGACGCTCAGCATTGCTAATTATTAGAATGCAGGTGAAAACTACAAAGAGGTATCACCTCTCACCAGTCAGAATGGTCATCATCAAAAAATCTACAAGGAGTAAATGCTGGAGAGGATGGAGAAAAGGGAATCCTCTTACACTCTTGGTGGGAATGTAAACTGGTACAGTCACTGCAGGAAACGTATGGAGGTTCCTTAAGAAACTAAAAACAGAACCACCACATGGTCCAGCAATCCCATCCCTGGGCATATAGCCAAAGAAAACTCTAATTTAAAAAGATACACACTCCCCAGTGTTCACAGCAGTACTATTTCAATAGCCAAGACATGGAAGCAACCTAAATGACCATCAACAGATGAATGGATAAAGAAGATGTGATCTCGGGCTTCCCTGGAAGAATTGATGCTTCTGAACGGTGATGCTGGAGAAGACTCTTGAGAATCCCTTGGACAGCAAGGATATCAAACTAGTCAATCCTAAAGGAAATCAACCCTGAATATTCACTGGAAGGACTGATGCTGAAGCTGAAGGTCTAATACTTTGGCCACCCGAAGTGAAGAGCCAAATCACTGGAAAAGATTCACGAAGAGTCAGATACTACTTAGTGACTGAACAAGTCCCTTTCTGAACAGCACAATGATTTAAATCCATCAGTCACTCTGTTAAGTCAAAATATGCTACAATTTAATTGAGATTCTTGGAAACTTCCTATTTTTAATATATGAAATAACTCAGAAAAGCAGCAGCATAATTATACCACATTTCTTCTGCTCTTCTCCAGAGGAACCAGGAATAAAAACTTATTTTCACTTTCTCTGAAATGAGAACTTTACACTCAATTAATTTTTCAGTGGACCACTGGTATATAGACTTGGATTAATCACTGTAGTTGATGACACATACATTGTCACCTCTGAGGCATATATATATCATAAAATGACGACCCATGAACACACCACCCAAATCAAGAACTAGAACATTAATAACAATATAACCATGTGTTTCTTCCCTATCCTATTCCCTTGCTTCTTCCAACCCCAAGACAATCACTATTTTGAACTGTTTCTTCCCTTGCTTTTTTAAAAATTGTGGCAAAATACACATAACCTAACATTTTACTATCTTAAACACTTTTAAGTGTTCAGTTCAGCAGTATTAAATACATTCATGTTATTGTGCAATCATCACTCCCTTGCTTTTTAAAATTGTATGTGTGTTCTGCTGCTTAGTCGTGTCTAACTCTTTGCGACTGTAGCCTACTAGGCTCCTCTGGCCATGGGATTCTCCAGGCAAGAATACTGGAGTGATTTGTCATTTGCTCCTCCAGGGGATCTTCCCAACCCAGAGATCGAATCCATGTCTCTTGTATCTCCTGCCTTAGCAGGCAGTCTTTACCACTGCACCACCTGGGAAGCCTTTTTAAAATTAGTTTTATTTATACACACACAGTTAAACAAAAATATTATTTACCTTTAGTTTTGCTTAACTTTATCAAAAGGGTAATCTTTCTGTATTTAATCTCAACATTATTTTAGAAAAATTCACCTACATTTTCTGCAAACAAGTCTTGCTTGCCTTTTGTTAGTTTCACTCCTAATATTCATGTTAAGAATTTGTTGCTTCTGTAAATTTTTATAAAATAACATTAAACTTATTTCATTTCTGACAGAGAAAGCATAGTACACTGATCTTATAGCCACCTACTTTGATAAATTCAGTCATTTCTAAATTTGAAGGGGTGGTTCCTATGCAAAAAATCCTCTATGGAAAATTTTATTTCTTCCTTATCAATACTTCTGGCTTCAATGTTTTTCTTTTAAATTTTTCAGGCTATGGCCTACAGCACAAAGAAGAAAAGTAAAAAATGAGCATCTGTGTCTTGTTTAGTAAATTCATGGTGTATTCTTACACACTGAAGGTAAGACAGGTTACCTAAGTAAGCCCTTTCCTAAGACTAAATGCTGCATGATTCAGCAGGAGAGGTATGCTATGGCTGGTCAGTGCTGTAGACCAACAGACACATCTGATCACACGAATTACTACATCATCTAGAGAGAGAATACTACCTGTTGCACCTAGGAGATAAGCTGAAACCTGGACAGAGACCTGGCTATATTTTTGAAATGCTGGCCAGTTAAAACTTCATTTAGACTTGTTAAAATACCTTTTTAATAACCTGTCATCTTTAGAACAGTATGAAAGGTGTATATTATAACGTATATTTGAAAATAAGAAAACTGAAGCATAGACCTACCTAACAGTTTGTCCAAGTTCACAGAGCAAGTGAGAGACCAAACTATACACTGCTATCTGTAGGGACCCAGACCACCTAATCATCCCATTAAGTGTGAGAAAAGCAAAGCGCTGCATGGTTTCAGTATGCATACGAACAGAAGTTATTTATTTGCAGGCTTTCCCAAGCATGCTCATTTTAAGTATACGTCACCAACTTTGCCCTGGCTGTGAATAATGAGACACACTGGTAACTCAAAAGTATATAACCAGTATTACCAGACACTGTTAGCTAGGAGAATCTTTTGACAACTCAGTCAAAACTTTGAAAGGCAAAGCTTTACCCTCCTCTCCCAGACTTTCCAAGGTGTACTGTAAATCAGCTGACAGGATTTTCAGTCTTTGGAAATCACTGAACTGCTCCTGCTCACTTTTTAGGAAGTTTCTTCTAAGCACATTAGTTTCTCGGAAAGCATTTTTTTTTTCCGGGTCTGTAACGAGCCTGTTAGGGCAGACACTTTGTTTTGGCCTGAAGCCATAGTTAGTCTTAAATCAACAGCAAATGAAACTGACATCACAGATGTACTTTTTCCCTTAATTCTTTCCTTTAAAAACTAGACTCAGATCAGTGAATACTAAGAAAGTGAATATATAAAAAGCCATGCAAAAATTAAAATATAAAATTTTAAAGTTATTATTTAGATTTTTTTATTTAGATTTTTATTCACATGATTCATGTAAGGTTGCCAGTGGATGTAACAAGTAATAGTTGGCTTACTATTGTCTCTAAAGTTTGATTTTTTTTTCCAAATTCTCCACACTGATCACACTGATAAAGATTTCTCTCCTGAGCAGAGCCCCAATCAAAACAAGCAGAAAACAGTCCTTTGTTTTCATTCTATTTTTATAAGAAAACAACCTGATAACTAATTCAACTTCTCAGGTACTCTGATACTAGAAAAGGGTGAATTGGTTATCAGCCTCAATCATTCTGGTCACTGAAGGTCTTCATATAAATGAATAAACTGTCTTTAATTTTCATCTTATGTTCCTGTATATCTGGTTTGCAGAATAACTCTTTAAGAACATGTTTACCCTGAATGATTAGAAAAAAATGAGAGTTTCCAGACCTGTAAACCTCAGGACCAGATCCTACAGAATCCTAACAAGATATTACCAACCCTGAGACTGAAGTAAGCTGCCTGATTGGCTGGTTAGCATCTCTCTGTACCATTTTTGGTGACGCTTCTCTAATTGTGTATGCTTCCCTTCCTGGCCATTTGTCTAAATACAATGCACACTTTAAGGTTCATCTATTACTGGTCTTAATAAATACAATCACCCATAACCCCTCCCCATATCATATATTATCTATACCACTCATTTGTCATTATCATACAGGTTTTTTTAAATTGATATTTACTGTTTCATATTTGTGGCCTTTCCAATTAGAATGCAAATCCATCAAGGACAGACACTGGATCTTATCCTAGTATCCTGTGAGACTAGCTTGATTCCCTTCATAAAGCAGAGAGACAATAATGAAAACAAGTACAATCCTCCTCATTCTTCTGCTTCCAAAACCATCAATGAACACGTAAGCAATATGCACTGAAAAGACTTGCATTCCTTCATTCATTCAGTACATAACTGCAGAGAACCTCCAAAGAATAACTTAAAAGTTTTAGTGCTCCACCGTTTACATATTTACACCATTGTCGTAAAAATAAAGATTTTGACCTATAGCTAGCTGAGAATACGTGTATTGATTCTATTTATCTGAATCTATGCCAACTTCTGGGGAAATTATAGCTTTCTTAGGTTAAACATGGATTCTAAAGCTAGGAAACAGTAAAATTCATGTCTTAATATAGACATGTGATGAGTCAATGGAAATTCTTTTTGAAGATATATAACTCTTATTTGCATCATTGCTTAAAGTCTCGAAAGATGTATACATCTATCCATCCATCCAGTATTTATTAAATACCTTCCATATGTCAGGTAACATGCTAGGTGATAGGTATGAGCTTTGAAAAAGACTGATATGGTCCCTGTTCTTTGAGGGCTTATAATTGAATGAGACAAAACAGACATTAAAAAGTAAACTAAGCAAGTATCAGAGCGTGAGAAGTGCCAGAGAATTAAAATAGGTCATGGATATTCTAGATTGATAAGAGAGAAGGTACTATTTAGATAAAACCCAAACGTCCAGAAGGAACCACCAATGCAAAGAACAGGGGGAAAAACATTCCAAATAAAGAAAATTGCTAGTATAAGACTCTGTGACTGGAGTATAGTAGCTGAGAGGGAAAATATGAGATGAGGCTGGAGAAATCAGTAGCAACCAGATTATAGAGAACTCAGTAAAACAAGACACAGAATTGGACTTAATTCTCAATGTGACTAAGTTATTGAAAGGTCCTAAGCAGAAGAATAACGTGACCACGTATGGTTTGTTTCTTTAATTTTATATTGGAGCATAGTTGATCAACAATATTGTGTTAGTTTCAGGTGTACAGTGATGGGATTCTGTTATACGTGTATGTGTGTCTATTCTTTTTCAAATTCTTCTCCTAGTTAAATTATTACAGAACATTGAGCCCTGTTCCCTGTGCTATACTGTAGGTCCTTGTTGATTATCTGGTTTACATACAGTGGCTGGAGACTTCCCTGGTGGTTCAGTGGTTAAGACTTTGCACTCCTACTGCAGGGGGCGCAGGTCTGACATAGAGAGCAGTGTATACATGTCAGTCCTGAACCTCGCATCTACCCCTTTCCCCTGGTAACCATAAGTGCCCATAAGTCTGTTCTCTAAGTCTGTGAGTCTGTTTCTCTCTGGTAAATAAGTTCACTTGCATCTTTTTTTTTTTTTTAAGATTCTGCATATAAGCAATATCATATGATATTTGTCTTTGTCTGATACACTTCACTTAGTATGATTATCTCCAGGTCTATCCATGTTGCAGCAAACAGCATTATTTCACTCTTTTTTTGTGGCTGAGTAATACTCCATTGTCATGTATGTACCACATCTTCTTTATCCCATTCATCTGTCAATGGACATTTAAGTTGCTTCCTTGTTTTGGCTATTGTAAACAGTGCTACAGTGAACACTGGGGGTACATGTATTGCTCCAAATTAGAGTTTTCTCCAGATATATGCCCAGGAATGGGACTACTGGATCATATGGTAGTTCTCTTTTTAGTTTTCTAAGGAACCTCCATACTGTTCTCCATAGTGGCTATCCCAATTTACATTCCCACCAACCATGTAGGAGGGTTCCCTTCCCTCAACTCTCTCCACCATTTATTGTTTGTAGATTTTTTGATAACGGCCATTCTGACTGGTGTAAGGTGATATCTCACTGTAGTTTTCATTTGCATTTCTCTAATAATTAGCAAAGTTAAACATCTTTTCTTGTGCCTCTTGCCCATTTGCATGTCTTCTTTGGAGAAATTTAGGACTTCTGCCCATCTGTGGATTGAGTTATTCATTTTGGGGGGATTTTTTTTTTTTTTGGGCTATTGAGCTACATGAAATGTTTGCATATTTTAGAAATTAATTATTTGTCAGTTGCTCTGTTTGCTAATATTTTCTCTCATTCTATGGGTTGTCTTTTTATTTCATTTATGGCTTCCTTTGATGTGCTGAAGTTTTTAAGTTTAATTATGTCCCATTTATTTTTTGTTTTTGTTTTGATCACCCTAGGAGCTGTGTGGAAAAAATATTGCTATAATTTATGTCAAAGAGTGTTTTGGCTCATGTTTTTCTCTAAGAGTTTTATAGTATCCAGTCTTACATTTAGGTCTTTAAGCCATTTTGAGTTTATTTTTGTGTGTGGTGTTAAAGAATGCTCTAATTTCATATTTTTACATGCAGCTGCCCAGTTTTCCCAACATTATTTATTTGAAGAGACTGTCTTTCCTCTACTGTATAATCTTGCCTCCTTTACTGCAGATTAATTGACCACAGGTGCATAAGTTTATTTGTGGGCTTTCTGTCCTATTCCACAGATCTGTATTTCTGTTTTTTCTGATGGTTAACATACTGTTTTGATTACTGTACCATTGTAGTATAGTCTGAAGTCAGGCAACCTGATTCCTACAGCTCTGTTTTCCCTTTTCAAGATTGCTTTGGCTATTTGAAATCTTTTGTGTTGGAGCTCAGAACTCTCACTTTTAAGGGAGAACCTCTGCAATATAATTACTCTCTGGTTTGTGGGTTGCATTCCCAGGGCAATGGAATTTGATTTTTGTCACAAGTCCGCCCTTCCTACTCATCTTGTTATGATTCCATCTTTACATCCTTGTTGTAGAAGATATTTTCTGGCAGGTTCCAGTCTTTTTCATTGATGGTTGTTTTGCAGATAGTTGTGATCTTTAGTGTGCTCATAAAAGGAGGTGAGCTCAGGATCTGTCTACTCCACCATCTTGGCCACTATCCTCCAGAATGGATTTTTAAAAACATGATCTAACTGTACAGTTTTTACAAAGATGTAATTTATATTCAATGACATAAACACATTAAAAATTAAATAACAGAAAAAGATATTTCATGTTAACAGTAACCAAAAGAGAGCTGAATAGCTGTAGCTACACTTAACAGACCAGACAAAACACTGTTAGCGGAGGCAAAGAAAGATAATCTGTAATGATTCATTAAGTCACAACAGTTAAACACAAGAATATAAAAAACTTTGGGAGGTGTCTATATTTCTGATGAAAAAAAGTTGAGCAGGCTCATGAATATAGCTGAGGAATTATCTAGCTGAATAAATGACAAGATGCTGAATGATAAAATCTATCGGTAGTATTTTTAAAACCGCAATAAAACTCAACTCTTAAATAAAATTTACATATTTTAACAGAATTAAAATGCAAATATCAGAACTAGGAAGAAATAAGTGTCTTTTCCCCCAGTCACAAAAATCCCAGGATATACAATGTTCAACATATTCTAACACAAATCCAATAGAGTATGATCTGTTTCAGGAAAGGAAACTACCATATAAAATACCATAAGTAAATAAATGTGTATCTATGTGATTGTTTACTGGCTAACACGTGTTTATCTGAATATATGTGTCTAACATACATATACTCTACAGCATTTTTCATTTCAGTATGAGATTCACTGTAAGACAGACCCATCTTAAACCCTAGGTGCTTAATTATTGAGGCACCAAAATAACCTCAACGATGTCTTCAGCTAATGAAGACAGAGAGAACAGAAACCAGAAATCCAAATCAAGGAAAATGTTCTCTCTGGAGAGACAACACCACAAAGTTGTCAGAAAATGGACCCCAGAACTAATGATTAAGTCAGTATCACAAAGCACTTCAAACAATGCCTGGCATGTAAGTTAATGTTATGTAATATTTAACTAAAAATCAATTAAATGGGTAATAAATATTTTCTCACTAATAACAGGCCACTAACAGGCATCTCTACCTCAACTCTCCTACTCTGCTATACAGATAACATCTTATTTGTGAAATTAGATACTAACAAAAATAAAATTATCACCATGTATCTTTTCATTGTTTAATGATGAACTGTCCAGTGCCTCTTCCATCCATAAAGTGAAGACATTTCCCCAAAAATGTTTGGCATTTTCACTCACAGTCCCATTTTTATTCTACACAAACAGCCATGGGAGGGCTCCTCCATGTCACTGTCTCTCACACATCTTTCCCTTATCAGAAGAAGGCCTTTTTGCTGGGTGAAAGTCTTCCCAGTTCTATCAGTCTCTGCCTCACTTCCCTCTCCTTTTGACTTTCCAGTTTCCCCACAGCTAAGTCTACTGACTTACCCACTTGCAAGCTTAGCTCTACCCCAGTCCTAAGAACAGACCGACCCGAGATTCAACAATCCAGAAATTTCTGTATCCCGAAGCAACAACTCATTCACTGTTCTGATGACGGAGTTCCTGCATATGAGGTTCCAAGTTTTACATGTGTTCAGTTTACAAATATGGGTTTTTAGCCTCTATGCCAACTTTTAGGCCAGCACCTGCCAGGTACACTAGTCTAACCCTAGTGTGGAAGCCCTACCTTTCCCTGGACCATCCCTACATTACTGCAGCCAGGATGACTATGAAAAGACCCCCCAGATATTTTCCTAGGTTCCAAGTATCACCTGCATCTGGATGCCTGCGTTTAGAATAGTATTTCATCTTGTATCTCCTGTTGTCAATCACTTGCCAAGAATACAACCAGACTATTTGTCCTTTGAATACTGGTGAATTTCTAACACGTGTTATATAAAAGCGTATTACCTACTTCTTACTGATAATGTCTGCTGTGAATAATCAGACAAGCATTACTGAATGCTAAAATAAGAAACCAAGTTTTGACCCTATTTGCCCAGCTGAAATTGTGCTTATTTTAGTTATCAATGCTACCAGCTCTAAGGCTACCACATTTTTCCCTCTGCTTTGCATGTGACATTCTCTTAGAGCTGTACCCATCTTAAATCAATCTGTTTCCATTCTGTTCTCCTAAGGTCTGTCTTTATTTATGCCCTATTTTAAATTTATTTCCTCAAAAAGCTTTTTTTTTTTTTTTTTTGCAATAACCCTACTATAGCTACAAATCCTTTTCTTACTCCATTCTGGATCCTATGATGTTTTCACTCAGGGATGGACTGTAATACATGAAACTTGTTTACTAACATACAAGAAATCAGATATCCAAATGCACAGTGTTTAACCTAGAAATAATTATGTTGGAGGTTATTCACTTATTTTAGTGATGTTATGAATAATCAGAGCAGTTCTAGAATTCTTTGAAACTTGCCAGTTCCATGTCTTTGACCTTCTCCAGAAGACCAAACCTATTACTTGGTACTATTTGATCAAATACTCTGATATCTGATCAAATACTGCAGTGCTTGGCGAAATTATTGTTTCCAAAAATTAAATTTACCTTCAAAGGAGGGGAAATTGCTATTACTGAGGAATTTTTTAAAATTGCCAAGCCTCTAAAAGTATTACCAAAATTTAAAATGTTGAGAGAAAAGCATCATAGTTAAAATAAATGCATGACAACCTAATACAATTATCTAACCTTTAAAATTACTCTTCCACATATAAAATAATTTCCTAACTTCTTACAGGATTACTATAGAAGTAAAATGAGAACATATATGACATCCCTGAAACCCATTAAAGTGTAAACCCATACAAAGTGTAAAAAGTGAATAAATGTAAGATTTCCTATTTATGCCTTACTGATGCAAATTTAAATGGATTTGAAACAAATATTAAGGCTTATTCATTTTAAAACTGTATTTAGGACTCTGATTTAAGTTGACATTTTTATTTTGCAGGAAGTGCAAGAATATAAGTTCCTTTTTAAAAAGTAATTCTACTTGCAATAAAGTTACGTTTTTCAAGAAACCATTCATGTTTTAGAAAGTGAAACCTAACTCACCCTATTGAAACAAAGGCAGGAGAGGGAAATTCCGTACCTCAGAAGCCACAATAAATATAAACAATATCTTCGATTCTGCAACATGGGACTTCCCCAAGCAACAGACTGCAGGTTTTGCCGAGTCAACTGTAATGTCATCCAATCAGAGTTAGAGAGGGAAAGTGCCTTTGCAAATAAATACTGCATCTGAGATCGATGTTTTCTGAGACACTCCTCAACTGTTCAGGCAGTCTGAGCCTACGGCAGAAGTACCTTCAGTTGCAGCAC
Organism: Cervus canadensis; assembly: GCF_019320065.1. Lineage (NCBI taxonomy): Eukaryota > Metazoa > Chordata > Mammalia > Artiodactyla > Cervidae > Cervus > Cervus canadensis. The sequence continues at coordinate 27,771,663 of NC_057411.1, read as the reverse complement.
CATGAACAAAAGTGGTTTTCTTATTTTCTGCCTTATCCTTCTGACTCTGAGTCAAGGTAAGGAACATCAAGGGATACTTAATTTATAAGAACAGAAATAGGACTAGGGTATAGATTTTATAAGTACAGAAATAATGTATTTGCAAAAGTTTTACAGTCTGCCTAAAAATGAAGGGTAAATGGACAGAGATTGCTTCTGATCAGAGCTTATCATCAGAGAAGCAAGTGGAATAAAAGAGAGGAGGAGGAAGGTGGGAGTGGAAAAGAAAGAGGGATATACAGAGAAAATATGAGGGAAGGAAGAGAAAGAGGAAGAGACAGGTATTTCCTTAGTTAACTTAAGTGTAATTAACTATATGACTGGGGCTCAATGCATCTTGCAATCAATGAGTTACAATTTCATTCTTTCAGGGAATCAACTAATTAAATCAAACAGAACTGTATGATCACAGATTGACTATGTGATTACACATGGAGGCAGAGGTTCTGCTAAGTACTACCCAATCCACATTAAGTGCCTAAAATGAAAACTGTGCTCATGTCCTCTGCTATATCTGTTTCTTTTCCTGCAGGCATACCTCTCTCTAGGAATACACGCTGCACCTGCATCAACATCAGTAATGGATCTGTTAATCCAAGGTCCTTAGAAAAACTTGAAGTGATTCCTGCAAGTCAATCCTGCCCACGTGTCGAGATTATGTGAGTAAAATCTAATGATCATCTCCCTGGCTGTAATCAAACATTAAATATGTGATGATGATTCCAAAAATCAGTAAAGGGTTTATGATGATCCTAAGACTTCCACAGAGCAAAGAGAAACATCAAAAGTGAAACCTAAATGCCTGACTTTAAAACTATATATTCCATCTGTTTTATTGGCCCAACATTGTTTTAAATATTTTCACTCTTTTTTACTCCTACAGTGCCACAATGAAAAAGAATGGGGAGAAAAGATGTCTGAATCCAGAATCAAAGACCATCAAGAATTTACTGAAAGCAATTAACAAACAAAGGTAAGTTTGCTATTGCTTTCAGAAGAACTGCTTTTTAAGAAATGTCGATCTTGCAAAGTTAGAAATATTTGCATTGGGCTTTCCGGTGGAATTCTTGGCTTAAAATGGTGTTACCACCATGCTTCCACTACCTCCATCTGCTTCTATACTTCAGGTGTCATCTTCTGTGGTATCAAAAGTTACCCTAATTACCTGTCTGGAAGTGTCATTAGTCCACTTCAACCTTGAAGCAGAGCTATAACAATGCAAGCAAAAATGCCAAATTTCCCATAAGCTTTTCCTGGCCTTAAAAAAAAGCATCCTGTGTAACCCACAATGATTGTGTAGGAGCAGGAAAGCTCACCACACTTCATCTAAGGACTTAGGATTACCTATGAACTCACTATGTTCCTAGCAGAATTAAGACTGGACTCAAGAGTCTCTTACACCCTCTTTCTCTTCTTACAGGACTAAAAGATCTCCTCGAACACAGAAAGAGGCATAATTACTGCACTACTGATAAGGATGGGCCAGAGAGAAGCTACCTCTACAATTGTTTCCCTATGTACAGTATATGTCAGGCCCTAATTGTCCGCAGACTTCAGTTCTCCTAAAAGGTGACCAAGCCAGTCATCAAATCAGCTGCTACTACTCCTGCAGGGGAGAGGGTGGCTCATCACCCTGAGCTGTTCAGTGGTAACTCTGCCCTGGCACTACAACTGTAAGCTACACCGAGGCGCTACGTTCTCAGTCAATGTGCTAAGTCCAAGCCTTGCTACTGACAGTTTCCTCCCCTTTTCAATCTTTCTAGGTTATTAAGGGATCTTTCCAGCTCTGGGTTTATTAGAGACCTTAGGATCTCAAATAACTAAGAGATATTCAAAGCAATAATACAATCTGCTTTTTAATGAAAGATCTCTACTCCATGGGCTTCTACTGCCATCCCTCCAAGGGGCCCATATTCTTTCAGGTGTTATGTACATAGTTCCAAATATACAGAAGCAGCCAGAAATATCCGGTGTGAAAATAGCAGTATTTAGTCAAAAACTATACAAAGTGGAATTCTTAAAGGTGTATGTTTTTTATATGATTTTCAGTGTTCATGGAATAACTTGTATACAACTATTAACTTGTGTAGTTATTGCAATGGAATAAATTTTTAAATTTAGATACATGTTCTGCATGCTATGTAAGACAAATATGCTAAATGCTTTCCAAAATAAAAGTAATGTTCTCTCCTAGAAATATTAAGAAAGATTATTTAATTGTTTAGAGGCCAAAAACATAATAAATAATTATAACTAAGATGAAGTGTCTGGTGGATCATTTGACTGGGACATTTATTTCATAAAAAGCATACGCTGGAGAATCCACAGCCAAAGAAGCAAGGGTGGGTGGAGGACAAATTAGTTTGAGGATTACCACATTCCTTCCAACTATAGTCTCTAAAGGCCCATCATACAGGATTCTTTCAGGGTTTATGTGGCAAAGCAGAGCTTGGCCTGAGCTTCAGATCCTTAAGAGTCAACTTTCTATGAGACATTTGCAACCCGATAACATCAAACTCCAAAATATCTTAAATTAATTCCTCTTCCCCCTGCACCCAGATCTATTTCTCCTCCTCTATTTTACAACCTAGATGAACAGCGGCATCATCCATTCAGCTCCCAAAACCAGAATTTTCTGAGTACTTCTACACTCCTTCTCCTTCACCTCCCATATCCAATCAGTCACTAAGAAGGTATCTGCAAAGCATTTAGTTGGCAAATTATTACTTTCTTAAAAGGAAAGTATAGACAACTAGCTGAAAAACAGGAAACAAATGAACAGAATTCCAGAAAAGAAACAAGCATAACCCCTTAACATATGAAAAGATGCTCAATTTCATTAGTAATCAGGGACACATACATTCAAATCATTATGGTATACCATTTCATGCCACCAGATTAGACAAAAACATTATGTTGGATAATATCAAGTATCAGGAAGGTATCTAGAGTAATGAAATACCTCCACTTTTGATGAAAGAGAAAACAGCTATGACTACCCTGAAAACCAGCTTGGTATTATTTCATACAATTTAACATGTGCACACTCTATGCTCTAGCAATTCAAGCACTTGTAGATACCACAGATAAATTCTTATATAGAATATACAGAGAGAATGTTACAGGAACACTGTTTACAATAGTAAAACTCTGTATATAAAGCCACATGTTCATAAATAGAATGGATAAGTAAATAGAGTATTTTAATTCAATGGAATATTATACCGTGTGAAAATAAATGAAGTACAACTATACACATCAACATGGATGAATCTCAGAAACAATCTTGCACAAAAGCAGCTTGCCACAGAAAAGTATATGCAGCATGGTTACATTTACTATATAAAGTTTTAGAACAGGGAAAGTAAACACTGACAAAGACTCTTGAACACACAAGTTTGAACTATGTGGATCCACTTACATCAAAATTTTTTTCAATACATACTATAGTACTACATGATTTGCATTGGTTAAATCCCCAGATGTGGAACCACATATACGGAGGTGCTGGTGGTGGTGGTTTAGTCGCTAAGTTGTGTCTGACTCTTGCAACCCCATGCCAGGCTCCTCTGTCCAAGGGATTCTCCAGGAAGGAATACTGGAGCGAGCTGCCATTTCCTTCTCCAACAGACATGAAGAGTCAACTATAAAGTTACACATAGATTTTTGACTTGGGGGAGAGAGGGTCTGTGCCCCAATTCCTATGTTGTGCAAGAGTCAGCTGAGATTCATATATGATGAAAACAAAAACAAAGGAGCGATTTCCATAAAGTTCAGGAAGGTGATTATTTCAGGAGGTGAGAAGGAAATGAAACCAGGGAATAGCACATAAGGGGCTTCTGCACAATAGTAAAGTTCTATGTTTTCACCTAAATAATGGATACATGAGAATTTGTTCTTTAATCTGTACCTACACATTTTAATTTTCAAACACATGCTCTATTTTACACTTAAAAAGGCAAAACAAACTAGCAAAGAAAAAAGAACTTCAGAATATTACCAACTCTGAGATGTCTTCACAAACATCAAGCAACTTCACATAGCAAAAATGACAGAATAAGAGAGCTATCACTGGGGATGTGATGTACAGCATAATGACTGTAGTTAATAATGCTATATTACATATGTGAAAGTTATGCAAGAGAGTAAATTGTAAAAGTTCTCATCACAAGGAAAAAAACTAGCCATGTGACAAATGCTAACTAGACTTATTGTGATGACATGATGATCATTTCACAATATATACAAATACTGAACCATTAGGTTCTAAACCTGAAACTAATAGTATCAGTTCAGCATGTCAACTGTACCCCAATGAAGGAAACTGAAGAGACAGATAAAAATCTAATGCAGAGAGAGAAAGCACAAACACTAACACCACATTTTATGGCCCTTACTATGAAAACCTTAAGGGGATCACAGCAAAATTGAAGTGGCAGAGTTCCTCCTTCCTGCCCTCTCATTTTCTCTTTCTTCCTGACCCCATGAATTTATACAAAAGATCACCTATTTTATTCTCAACCAACTGCCAGCTACCTTTCAAGAGAGCTTTAAGTTGTTCTCTGTTCAAAGGCAGGGCATTCATTTAACAAACATTTATCCCTATTATACACCCAGGTTAAAAGAAATTACTACACTGTGAGTTTGTAATTTACTATTAATGACAGAAACAAACGTAAATAAATATGAACTAAAAAAACTCCAAATGTACAAAGAAAATAGAGAAAATCAGGGAAGCTTTTCCTGGGAAAGTGATGGCAATCTGAAATTTGAAAGACACGTATATATCTGATAGGTAGAAAAATAAAAGTGAATTCTAGTAAAGGAAAGAGCACGTACAAAAACACAGGTGTGAAACAGCATAGTGTATTCAGTCTGGAAGAATGAAAGTTTAAATGGATATTATGAGAAATGATTTTGAGAAGACAGACAGGAATTAGACCAGGAAAAATTCTTTCTATTCTAAGTATGCCATCATTATCATTACACATTTATAAACTATATACATATTATGAAACATACATGAAAAAATGTACAAGACTGCTAGACTATGTTGTAGTAACAAAGCTCTCAAAATATTAAAGATGCACCACAATAAAGATTTATTTCTTGCTCACACCAAGTTCCATGCGGGTGGGCAGGGCCTCTACACTAACTCAAGAACAGTCTCCCTCCACCTCAGCTGAGGGTCGCCATGACAGGAAGAGAAGGGTGAAGTGGCATCTTGGCTCTTAAATGCTATATAGTCTACACCGCCTCGTCCAGAACAAGGGACTGCTTTACTTAATTGCCATGAGGGATATAAATTTGGAAGGGAATGTGTACTTGCCTCTTACACAAATAGACAAAAAAATTTAATGAGATTATTAAAAATTATAAGCCAGAAAACAAGGTTCATGCAGAAATCTAGTTCAGGAAGAGAAATCTATGAAGATATTTTAAAAAATAAAAGTCTCTACTCTTAGGGAAGTTAAGAGGTGAAAAAGAACGTCTTTTCTAAGCAGAAAGCTGATGTAAGTAAAATTTGATGTACACAGTGAACAAAATGGACATATCTACTGTATTTCAGTCATGTTGTAAATCTGAGGGGGAGAACCTCTTTTTTTTGGCAGGGGGAGGGAATATATGGCCTACAACACCCAATATGTTGCAACCTGATTTAAGAACACTGGCTTCCTATAAAGAAAGGAAAATGGGAAAGGGAAAAGTAATTTTGTCTCTTAATTTTCTTTGTCAAACCATACTTGGTTAACTCATGTCCCATATCTAGACCTTGATAACTGAATAATACTGTTCTCCCTCCATTCAGAGACTGGCTGAGAACCTCAAAAAAGCAGTAAGAATACAATATTTAGTTAGTCATTAAAGCTTGTGTGGACCTCTGTTTTTTCAAATAAAAGAGAAGTAGATATCTTCCATAAATGTTGCTAGGACAAAAAACTATCAAGGGCTAATTAAAATACTATTTCTACATTACTTTGCTGACAAAAGTCTGTCTAGTCAAAGCTATGGTTTTTCCAGTAGTAATGTATGGATGTGAGAGTTGGACCATAAAGAAAGCTGAACGCTGAAGAATTGATGCTTTTGAACTGTGGTGTTAGAGAAGACTCTTGAGAGTCCCATGGACTGCAAGAAGATCAAACCAGTCAATCCTAAAAGAAATCACTCCTGAATATTCATTGGAACGACTGATGTTGAAGCTCCAATACCATAGTCACCTGATGCAAAGAACTGACTCCTTAGAAAAGACCTTGATGCTGGGAAATATCGAAAGCAGAAGGAGAAGGGGACAACAGAGGATGAGATGGTTGGACGGCATCACTGACTCAATGGACATGAGTTTGAGCAAGCTCCGGGAGATGGTGGAGGACAGGGAAGCCTGGCGTGCTGCAGTCCACGGGGTCACAAAAAGTCAGGCACAACTGAGTGACTGAAAACATGATAAGATTATATATGATTTTTTAAAATTTTATTTTCCAAGTTTCCTATAAGAACATTTTTACTGGTTTTTTTTTTTTAAATTATAATAGAAGGGAAAAAGTTAAGTAATTTTCAAAGACACTGAATTTTAAGTGTCGGTCTTAAAGGATTAAGATTTATGCTCTCAGGGACCTTTATGAAACTAGCCATCTCTGAAAAAAGATCTGAACTGAGAACAGAGTCATACAGATACCAGAACTTCTTTCTCCATGCTAGACTAAAACTTAATGCCTCGTGTTAAAAATCACTGACCTATTAGTGAATGTATTTTGGATCACCATATAATAATGTATGGTGAACCAAATGTATTTGTATTCAGTCTCCTTGCTTAAGCTCTTGCCTGCTACAGGTTATTCACTATACAAGTCATTGCAATATTTATAAAACATAAACATAATTATATTTCTCCCCTGGTTTCATCCTTCCAATACCATTCCACCACACTTGACATGAAATCCAAAATTCATCATAGTCTGTAAGGCTCTGCATAACTCTCCTAACTCATCCCTACCCCTCTCCACCTCTACCTTTCTACTTTAGCCATACCAGCCTCCTATTACTTCTCAAATACAGCAAACATATTCCCATCACTTCCACAGCATTCCACAAGTATTCCACAAGGACACTGGAGTGGGTTGCCATGCTCTCCTCCAGAGGATCTTCCCAACCCAGGGATCAAACCCAGGTCTCCTGCATTACAGGCAGATTCTTTACCACTAGTGCCATTTGGGAAGCCCCAAATAGAGGAGCATCCCTGGGTGGGACACTCTTAAACCTTAGGAAAAAGTAAACTTGGAAATTAAGAGAAGCTTACTAGTTGTGTTGAATCATCACAGGCACAGAAGGCATGACAACCTTCTCCCAATACAATATCCACTATGTGTACTGGCAAACTGTTTACTAAACTATGAGAGGCCCCTACTGGAAATAGAATTAAGGTTAGGTTTTAAGCAGGAGCTTCCATGACTTTCAAAAATAAATGTGCTTTAAAACTAAATTTAATGCTGTAACAGCACCAAAAACTGTTAAGAGTAGGGGAAATCCATGCTCCTCACAGGGTTTCATTCTGAGAGACACTTATTTCAAAATCAAAAATAACCTGTCTTATTCTCACTTGTGATAGAGACAAGCATGTTGTTTACATATTATGCAACATTTTCCCAGTTCATTCAAATTGAATTAGAGCCAGAATATGGCCATCTCATTTCCTAGGTTTAGATGCAAGAGACAAACTCCCATACTTTTACTTTAGTTACTACAGAATAGGAAAAGAGGACAAAAGGAGAAATTCAAAAAAGTTTAACATCAATTTCAACTTAAGGAGAGTTAAAGAGTCTGTCCAACTCCATCATTCCCAGAAGACTTTTACCTTGGTATGTGTGGTTTTCAAGGCTCAACAATCTCTTAAAATTATAAGCAAAACATACAAATGCACATATAGGTAGCCTTTACCAGACTGTCAAAGAGCTCAACAACCTCCAAATGGCTAAAAACCGTAAGTCTGTACTAATTCATTCAAGACCTTGAACAGACCATTTCAGTTTGCAGAACATTCACTTCAGGCCACTAAGACATCAATATACATACTTCAATCTGGGTAATCTTACATGCAAATGACTCTCGACATATTTGGCTAGTCTGGGGATTTAGAAACCTGAGCTGACTTCAAGATCTGGCCTTAAAGGAGATATTAATAGTCATTATTTCCAAGGTATTCATAGAATTTCAAGACTATCTCAACTATTTTATTAACCATAATACCACCTCTTTTTAAAACTTCTAGAACCACTGAGGGCACAAACTTGCTCTGTCAGAAATTAAAGACATCCTTTAGATTACTATATGAGACTAAAGGGATTCCTGGCATATTCTCAACTCAAATTCAACTTAGTAAATATTAACTGTGCACCTACTATCTTCAAGATCCAATGAGGCAAACAAAGACAACATGATATCTGACCTTAAATTTTTTATACTCCAGTGAGAAAAAAGCAGATATATAAACCAAATATCACCAGCAATCAAAGGTAGGAAACACTAATGTTTAGATAACTGGTATTGTAAGTAATGCTGACCAAAAAAGAAATCGATTGTGTTGGAAGTGATAAACATCTTAGATACAGTTAGTAGAAATACCCTGTGTTAAATTCAAAGGAACATGTAAGTATCACTAAAACACTACAGGGATACAAATTAACTTTCCTCAAGATAAAAGAATGCTTATATTCTTATAATCACATGAGATATAAAGAGATCAAAGTCATATTTTGACTAAACGGAATAAGGGTAAAATTGAGACTAAATCATGAATGTGCCATTCTAAATTGTGTAGGTAACTGGACTTCTCATCTTGTTAATTTTGTTTTATCAAGAAAAGCCCACACAGTAACAAAGTCAACCATAAACAGAGGCAGAACAATATGTAGTCTAGTTTGGTTTTTGTTTAGTCGCTAAGTCATGTCAGACTCATTAGTGACTCCCTGTCAGGCTCCTCTGTCCATGGAATTCTGGAGTGGGTTGCCAGGCAAGAATACTGGAGTGGGTTGCCATTTCCTTCTTCAGGGGATCTTCCTGACTAAGGGATCAAACCCACATCTCCTGAAATGACAGGTGGATTCTTTACCACTCAGCCACCTGGGAAGCCTAGCGTAGCCAGATCCACCTTAATAGTGGTACCTGGAAGGCGTCTGGGAAGCTTCTGTACAATGAACAAAGAAAGTCTTGTTAAAAGGGAAACTGAGGCACACACATTGATATTTTTCAAAAGTTTATTTGAGGAAACATTAATTCAAATCAAGCAGTGCCAAACCAAAGCTGGTTAGAAACACTCCACTGACAGGAGCTAGGGCTGAGGTTTTTATAGAGAAGATGCAGAGCAAAGGAAGGGAATTATTTGATTGATTACAGCTTAAATAGCTGCCTTACTTGGGAAAGCCTAGTTGATTGGTTTTCATTTTTTCAGATTCAAGTGCACTGACTCTGGTTTTAGTTTGCTTGTGTAGGCTACCAAGGCACTAAATCCACCTCTATCTAATGGCTTCCTTGTTTAATTACCTTAACAATTCATTTAAAAAAATCTGATTACAGTCATAAGGAATTATAGTAAGTATATATGTTATTGAATTTAGATCATGCAGATCAATTATACCTCCTGATGACTAACAGGTACAAAAAAATGAAATGCATGTGGATCTACACTGTCTCACTCTGATACTCATTATCACTCAGAAGGAATACTAATGGGAGCAGGATAATACAGTCAACATAATAAATTCTAAACTAAGTTTAAGAGCTACAGAGGAAAAGGAAAGACAAACTAGGGCCGTGGTGTATTCAGGGAAGATTTGACAAAGAAAACGGAATTCTAAGTGAAATTCTTATTTGAGGAGTTTGCTGAAGTTCAGCCTGGCCAAGAAGCAAGAATCACAGCATTAGCACTGTAGACAGCCACCATTCATATACACACAAAGACCTCTGTAAATAGCTCACCGTACTTTGGGACTAAGTAAAACAATTATTTAGCTTGCAGGAAAAGAATGGATTGAGATGGAAAATAAAATCCCAAGTCAAAGACCATCATTTACTGACGCATCTCATCTGTGTTTTAGAACATAAAAACAGAACCTAACTAAATTGGAATTACACATTTTGGTAGAAACAGAATTATGAGTAATAACACGATGCATTACATCTAATTAAATCACTCAAAATAAAAATTCACCTAACACAAAATTGTGAAGTAACTATACTCCAATTAAAAAATTCACAATTAAAGTAACAGATGAATTTTCACAAATTACACATCAGTAACCACAAAGCCTGACTAACAAATACCACAAAAACCAGAGGAGAAAGACAGACAAGATATATTCACAATGGCAGACACTATAACATTATTCGAAATGTTAGATCATAATTTTCAACTGGGAGCAGATACCAGGAGAAATATATCTGAATCTTGGAATGAGTAGCAAATATAGTTTGAAGCATCCAATTTTGTAATTTGGAAAACAGTAACATTATTTTTGTAATAAAAACTACAAAAAAATTAAGTTTATACAATCCTCTTGGCTTGCTGTAGGAATTCTCAGAAGATAGGATAAGAAAGTTTTCAGAGTAAGCCTTAGCATAAATGCCATATATTAACATTTGCTTGCTACGAACATAACAGGCATTTTTTGTTTCAAGAGAAGTATATGTTTTATTTTAAAATCAAGTTTGAAATTTTGGGTACTATAGTACAAAACAAAAGGTGCTCTTAGTTCCCAAAAGCTAACTTTTGTCACATCTGCTACTTCCTCTATTTCAAGACTTCCAGATCCTCTTGATTCTGCAAGGTGTAAACCAAGAACATTTTCAAAATTATACCATTTAGATTCCGACTTGAGGTACCAACAAGTGATGGATCTCAAAAGGGAATAATTTTAGGTTATGGGCACTAACATGCAAAAGAGATAAAATATTCACTTATTTCCCATATAAATTTAGTATATATTGCAAAGGATGCAATCTAATCTCATTTTGAGAAAAGAAATCCAAAAGTAATATCTGGAATTCAACTTTAATTCAGATCTCTAAGGTAACTTCCTGAAATTCATTTTGAATAAAATTTACCCTAACATACATGAGCAGACTTTGGGTGTCATTCTATTTGTCTTGACCTACATTTATAAAGCCATGTCAGGTCACTGGTTGACCACAACACAAGTAAACAAATTTCAGTGACCACATATAACAAAGAATACCACTTTGCAAAAATACTTAGTAAAGAAACAAATGGATGGTTTCAGTCATCAAGTGAGAGAATTAGATTTCCAGAGTTCCTACCATACTCAGAATGTCTAGTTTTCAACAACAAGAAAGGCATACAAAGAAACACAAAAGTACAGCCCTTTCAAAAAGGAAGAGCTGACAAAAACCATTCCTGAAGAAACCCAGACATTCATGGGACTTACTAGACAAAGATGTTAAATCAACCATCTTAAAATATGCTCAAAGAGCTAAAGGAAATCATGTACAAAGAATAAAAGGAAACTGGGAAAAATGCTGTGTGAAGAAAACGAGTGTATCAATAGAGGCAGAAATGACAAAAAGGAGCCAAATACAAACTCTGTAGCTGAAAAGTAAAAAACTGAAATGAAAAATTCACTAGAGGGGTTTACCAGCATTTTGAGCCAGCAGAAGAAAGAATCAGCAAATTTGAAAATAAGTCAATTGAAATTACTGCATCTGAGGAGCAAGAAAAAAAAAAAGAATGGAAAAAAGTGAACAGAGCCTAAGGGACCTATGGAATACCATAAAATAAAGTAATATAATGCAAGTCCCAGAAGGAGAAAAGAGAAAGGGATAGAAAGAATAGTCATAGAAATTATGACCAAAAATTTCCCAAGTCTAGTGGAACACATGAGTCTACACCCAAGAAGTTCAGTGAACTTCAAGCAGGATAAACTGAAAGAGATAGATAATAATCAAATCCTCACCAATGAGAGACAGAGAATCTTGAAAGCACTGAGAGAGAAGTGATTCATCATATACAAAGGATCGTTAATAAGATTAATAGTCAACTTCTCATCAAAAGCCATGGAGATGAGAAGGCTGAGAGGTGACATATTTTAAATTCTGAAAGAAAAAAAATTCTGTCAATCAAAAATTCTAAATCTGGCAAAACTATCTTTTAAGAATGAAGGAGAAACAAAAGCATTTCCAGATAACAGAAACTAAGGGAGTTCACTGCCATTAGACTTGCCTTACAAGAAATGCTAAAGGAGTCCTTCAGACTAAAGAGAAAGGACACAAGACAATAAACTGAAACTATGAAAAAATAGAGGACACTGGTAAAAGTAATTACATAGTGAAGAAGAAAGAGGAGTAAGAAAGTGGAGTCACCACGACCTAAACTATATTGCTGGAGAGGCAAGCCACATGGAGGAGTCTTCAGGAGCCATTTAACAGCCGGGACTATATTGCAGAAGAAAGAAGTTACATGGATAAGACCTGTGATGCCATTTTGGACATCCAGCCCAGTAAAGCCTTCTTATGACTCTAGCCCCAGTTGCTGATCGCAAGAGAAAAATTACTAACAAACTTCAGTGGGAAAGTTAGGTATTAATTTAGAGATCAAGTAACTTAAATTCACACTTTATATCAGGCAATAATTCATAGTTTGAAACAATCAATTATGGATAATCTCTATTTTATAGAAATAAAAGTCAGTATATTATAATAATGAAAATCTTCTAAATTAAAAGCAAAAAAACTAAGAAGAAAACATTGAGCCTGATGAAATGAAATATATATGAGGATGGAGGGTCAATGAAACTCTCATTCATTCACTAACAGTGGAAGCATAAATTGGTATAACTTCTTAAATTGAATACATACACACTCTTATGAACCAGCAATTCCACTCCCAATGATATACTCAAGAGAAATGCATATACGTGTGGACCAAAAGATGCACACAAGAACACTCATAACACCAAATGGGAAACAATCAAAATGTCCATCAACTGGATGTATACACCATTGTAAGTCATACAACAGAATATTATAAGAAAAATTAAAATGAACAAACAACTCCTCCACACATAACATGGATGAATCTCAAAAATATAATCTTTAGAGAAAGAAATAAGACACTAAATAAAACATATTGTATAATGCCATTTATATAGTTCAAAAATAGACAAAACTCACCTAAGATACAAGCTACCTTTGGGGAAGTGGGGAAGGGTACTGTCATGCCACTGACGCTCGGTTAAAATTCACTGAGCCGTAATGGTACACTCTTCTATATGTATACATTTTCCTCCAGTATATATGTTGTATTATGCAGCCAGAGCTGTCATAACAAAAGATCACACACTGAGCAGCTTAAGCAACAGAAATTTATTTTCTCACAATTCTGGATACTGGAAGTCCAAGCCCAAGGAGTCAGCAGGGTTGGTTTCTTCTGAAATCTCTCTCCATGGCTTGCTGATGGCCATCTCCTCCCTGCGTCTTTTTTTTTTTTTTTTTTCATTTATTTTTATTAGTTGGAGGCTAATTACTTTACAATACTGTAGTGGTTTTTGTCATACATTGACATGAATCAGCCATGGATTTACATGTATTCCTCATCCCGACCCCCCCTCCCACCTCCCTCTCTACCCAATCCCTCTGGGTCTTCCCAGTGCACCAGGCCCGAGCACTTGTCTCATGCTCCTCCCTGCGTCTTCACATGGTCTTCTCTGTACCTCTCTGCATCCTAATCTCTTCTAATAAGGACACCAATCATAATGGTTTAGGAACCATCCTAATGATTCCATTTTAAATTAATTATCTCTTTAAAGATCCTATCTCTAAATAAAGTCACATTCTGAGGTACTGGCAGTTAGAACTTCAACATATGAATTTTGGAGGACACAATTCAGCTCATATAACATGTCATACTTTGAAAAAATTATGTAAGAAATGAAGGCAACAAAATATAAAAAGCAAGTATTTTAACTGAAAATGGATTAGATCTTCCTATTCAACATCTGTAAAGAAATGACATACATTTATAATGTCAATATCCTGACTCCACTTGACAAGTGTTCCTCACAAGGTAGATGATGCAGAAATTAAGCCAATACAAACTAAAACGTCAATAAGTTAAAAAAAAAACCAAAACTGAAATAAGCTCTGATCTCAAGTTTCATACATTAACAAAAGTAAATGCAAATGACAAGGGAATTGGGAAACTGGTACATCTACACACTGATGAAGGTATTACAAAATCAGTCCAGTCTTACTGTCAAATTGTTTCAAAAGATATAAAAATGTTTTTAATCTTTGTGCCTAAGCTTCTAAAGAAGGGAAAATATCCCAAGAAAGTAAAATCTCTGAAAAAATAAGAGTACTCCTACTATATCTTCTTCTACTTCATTGACTACGCTAGAGTCTTTGACTGTGTGGATCACAACAAACTGTGGAAAATTCTTCAAGAGATGGGACTACCAGACCACTTTACCTGCCTCCTGAGAAATCTGCATGCAGGTCAACAAGCAACAGTCACAACCGGACACGGCATAACACTGGGTCCAAACTGGGAAAAAAGTATGTCAAGGCTGTATATTGTCACCCTGCTTATTTAACTTACATGCAGAGTATATCATGCAAAATGTTGGGCTGGATGAAGCACAAGCTGGAATCAAGACTGCCGAGAGAAATATCAATAACCTCAGATATGCAGATGACACCACCCTTATGGCAGAAAGCAAAGAGGAATTGAACAGCCTCTTGCTGAAGGTGAAAGAAGAGAGTGAAAAAGCTGGCTTAAAACTCAACACTCAGAAAACTAAGATCATGGCATCCGGTCCCATCACTTTATGGCAAACAGATGGGGAAACAATGGAAACAGTGACAGACTTTTATTTTCTTGGGCTCCAAAATCACTGCAGATGGTGACTGCAGCCATGAAATTAAAAGACACTTGCTCCTTGGAAGAAAAGCTATAACCAACCTAGACAGCATATTAAAAAGCAGAGACATTACTTTGCCGACAAAGGTCTGTACAGTCAAAGCTGTGGTTTTTCCACTAGCCATGTATGGATGTGAGAGTTGGACCATAAAGAAAGCTGAGCACTGAAGAATTGATGCCTTTGAACTGTGGTGTTGGAGAAGACTCTTGAGAGTTCCCTGGACAGCAAGGAGATCAAACCAGTCAACCCCAAAGGAACTCAGTCCTGGATATTCATTGGAAGGACTGATGCTGAAACTCCAATACTTTGGCCACCTGATGCAAAGAACTAACTCACTGGAAAAGACCCTAATGCTGGGAAAGACTGAAGGCAGGAGGAGAAGGGGATGACAGAGAATGAGATGGTTGGATGGCATCACCAACTCAATGGACATGAGTTTGAGCAAGCTCCAGGAGTTGGTGATCGGCAGGGAAGCCTCGCGTGCTTCAGTCCATGAGGTCGCAGAGTTGGACGTGACTGAACTGATTACAAAAACAACAGAAACAGCTCAGTCCAGCACTGAGAATAAACAGACAACAAATAAAAGGAAGCATTTTAAATCATATAAACTACATAGATACTGGGAAATACTTATGTAAAATAAATGATATTGTTTAGTGACACGAGTCAGATGTAGACATAGGTGTATGTGCACGTGTTTTGTGAATGTTCTCATGTCACTTCCTTGGGTAAAATCCTTCAACTCGTCCTCAACACAAGGATTTACAAGGGCCTTCATCCTCTGGATCCTGCTACATTTCTAGCCTCATTGCTCATCACTCCCCTGTTACCACTCTACCCTTCACCCTTATCAAAGTTATTGAAGTTTTTCCAGTTTCTAAAACTTAGCATACTTTTTCATGCCTCCCACCTTCTCTGAGTACCTAATTCCAACCAAAGCTCTCTTCCAGACCTAATTTAAACAACTGTGATTTGAAGCCATGAGCCCAAGTTGTGACCTTCTCTGCACTTCCAATAACTTGTATACAATCCTTTATCATACCACTTCTACAGTAATAGCTAGTTTACATGCCGCTTTCTTTCACTAAACTGAGTTCTTTGAGGGCAGAGATTATTGTTCATATTTGTGTCCTGGAATAATCATAGTAAAAGCTTAATGAAATAAACGATGAACAGCAAATGAAGGGTTTCCAAGAACACGGATTGTTTTTCTCTTCTGAAGTTACTTAGATAAGCAATCTTAATGTAAATCACTTTAAAGAAATATGGTTATTTTAAACAAAAATATTTTCTTCCTTTTCAGGATAACTTTTTTCAAGTCAGGCAGCAGCTTCAACCACTGTGGTTATGTTTTAGCAGACTATAAGCTTCCTTGCCAAAAGTCATAGAGCAAAAATGTTACGTTACTGCCAGCATTCATCTGCAGCTGTCCTTTAAATGATGCACTTACATTCCATCTCAGGACAGTTTATTCTCATATTTAATCCAGTCCGTAAACTTTAGATAAAACATATAAACCAGGAGGCCAGATATTAAGAGGTAAAGGAGGTACGTGCTCCTTTCTGTTAACCTGAGAATGCAGACAGGACTTGAATCCCACCCCAGCCCCCAGCAACTATGATGTGCTTGCAGGCATACAACAATATTTTAGAAGGAATGACTCCCTGCATAGGGAGGAAAGAAGGAAAACTCAAAATGCTAAGTAGGGGCTGCAGAGACTTTCAAGAAATAAACTCTTTTCAAGTAAGCATCCTTTAATCTAAAAGCTGCAGAGAGGAGGGGAAGTCCACACTGAGAAAAATTCAAAAAGGCCTGAGGAGTTTCACTATGAGAGAAACTTGCTTCTCCTTTCAAAGTAAAAGGGAAGACTCAGATTTTCACTCCGGCACGGTCACGCTGAGCATATAATTAAACAAACCGCAGTGACCCCATAACCAAACAGACGGAAGCAGGAGGCGGGAGAGCACATGTGAAGACAAAACCCTGCTCTGCTCGGGAGGGTGATATAGCACTTGGTTCCCCCCGGGACAGGAACTGGAGGTTTTTTCCGACTCAAAGGAGGTTAAAACTCTATCCAAAGGGAAACTGGGAATTATCTATCGGTTTCGAAGGCTTTGAAAATCCTTGGCTCCCTTCCCAAGGCTGTGAGAACTGCCAGCAAGGTCCTCTTCTGGGTTTCTGTTTCTCCTAAATACCCCATCGAGCCATAAACGCCAATTCGCTGGGGTTTTTCAGTCAGAAACATGTTTTCTTTCCAAATTTTCAGGACAATTTCCCACAGGAGGCCTGGGAAACAAGGGAGGTACGGGCCTACTCTGAGGGCGGCGAGTCCAGCCCTCAGGCCAAACACGTTAAAGCCCCGGAGAAAGTTCACCACCTCCAGATAAAAAAAAAAATATGACGGCGGGCTTCGAGTGACTCCTCACTGACCCGAACACCCCCTCCTCTTATTCAGAAGTCTTCTGCCCCAGTCACCAAGGCCCAAGGCCGAACGACCCTCCTAGGCTTCCGCCCCGTGACCGGGCCCCTCCGAGGCCAACGTTCCCTGCGGCCTCAGCCGAAGCCACGCGCCGAAGCTGCAAACCGAACGCCCACTCCCGGCGTCCGGCGGGGAAGCGTGGCCCCTTCGGGTTGGAAGAAGGATGATACACAAGGAGGGACAGGGCAGAGAGCCGAGGCGCACAACCACTACCTTTCCCCTCGACGACGTGCCTCTCGGCGGGAGCAGCGGAAGCAGCAGAAACACCCAACACGGCCACGAGCGGCGCAAGACGCTCCGGCTGTGACTGCAGCTTCCCCACTGAAGGTTCTGGAAGCTGACTGGCTGGGCATGCGCAGTGCGCTCACGCTGGTAGAGCCCGGCTGCACCTCGCAGGCAGGCGCAGTACGGAGCCAGGGCCGGAGCCTCGGTTCGCTCTCTGGTTCCTTCGCAGCTGCGCGCTGGTTAACTGGATGCCTGCGGGCACTGTGCTCGACACTGCACGCAGGTGTGGGCCCTCGCAAGCCTTCCTTGTTCTAGTGGTGGTGTGTGTTAAGTCACTTCAGTGGTGTCTGACTCTTTGCGACGCTATGGACTGGAGTCCACCAGGCTCATCTGTCCATAGGAGTCCCCAGTCAAGAATACTGGAGTGGGTTACCATGCCCTCCTCCAGGGGATCTTCCTGACCCAGGGTTTGAACTCGCGTCTTTTATCTCCCGCATTGGCAGGCTGGTTCTTTACCACTAGCGCCACGTGGGAAGGGAGATGTTAACCATAGGATGGCTGCTAACGTATTAATAACATTACCTCGCATGGCATTTGAATGAGAAGAAGTACGTAGTGCCATGAAATGGCATGGTAGGGGACCCGACCAAGTCTGGGGATCAGGGAAGTCTCCCCGGGGGAAATGCCAACCCGAGAATCTAAGGTGGGTAAGCAGTAGGGTAGGGAGGTAGATGCCAGGCATCTGTTCACGTGCCAGGCAGGGAACAGCACGAGTAAAAACCATGTGATAGGAAAGGAGCATTGCCCCTCTGAGGAAATGAAGGAAGAAAAGGAGAGTTGATGGAGTAGAGAGTGATGCAAGAAGAGACTTGGGCATGGGCAGACCATTCCGGGCCTTGATCTTTATTCTAAGAAGTTTCCACCTAACTTTCCTTGCTAGAAAAAAAATGGTCACTAGCTCTGTGGTATTTTGCAGTTGAAATTCCTTGTTGCCGTTCATTTCACCAGCCTGTGAGATCAGTAAGATCAGTGAGATCAACTGAGGGAAGTGAAGCTCACAAACTTTGTCACACATACTTCAAGTAGCAAAGCTGGGACCAGAACCCAGCTCCACCCTACCCATGTCACAGTTGTTACCAAAATTAAGCAAAACCAAATGAGTAAGCTGTGTCAAAGTTCACCACAAGTTTTCTTCGAAAAGAATTCTTAATATTGTATTTAAGCACAATAATCCGTCTAGAAACCAGCTCAAAAATGTGCATCATGTAACAGAAAATGCTGATATCTGTTCCCCTCACACTCTACAGCATGCATTCTCAATGTGGGGGAGGAAGGGTTGCCCTCAACGGGACAATAATTGGTTCTTGGGGTGCTAAAAATTCCTAGATATTAACAATGACTCGTGACCTGATAAAGAATCTGCCCAAAATGCAGGAGACCCATGTTTCCATCCCTGAGTGAGGAAGAACCCCCCAAGAAGGGAATGGCTACCCACTCCAGTATTCTCGCCTGGAGAATTCCATGGACAGAGGAGTCTGGCGGGCTACAGTCCGTGGAGTCACAATGAAGTTGGACAGGAGTGAGCAACTAGCACTTTGACTTTCAATTAGTAATGTTGAACTTTATACATGTATTAATCGGCCATTTGTGTATCTTCTTTATAAACTCCTTATCAGGTATATGATTTGCAATTGTTTGCTCCCATTCCATAGGTTGCCTTTTCACCCTGTTGATTCTTTTCTTTGATACACAGAGGTTTTTAAGTTCCATGTAGTACCAACTGTCTATTTTCAAATGATCCATTATTCTAACTAATCTAACCATTAAAAAATAATAATAATCCGTAGCAGCAATCGTATAAAAACAAAATGAACTTACCAAAGTAGAAAATTACCTAGTCCCTGAGTTAATACATTAAAATGTATTTTGATAGTTTAAGATTGTTGGGTAGGCAATATTAGAAAAAATAAATATGGCCATATATTATACATAAAGATATTCTACAAATAGCAAGAAAATTTGAAGAGCGTTTTGCTTATCTGGACTTTCATGTTTTCCATCTGAAAACATTTCCAACCCTTTTTGTATAATTTTATTATACTCATTATATAAATTATCCTTCATCCAGGTGAACCACTGTGTGTGCTGAAGGCTGCTAATGTTGATGGTTTCACATCTCTTACTATAAACTACCCATTTATGTGAAATGGAAAGAAATAAACTATGCAGAAATTCCCTTGGATAGGAGAGTAGGGTTTCCCCTAGCACAGTTAAGTTTGTAGCCAGTTTAGCTGGATCAGCTGAGACCACCAGCCAATCAGATTTTAGGAGGGAAATGGATTTCCTAAATAAATATGATTTCAAACAGCATGTTCTCTAAAGACTTTCTCAGGCTTAAAATCTAATAAAGGAGTGACTCACTAGAACAAATACAGGAGTTATTTCACTCTACCAATATGAAGAAAAGGGGTGCTCATCTCCTTTTGGGTATCATCTTCCTGACTCTGACTGGAGTTCAAGGTAAGGGATTATAAATTATATTAAATTGGTAAAGTCAGAGGTGTTAATTGCTATAAAAGCCTTTTGATTTGCATTGCTTTGCATGCATCAGAATGTGATGTGAGTCACTTGTGGGCAGTTATCCAAAGTTCATATCTTGGATGGACCTGCCAGGTCAAATACAAGTCTCAGTTTATGTGTGTGAATTCCTGGCATGCAGTAGGTGTTCAGTAAATGTTTGTTGCACTGTTTGGTAATGAGACGGGAGACTTTGTCTCCTCAATAATTTTTGCCAGCCTGACAGAGTTTGTTGATAAGTATGTCTGTGATTAACCAATTAAGTATCTGATAATCAGAGAGCTTGTTCCTCAGGAACAACCTTTACTAACTACCTTTGTTATTTGTGGCAAATTAATGAGCTTCCCTGGTGGCTCAGAGAGTAAAGCGTCTGCCTGAAATGCTGGAGACCCGGGTTCGACCCCTGGGTGGGGAAGATCCTCTAGAGAAGGAAATGGCAACCCACTCCAGTATTCTTGCCTGGAGAATCCCATGGACAGAGGAGCCTGGTAGGCTACAGTCCACAGGGTCTCAAAGAGTCGCACACAGTGGAGCGATTTCACTTTCTTTCTTTCTAATGAGCTTTTCTAGTCTTTGGTTCCCTCAGCTGTAAAATGGAGATTGTATAGTTATGCTTTTTCTACCTACTACTAAATGAAAAAATTAAGGAATGAAAATAGTGTATTTTAAAGAGTTTTTGAAAGTTTAAAGCACTACTGAAAACCAAGGCAGTGGGGAAGATTAGGATTAGTGGTAATTAGTTACTATAAGTAACTTTTTATTGAAACCAACACCAACTCCATTTCACTAAGGTCAGATTAAAAAATGGCTTTGGGAGGTGTTTGAGAAGCTATGGTCTGCATAGCACACATGAATTAGGTATACATGTGTCTGACCTATGATTGGCATTTATTGAATATTTTAAAAATCTCTTTTCCTAAGGTTGTAAAATATGATATGAAGTGGAAGTGTTAGTCCCTCAGTCATGTCCAACTCTTTGAGACCCGATGGTCTGTAGCCCGCCAGGCTCCTCTGTCCATGGGATCCTCCCAGTAAGAAGAACCCTTGGAGAAGGGAATGGCTACCCACTTTAGTATTCTTGCCTGGAGAATCTCATGGATATAACACCACAGAGATAACACCTACTTGAAAATCTTGTGGTAATGATTGAAAGACACTCAGTAGATGATAGTAATAGTCATTACTAAGTCAAATGTATCATTTTAGTGTATCACCTAAATGAAGACATAGCTTTCAATTGATGTTTTCTACCCTCTGTTTTTCCCTTAGGAATCCCAGCAGTAAAGAATGGACGCTGTTCCTGCATCAAAACCAGCCAAGGGATGATCCATCCAAAATCCTTAAAGGACCTTAAACAATTTGCTCCAAGCCCTTCTTGTGAGAAAACTGAAATCATGTAAGTAAAAACTCATTCAGCACATGTCCAGCATTAAATTTAATGTGAGTACTACCGGGGGAATACTTGCCCATTCAGACACTTAAAATGCAGATGGTTGCCCCTCCGTAAATCTGGTATACTTCTTTCTTTTCTTCTAAAAAAATAAGCAATTTCTGGTAGAGATAAGGAACCAAGGATGATATATTACCAAAGTATTATGTGTTCATGGAAGAAAATGTTTAATATAAATTACCCAAAAGAAGAAATTAAAAATTCTCTTAAATTTTACCATCCAGTCATAAGTAGTGTCATTCTTTTGGTATATATACACACTTTTGTTTTGTGTGTACATATATAGATACAAAACATATACATACATATACATATATTTATATACACAATATATGTACACAAAAACAAAATCATATACCATATACATTTTCGTAAGCTGCTTTTTCATTAGCACTATATCATGAACTTTTCCTGTCAGTAAGTCTTGTGTAATAACATCATTTTTCCTAATAATGTCATTTTTAATGATCAAATTTTATTCTATTATATGGACATACCATAATCTATATGACCAATACCTAAATGTAAGTTATTTCCAATTTTTTTGCTATTAAAAACAAACTGTTACTGTATCAATATTTTATCTTTAATTCTCTCCTATATTAATATCTTTCTAGAGATTAGAATTGTTAGGTTAAAGATGTGTGTGTTATTCACTCAGTCGTGTCTGAGTCTTTGTGACCCCATGGACAGTACCCCACTAGACTCCTCTGCCCATGAAATTCTCCAGGCAAGAATACTGGAGAACCAGGGATCCTCCCGACCTGGGCTGCTGCAGGGAGCCTAGAATTCCAGGCTAGGTTAAAGATATGCATATTTTAAGTTTTTCTGAAGCCTAAATCAAGGATGATGTATAGAATGACTCCTTTTATTCTTAGATTAGACAGAAATTAAAGAAAAAAGTCCTTAAATTATTCCTGGAGAGTCTGATGTAATTTTAAAGATTCAACCAGTCCATTAATCTTGTCTTAGGAAAACATTTTATTATGTTTTAAGTTGTTTTACTAGAAAATTTAGTAAAATTCATGCTCATTTTCATTGTTTGGGGAGGAAAGCAGGTATATTGGCAACTTTTCTATTTTATATTTTCACTTAAACATAAATAGCTTTTTCTAGCATAACAGAACCAATATTATCTTTAGATATAAGTTCTCCCATTGCATATATCTGTTGGCTTTTTTAAATTTAGAGTTATATGCTGTCCTAGAAATGTATCTAAGTCCCCTCAGTCACTTAAAAAGATGAAAAGACAGGAAAAAGACTGAAGTCCCAGATGCTACAAATATATTTTAATTGGGGAATTGAATTCTGTGGATAAGAGAAAGCATTTGAATCATTAAAAGTAAAAAAAAAAAAAAATCTTAAAAGTAAAAGAAAAAACCAAAAACTTGTTGCTGTTTCTTTGGTAGTGCTACAATGAAGAATGGGGATCAAGCCTGCCTAAACCCAGATTTACCAGAAGTGAAAGAACTGATTGAAAAGTGGGAGAAACAGGTGGGTGAAAAAGGAACAAGAGTTGCTTTCTTTTAGAAACTAACTTTGGAAGTCAAAGAATTATGGAGCGCCTTTAAGGTTACATGTTTCACTCATGTTATTGTGCTACCATTTTTTCCCCTAGAATGTGGAATTGTATTCCTGCTTGTGGTATCACTTGTCTGTGTGTCCCACTAGAATGTGTGTCCCATGTGGGTAGGGAGTTTGTCTTTCTTATCCAATATAGTACATGCGTATTGAATGGTAGATCGTGAGGATAGGGAATTCGCTGGTGGTCCAGTTGTTAGGACTCAACACTTTCACTGCCAGGGCCCAGGTTCAATCCCTGGTCAGGGAACTATCTCATGACATAGCTTCCCCCTGCCCCCCCCCCCAAAATAGGTAATGAGATAAAGTCCTTTCCTGCTGTAGCAGATTCGCTAACAATTAATTATAGTACAACATGGAAAATATAAAATAAAGATATGTACAAGAATCTTGAACATAATAGAGGAAAGAGTAACTTTGCCAGAGGAGGGGGACAAGGAGAAGGTGTTAAGGAAGACTTTTCATATCAGGTGATTTGATCTGGATCTTGAAGGATAAGTAGTTCACTGGGAGGGTAAGGAGAGCATGAGAAAAAAAAGACTAGGATCATCAGAGAGCGCACTGTGCTCGGGGAACCTTGAATAATATGGCTTGAGTTTGTGTGGAGGAAATGAAGGGACTGAGGTAGAAAAGTAGACCAGGACAAAGCCAGAGGAATCCTGTTTGAAATGCCGAGGGGTTACGTTGGAAGAGGACCACAGCATGTGTGGTTGGGAGCTTGGTTCTGGACGCTGACAGAGGAGCCGTTCTGGCACATACCAGCTGTGCAACTTTGGCCAAGTCACCCGCTCCGAGCCTCCATCTCCTTGTCTGTAAAAACCGGATGATAATCCAACCTCTCAGGAAACAATAGTCATTCAGTCGTGTCTGACTCTTTGCAACCCCATGGACTGTAGCCCGCCAGGCTTCTCTGTCCATGGAATTTTCCAGGCAAGAATACTGGAGTGGGTTGCCATTTCCTACTCCAGGGGATCTTCCCGACCCAGAGACTAAACCCAGATCTCTTGCATCTCCTGCATTGGCAGGCGGATTCTTTACCACTGTGCCACCTGGGAAGCCCCACAGTTGGTAGAGGTGGGTCATGAGCAAGATTGGAGTGGGGATAGCCAAGAAAATAGGCAAAAGAAAACCAGTTAGAAGGCTATTGCATCTTCATCAAAATAACTGAAATAGAATCAAAAGGAGCCTCTCTGAGAGTGATGCAACTTTAAACTGGTTATGAGGATAAAGACCACAGTCTAGAGAGTCCAAATATAATATAAGGAAGGAAAAATGGTAAGAGAAACACTACCCCCCGCCCCTTTTTTTTTTTGCTGTCTCCTCACAGGTCAACCAGAAGAAAAAGCAAAAGAAAGGGAAAAAATATAAAAAAACCAAGAAAGTTTCAAAAGTTAAAAGATCTCAACGTTCTTCTCAAAAGAAGACTACATGAACTCCCACTTCATCAACCACTATCTTGTGTTAAACAGGTTCCTTTAAACTAACTGAAATAAATCCTGAAAGGGATGCATCTTAATACAAAAGCTTGTTGATCTGACTAGCAAATTTACAACATTATTTTGTACTTGTAATTAAATCTAGAAAATTGCTTTTCAAAATCCAAATGTGAACAGTTGTTAGAGGCTATAGTTTGTCTTTGTTCTTCCACCTCCGACCAACTGAATTTCCTCATGCTTAAGCCCACAGTCTTAGCAACACCCACATCTGGACAAATGTCCTCACAGCTACAGCCCACACACAACAGCTGCCTGGGAGAGCAGCTGCAGGCTTCCCAGGCCTCCAGAGAACATCCTGAGGCCCAGGTCAGCAGGCCCCCCAGCCTGGCAGCGTGCTGACAAGCAAAGCAGTTTGGAGTCGAGCTGGGCCTTGCCAAGCGGCTGTAGCTGTCAGCATCTGTATTTGCATCAGCCTGTGGGCCTCATATACAGTGTATCTGAGAGATTCATGCTGGTTATTCCTCGGGGCGAGGCGGGGGGGGCGTCACCACTGAAGACCCGTAGCACTTGGCTTTCAGAACCTTCCATCTGGCGTTGAGGCCGTGGGACTCCACCTCGCCTGCCCACGCCGACTGCTTCATTCCTTCCTGTTCCCTTTGCTTCAGTCAAGCCAGCTCCCCCCCATCCTCCCACGGTTCAGTGTCCGCCCCCTCCACCACACAGGTCACATCCTGCCTCACCTGGGTCTACAGCTTTCTCACTCTTCCCCCAACACCCCATGGAAATATCTCCTTCCCCTCACACGGACTCGCTTGATCCAGTCTTCAAGGGTCATTTTCATCCTGCCTCTGCAACAAAATCTTTCCACTTGGATTTTTTTAAGACTCCTGTTTCACTGGTGTTCAACACCATACAGGGAGCACTTCATTACTTTCTATTTTTTTGCTTGTTCATTTTAATTCTCCAACAAGGTTGTCAGCTCCTTGAGGGTAAGGGGCACAGTTTATTTCCCTGAATCTGCCACCAAGCCTAATATACTGTGGAATTAGGTTTTGAATCATTTTGCAGTTGTTACATGTAAGAGAACAATAGACCGTCTCCTCAAAGCAGGAGGAATTAATTGACTACTCCATGTAGTCTAACCCTGGTAACATCTTTTATTCATTATCTTTAGGCCGTTATCACTTCAAGGACTGAGGGTGACGCAACATCCTTGTTGTTTTTCTTTTTTCTTTTTTGAGTGTGTGTTAAACAGCTTTAATCTCGGTCATTGCAGCTTCTCAGCACAGTAAGAGATATTGTACATGATCAACATGTTTTGTTCTGGGGATGCATCCTTGTTTTATTGTGACAGGATGTCAACTTGGCCTCTCCAACGGATAAGAAGGAAACGCTTAAATCATTTGTGGACATTCTAAACTGTTTTCAATTAAATATACAGGATGCCTGGAACCATAGAATCTTACCAATGGAAAGGCACTTTGGAGACCAACCGGTGTCTAACCTTTCCCCACAGAAAATAAAAATTCCTCAGTACCGTTCCTGACAAGCCTCAGTTTTCCAAGATCTGACAAGAAAGTCACCAATATCCTTTTGAAAACTCGTTTTAGGAAAATGTGAATTTCACTGTCAGTTTGACTTGTTTCCCAGTTTGTGAATATTGTGATTATCAATCACCACACCAGCTCGCCTGAAGAGTGTATTAAGTCACCAAGTGCTAGAGGGACCAGTGAATCCTGCTAGTGGAGGCATGGATAGTGCCCAGCGAGCCTCTGCAGGGCTTGGAAGCCCTCTTAAAGAGGGAGTTTCAAGCACTGCATAAGAGAGGATGTCAGGCCAGAATTTAACCCTGTCTAGTTTCTCACACTGCAGATGATTTTCAGTGCTGCCCAGTGGTGATCCCAAACAGCGTCTTAACTAGTCATGAGACTCTTAGCTCCTTTCATGTAACTCCCCCGAAAAATCGAAATGTTCCATAATCTGAGAGTTTGACCCAGTTACCTTGCATCTTACTGCTAAAGTGGTCAGTGTATCACTAATACCCAAAGACTACATGTTTTGACTTAGTTAGCTGTGACATATATGTATGTATATGTATATTTATATGTATACATATATGCTCTAAGCAAATATTAATTCAAAGCAGTATTGACATCTATACTCTGTACTTGGAAATATTTTCTTTGTTAAGACAATGCTATTAGCAGCTATACTCTGTAAGAATTAATTTTTGAAAATTTTTAAAAAGACAATGCTATCAATAAATGGACCATTGATCAGAAAAAAGTCTTGATTTTTTTAATGTCGTGAATATGTGCCTCAACTATTACATATTTAACAGTAATTCTCATGTGTCCTTATTCATTTACTTTCATCTCAAATAAGGTGTAATTGAGATAAATACATGGAAGCTCTTTAAAGGGCTCTTTGGAGACAATAACTTCACAGAAAATTTGACACTATACCTTATAACAACATTGACCTACAAGAGTTATATGGAATGCAATTTATTTCCTAATCCTCAAGGGCAATACCATTCCAATAAGACATATATCCAAGAGACCATAAGTGTCCCAACTCTTTTCCATACCCTAAAACTATGTATGTTTAGATTTTATAAAGCCTCAAGAAGTTACGGAGACCCAAATATAGGATAGGTTATTCTAGAGTCCAGGAAACTTGGGCTGAAAGTATTATGCAGTGTGGAGTCTTTAGAAAGTTGGGAGTGGACAGAGACTGTCAGCTTTGTATATTTGAGGTCCACCTGATAGACCAGACAGGTGTGATGTTCGGGCAGCTAGCAGCTGCTGATGGTAACGGGACAAAGCCCTCAAAGGCTACTGTGAAAAGAGAGAAGATTGTGGCTTCTGAGATATCTGGGTTAAGGTCAGAAGCCCACCATTTATTAGCTGTATGACCATGGTCCAAGTGCACTTTTGACCTCTCTGTGTGCCAGGTTCCTCCTCCAGGAGTGTTTGAGAAACAGGCCCAGCCTGGATCTTGATGCATAGAAAGTCCCCACTGCCAGTCCCAACCGTTTACCTCTGCTCACTTCTTCACAACAGAATGTGTTTCACATCTCATGCACACAGAGAGATGTTTCCAGGACTGAAGAAACAGGTTGGAAGGAAGCTGTGGTACATATACACCATGGAATATTACTCAGCCGTTAAAAAGAATTCATTTGAATCAGTTCTAATGAGATGGATGAAACTGGAGCCCATTATACAGAGTGAAGTAAGCCAGAAAGATAAAGATCATTACAGCATACTAACACATATATATGGAAGTTAGAAAGATGGTAATGATAACCCTATATGCAAAACAGAAAAAGAGACACAGATGTACAGAACAGACTTTTGGACTCTGGGAGAAGGCAAGGGTGGGATGTTTCGAGAGAACAGCATGTATATTATCTATAGGGAAACAGATCACCAGCCCAGGTGGGATGCATGAGACAAGTGCTCGGGCCTGGTGCACTGGGAAGACCCAGAGGAATCGGGTGGAGAGGGAGGTGGGAGGGGGGATCAGGATGGGGAACACATGTAACTCCATGGCTGATTCATGTCAATGTATGACAAAACCCACTGCAATGTTGTGAAGTAATTAGCCTCCAACTAATAAAAATAAATGAAAAAAAAAAAAAAAAGGAAAAAAAAAAAGAAACAGGTTGGAGAAATGAAACCAAAAGCGCACCTAACCAGTTTTCTTCATCTGTATTTTAATTCCATCGTCCGGGCCGTCATTGTCTCCTTCCTAGGCCACCTCGATAGCTTCCTCTTTTCTGCTTCTTTTTCTCAACTTTTCTCTTGATCCTTTCAAAGCATAAGTCACAGAAGACCACCACCTTACTTAATACCCTGTCATTTCCCTTACTACCCTTAGTGAAATGACATCCTCTCCCCAGGCTCTCTGTTGTAATGCTTTCTAAAGTGGGGTGTGTGCATCCTATGGGGTAGATGTATTGAGAGTATTTATAACATATTTCGTCTGAAAAATAAGAAAGAACTGAAGAGATACTATAAACCCGAAGTCAGCGATTGATACAGTCAGCTTCACTCAATGCACTTGTCAGGTCACCCTGTGTCACATCCTGATTTCCTGTGGAAACAGTGAGACTTCCTCACCTGGGAGGGATGGACACGTGCCCTCATTCAGTCAGCCACTTTCTGCAACAGTTGGTCACCACTTACGTGGGCACAGTCCTCTATGGTGTTATTGTTTGGTTGCTCAGTCATATCTGACTGGTGACCCTGTGTACCATAACCTAGCAGGTTCCTCTATCCTTGGGATTTCCCAGGCGTGAATACTGGAGTTGGTTGCCATTTCCTCCTTCAGGGGATAATATGGTCAATTTGGTGGGGTTTTTTTTGTTTTTGTTTTTGTTTTTTTTTTTTTTGCTGATATAGAGAGGATGAAATTAGGTGAGAAAGGAAAACAAGCAAGCTTCCTTACAAAGAGTTAATTAGCTCCTAGGCAGTCACCGAGCTAAAAGATCTCCTGAGGCATTTTGCAGCAAGTTTCCAGCTGCAGTTTGACCCTGTATTTTAGGGAGGAAAGTGAATCACAAATGAGTAATCAAGTCAAGGTCTGTGAATGAGATTGCGAACTGGGACAAATTGGTAAAGGATTAGAGGGAAAGATATCAGGTAATACTATACAAAATTTGTAATACTATAAAATTTGCTATATAATTTTTAAAATCTTATCC
The DNA here is from genome assembly GCF_019320065.1 of Cervus canadensis. Classification (NCBI taxonomy): domain Eukaryota; kingdom Metazoa; phylum Chordata; class Mammalia; order Artiodactyla; family Cervidae; genus Cervus; species Cervus canadensis. Next base: position 27,742,241 of record NC_057411.1, on the reverse strand, counting down.
TTTAAATATGCTATTTCACTTTACTGCTTCAAGCAGACTGTTTTCATAAGGAATTTGTTTTACAAAAAAAAACAACAACAACCAAAAGGAAAATTTGCTGGTACCTCTATCTCCAGGGAATGAGGCCTTCTGTGTAGTGTGTGGGACCAAGTAGGCCCAACCACCTACTATCAGCTTCCCTTCACCATTTGAGTAGACTTCCTCCAGAAAAGGGAACTAGTATCACACTCTGTTCATGTGAGAGGAGAAATGTCAAGGTAAATCATTAACAGAGAGGAAATAACATGTTACTTAAAAAGAGAGATGCCAGCAATCACTTCTACCATATTAAAACCATCAGAACGTATCTCCTAGCAAATGTCTCATGTATGGGGCTTTTGATTAGGGCAAGACTGGCTGGGGGTTTTTATGGAATGGAATTTAAAGTGAAAGTCAGCTAAATTTCCCCAAATAATAAGGAAACAGAAATTACCTCTGACAGGCAGGGAGGGGGTTGGGAATCCTAGAACAGCAAAAAGAGAGGCCAAAGGAGATGGGAGTCAAAGCCTGCTGTAAAAATGACAGCAGGGGGACTTCCCTGGCGGTCCAGTGGTTAAGACTTTGCCTTCCAATGCAGGGGGTGCAGGCTCAGTCCCTGGTTAGGGAACCAAGATCCCACATGCCTCGCAGCCAAAAAAACAAAACATAAAGCAGAAGCAATATTGTAACAAATTTAATAAAGACTTTTAGAAAATGGTCCACATCAAAAAAGAAAATCTTAAAAAAAAAAAATGACAGCAGGTTGCAATAATAAAGGTATAGAACATCAGTGAGAAATCTCCTATAGTGGGATCAATTCCGTTCAGTTCAGTCACTCAGTCGTGTCCGACTCTTTGCGACCCCATGAACCGTAGCACACCAGGCCTCCCTGTCCATCACCAACTCCCGGAGTCCACCCAAACCCATGTCCATTGAGTTGGTGATGCCATCCAAACATCTCATCCTCTGTCGTCCCCTTCTCCTCCTGCCTTCAATCTTTCCCAGCATCAGGGTCTTTTCAGTTGATGGCTCTTCGCATCAGGTGGCCAAAGTATTGGAGTTTCAGCTTTAACATCAGTCCTTCCAATGAACACCCAGGACTGATAGTCAGCTTTAAATCACTGGTGTGTAACACTCAGTTTTAAATGCCAGCCTGCCTGGGACTCTAAAATTAGATTTTAAACTTTTTGTAATTGAGGGAACCAGGACTTAGGTCACTTTATTTGGATATGGAAGGTAACTCCAGAAAACAGATCTTTGGGGCCACTTGGGTTATATGGCAGCCATGGAGGTGTGCTGCTTGGGTTACCCTTCAACAAAGAGCTTGCAGGACTTTCTTGGTAGTCCAAGGGTTAAGATTCCATGCTTCCAATGCAGGGGGCGCAGGTTTGATCCCTGATCGAGAACTACGATCCCACATGCTAAGCAGCACAGCCAAGGAAAAGAACCAACAACAATGAAGAACTTGCTATTTAGCCCCAATAAGGGTGGTTAGCTGACCACCTCCAGCTGCAGAACCGTGGACTTACCCCAGATTTTGAGCTGAGGCCAAGCTCTCACTGGGCAGCCTCCAGCCGATGACTGAGTATAGAAGGAATACTAGAACCCTATCATTTCCGCCAGATGGGCAGCTTTCATCAGGAGCTCCCCAATGGATTGACTAAAACTTTGGCAGATCTGCATCCCAGTCTGAGACAGTCTCTCCCCAATTCTGTTCCCTCCCACTTTTATTCTTATAAAGGTCACCAACAATACATCTCTTGCACATCTGATTCTGTCTCAGTGCCTGCCAGAGAACCCAAATGATGCAAGTTACATATACTTTTAAAATTTTAATCAATAAGTATTAGCTGCTATTATCTTTATGATTATCTCCTATATCCCCAAACACAGACTTTTAACACTAGGAGAAAACTTTCAGATGGAAGGACAACCAAGAGCCTCAAAATCAAGAGACTAGAAGAAATTTCTGGCCCTGCCACTCATGGACTGTGGCACTAAGTCTCATGGCTTCTTCTTTAACTGCTGAAGCATAAGAGATTATGATCTCTAAGATTTCTGTAAGGGCTCCCCAAACACTGGGACTCCCATGTGGCTCAGACAGTAAAGAATCCGCCTACAATGCAGGAGACCTGGGTTTGATCTTTGGGTCAAGAAGATCCCCTGGAGAAGGAAATGGCAACCCACTCCAGTATTCCTGCCTGGAGAATTCCATGGACAGAGGAGCCTGGAAGGCTACAGTCTATACAGTCCATGGGCTCCCAAAGAGTCAGACATGACTGAGTGACTAACACACACCCAAACACTATCCCTTTTTAGCTTTCTGCCCAGAACCCCACAGTTTTTGCTTAATGGATATCTCAAACAGGTCACCTTTTACATTGATGCCCCCTGGACTGCTTTAAAATATGTATTTGTATTTTAAGATAAACCACGGAACTAGTTTACGACTGCTGAAATATGAGAAGCCCATTTCTCTGGGCTTCTCATAATTTTGATAACGTGAGATGAAAATTGGAAGACTTCAAAAAAGTTTCATTCTTTCTTTATTCTCCATCAAGTGTGATGCCAAGTAATGTCCAGGTAGTTCTCACATTACTCCATCTTTCAGCCTGAAAGTGGAAATTTCCAATTGTCTGGTTACCCCTATGGGTCCCTTAGGTTGGGGACAGACAAAAGAGGGAATGTTATTCCATTTGTAACTGAGTCTAAGAGGATATAATCAGGAGAACTTTCCAGGGGAGTAGAGAGAAGTATTCTCATCATTTTCATTTATTTTCTGAAAAAAATAGAATCCTTGATGTTGTGGATGCTCAAGGACATCCCTCCACAACGGTTATATCATTTGGGTCACAGAGGAACAGTTTTCTCCCTAAAAATTTATGGAAAGTTTTTAAAAAGCAAGCAAGTGTAATTTATAAGCAAAGAAAGAAATAGGGAATTTATATATATCACATGATTTCTCTCTTTACTGTAACTTGTCTTCTGAAAAAGGACCCCAAAATCTTATACCTTGCGTAAGCACTTTAAAAATACTATCCACAGCCTACCCTATCTCCCATAAAATGGAAAAATAATGTAGTGGTAATAGGAGATTTGGGGACCCAAAAGGAAAAATTTCCTAATGGAGTCCAATAACAGTGAAAATCAGGATCATCCAAACTCAATCAGATAAATAGTCTTACACAGACTAAGTTAATCCAGCAGTAACAGTAGATTTTTACAGAATTAGGCAGTGAACAACATCAGGTTTAGCTGGCACACCCAAGAAGTCTGGCAAAAGCATAAAAGCAAATCTTTGCTTCAGGTACCCATAATGAGATTAATTTATTTGTCATTTATTTGCTATTTTTTATATTACATTTTTATACATTTATTTTTGATCACACAGCATGTAAGATCTTAGCTCACTGACCAAGAATGGAACTTGGGTCCCTGTCAGTGGAAGTGCAGAGTCTTAACCACTGGACTGCATTAAATGATGATACGATGTGCAGTGGTCTATCTGCAAAGGAACTGGTTACTCTCTTCTCTATACGCAAAATCATTCACTCCAAGAAAGCTGAAATGTTACCTTGCCTTGAGGTTTTAGGTGTAACCACATAGAACATAAAAACCATTAGCTGGTTTCTGAGAAATACTTTGACTTTCTGAACTTGGTTACTGTGGTTTAAGAGAAAAAAATTCAAGAAAGATGGTGGAACTAGTCCCTGTTGAGCCTGGGATTGATAGATATGCCTAAAGGCCAACCCAACAAGGAGGAAAACATAGCTGGAATTGTGGATAAAACTCACAATAAAGCTGGAAAGAATTTGAATTTGAGCAAACTCTGGGAGATAGTGGGAAACAGAAGAGCCTGGCATGCTGCAGTCCATGGGGTCACAAAAAGTCAAACACGACCTCCCGACTGAACAACAGCAAAATATGAAAACTAAAATTTCTTCCAATATCAGTTTCCTATTGTGTATGTATTTCGTCAAATAGTAGAATCTTCTTGTTGAAAAGAAAAGCAAGAGCTCCCTCCAGTGGCCAATCTAACAATTAAAAATATTTTAATTAGAAAAGGACTGACAGGTACCTGGCTTTTCTGAACACAGTCACCATCACTGGTTTCTAATGAGAGAAACAATACGTAGAATTTGCATGTTAGTCACTCACTGATTTTGAGGAAATTTTTGTTCAGTTCTTACTTTAACAAATCACACAAACGAAGAACTGGAAGACTGGAAATGATTTACTCATTCCTTCTACAAATATTAACTGATTACCTCCTATGGCCCATGCATTGCTCCGAGTGTGGAGGATGGAGCAGTGAATAAGACAGGGTCCTTATTAAACTCATCTATGCAGAAAGACACAAAAACAAACAATTAAGCTAGTGAGTACATATTACGCCAGAGGCTTATAAGGGTAAAGGAGGAGACAGCAGGAGGAAGAAGTGTGGGTGGGAGGCAGGATGGGGGGCTTAGGGAAAGCCTCCCTAAAAAGATGTCACTTGAGCAGAGAACTGAGGAAAATAAGGGAGCCAAACGTGTGGTGCTTACGAGAGAGGAAACAGAAAGCGTGAAGCCCTGAGGCTTTACACCATGAAGGCAGCTACAAGGCCACTTTTCAGGGCAGAGTGGACAAAGCGGAGCATGATGGGGAGGGGAGCCCAGAAAGGTAAGGTGGGGTCAGGTTATACACCATCTTCTATGTTCCTGAAGGACTTACTTTAGCTTTAAATCTGAGCGAGAAGGGGAGCTAGAAAAGTAACTGAACCTATTTAAGGATCCCTCTGGTCACCAACACAAGATACATGATACCAATACGAGAGACCAATACCAATACGCGATTGTGGGGCAAGGGAAGAAGCAGAGAGACCATGTAAAGGACAGTTAATTACCAAATATGTTTCCAGAAGGAGGGAGAGACCAACTGTACACCCAGTGTTGCAGGTAAGACAATGAATGAAAACTGACCTTTGGACTTGGCAACATTAAGGTGATCAGTGATCTTGATAAAAACAGTTTGGGTGGAATGGTAGAAACAAAAGACTAACTGGCATTTAAGTTAAATACAAACCTGTCATGGTCTAGCATTCCACTCTTAGGCACTCACCAAGTGAAAAGAAAAAAATATCCATATAAAGAGCTGAACACAAATATTGATAATGCCAAATTGGACACAACCCAAAGATTCAACAACGGGTGAATAGATAAACAAATTGCAGTATATCCATACCATGGAAGGCTACCTAAAAATAAAAGGAGTGAACTATTCATACACACAACATGGACACATTTTTAAATATTTAAAAGTGAAAGAAGTCTGACACAAAAGAACAGATACTGTAGGATTCCTTTTGTATAAAATTTCTGCAAGTGCAAACTTATGGTGACAGAAAGCAGATATGTGCTTGTCTGGGATGGTGCAGCAAAAGAAAACTTGGATAGTGAATATCCTCATTATCCTGATTGTAATGATGGTTTCATGGGTGCAAACATATATCAAAACTTATCACATTGTATACTTTGTGGCCTGTTTCTTATACATTAATATCTTTTTTTATTAATATCTTTTTAAAGATTTTTATTTATTTATTTTTGGCTGCACCGTGTCTTCGTTGCTTTGCTCAGGTTTTCTCTAGTTGCAGCAAGCAGGGGCTGCTCATTGCTGCAGTGCGTGGGCTTCTCAATGCGGTGGCTTCTCTTGTTTAGGATCACAGACTCTAGGACGTGCAGGCTTCAGTTGTTGCAGCTACCGGGCTCGAGAGCACAGAGTCAATAGATGTGGCACACATGCTTCATCTCTCCACGGCATGTGGAATCTTCCCAGACCAGGGATTGAACCTGTGCCCCTTGCATTGGCAAGCGGATTCTTTACCACTAGCACCACCTGGGAAGTCCTGTATCCTTTCAAATCGAAACCCTATGCATGCTTCAAGACTTCTCTCAAATACATCATCCATCCTCATGAAGCCTTTCTGCAGTCATCAAAATAAACATGACCTCTGCTTCCTTTAGTCAGAGCCTCATTGTACCCAGGAAAGACTCGCTTGTAGTACTATTCATCTCACCACGTTCTGACCCAGGAGATAGATGCAAAAGTATCACATTGTTTGGGGAAGAGTTCCCTGGTTGCATAGTGGTTAGGGTTCTTGGCTTTCACTGTTGTGGCCCCAGTTCAACATCTGGTCAGGGAACTGAGATCCCACAAACTGTGTGACACAGATTTTTTAAAAAGCATTCTATTGTTTGGAACTGACGTAAGTAGGACTAATTCAGCTGGGAAGTGTGCCATTTTGCCCTCCCTCACCTCCCTCCTTCCTATTATTGTACTTGTAATAGAGATTTAATGGCTCAAGAATGGTGCTCAAGCTGCTGTCTGGACTATCGCAAAAAAGGCACCCCAAATAGAGATATAAGTCAAATGAGTGTGCTTCTTTTGGAAAAAAAATTTAAAATAATCCTCTAGTCTATTCCCTCTAGCCCCTCTAGTCCCAAATCAGGAAAGGAGTACATCAAGGCTGTATATTGTCACCCTGCTTATTTAACTTATATGCAGAGTACATCATGAAAAATGCTGGGCTGGATGAAGCACAAGCTGGAATCAAGATCGCTGGGAGAAATACCAATAACCTCTGATAGTCAGATACTACCACCCTTATGGCAGAAAGCAAAGAGGAATTGAAGAGCCTCTTGATGAAAGTGAGAGGACAGTGAAAAGTTGGCTTAAAACTCAACATTCAAAAAACTAAGATCATGACATCCAGTCCCATCACTTCATGGCAAATAGATGGGGAAACAGTGGAAACAGTGACAGACTTTATTTTCTTGGGCTCCAAAATCACTGCAGATGTTGACTCCAAGCATGAAATTAAAAGACGCTTGCTCCTTGGAAGAATAGTTATGACCAAACTAGACAGCATATTAAAAAGCAGAGGCATTACTTGGCCAACAAAGGTCCATCTGGTCAAGGCTATGGTTTTTCCAGTAGTAATGTATGGATGTGAGAGTTGGACCATAAAGAAAGCTGAGCGCCAAAGAACTGATGCTTTTGAACTGTGGTGTTGGAGAAGACTCTTAAGAGTCCCCTGGACTGCAAGGAGATCCAACCAGTCCATCCTAAAGAAATCAGTCCTGAATATTCACTGGAAGGACTGATGTTGAAGCTGAAACTCCAATATTTTGGCCACCTGATGCGAAGAGCTGACTCATTTGAAAAGACCTAGATGTTGGGAAAGATTGAAGGCAGAAGGAGAAGGGGACGACAGAGGATGAGATGGTTGGATGGCATCACCGACTCAATGGACATGGGTTTGAGTAAATGCTGGGAGTTGGTGATGGACAGGGAGGCCTGGTGTGCTGCAGTCCATGCAGTCGCAAAGAGTTGGACACGACTGAGCAACTGAACTGAACTGAGTCTAGGCTCCTTCAAATAAGATATTTTTTAAGCCATTTGAATCCACATATTATGATCCATTTTATAATTATAATAGAGTCTCTCTTTTTACAAAGATATAAAGATTTTCTCTTCTAGAATAATTCACTTTAGGTTAAAAATCATTTGGGGATCACAAAAAGATGGAACGTTCCTTTGCCAATTCAAGATTAAGTTCAGAAGTGAACATGGAGTTTTTTCAGTGTTGCTCTGGCTAACATTACACTAAACATATGTACACTGTATTACACTTAAATTATTTGTGTTTAAGCTATTATCTGGGGCTTTTCTGGTGGCTCAGCAGTAAAGAATCCGCCTGAAATGCAGGAGCCACAGGAGACCTGGGTTAGATCCCCCGACTGCGAAGATCCCCTGGAGAAGGGCATAGCAACCCACCTCAAGATTCTTGCCTAGAGAATCCCATGGACAGAGGAGTCTGGCAGGCCACAGTCCATTGGGTCGCAAAGATTCAGATACAGCTGAAGCAACTTTGCAAGCAGCCATTATTTAACGTTTAAAAAATACATATTTAGTTAGCCATTCAAATTACATATTCAGACTTACCTGGCCGTCCAGTGGTTAAGAATCCAATTTGCAAGGCAAAGGATGTGGGTTCAGGTCCCTGGTTGGGTAACTGAGATTCCACATGTGGACAAGAAAGAAGAAAAAGGAAATACATATTCAATTAAACACTCTCAGTCTTAATCTTCTCATCTAACAACAACAACAACAACAACAAAAGTCCAGCTTCAGGGTTGTTTGGGGGTAAAATGAGCAGACTCATGTACCCTCCTTAGATTGGCATGTAAAGCCTTCACCATCAGGACTGCATAGACTCACCGGCCTCATTTTCCTCAGCTCCTTCCCTGCTGCACACCTCCTCCCAACCATGAGTCACATCCAGACTTCTGGTCATCCTTCAATTCCACCAGAGTTTTCCAAGCTTTCACACCTTTATGCTGGCTATTTGATGTAGAAAATCTTTCTTTCCCTTCTCCAAAAAAAACTCCTCATCATCAAAAATTTCAATCAAATAGTGTGAAACATATTTCACAACTGTGAATCATGCTAATTCTTCTGAACTAGCTTGTCTTCTCTATTGCTTCCATTGCTCTTTTATTCATTGTAAGAATGTGTTTTCTATTTTTCTCTCATTAGTCTGTGAATATCCTGAGGGTGAAATTTATTTTTGTACTCAAAACACTTGCCCTAGGGAATTCCCTGTGGTCCAGTGGTTAGAACTCTTTCACCACTGGCCTGGGTTTGGTCCCTGTTTGGGAAACAAAAATTCCGAAAGCCAAGAGGCATGTCCAAAAACAAAACAAAAACAGACAAACACTTACCCTAGTGCCTAATGTACAGACTATGAATAAAAGCTGGTGACATGGCCTGAGTGTTTAACTTATAAGTCATATTTTAGTGACTTAAATATTCATAGTACATAAGCTTTTAATTTTGATAGGAATTAAATTATTTCAATATATTTTGTTTTGAGAATGCTTTTTTCCCTCACTAATCCAACCAACAAAAACAACATTTTTAATTCAAATCTGTGAAAGGGCTTCTAAAAAAAATATTTATTGTTTACATTTACTTCTTAATAATTTCACAAGTACCTGGTTCAATGATAGGTAGAATAGTCCTTCTCCAAGTGTAGCTGAAAAACTGCAAGTGGTTTGCACAGAGTTCTTGAACTTGCTTGTGCCTAGATGTGATTACAGAGTTGTCTTGTTTTTTGGCTCATTCAGACATGGCCGCAGATGACCTGGACTGAAGCCGGTGTTCTGTGAAACTGCTTATATTAAGCAGGGGAATACCACTGTCCATCTATTGATGCCAGACCAGCTAGCCAGCTGACAACTATCAGGCTACATTTTTCTTTCTCATCTAGTTATGATCACGACTGCCTGGACTGAAATCCCAGCTTCCTCACCTGCTATGAACTTAGACAGTCAACTTGTCCAAGTCTGTTTCCACATCTGCAAAGTAGGGGTAATTTTAGCACCTATTTTTAGAGAGCTCTTCTCAGGATTCAATACAAGTGAAGTGCTTGGAACGGGGTGAGGGATTAATTCATTCTACACATATTTATTTTTGCACACTTCGCTTCTAACTTTCAGTTCAGTTCAGTCGCTCAGTCTTGTCCGACTCTTTGTGACCCTGTGGACTGCAGCACGCCAGGCCTCCCTATCCATCACCAACTCCCGGAGTTTACTCAAATGCATGTCCATCGAGTGGATGATGCCATCCAACCATCTCACCCTCTGTCGTCCCTTTCTTCTCCTGCCCTCAATGTTTCCCAGTGAGTCACTTCTTCGCATTAGGTGGCCAAAGTATTGGAGTTTGAGCTTCAGCATCAGTCCTTCCAATGAATACTCAAGACTGATTTCCTTTAGGATGGACTGGTTTGATCTCCTTTCAGTCCAAGGGATTCTCAAGAGTCTTCTCCAACACCTTTGTTCAAAAGCATCAATTCTTCGGCGCTCAGCTTTCTTTAAAACTTTAGGCTGTGAGGGTTTTTGTTTGTTTGTTTGTTTTCGTAACTATTAATTTTCATCTATCTGTTTCATGAGAGTGTCGGGATAGTGAAAGAAACAATTGTGTGGGGGGCGGGGAGAGTATTTCCATTTCAGATTATTTCAGCAACGCTAGGTAGTAGCAGGGTTGGTTGAAGGAGGGAAAAAAATCAGTAAACCGTTGGCAGAGCAGATCGGCCGCGAGAGTAAGTTTGACACTTTGAGGCTCCCGTAGTTAAGCTAGCTTTAAGAACCAAGATGGCGCCGCCCGCCGAGCTACCCATGTGCTGTTTCCGGTTACACACGGAAGCACGACTCCGAACGGCGGCTGAGACGGTTGGAAGTTGCCAGCGTTGTGGGTTTTATTAAAATTGCTCGTCGCGGAGCCAGTCAGCAGCCAACATGTCTAGCAGAAACAATAACAAGCTGCCCAGCAACCTCCCGCAGTTACAGAATTTGATCAAGCGGGACCCGCCGGCCTACGTGGAGGAGGTGGGAATGCGGCGCGGTGACGCTGGAAACCCGGGTTGAGACGCTGGCTATAGCGAGGCGTAGGATGTAGCTGGGGTTCTGTTTCGCCGCGTGTTCGTCTCTTAAGTTCAGGGGTTCCCCGCGAGGAGGAAAAAAGGTTAAAGGAGACACATGCCTCAGGGTTCTTTTCCCACCTCTTGAAAGCTGCTGCCTGCTTGGATTTTCTGCTTGCTTGGTAGACCCCGCTGCCACAGAAACACCTTTTAAGAGACCTCATTTTGCTTTCTCTCCGGACCTTATTGAGGTGGAGAGACAAATGGTCCGCCCCCTAACCCCCGACTTCCAGGAAATTTTCTCAAGCCTCTTGTTTTCTGAAACTCCTAAATTGAATTAGTCATTAACACTTGATGAAACTTTTGTTAGAATACTTTAGATCTAAGTCTGTTTCCGGGAGCTGGCGTTCTGTGCCAGGGACTGTGTTGGGAAGGAGGGCGGATTCTCAAGTATACGGGACAGACACAGGAGCTTGGTTGATGATGGTGTTCAGTAGTTCAGTCGTGTCCACTCTTTGCGAAACCATGTACTCCAACATGCCAGGCTTCCCTGTCCTTCACCATCTCCCGGAGCTTGCTCAAACTCATGTCCGTTGAGTCGGTGATGCCATCCAACCATCTCATCCTATCGTCACCTTCTCCTCCTGCCTTCAGTCTTTCCCAGCATCAGAGTCTTTTCTAGCTTGGTATGTATATTTAATATATATACTCTTCCCTGGTGGCTCAGACGGTAAAGCGTCTGCCTGCAGTGCCGGAGACCCGGGTTCGATCCCGGGGTTGGGAAGATCCCCTGGAAAAGGAAATGGCAATCCACTCCAGTACTCTTGCCTGGAAAATTCCATGGACTGAGGAGCCTTGTAGGCTACAGTCCATGGGGTCGCAAAGAGTCGGACACGACTGAGCGACTTCACTTCAATATATATTTAAAACCAGATTCAGTCTCATCAGAAGCTGGCATGGCCTGGATGTCAGAATTTAAGTCGGGAAAAGACAAAGTTGAAAATTAGAGATAAGATCCAGACTGTGAGGAGCTTTGTATACTGACCTCATACAAATTGTGAACATTACGTGTGTTTGAGCTGAGAAGTGACAGAATGAAAGTGATGATTTTGATATTAATTTGCCAATGCTTTCTTCAGACACCCATTTATCTGACAGGCATTAAACAGGTATCTGCTGCAATTATTTGTGCAAATGGCTAACATAATTATTCATCTTTTGATTGCCCTTCTCATTTCCCCTCCTCCTCCAGATTTTCACATAGAAGTATTTATGTGACCTATTGCTGTTGTTGTTGTTCAGTGGTTAAGTCGCGTCCAACTTTGTGATGCCATGGACTGCAGCACGTGTAGCGGTCTCAGTGGTTTAGATCACCTGCAGAGACAGCCTTTTGAAAGATTCAGGGGAGTGGAAATAAAAGAGTTAGGAACAAATACAAGAAGTTAAGTAATGTAGGTGAGGATTTGAGATGTGTAAAGCAGTGTAAACCTTAGGGGCTTCCACAGTAGCTCAGCTGGTAAAGAATCCACCTGTAATGCAAGAGACCCTGGTTTGATTTCTGGGTGGGGAAGTTTCCCTAGAGAAGTGATAGGTTACCCACTCCAGTATTCTTGGACTTCCCTGGTGGTTCAGACCGTAAAGAATCCCCCTGTAATGCGGTAGACCTGGGTTCGATCCCTGTGTTCAGAAGATCCCCTGGAAGAGGGCGTGGCAACCCACTCCAGTATTCTTGCCTGGAGAATCCCCATGTACAGAAGAGCCTGGTGGGCTACAGTCCATGGGGTTGCAAAGAATTGGACATGACTGAGCAACTAAGCACAGCCCAGCATAAACCATTAGACAAAGCAGAGTTGAGAGTCTATACAGTGCTGTATTTAAAAGCACTGGTTTCAGCACTAACTCTGTACTCTGGGCCTATTATTGACCAATTGTATAACCAGAGATTTAACCACCTGAGCCTATGTGTATTTGAATGTGCAAGGAGATAATACCTACCTCAGAGGATTACTCATCCATTCACTTAAGAAATTCCTATACAAATTCACACATATTGTATCTCCTGTGTGTTAGTATTTATAATTCTAAGCAGTCAGGGTACTGGGCTTCCCAGGTAGCTCAGTGGTAAAGAATCCACCTGCCAAGCAGAAGACACAAGAGACACAGGTTTGATCCCTGGGTTGGGAATATCCCCTGGAAAAGGAAATGGCAAGACACTCCAGTGTTCTTGCCTGGAAAATTGTAATTTCCAGGAGCCTGGCACACTGCAGGCCATGGGGTTGCAAAAAGTCAGACATGACTTACCAACTCAGTCACTACCACCAAGCACTCAGGATGCAGGGATAAATAAGATAAGGGAGACTTCTTCTCTTGGATTTACATTCTAATGATAGTAAGATTCCAGTGATGGAAGACATAGAGTGATAAGAGTTATGAGGAAAGTAAAATTGGATATGAGTATATTAGGACTGGAGGCTGTTGATTTGGCTCCCATAAACAGGGAAGGCTTTTCTGCTATGATATTGAGACAGGTCAAGAGCATTCTAGATAGGGAGAATAGGAAGTGTAGAGGCTTTCAGTGGAGAAGAGGTGGAGAGGCGGCTGGTGTGGCTAACATGTAGTGAGCACAGAAAAGGGTAGTGTAAGATGACATGGGAAATGCAGGCAGACAGAGATTGGGTCATGTGGGGCCCTTGAAATCATGGTAGAGTTAAGATTTTACTCTTGGTGTGTTAGGGAGCCATTGAAGAGTTTTAAGCAGAGGTGTGACATGATCTGATTTATATTTTTAAAAATTTACTCTGGAGGTTATAGATTGTAGAGCAGCAAGATTGCAAATAGGGTAACTAATGTAACAGCTATCAGAATGGCCTAGGTGAGGGTTGGTGGTACTACCAACCTCTGTTGGAATTATCAACAGAAGTGGAGAGAAGTGAACAGATTGAGGTTAGCTCTCAAGGAAATGGAGACATGGAGCTAGTAGAACTTCTAGGTGGAGTGGACCTGGGGGAGAAGGAAAAAGGAAGGAAGAATGATTCAGGTGTTTTTATTTCTGCATCTGGGTATGTGACAAATACTATTTAGTACCTATTGTGTACTAGGTACTGGGACTATGGTAGTGAGCTATACAGATAAAAATACCTTTTTAATTAAATTATTTTCTAGTCATCCAGGGGAAGAAGTGGGATAAGGATCTTGCCGGGAGCACTCTGAGTAATGGGGCGCTCTCTTCACTTGTCAGTGGCATTGTGGAATCTAGAGAAGTAGGGTCTTAACTGAAGCACGTAGGGACTGCAGGTCTCCCTCTTTGATTCCTACTCTTGGAGAAAACTGGAGGCCTAGCAGTTTTGGAGGGAAATCAGGGGTCATGTTTTTTGACCAAGCCAAGTTTAAGATGTCTGTTAGACAGCTCAGCAGGCAATGGGATACGTGAATTTGGAGTTCACTGAACCAGTCAGGGATGGTAATATAAAGAAATATTCATTCTGTTTCTAAGTGTCCCTCTCTCTCCCCTCCCCTCCCCTTCCCCCTCTTCTCCATTCTCTCCCTTTCTCTCTATCTCACAGAAACACACATAGTTTGAAGCCATGACCTAGGCATGGAGAGTGGGTGTAGGGCATAGAATAGCTTGGGAGTTCCAGCATTAGATTATTGTTTTATTATTAGAATTAAACATAATTAAATGAAGTAATGTACACGATGAGTTTGGCACATAGTAAGTACCAAATAAAGGGGAGCTATTATCAGTATTATTTCTTTTGTATCAATTGCTTTTGCCTGTTAACACATCTTATCTAGAACTCCAGGGTAAAATAATTATTATTTAAAGGAAGAAGGAAATTTTGGCTGGAGAGCTTTGTGTACTTGAGGTGTAATTTTACATTTTATTGCCCATTTTCTGATTCATATATTTTTGCAGGTATTGGGGCTCCATATCATAGATAATACAGTAGAGGATCATTTAGATAGTAAGTGGCAATATAGAGCCAGATCTGAGTCTTTGACTCTTGTTTCACTGTTCTTCATATCTTTGTACCTAGATTTCTAATGCTAAGGGAAAGGGTCTTTAGATTAGATGTGCACAGATTTTTCAAAACTCGTTTTGAAGAATACTGATAAAGGAAAACAGTGTTTTTATATACCTTTACTACATCTTTTTCTCAATGCCACTATCAAAGATTTCTAAGTAACTTTTTTATTCTGTACTGAGAAAGTCTTGTAATAGAAGGTGACCAGTTTAAATTTTATTTTTTTACAGTTTCTACAGCAGTATAATCACTACAAATCCAATGTGGAGATTTTCAAATTACAACCAAATAAACCCAGCAAAGAACTGGCAGAGCTGGTGATGTTTATGGCGCAGGTAAGATTTTTTTTCGGAGGTGGGGGGTAAGTCACAGACTAGTTGTTACACACAGCTTGCAGAATATTTTCCCACTTGTACCCAATCTCATTCCATTTGTAAGTGGAAGCCTAATTAAAAAAAATTTTTTTTTTACTTTCCCTTTTTGCAAATTTTATTTTTCTCCTATGTTGCTAGAGGATTTCACTAGAACTTTTCACAGAACCAACCAGAGCAAAAAAAACTTTCAAACCATTTGTTTTCTTCAAATTCATCATAAAAGCAGATTCTGAATCATGTCATATAATTTACTAAGACTAGAAGAAATATGAAAGGAGTCAAGAGAGATTAGTGTGTAGAAGAGAAAGAGATGACTTGGAGCATCTACTTCTATGAAACATAGCCTTTTACTCTCCTTTTGCAGAACATCCTTAATCTGTGCATATGAATTATAGGAGAGAAAGGAAAACTTCAGAAGAGCCTTTGCTTTGTTACAGATTAGTCACTGTTATCCGGAACATTTAAGTAACTTTCCTCAAGAGCTGAAAGATCTTCTCTCCTACAACCACACTGTCTTGGATCCAGATCTCCGAATGGTAGGGCCAGTACTGGGGTTGATAAACTGTGCTATGGTCACATGTGTGTATAATATGTATGGATATTTGAATGAGAACCGTCTGCCATCTAGACATCTTTCTAAACCATTGATCAGTGTATCACCCATTCATTAAAATTCTTCTGTGCTTCTCATTTACACAGGAAACAACTCAAACTTACTTAGCCTGTAAATCCTTACATGATCTGCTTCCTGCCTGTGTTTCTGACCTCATCTCCTTTTCTGCTACACTCCCCTCTGATCTCTCTGTTCTGCCAGCCTGCTAACCCTGCCAGGATGTTCTTTTCCCCATTTTGAGTAGGTGATTCCTCTTAGTCATTCAAACCTCATATGCATGAAGAACCCTAATTACAACTTAGAGTTTTTATAAAGCTGAATTGAGACATTTATCCATTAAGTAGCCAGTTTGTGCATTTGTAAACACTGTTACCTAGGTGACTGACATTGGGTCCCTTTTACCTGGCCAGTGCTCCCACCTGCGGAGAATGTCAGGTGTAAAGGCTTCCAGCGGCCCTTTCTCTAGAGCACTGCTGCTGCTGCGAAGTCACTTCCCTCGTGTCCGACTCTCTGTGACCCCATAGACGGCAGCCCACCAGGCTCCCCCGTCCCTGGGATTCTCCAGGCAAGAACACTGGAGTGGGTTGCCATTGCCTTCTCCAATGCATGAAAGTGAAAAGTGAAAGTGAAGACGCTGAGTCACGTCTGACTCTTAGCGACCCCATGGACTGCAGCCCACCAGGCTCCTCCGTCCATGGGATTTTCCAGGCAAAAGTACTGGAGTGAGTTGCCATTGCCTTCTCCCCTCTAGAGCACTGTCTTCAGCTAAATAGGAGCCCTAGCCCCTGAGGGGTGGCCCTTCCAGCCCACAGGTGATGTCTGACTAACCCAGAGGTTCAAAAGCCAACCCTTCCCACAGGGCGGATCCAACTCCAGGGCTTCTCTGTGATCAAACAAAGCTTGTCTCCAGCCACGGATAGATCCTTGCCCAGCTTTTCTCTGCCTTCTCCTGCTTTCTTTCCTTCCCTTCTAGAAAAGAGCACACACTGGACAAACCTCTGTAATGAATTGTGCTCTGATGCTAGGGAACCCAGTCAGAGGCATTATTTAAATCTCATGCATCAACTTTTCAAACATCTTTATAGCTGGTAGAACATACACAAAAATTATGGTCACAAAACATTCTAATATCCTTTACCAAAGCTTATAAAAATGCTAAGTCTGTAGATTCAACTTTGTTTCTTATTCTTTCATTTTCCCAAGCTTTCTGTAATTCTATTTTTATACTTCTCTAGGATTATCTTAATTTGGTTAGGCCCCAAAGAAAAAGAATACCATCTCAGCACAGCCTGAAAGGCTTCAGACTTGAACCATTATGGAAGACTTTTACTCATGTCATGGATTTTTCAAGCCCTTGTGGGCCATACAGATTTTGAGTGTAGAGACTTACTATCTTTCCAAGTAATTAGGTTTTCTTTGTTTTGTGTGCTAACAGTATCCAACCAAATTGGTCTGCAGGCATTATTAAATAAATTCATGTATTATTTCTTTGTAGTGTTTTATGATGATTAGTAGGTTTTTTAAAATAATTAGAAGATTGCTAGGAAACAAGGGATTGAATCAATATAATTAGCATTCCTCTTTAGAGGAATCATTAGAACACAATGGTGAATCCTGTTTTTAATTAGCTGTAGTGATAACCACCAATCCTTTTCAACTCCTGGACTTTTTCTTCCTAGCCTATTTGCTATTTTTCCAGGACTTTTATCATTCCCAAATTTTTGTTCACTCTTTCCTGCTTAAATAGGTATAAACAACTGTGTTTTTTAGTGGAACAAACAAAATACTCACATATATTAACATTTACTTACTTAATAAAATCATGGTTTTAAAATTATTTGTTATGTTATTTTTAAATAACATCTACATATTTAATAAAATTTATATTTCTCTATCTTTGACATCATAGGTACCTATTATTTAAGTTCAAATTGTCACAACCTGGCCAGTCCTTTTAACAATGCCCATGATGTGTTCAAAAGCATCCTTGCATTCTGGCAGAAATAGTTTCAAATTCTTTCTTACTATTTTGTCTGCCCCAAGACTTGAAATCAACTGTTCGCTAAGGATCGCTTATTCCATCTAATGGAGAATTGTATTAGAAGCCAAAATTCGGGGGGTTAGGGAACTCATGGAAGTTGGTGGTGAGAGTGCTGCAACTGCCATTGGGCTGCTCTTACTGCTAACAGTACTTAAAAAAAAGCCTTGTAAAGTCACAAGTTCAGGTTGATTATTCCAGTTTAGTGTGTTATGTTATTGTTACCCACCTTTCTTATGTCTGTGGATTCACTGATCACTAGTATTTTATGTTGATACTTCCTTGACCTCCTGTGTAAAGGAGCCCTCCCTCAGTCACTATGTAGTAATTATACCACCCTGTTTTAAATTCCTTCCTGAGATTCACCTGTTTATATGCTTACTTGCTTGTCTGTCCCCTCTTCTGCTCCACCCCCAGTGTAAGCTCCACAAGGGCAGAGACTTTCTGTTCTGTTTCAATGCCTGGAATAACACCTAATTAGTAGAAGATACTAAGCAATTTGGGGATGTTCCGCCTCCACTTTGTCATCTTTATCATTGTCTTATAGTATGGTTTTTTTCCCTTCCTGAGACATTTTGCAAAGCTTTGATCTTGCTGAGAAATAAGAATCTCATCAATCCCTCAAGTTTGCTGGAACTCTTCTTTGAACTTCTACGTTGCCATGATAAGCTTCTGCGAAAGGTAAAGAACAAAACCACTCCCTACCCCCATATGTCATTTTTCCTTGCAGTGACATAAAACTTACAGAGTTTGGAGTCTCTTGAATTCTTGAGGCTTCGTATCATTGGAAACTGCTAAAAAATAATTTTAATAGGAAAAAATTGAGCATTGTGTACAGGGCAATATAGTAGTAGTAGCTAATGTTCATTGTTTACTTTTTATTGGGTTACCATTTTCAGAGCATTTTACATATTTTTTTACTCACAAAGTGCTATGAGATAGGGCTTATTATTGTTATTATTTCATGGATGAAAAACTTGAGGCACAGAGAGAGAGAGTAACCTACCCAGGGTCACACAGCTCCTGCAGGAGCATAAAGCCAGGCAGCCTGGCTCCAGAACCCTGTCCCTTTTTCACTACACAGTACTGACCAGCTAAAACTGACCTTTTTTGTTATTTATATTTCCCTGTGACTTTACATATAAGTAAGACCAGGAGCTGAAGGTTTGTGAAAGAATTTTCAGAAAGAGAAACTAAAGTTTACATTCATTAACTTAAATTTTTTTTCCAAAGTGTTAAGAGACTGTATTCATTTGATTTTAGCAATTATACTTCTTGATCTAACTTGTGGAATAAAATTGGTCCATATTTTGGGTACCAGTGATATCTGCATGCGTTTAGGGGAGTAACTTTCCCGTTTAAAAAAAAATAGCGATTTTATTGAGATAATATAATTCACATACAGTTCATCCATTGAAAGTGTACAATTCATTGGTGTTTAGTACATTCACAGAGTTTTGCAACCATCACCACAGTCAATTTTAGAAATTCATAACCTCCTTAAAAGAAACCTCATTCCCATTAGCAGTTACTCCCATCCTCCCATCTATCCTCCCATCTATCCCAGCCCTAGGCAACCACCAATGTACTTTTGGTCTCTATAGATTTGCCTACTCGTCATGTTTCTTATAAATGGAATCATATAATGTGTGATTTTTTGTGACTGGCTTCTTTCACTTAGCGTAATATTTCAAAGTACCTCCATATTGTAGCTTGTGTCATCACTTCATTCCTTTTTGTTGCCAAATAATGTCTCATTCTCTGGTTATACCACTTTGTGTTTATTCACTCATCAGTTAATGAACATTTACGTTGTTTTCACTTTCTGGCTGTTAGGAATAATGCTGCTATGAATATTTGTGTGAACATTGGAAATAGATGTTCATATCTCTTGGGAATTTAACCAGGAGTGGATTTGCTGGTCATATAACTCTATATTTAACCTTTTGAGGGTAACTTTCCTTTAGCTGCTTTTTTTGTTTTGTTTTTGGTCTCTTTTGTGATAGAATGAAAAACAGGTAAGCTAAATCCTCTTGTACATTTTTATTTCTCTCCAAATAAAGGGAGATTAGGAATGTCAGTTAATGTACATGTTTTTGTTCCTTTTCCACAGACTTTATACACTCATATTGTGACTGATATCAAGAATATAAATGCAAAACATAAGAACAATAAAGTGAATATAGTAAGTACCCTTTTGTTTTCCATGTTTGCAGCATTGTACTGCAGTATTGTGCAATATATTAAGCCTTCTTTCTCCACTTTTCCTTCAGGTATTGCAGAATTTCATGTATACCATGTTAAGAGATAGCAATGCAACTGCAGCCAAAATATCTTTGGATGTCATGATTGAACTCTACAGAAGAAACATCTGGTAATATATATGTACTTATCTCTTGACAAATAGGCTTGTATACATCTGTAGTTACCACAGAACATATACACAAATATATTTCTTGATTTTGAGCTCTTTAATATATCACTGATATAGATTAAGTTGGAAGTAAACATACAGAGGCAATCCAAATGACTAATGATAACACTGGCTACCATTTCTTGAGCACCTGCACTATGCCTTACCCTGTTCAACCTGCAGAACAGTGTAATGTAGCTTATCTGGGATTATTCCCATCTTACAGGTAATGAGACCTGTAGATTCACGAGCTTAAGTGTAGTAGCTAATAAAAGGTAGAGTTGAAATTCAAACCCTGATCTGTCAAAACTCTGAAGTGTAGGCTATTCCTACTCTGCCTCTGTGAAGATTTTCAAATCAATTTATTCTCTTTACTTAAATAAACTTCAGCTTGTTGGTACAGTGCCCCCAACTCATGTCTTTTGCTTTTCTTATTCACTAATTTTTTAAAAAGTATAAAAGTGATATTTGTTGCAGCGGAAAAGCTGGAAAGTTGGCTTTTTTTTTTTTTAATTTATTGGTAGTCCTACTACCTGTATGTTTTCCATGTGGCACTAGTAGTAAAGAACCCGCCTGCCAATGCCAGAGACAAAGAGACGCAGGTTCAATCCTTGGGTTGGGAAGATCCTCTGGAGAAGGAAATGGCAACCCATTCCTGTATTCTTGCTTGGGAAATCCCATGGACAGAGGAGCTTGGCGGGCTAAGGTCCATAGGGTCACAAAGAGACAATCACAGTTAGTATGATATTTCCTCTTGTCTTTTCTTTAATGTGAATGTTGAAGTATGGTTGGAATTTTGCTGTATTGTAGTTTTTTAAAATTTCTTCCCCCCCAATTTATCTTGAGTAGGGTTTATATGTCATTTAAAATCCTTCCAAAAAAACCACTTTTTAACGTCTGCATAGCTTTCTGACAGAAGACTGAGCTAGAATTGAACTGGGCTAGAAATGTTCGCCTGTAGTTGGCTGTTTAGCAACCCATAACTTTTTGAAATAGTACAAACTATAAATTTTAACATGTCAGAAGTATTTATTATTTATTTTGTGCCATTGTCTATGCTGTCAAGTACAACAGAATGAAAATTTACTTTAAAACACTCAACTGTCTTCCCCCAGGAACGATGCCAAAACTGTCAATGTGATCACAACGGCCTGTTTCTCTAAGGTCACCAAGGTGAGCTCCTGCAGGGCTGTGTGAAGGCACCATAGTAGGTAGTCAGTCCCCTCTCTAGCCGAAAGGTGAAGGAGAGGAGTGGGTGTGCAAGGAAGCACTGGTGTGCAAACACACTGTCCGTCTGTGCTCAGGCTGCTTCCCTGCTTTATCTGTGCTCTGGAACAGGCAAACAAAATAAGAGTTTTTAAAATGCTCTCTATTAAACGATAGCCTTAGCATTTATTTTATGTTTTCCCCTGTAATTCTTGACTGTTCTTTTATTGGGTTTGGACAAAGCTGAAAGAAATTTAAGGGCATGTTTGACTTTCTGTTAGAAGGGCTATAATATCACTTTTCTTATGGGGGATGTAGAAGTTCTTGACTTGCTGCTTGAAGGATAACAACTATGTAGAGCCTGGCTAAGAAAGATGAGCCCAAATCCTACCACTCTTTTTTTTTTTTTTTGCTTCAGATCCTGGTTCATATGCATATATAAAATATAGACAGAAGTATTTATTCTTTGTTATAAGCTGGGATGAGTAATTGACTTTGTCTGAACTGCTCTTTAGATATTAGTTGCTGCTTTGACATTCTTCCTTGGGAAAGATGAAGAGGAGAAACAAGCCAGTGACTCAGAGTCTGAGGTTAGTTTAACCACGGATGTTTTTGAACTTTACAGTTTATCAGATTTTATTATTGTTCTCAGAGTAGATTGTTAAAGTTAGAAACTTCTATGCTACCTTTATCCTTTATTGAGTTCTGCCATGCGGAGATTTTGTTCTATTTAGATTTTGTCCCATTCAGTAAGATTGGTTAAATAACTAATAAAACTTAGTTATCTTGTTCTTTCTAAAGCTATACCTATATCGCACTGTTTAAACCTAGAATAAAAATTACTGCCAATATATTTTTGAGGTTAAACATCATGGAGGTTTATAGAGTGGAGAAAGGTTATATGTGTGTGTGTGTTCTAAGTCTCTTGAGTCATGTCCGACTCTGTGACCCTGAAGACTATAGCCTGCCAGGCTCCTCTGTCCATGGAATTCTCCAGGCAAGAACACTGGAGTGGGTTGCCATGCCTTCCTCCAAGGGATCTTCGCGACCCAGGGATCAAACTCGCATCTCTTATATCTCCTGCATTGGCAAGCAGGTTCTTTACCATTAGCACCACCTGGGAAGCCCTGGGTGGTATAACATCTTTAAAAGGAAGAATCAGGATTTGTGATGTCATGAAATTTTCTTTGTTAAAAATACTTTTATTAAGATGAAAAACAAATTCTGAAAAAATGTCCCTTCTCATTTTTGCATTTTGGTAATAATAGTGGAATATGAAATAACATCTTGTAATTTGTTTTGTTATTATTTTATTAAATAACATATGAACAATACATTCCTACTGTAAAAATTTCAGATATTATAGATATAATAAAATAAAAGTTTTCTCAATCCTTTCTTCTTTCTTTCCCACCTCCCTTTTCATAGATAACCATTTCGTTTCTCATGCATTTATATGTGGACCTATATATATATTGTCTTATGTGTGTAGTCTGTTTTTAAAATATATATAAACAATATATTTTATTTTGCACTGTGTTTTCTTTGTGATGACATATATATATAAAGAGAGATGTATCAGTGCATTTGGATAGTCTTCTACTTGTACATATAGATCTATCTCAGTACTTTAACCTCCACATGATGTTTCAGAATATGAAATGAATGTAGTGTAGATTAAGCATTTCCCTATTGATAAACACTTGTTTCCAGGTTTGTTTTTTTTCCTTCAAATAAAAACTTAGTTGCCTTTTGTCTATATATTATACTTCAATAAAAGCTAAAGCAGAAAAACAAGTTAGTGCTGTAGTGGAAATCTTTGTATGTGCCTGTTTCTGCACATGGACAAATATTTCATTGAATTTTTAAAGTTGTGTTTATTTTTAATAGCGTCATGCAAAGAGTACAAATACAAAGAAGTGACTGAAAGGGTTATTCTCTGCTTTTATGCAGATTTTCCTTGTTTATGGTTTTACAAAGTAGTTTTTTCTTCAGGATGAAGGACCAACAGCAAGAGACCTGCTTGTGCAGTATGCCACTGGGAAGAAAAGCTCTAAAAACAAGAAGAAGTTGGAAAAGGCTATGAAAGTCCTCACGGTGAGACTCACACCTAGGAAAGGAGATGGGATTCATTAAAACGCAGAATATGTGGTCTTTAGGAGAAGCTTTTAGGCATTTGAAATAAAGTAGCATTTTTGTTAAAGACTTAGAAATGTGTGATGAATTTTTAAGCCCTGATTTTTTTTAGATGAATAATTGTTTTCAGCTCTAGCAAAATCTGTGACTTGAATAAATTAATTTGATTAAATTCATTTTTATTTGTTTTGATCATGTCTTCTCAGAAGAGAATGCAAACGAAGTAAATCTTATATTTTGTAGTGATTATTTGAAGTCATTAATTTGGCCCTAGTTTGTTTTTTAATGTTTATATTTCCAAATCCCTATAAGTCTCACAGGTGCTAATAACTGGAACATTCCCAAGCTGACTCTTAGAAGATGTAAACCACCTTTAGTTCTTCCAGTTGAAAGAAAGTTTTTTGGAACAAAGGTTTTTTTTTTTTTTTTTCTTTTTAAATAGTGTGACAGACTTGGTAATAGCCTAGGGCCTCTTCACTATAATTCAGAATGTAAATATTTCCCTTTCCCTTTCTTTCAGAAACATAAAAAGAAGAAAAAACCAGAGGTGTTTAACTTTTCAGCTATTCACTTGATTCATGATCCCCAAGGTACTACAGTTATGACCTCCCAAGTTCCTTGTTGGCTTTATCTGCCTATTTAGCTTCCTAACTTCCAGGTTATCAGAGAATATAAAATCCCTGGCACTTAACAGACAATAAATGCTAAATTGTTGCCTGTTGGTCCTGGCCTAGAGAATTACGTTCTAAAGCAGTGATTCCCAGCCCACAGCAAAATAAGAAAAATGTGGGGGAACAGCTCTCTTCACAATTCATGTCTTTCATAATGTCGTTAATAGTAGGACATTGTACTTGACCAAATGAAAAATTAACAATCTCTTCTTATTCCCATTTTTTTGTTTTGTTTTGTTTTTTTAAAAAACCAGTGGGTGGAAACCTAAAATTTGGGAAACTCTGTTCTAGAACAGTAGTTCTCAAACTAGATTGCACATAGAATCAGTTGGGGAATTTTATGAAACTATACTGGTACTTAGGTCCTGTTATTCCCAGAGACTGATTAGTTGATATGAGGTATGACTGGACAATGGGGTTGTTGTTTTGTTTGTGTGTTTTAATCCCTGTTGGTTATCTATTTTAAACATAGCAGTGTGTACATGTCAAGCCCAGACCCCGAATCTATCCCTCCCCTGGCAATGGGGCTTTTAAATGCTTTCTGTACTCCAGGTTACTGACCCTTCCTCTTGGTCAGTGTTCCTCAAACTTTAAGGCATACACAGATCACTGTGGGATCCTATTAAAGTACAAATTCTGATTTTCAGTAGGTCTGGGGGTAGGTCCTGAGTTTCAGGATTTGTAATAAGCTACACGGTGGACAGCTGCGGGTGTTCTGCAGAGCACACTTTAAGAAGCAAGGTCTTAGAGTGTTTGTCAGACAGTCACTCGATGTTGGTGCTGAAAATCTTGGGAATCCTTAGGGCTTAACTTTGGGCACCATCGTATGTATATTTGCTTGTGTATAAGTCTTTTCACCTGTCCTGTCACTGTTTTCACCATCCTGGTTCTGCAGAGTGATTTCAGGCACAGTCACCCTAGAGTCAATGATCAAACCACCGCTTTTCTCTACACTTGTTGGATAACATTGTGCAGACCGTGGGCCCACAGTATACGTCTCTGATTATTTTCTTCTTTCCAGATTTTGCAGAAAAGCTACTGAAGCAGCTGGAGAGCTCCAAGGAGAGGTTTGAAGTGAAGATGATGCTCATGAACCTCATCTCCAGATTGGTGGGAATTCACGAGGTTTGCTTTGCATTGTGTTTCTCTTGATGAATATTATAAGTAGAATTATTCTTGGTAAAAGGACACTAAGGTAGATCCTCGCACACCATTTCAACCCATATAGTTTACAAAAGGATAAAATCTTTCACTGGAAAACAGCTGTTTTTGTCACTTTTTCTTACCAGTAAGTATGTATGTTGAATTGTACATGTATTCAGTTTATAGACAGTTTTGTTCTTTTTTTTTTTTTACTTCATTTACCTCTGTTTCACTTATACTTTTTTCTGAGCCAACATAACCCATATATTTTTATCAACTGTTACTATGTTTCACCATTTACCCCTTTATAGCTTTCCTGACTTCCGGCTTACTCACTAACAAAGCTGAATTCTCTGATTATTCATTTAATATTAAATTAGATTGCAAGAACTCTTCGGTGGTATAATGTATGTATATTGTGTGTACATATGGAAACCTCAAACATACTCAGACTATCTGCCTTTATAGAAGAAGGAGGAATTCCCAAAAATTCAGGCGATGAAGAAATGACCATTGAGGTTGTTCCTGTCATTTTGCTCTTGTGACTAGTTCTGATCTGATTGTCATTGAATATGTTGCTTTCCTCAAAAAACAAAAAGTAAAACAGGCTTCTTTATTGAATATCATGCAGTATAGACAAATACCAAGATAAAAATGAAAGTAGACATGAGTGAATATACTTACTCCATTTCTAAAAGAAAACTTTAACATTTTAAGAAAAAATTGCTTCTTCTCCATGGGCTGCAGTTCTGAAGCAGGATCATCCAGTCAATTCTTGTCACATTTGTGCAGTAATTCCAAGTCAACCTGAATTTGAGCTCAGTAGAAAAGCAAAAGTGATTTGTAACTGAAGTCTGATTTGATGGAAATGAAAACTGGAGCTTCACAACTGACTGCAATTAAATATCCATCTCTATATCAAACACAAGTCTTGCCATTTAGTTTTCTGGTCCTCCTGGTCCTACTTTTGCTCTGTGACTAAAATAGAAAAAAATTTATTCTCACATGATGAGCTTTGAAAAAGACTAGGCCATCTCCAAAGTTTTTCTTCTTGAAGTTAAAGATTACAGTTGCTTTAATAACGGGATCCTCATCACTTTCATCTAGGTAGTTCAGTTCAACTCAGTCGCTCGGTTGTGTCCACCTCTTTGCGACCCCGTGGACTGTAGCACGCCAGGCCTCCCTGTCCATCTCCAACTCCTGGAGTTTACTCAAACTCATGTCCATTGAGTCAGTGATGCCATCCAACCATCTCATCCTCTGTCATACTCTTCTCCTCCCACCCTCAATCTTTGCCAGCATCAGGATCTTTTCAAATAAGTATTTGAGTTTCAGCTTCAACATCAGTCCTTCCAATGAACACCCAGGACTGATCTCCTTTAGGATGGACTGGTTGGATCTCCTTGCAGTCCAAGGGACTCTCAAGAGTCTTCTCCAACACCACAGTTCAAAAGCATCAATTCTTCAATGTGCAGCTTCAGATGAGAGTCCAAATCCATACATGACTACTGTGTGTAGTCATACAGATCCATACATGACTACTGGAAAAACCACAGCCTTGGCTAGATGGACCTTTGTTGGCAAAGTAATGTCTCTCCTTTTCAATATGCTGTCTAGGTTGGTCATAACTTTCCTTCCAAGGAGCAAGCACCTTTTAATTTCATGGCTGCAGTCACCATCTGCAGTGATTTTGGAGCCCACATCTAGGTGAAGCTCAGAGTAATTTCTCCGGTGTGGTTCAACTGATATCCAATAACAAAACTAGACTGTAGGTTTTTTGGTGATCAGATTACACTAGGTGCTATTCAGGTTTGAATTACTATTACCTTTGAAGACTAAAAAATTGCTTCTGTAGCCACATCAATTTAAAAGTAGAATATTGCATTTTGACTGCCTTTCCTCCCTTGGTTTATTCTGTGTACACTTTCTGCCTTGACATAATGAGGATAGGAACATAGCCTGCCTTTTCTTGGTTAATACAGTGCATTGAATCATCCTGGATCACTCATACTTGTTGAGGGGGGAAAAGAAATGAAAGTAAAAAAAATGACTCCCAGTTAGTTAAGCTTGGTGATATAATTACATCATGGAGCAGTGAAACTCTGCAGCCCAGCAGAGTTTATATATTAAGTCCGTGCATTCTTTTCTCCACAGCTTTTTCTCTTCAACTTCTACCCCTTTGTGCAGAGGTTTCTACAGCCTCACCAAAGAGGTAAGACTTCCACTTGCTGTGTTCCTTTGGTGGCCTTGGGGTTAGAATAACCATTTTTGTTCTGGAATTACAGTTATTGGGGGAGGAAAAACAACACAATATTTGGTTTCTCAAAGCAAGTCTTTTTTAATGCTATACTCATATGGAAAATTCTTAAAAAGACTTTTGACTATTTACTGTAACTTGGTGATAGATACCAGGGTTTGTCTTACTGCTTTTATTGCTCTTATTTGTATTCTTTTTTTTTCTCCTTATTTGTATTCTTAATTAAAAACATCATCATTGTTAATAGACTATACCTCAATACAAAATAAAAAGTTTAAAGTTTGGGGAAAAAGAAAAACAACATAAAA
The DNA here is from genome assembly GCF_019320065.1 of Cervus canadensis. Classification (NCBI taxonomy): domain Eukaryota; kingdom Metazoa; phylum Chordata; class Mammalia; order Artiodactyla; family Cervidae; genus Cervus; species Cervus canadensis. Next base: position 27,714,577 of record NC_057411.1, on the reverse strand, counting down.
GCAAGAAGAAAGTAATGGTTGTTTTTGCCTTTGAACTTGTACCAAAGTAGGAAAGAAGTGAACATTTATTAAACATTCAGCATGTGCCAAATGCTGTGCTAAACGATTCACATATAGTCATCTCGTTTCATCCTCACTTCAGTCCTATGAGGTATAGAAAGAAAAAAGACCAAGATCCCTCCGTTCATTTGCCAAAGGCCTCGTTCTTTATATATGGATGGTTTAGTTGCTAAGTCGTGTCCGACTCTTGCGACCCCATGGACTGTAGCCGTCTGTCCATGGGATTCTCTAGGCAAGAATACTGGAGTTGATTGCCATTTCCTTCTTCAGGGGATCTTCCTGACCCGGAAATCAAACCTGGGTCCCCTGCATTGCAGGCAGATTATTTATATATACTGCTTCTTTAAAGGGAGAGTGTGTGTATATATGTATGTTTATATTTTTTCATTTATTTAGTGATTCCTAGTCTGAGCACTGTATTAGCCATCAGTGAACATAAAGTATTGCTCTTACCTTCATAGAGCTTACATTCTAGAGGGAGATCCACAGAGTGTTGTATATAATATGTCCCCGTGAAGATAAGTATTTTGAGAAAAAAGGAAGCAGGTAAGGAGAACAGAAAGTGCCAGGGTGGGTTCTGTTTGGATTATGTGGTCAGGAGAGACATTTTGGTGAGGCAGCAGTTGAGCAGGAAGCAAGGCAGTGAGCCATGCAGACGTCTGCGAGTTGGGTGTTCCAGGCGGAGTAATCAGGAGCAGTAAGGCCGGTGTGTGTGCCCACCATGTTTGCTGTGGTCCTGAGACAGGGCTGTAAACTGACTGACCGTGGCCTTTCTCATCTCTTACATTGTTAGAAGTAACGAAGATCCTTCTGTTTGCTGCACAAGCGTCTCATCACTTAGTACCCCCAGAGGTGAGAACTCTTAAACTTTACTTCTGTCAGGATCTAGTGAGTACCTAGCAGTGCCACTGAGTAATCCCACAGAGATTACTGTCCTCCCCGCCTTCTTAAACTGAGTAGAAGAGACACTAGCTCTTAAGGACACTTATATAGAGAAGTTTATTTATAGAAATAAAAACATTTTACTATAGAAAATATAGTTTGTTTTGAACCAGCAGTTGAGAATTCTTGTTTTGTTGAGTAGCCAAATTTTATCCTAGAGAAGGCAAGAATATCAGTGAATTTATATAGTGATTATTTTTCAAAGCTGGTAGTTCCTTTCTTTGATTAAAACAGTGTTGGATAAACCTGGGTCAAAGCAAATTTTTAACCAGTGTTGAAAACTTATATTAAAGGAGAGCCAGATTTAATCTCAGAATAGCCAAGAAGACAGCTGAAACCCAAAGTAGAGTACTTTTCTGTGTTCCTCAGTCTTGATCCTTCCACCTCCCAAACCAAAGGTGGAGGGCTGTTTTTCCACTGTGATAGTCTATCGTCCCTTCATCGTCAAAGCACTTGAGTAGGTGGAGACGTTACCAATACTCATATCCTTTCTTTCCATCCCATTCAGATCATCCAGTCATTGCTCATGACTGTGGCCAACAATTTTGTTACTGACAAGAACTCTGGAGAAGTCATGACAGTGGGGTATGTGGAACATGGCTGGAGGCAGTGGCTGTGGTTTTCACCTACTGGCTTTGCTTTCCATTACCAGGATGTGAAATTTCAGCTAAAATGTGCCCTCTGAGAAAAACTTAAAGTATACTTCAGCCTTCTCAGTATTTTTCTTCTCTTGATAATTTTTTAATTTATTGGTTAGAATTTTGAGCCAGAGAAAAGATTTCTGTGCTTCTAATTAACATTTTGTTTTTTAACTAGCTTTTTACTCTTTCAAATGAATGCTTGTGTGCAGTCTAAGTATTTTTTCCCCTGTCTGCTACCCTGAATTCCTGTCGTCCCTGGAACAAATGATTCATTATTAAATGATTCTTTAATCCTAGAGCAGTTCAGTGACCTTTTTGATTAATTCAAAAACACTTAATAAGTGTGAGCACTGGTTTAGGATGTCCAGTCTGTCCTGATAACTAAGCAGTATGCTGAGCAACTGCTTTTTATCTCACTTGGAAAACATTGCTGGGAGATAACAGCCCTAGAGACTAACTTTTTGGGTGGAATAGGGGGGAGGGGAGGGGATGTATATGTAATTGTGACTGATTCATGTTGATGTACGGTAGAAACCAACAAAACATTGTAAAGCAGTTATCCTCCAATTAAAAAAAAAAAAAACTTTACTTGACCTAATACAGTTTCCCTTAGAGTTGGCGAATAAATGCTGCCAACATATACAAGCCCACCTCCTTTTATTGCCCTTTGCTTTACACATTGAAGGTCTGTGGCAACTTTGTGTGGGGCAAGTCTAATGGCGACATCTTTCCAACAACATTTGCTCACTCCATGTCTGTGTGTAACGTTTTGGTAATCCACCAGCGTAAAGATTATGCCTCACTGAAGGCTTAGATGAAGGTTAGCATTTTTAGCAGTAAAGTATGTTTTAATTAAGGGTATGTACATTTTTTCTTAAACATAATGCTGTTCACATTTAATAGACTACAGTATAGTTGAAACATAACTTTTGTATACACTGGGAAACCAAAAAATATGTGTGACTTGCTTTATTGCATTATTCTGGAACCAGACCTGCACTGTGTCTGAGGCATGCCTGTATTTTACAGAGGTGAAAATGTTGCTTATTCTTCTAATAGAGGAAATAGCAGTAAACTGTGTGGAATCAAACCCCTCTGAGGCTGCCCACTCACTCCCACATTCCACCATGCTGCAGTTTTAGAGACCTCAGCCCTATAAAACTGACCTTATATTCCTTGTGATTTAGTCTTTTTAGAAAATTTTCTTGGGTTGAATCACATGAAACTCCTGTTTGTTTATTTTTTATTTCATTTTTTCCTTTTTTAGAATCAATGCTATAAAAGAGATAACAGCTCGATGTCCTCTGGCCATGACTGAGGAACTTCTGCAAGACCTGGCTCAGTATAAGACACACAAAGATAAGAGTAAGTGCTCTGTTATTCTCAGTAGATGAAGGAGTATAGAGTGTCTCATTTTTGTCTCAATAGACTCTTTGCTCTGAAGTCTCTAGTTAAAGCTGTTATTTTCCAGATGTGATGATGTCTGCTAGAACCTTGATTCAGCTCTTCCGAACACTGAATCCTCAGATGTTACAAAAAAAATTCCGGGTAGGTGAAGCGTACATATGTTGATCAAGGATTTGGTCTCAGAAAGTGAGAGTAATTCCCTACAATTTGAGTTTGAGTACTTCTGGTGCTTGGAGTAGGAAATGGCAGCCCACTCCAGTATTCTTGCCTGGGAAATCCCATGGACAGAGGAACCTGGGGGTCAGGCTGTCAGTGCTAGACTAGATGGGGTTGCAAAGAGTCGGGCGCAACTGAGCACATATCTGATGCTTCCATTCAGAGTGTTGGTGATACACGTAGTTTTATTCTTTAAACTCAGAATAAAGTTGAATACTGTTCCTTAACTATTTTATAGTTGGTATATGCTCTTTGATACTGAATGAGTCTTGTAGACCTTTTCAGATCTATAGCTGATGACAGCATTGAACAGGCTATTCCTTAATCAGATACTACCTCTGTTGAGGTGGGAGGAAATGAGATGTATGTATGTAACAGAAGCAGAAATCTCGAGACTTAAATATCAAAGTTTCCTGGGGTAGTTCAGAAGAAAGCAAGAAAACAGTGGGCAGAGTTTTGAGAGGGAATTTACTTTGACCCAAGACATTGGTGAACTGTTTTTGTCATTCATTTGCTTCCATTTTTTGTGGTTCTCCTGAGTTCATAATCCTAGAGAATCCTTTTCATGAATAATGTTTTGCTGTCTAAGCAAAAAACTAGTTCCTTTCCTTTAGGGTAAACCTACCGAAGCCTCCATAGAAGCAAGAGTGCAAGAATACGGAGAACTGGATGCTAAAGATTACATTCCAGGAGCAGAAATTCTGGAAGTTGAAAACGGAGAAGAAAATGCTGAAGGCGATGAAGGTTTGTTCTTATTGCACCGTTATTCAGGACAGAATCACTCCTGCTATATCTGTATTGACCTTGAAATCTTTATCCTGTCTGGACATTCATTCAGCTGATGTTAACTGAGTAATAACTACTGCTGCGGGCATTGCAGGTATTAATGGGCGTTGATGGGTGTGGTTCCTGCTCTGAGGGAACTGACATTCTATTGTAGGAAATGCTTTTTTGTGTCCTTCAGATTGGCTGCCCCTTATCAAGGGCATGCTGTTTGATACTTGGGAAAGATAATGGGTTTTTGTTGTTGTTATTGCCTAGAAAAAAATGGTGAGGATTACAGTCTCTAGCAGTCCTCCTATTGAAGGAGAAAACTTGTTGAACTTGTTGAGGAATGCTTGAGGAACCCTGTTCTGATTTCCAAGATTAGCATTTATTCCTTTGGTTACTAGAGTCCTATCTTCTTCCTGTCTGCTCATTATTTCAACAAAACTTTCGTAAACATTAGCTATGAGCCAGCCATTGTCAGAGAATTTTCATAAACAGCTAATAAAGCATTAACAGGATTTATGATTAGAGTCAGGTATAAGGGCTGGAGAGAGGTCAGGTATGCCCCAGAGGTTCAATAAAAGCTTCAAGAAAATGGTGAGCCATGACTCATACTTTGAATGCTGAGCGAGCAGTTGTAGAATAGTGGAGACTTTGCAGGCGAAGGATTTAGGAAACTTTTAGAATGTAGGATACAAGGTGATGCACAGAAAGCTGAGACTGGAGATGGCGTTGGGGCCTTCTCGTGAGTGGTGGTGTGCCATGCCTACGAGCTGGGACGCTGTCTTACAGAATGTGGGTGTCCCCAGGGAACTGCAGGTGTCCTTGACTGGGAAAACTCTCTGTGGTAGCTCCATTAGGAACTCTGATGCCTTTTTAATGAGATGTCTACAAGGTTCTTGCACAACCAGAATTTTCTGCCTTGGTTCCCTGAATGATTTGTTTCTAACTAATTTCTCAAACATTTAAGCATGCTTAGAAAAGTTAAATAACTCTTATGCAGTCACTGTAAATATACAGGTACAGTATATTGGTGAAAAGAACACGGGCTCTGGAGTCATACGTGATTTTCCTAATTTCGGCATAGACTGCATTTCTAGCAGTCTTTTGGCCTGGGGCAGGTTATGTAACTTGAGAATCTACTCCTCTTTTGTTGAGTCATGACAGTCAGAGAAAGATTGTCAGATTTTGGCTCATGATGGATGCTTAATCAGTGTTTATTCTCCATTCCTTGACTTAGTTAAATTGATGTGACTTATTTAACAATACTACTACTCCACTCTTGGTGAGCACCTACTTGAGGTTCATCACCTAAGTTTTCTTTTGCTTGATTTACCTCAGTGTACCCTGAGCGCTGAACAGAGGGCGGGGTTGCTGACACGCTCTTTTTCATGCAGATGGCTGGGAGAGTGCCAGTCTCAGTGACGAGGCAGATTCCGATGGCGAATGGGTTGACGTGCCCCATTCTTCTGACGAAGAACAGAAAGAGATCGTAAGTCCTAAAAGTTCCTGTCCCGAGTGTTGAGGGGCTACCCTCTCAGAGCTAATGGCCGTTTAAGCCCGTGTTGTGTTCTCTCAAGTCTGAGAAACTGAACAGCATGCCGCTGGAGGAGCGGAAGGCCAAGGCGGCGGCCGTCAGCACTAGCCGAGTGTTAAGTCAGGAAGACTTCCAGAAAATCCGAATGGCCCAAATGAGGAAAGAGCTCGACGCTGCCCCTGGGAAAGCCCAGAAGAGGAAATACATCGAAATAGACAGCGATGAGGAGCGCAGGTAAGACGGCGCATGCACCAGGTCTTCAGTCGGCTCACGTGATTATGAAAGTTATAGGAAAAGGAATTCTATCCTTGTTTGATACTATGGTTTTTCTCTTCACCCCAGGGGTGAGTTACTTTCTCTTCGGGACATTGAACGCCTTCATAAAAAGCCGAAGTCTGACAAGGAGACAAGACTAGCAACTGCCATGGTGAGTGAGGCGTGTCATTGCCTGGGTCTTTAAACAGACAGATACAGTGAAGTGAAATACGACTCAGAACTTGCATAGGCACAGAAAAGCTGTCATTAGAATAGAAGCCATAGATGGGAAGTTAGGTGAGTTTTAGCAACTTGATAGTCATGTAACCGCCATCCAAGACATGATGTGGAGCACAGAAAGGCACCAGGACATTTTCACAGTTTAAAGGAGGCCCAGTCCATTTATCAAAGCTATGAGAAAAGCAGTGGAATGTTTATAGTCATTAAAGAAAAGCCAGAGACAGTTGGAGCCTGCCTACCTTTCCAGCTTCATTTTCTCTACCTGTATTGTTTCAGACACCATTCAAAACGCGCTCCACATCACCCTCTGTTCCATTGGTACTGACATCTCTTTAGATAAGTTTGAAAACCCTTGTTTCTTCCCCACAGCTGTGCATAAACTATTCCTACTTCCTGAAATACCCTACCCTTCCCACCTTTCCTCACCAGAAAGGCCTTCACCCTGCAATGAACAGCTCACGAGGTCTCCCTTTCTCAGAGACTGCTCTGACCTCTTGGAAGCCATTTGTTCCACTGTGCTCCCCAGCCCCATTACAGTACATCACAGTCATGTCTCCCCCGGACTGAGCTGTCACCAGGGAGCAGGAACTGGGTTCCATCCACCTTCCTGTCCTTGGCTTGCAGTGGAGCTGCCACAGAGAAGATGTGTATGTTGATACGATAACTCCTGCTATGGTATTTTTTGTGCGTGTGTGCTAATAGGCTGGAAAAACAGACCGAAAAGAATTTGTGAGGAAGAAAACCAAAATGAATCCATTTTCCAGTTCCACCAATAAAGAGAAGAAAAAGCAGAAGAACTTCATGATGATGCGGTATAGTCATAATGTCCGGTCAAAAAATAAGCGTTCCTTCCGCGAAAAGCAGGTGAGTTCTATCGGAAGCTTGACTAGGCAGAGTGGTGGTGGTGGTCTGCAACTTCTCTACGTGTGGGTGGAACTGTGCCCTCTAAGACCTTGTGTAATGTGTGTCTCAGGATTAATGGGCTGCATTCTTAGAGAGCATGGAGAGGTGGAGAGCAGTCAGGGCGTATAAATCCTGTACCTAACTTGGTTGAGATTCAGCTGTGTGATCCTTGGGTTTTTTTGAGTATTTGTTATATGCCTAGTGCTTTTCTCCAAAAAGCATTATTATGTGTGGTAATATCTCAGAAAGGGCTTCCCAGATGGCTCAGTGGTAAAGAACCTGCCTGCCAATGCAGGAGACGCGTGTTTGATCTCTGGGTCAAAGAAGATCCCCGGCAGAAGGAAATGACAACGCACTCCAGTGTTCTAGCCTGGGAAATTCCATGAACAAAGCCTTGCAGACTACAGTCCACAGGGTCGCAAAGCGTGGAACAAGACTGAGCGACTAAGCAACGACAGTGTCTCAGAAACAGCTTCAGGAGAGCAGTGCAGACTAAACAGTCTGTCCCTGGCATGGTCCTGCCTCTGTGTGCCCTTAGAGGCCTTTGGCATTTTATTTTACCCACTTTCTGTCTTGGGCGAGTAGTCCTGTTATTGTAGTAAAACAGATTTTTGTTTTTATATCCTTGTCTACTGGGAATGTACCAGAGTATATATCTAAATGTACCCAGAAGAATCTCTAGGAAATCAGGTTAAGTAAATGTCAGTGCCACATCCTGAACCAGCGTTCCTAAATTGCAAGCCAGTTATGAGCCTCCCGGTTCCGAATGTGAGAGCCAGCTCTCTAGGGCAGGGCTCTGTCTGTGTGGGAACCGAGTCAGAATGAACTAAATTAAGGTACCCCTTAATGCCTACCTACCTATTTAAACTTTCTAGTTCTCAACTGTTTAGCTGCTACTGCTGCTAAGTCGCATCAGTCATGTCTGACTCTGTGTGACCCCATAGACGGCAGGCCACCAGGCTCCCCTGTCCCTGCGATTCTCCAGGCAAGAACACTGGAGTGGGTTGCCATTTCCTTCTCCAATGCATGAAAGTGAAGTCGCTCAGTCATATCCAACTCTTTGCAACCCTATGGACTGTAGCCTACCAGGCACCTCCGTCCATGGGATTTTCCAGGCAAGAGTACTGGAGTGGGGTGCCATTGCCTTCTCTGCAACTGTTTAGCAGCATTGTATAAGTAATAAAATGACAATATTCTGAATAGAAGTTGTTGAAAGCTGAGTGAAAGATGCCATTAAAGATTTTAAATAGTCTCGGACTTCCCTGGTGGTCCAGTGGGTAAGAATCCACCTGCCAGTGCTGGGGGCGGGGGTTCAGTCCCCGGTCCAGGAAGATCACACTTGCTGAGGAGCGGCTAAGCCCGTGTGCCACAACTGCGGAGCCCACGTGCTCTACAATGTGCTCCACAACAAGAGAAGCCACTGCGATGGGAAGCCCGTGCCCCCCAACTAGGGGGTGGTCCCTGCTCAGGGCAACTAGAGATGACCAGCGACGAAGACCCAGTGCAGCCAGAAATTAATTAACTTTAAAAGATTTTAAATTGAATTTTCCCAGTTCCATTTAAATTCATGGTTGAATTGATTAAATCCATTAGTTTATCCTTCCTTGCCTCTTGTACGATTTTACAGTTGAGGAAATAGTTGGCAGGCCTTGCCTTATTTTGAGATGTTTATAATCTTGCTACACTTAGCTAGGAGCATTCCCTTCCCCACTTCCTCTATTTTTAGCAGCTTTTTTTTGGCATGATAGAGAAGCCTTGCGTTGTTCCCATCAGCACCTCTGGAAGTATCAAATATTTGTCTTAAATAATTTTTTAAGAGAAAGTTAAGAGTTCATTGGACATGCGCACACGTTGGTTCAAGAATGCTTTTTCCTCCTCCGGTTTTCTTGCCATGATCAGAACTTCTGTGTTTGTTTTCTTGTCCTGTGTTTTCTTCAGGGTCTCTTCATTATGAAGCTTGACTCTGGGTTCCTAATTTTCTCTATTCTGTCCTTCCCTCTAGGCCAGCAGAGTAATCAATATGAAAATTATTAAATGAGCTATTGTACACTCTGTTTTTGAGCTAATTGAAACCCAGTGTGTTTTACACTTGCGCTCTGTGCTGTGTTCAGTCGCTCAGTCATGTCTGCCTCTTTGTGACCCCATGGACTGTAGCCCGCCAGGCTCCTCTGTCTATGGGGATTCTCCAGGCAAGAATTCCAGAGTGGGTTGCCATGCCCTCCCCCAGGGGATCTTCCCAAACCAGGGATGAAACCCAGGTCTCCTGCATTGCAGGTGGATTCTTTACCGTCTGAGCCACCAGGGAAGCCCATGAATACTGCAGTGGGTAGCCTATCCCTTCTTCAGGGAATCTTCCCGACCCAGGAGTTGAACCAGGGTCTCCTGCACTGAAGGTGGATTCTTTACCAGCTGAGCTGCTTCAGCTGGGGACTGAACCAGGGACTGTTTGGACTAGCCATGTTTCATTGCCCAACAGCCATGTGTAGCTAGTGGCCACTGTATTGGATGGTGCAGTTATAGAGCATCTCCCAAAAGAGGCGAGACCAGAGAAGGAAGGTAAAGCACAGAGAAGAGGAGAGGAGAGGACCTTGCAGTGTGTTTAGATGGCGGGCTGTGAACGAGGAAGGGACCTGATGCATGTGTGAGAGTAGCCTGTGCTTTGTTACAGAGTTTAGTGAGTGGAATTAAATCCATGTAACCTGAGCTGTAACATTGTTAGCTGATTGTTGTTCAGTCGCCCAGTCATGTCCAACTCTTTACGACTCCATGGACTGCAATATGCCAGGCCTCTCTGTCCCTCACCGTCTCCTGAAGTTTGCCCAAGTTCATGTCCATTGCATTGGTGGTATATTATTAGCTAATATATTGTTCCTAACCGTATGTATGACTATTCCACAGCTTTCCAGTTTTGAACTTATTTAATCAATATATAATAATATGAATGGATACTATATTTAAACTGACTTTACAGATATGAAAATAATACATATATGGCTAACTCAGAAATACCTTCTTAGCCATGCAACTTGGTTGAAAGTTGGTTGAAAGAAACTTGTTAATTTTTTTCTACCATAAGTGTCCCAGTTATTCTGCCTGTCTACACAGACATACTAAGACCCAGGCTGAGTTAAAGGCAAGAAGTCAATAACTTAAAATCATAAAATTCAAAAAGTTTGAATATGTAGATGTAGAGCCAGGCAACCTCCACCCCCACAAAATGCTTTAAAGTTTCTAGGACTCAAAAGGTGATGGGTGCTTGGGGAATTAATGGAATAATATTCATCACAAACTTAAAAGGTACACATTGGCCTTGGTTATCTTCTTTTTTAATTTAGGTTTATTCTTCATAATCTTTTACTTAATATTCCATTTATTTTCTTTTGGGAACTGTAAAACTTTATGAGGGTATTTACAGGTTCACTTTGAACATTGGCCCAGTGGTCTTCTTCTCTAGATCGTGTTTACCTCATTTTTTTCTTTATCTTCCAGCTGGCATTACGAGATGCACTCTTGAAAAAGAGAAAAAGAATGAAGTAACTTCCAAGCAAGTCTTCCATTCCAAGGAGAATGCTAAATTTGTATTATTACTCTGAAAACTTGAAAATTAAGAATATTTGTGATATAAAGTCCAGAAGCACTATGTTGTGAAAACCACAGTAAACTTGGTAGCTTTTGGTGTTTTTATTTTAGAGATGGGTAATGGTGGGAATGTTTGAAATGTAAATAGTCGTGGTATAAACTCATTTTCATTTAGTATACATGCAAGAAAATAATTATATACATATGTATAGGGAAAGAGTTAGAGAGACTGCCTCTTAATTGTCACTGAAGATATAAAAATGAATGAGCCATAACTTCTCATTCAAGATATTTATAACCTGTTTGTAGGATGGGGCGAGGGGCAAGTGTGTTTATATGTATTTACATTGCTACATAAATAGTTCTATAGTAGAGACAGTTTTATACTTCTGTGGAGTCACAGAGGCCTTATGGACTAACTCTGCAGAGGATGGGTATTATATATTTTCTTAAAACAGGACAATGTTACAAGAGTAAGAGGATCTTACTTGTAAATAGGCTTACCTGCTGAAAACAGGTTCCTGCTGTACAGATTTTGAGTAGACAGTTTAGCCTTTTTAGTCCATCCATCCAAAAGATGTAAATTTTTTTTTTAATGCCAGGTATAGACTTTTTGGCTAAGATCTCATTTTTTAAATTGCCTTACGTATAAGTAGTAATCTCGGAGTGGCTTCTGTTCATTATTTGGGCTGCCCACTCTTCCACAGAGGAGAAAGAAGTCAGATTAGTTTCCTCAGTCTTCCTTGACCCTGTAATATGTCCAGCCCTCTGTTGGCCTTGTCTCAATAAAAGGTTTCTAATGTCAAATAGGTACTCTGTGTGCTGAGTGGTGTGTGTGATCTCCCTCCCCTATGCATACTTGAGTAGATTCCAAGGGCCACGAGAGCCATGGTCAGCTGTTTGCAAGTTTCTGCATTTGGAAATGGTTTGGTGCCCTTTGTCTCAAATTTCCTAGATAATATTGTGATAGTTGGAAAAATTGCTTCAAACTAGAGTAAAAGGCAATTTTCTGCCCACTCAGCAGCTTGTAAAACCACTTCTCTTATTCCTTTTCTAGCATCATCTGTATACTTTGAGTTCAACTTCCCTGTTACTTCAATGAAACTTTGTGACTTTTCCTAAGACACCCCATACCACTGGGGATTAGTTACAAGACCTCAATGATTAATGATTACTTTGCAGTGACCTGGGGAAAGGAACCCTCCATCAACCCCCAGCAGCTTTAGTGTTTCACAGGAAGTGCATGTTTGAATGTTTCAGGCCTGAAGCTGCTCTTTCCTCTTTGCATTTTTCAGCTGTCTCCCTGTGTATGTGTCTAGCCCCAGAAAGAAGTAAATAAAACTCAAAACGGCCTCGGGTCTGTAGCTTTGCTCTTTGAATTGTGATGATGCTGGGTACTTTCATCCTTCCCCTAGACTTTTCCACCCCTCTGAGCTGCTGAGAGGCCAGAGTCCATTCTGTAGTCTCCCCTCTGTTCTACTACTCTTAACTGAAGTTTGTATGGCAGCTAAATTTCTAGCTTTAAAAGTTATAGCTTTAACTTTTATTTCTTTAATCCCATAGTATCAGTTCAGTTCCATCGTGTCCAACTCTTTGCAACCCCATGGACTGCAGCACGCCAGGCTTCCCTGTCCATCCCCAACTCCTGGAGCTTACTCAAATTCCTGTCCATCAAGTCAGTGATGCCATCCAATCATCTCATCCTGTCATCCCCTTCTCCTGCCTTCAATCTTTCCCAGCGTCAGGGTCATTTCCAATTAGTCAGTTTTTTGCATCAGGTGGCCAAAGTTGGAGCTTCCACATCAGTCCTTCCAATGAATATTCAGGACTGATTTCCTTTAGAATTGGTTTGATCTCCTTGTTGTCCAATGGACTCTCACAGCATATAATTCCTTTTATTATAAGCCTTCTATTGAGAATATTTTCTGCTTACTGTAAGTTTGGAACTCAGATCCTCACAAGATTGGATGCTGTCAACAAGGGTAGAGTGACCTTCAAGATAACTTCTTGAAGAAGTCACCAGGGCTTGAACTTTAGCTCTTGAGTCTCAAATTTTTGTCAACAGTGAGAATGGGGCCATTTCAGAGATGAACACTCAACCGTCCAAACTCATAACATATAAAGTATAAATCTAGAATACTGATACATATATGTGATCTTAGCAAGTTCTACTAGAAAATAGGCTCCACAGAAGGCAGCGAGTGCTCTGTGCTAGTTCAGTGCCCAATAAGTGTAAGTGCTCAACAAATACTTGAGTATCTGATAAAAACCCTTATCTGTCAGTCTTCTCTCCGTAAATAAAATACCACCTACCTCATTGATTGTTTTGAGAGTTTTGAGAACTAAGCACTTAGCATGGTATTTGCCACCAACAAAGCATTCAGTAAATTTCTCATCAAAGATTAGATACCTGTTAAGTTTTTTTGTTTTAGTTTTGGGTTTTTTGCTTAATTCATTTGAAACAATAGTTGAAGTTGCTATAAATATTTGCTTTACCCCTTATCCATTTAGGGGGAACTAGTTTGAAACATAAAAATGTATCTTGGGGGAGTTACCTGGCAGTCCAGTGGTTGAGACTTTGTGGTCTCACTGCCAGCGGTCCAGGTTCAGTCCCTGTTCGGGGAACTAAGATCCTACAAGCCACATGGTGTGGCCAAAACAATTTTTTTTAATGTATATTGAATGCTCACTGTGGGCCAAGCACGTGCTAGAAGCTGTGTGGGTTACAAACACAATATTCCTGCCATGTAGAAACTTTTAATCCTTTGAAGGAAATAGACTTAGAAAGTGACTATATAGAAAAGGCACATCACAGGGCTAGGGACAGCCTAGGGAGGAACAGTTAAACTGGCAGAAAGGTAGAATGCCTGATCACTAATACACTGATACTTAGGAAAAGAACAGCAGTAGGAGACGAACTCCCAAATCATAAAAGTTTAGGGTTCAGAAGTTGGTATAATTTTTTGAAGATTTTGATTAATATAAATTTTGTTGTCATGATCTCATATCCTAATTCTTTGAAAATGTGTAATCTGTATCATGTTACACGGCAACTTAGTGTTGACCACAGTGTTCAATCAGTCGGAATGTTCTGTTCTTCACCCTCTTCCAACAACACAAGACTCTACACTTGGACTTCATCAAATGGTCAATACCGAAATCAGATTGATTATATTCTTTGCAGCCAAAGATGGAGAAGCTCTATACAGTCAGCAAAAACAAGATGGGGAGCTGACTGTGGCTCAGATCATGAACTCCTTATTCAGACTTAAATTGAAAAAAATAGGGAAAACCACTGAACCATTCAGGTATGACCTAAATCAAATCCCTAATGATTATACAGTGGAAGTGACAAATAGATTCAAGAGATTAGATCTGATAGAGTGCCTGAAGAATTATGGATGGAAGTTCATGACATTGTACAGGAGACAGGGAGCAAGACCATCCCCAAGAAAAAGCAATGCAAAAAGGCAAAATGGTTATCTGAGGAGTCCTTACAAGTAGCTGTGAAAAGATGAGAAGCAAAAGGCAAAGGAGAAAAGGGAAGATACACCCATTTGAATGCAGAGTTCCAAAGAATGGCAAGGAGAGATAAGAAAGCCTTCCTCGGTGATCGATGCAAAGAAATAGAGGAAAACAACAGAATGCGAAAGACTAGAGATCTCAAGAAAATTAGAGATACCAAGGGAACATTTCATGCAAAGATGGGCACAATAAAGGACAGAAATGGTATGGACCTAACAGAAACACGATATTAAGAAGAGGTGGCAAGAATACACAGAACTCTACAGAAAAGATCTTCATGACACAGATAACCACGATGGAGTGATCACTCACCTAGAACCAGACATCTTGGAATATGAAGTCAAGTGGGCCTTAGGAAGCATCACTACGAACAAAGCTAGTGGAGGTAATGGAATTCCAGTTGAGCTATTTCAAATCCTGAAAGATGATGCTGTGAAAGTGCTGCACTCACTATGCCAGCAAATTTGGAAAACTCAGCAGTGGCCCCTGGAAAAGGTCAGTTTTCATTCCAGTCCCAAAGAATGGCAATGCCAAAGAATGCTCAAACTACCGCACAACTACACTCATCTCACACGCTAGCAAAGTAATGCTCAAAATTCTCCAAGCCAGGTTTCAACAGTACCTGAACCGTGAACTTCCAGATGTTCAAGCTAGATTTAGAAAAGGCAGAAGAACCAGAGATCAAATTGTCAACATGTGCTGAATCATCGAAAAAGCAAGAGAGTGGCAGAAAAACATCTGCTTTATTGACTATGCCAAAGCCTTTGACTGTGTGGATCACAAGAAACTGTGGAAAATTCTGAAAGAGATGGGAATGCCAGATCACCTGACCTGCCTCCTGAGAAACCTGTATGCATGTCAAGAAGCAACAGTTAGAACTGGACATGGAACAACAGATGGTTCTAAATCAGGAAAGGAATACGTCAAGGCTGTATATTGTCACCCTACTTATTTAACTTATATGCAGGGTACATCATGAAAAATACCAGGCTGGAAGAAGCACAAGCTGGAATCAAGATTGCTGGGAGAAACATCAATAACCTCAGATGTGCAGATGATACCACACTTATGGCAGAAAGCGAAGAGGAATTGAAAAGCCTCTTGATGAAAGTGAGAGGAGAGTGAAAACGCTGGCTTAAAACTCAACATTCAAAAAAAAAAAAAAACTCAACATTCAGAAAACTAAGATAATGGCATCTGGTCCCATCATTTCATGACAAATAGATGGGGAAACAGTGGAAACAGTGGCTGACTTTATTTGGGGGGGATCCAAAATCACTGCAGATGGTGACTGCAGCCATGAAATTAAAAGACGCTTACTCCTTGGAAGGAAAGTTATGACCAACCTAGACAGCATATTAAAAAGCAGAGACATTACTTTGCCAACAAAGGTCTGTCTAGTCAAAGCTATGGTTTTTCCACTAGCCATGTATGGATGTGAGAGTTGGACTATAAAGAAAGCTGGAAAAAAAAAAGTTGAGCGTTGAAGAATTGATGCTTTTGAACTGTGGTGTTGGAGAAGACTCTTGAGAGTTCCTTGGACTGCGAGGAGATCCAACCAGTCCATCCTAAAGGAATTCAGTCGTGAATATTCATTTGAAGGAATGAAGCTGAAGCTGAAGCGCCAATACTTTGCCCACCTGATGTGAAGAACCAACTCATTGGGAAAGACCCTGATGCTGGGAAAGATTGAGGGCAGGAGGAGAAGGGGACGACAGAGGATGATGGTTGAATGGCATCACAGGCTCAATGGACGGGAGTTTGACAAACTCCAGGAGATGATGAAGGACAGGGAGGCCTGGCATGCTTCAGTCCCTAGGGTCACAAAGAGACACAACTAAGCAACTGAACAACAACAACAAGCTCAGTGAATTTACACAAATGGAATACATCCCTGGATATCAGCACCCAGATCAAGAAACAATATTACCAATATCTAGGAAGCCCAGTTTTTGAGTGGAGAACTCAAGAAATGGTGCACCATCAAAGTCCTTAATGGCACAAGAGTAGTGTGGAGAAATATGGGCATCTAGGATACTGACTCAAAGGGAGATTCTCCAGAGTCTGATTTTGAATGCAAAGAAGCTTATGCAATATGTTAATGAATTTGCTTCACTTTTTCAAACATGTAGGTATTTGCTGTTTAAATCTCTGTGCCAAGACTTAGCACTCTTCCAACACATACACATTTTTATCTAATAAGAAAGCACCGTGTTGTAGTTTAAATGTTAGCAAGTTCCTCTTTAAGATATATAAAATAATGCTGGTTCTTACAACTTACAATTTTGTAAGTGTCATATACATATGAAAATAGTGTGGGGACTTCCTGGGAGTCCAGTGGCTGAGTCTCCACACTCTCAATGCAGAGGGCCCCAGTTCCATCCCTGGTCAGGGAAATCAACCCCATATGCCATAACTTAAAGATCCTACATGCCATAATCAAGACCTGGCACAGCAAATAAATAAATATACAGATTTTTTTTTAATAAAATTTTTTGTTGTTGTTGTCTGGGGACTTCCCCTGCGGTCCAGAGATTGAGACTGAGGTCAGAGATAGGTGGCCACCTAGGCCGGACACCTGATGTTGGTCAAGTGGAGTAAAATTCAAACTTTGTTCTCTCACCCAGACACTCCAGGGACAAAGCTAGTGGCAAAAGCTGAGCTCTGCTGGAGTAGAGAGATAAAGGGCCGGCCCACTCCTGAGGTCAAGGAAGACTTCCCCTTCTGCACTTTCACAGGAAGGCTTCTGGGGGTCAGAAAAGGAGGGGGCCCCACCCCATAATAAGTCTGGACATGCACCCACCAGGCTCTAGGGTGGGATCCATCTTAGAAAAAAGTTGCACATGCATCTTGGGGAGGATCCTAGGACCAGTCAGGTGTGGAGAAAGAAAGAAGTTAATTGGCCATATGTAAACAAAGTAAGAGTTGGACTATAAAGAAAGCTGAGCGCTGAAAAATTGATGCTTTTGAACTGTGGTGTTGGAGAAGACTCTTGAGAGAGTCCCTTGGACTGCAAGGAGATCCAACCAATCCATCCTAAAGGAGATCAGTCCTGGGTGTTCATTGGAAGGACAGGTTAAAGCTGAAACTCCAATACTTTGGCCACCTGATGTGAAGAGCTGACTCATTTGAAAAGACCCTGATGCTGGGAAAGATTGAGGGCAGGAGGAGAAGGGGACAACAGAGGATGAGATGGTTGGATGGCATCACCAACTCAACAATGGACATGGGTTTGGGTGGACTCTGGGAGTTGGTGATGGACAGGGAGGCCTGGCGTGCTGCGGTTCATGGGGTCACAAAGAGTCGGACACGACTGAGCAACTGAACTGAACTAAACTGATTGAAACAAAGACCCAGAAGGACTGTCCTATAAAAGTGATGTAAACCAGCTCTTTACTGTACTCCTCACTCCAGACCACCACACTCCTCTCCGGGTGTGTATCTCTGCCTTTCCTCTGACATAAATAAATAGTTTCTCTGTGTGCTCTCCCGTACACCGTACTGTGTCTCTAGTAATAAACTTTGTACCTGTTTTGCAGTTTTTGCCTCCTTGAAACATTCTTGGTATCAGACCAGGTAAGAATCAGGGAACTTCACTTCTAGCCTCTGGCCCCTGGTGGACTGGTGGAAAATCCGCTTAATCCCTGGAAAGGGAAATAAGATCCTGCTTCAAGACTATTGTCTCTCTGAGAAAGAGACTCTGCTTTCCAATATGTGGGTGCAGGGCATGGGCTCGATCCTTGGTCAGGGAACTGAGGTTCCACTTGCCATGGAATGTGACCAAAAAAAAAAAAAAAGTAAACAGTGTGGTTCAAATATAGCTGGTTGGATTTTCTTTTTCTCTACATATTAGGTATGTATGTGTGCATGCATGCATGCTCAGTCATATCAGACTCTTGGTGACCTCATGGACTGTAGCCTGCTAGGTTCCTCTGTCCATGAGATTTCCCAGGCAAGAATACTAGAATGGGTTGCCATTTCCTTTTCCAGGGGATCTTCTTGACCCAGGGATTGATCCCGCATCTCCTGGGTCTCTTACATTGTAGGCAGATTATTTACCACTGAACTTCCACATAGGATTTATCTTTATATATATCTTACATATCCTATCTAAATGAGGAGATTTATTATCATAATTGTCTTAGGCGATTATAGAGGCTGAAAAATCCTGCAATCTGCTGTCTGCAAGAAGGAGAACTGGGGAAGCTGGTGGTGTAATTCAGTTCAAGTCTGAAGTCCTGAGAATCAGGAGTGCCAATGGCCTCTCCCCACCCCTCCCCCTCTTTTTAGTATAAAACACCTCTGGTTCCATTCTTATAGCAAGATCCAGTTTTGGTGTACCTAGTAGTCTTGTTATTTAGATACTAAGATCAGATCCAGGAGTGCTTTAAGAGGGCATTTGGCCAAGGGGTAAAGAAAAATTAAGACAACATGGGAGGGAACCTAACTCTAGAAAGTGTTACAAAAGGGGAAGCATAAAAGAATTACATGGAAACTAAAAATGTGATATTTCACAACTTCTTAGTTTAAGGATACTTGAATCTTCCTCTTTTTAAAAATTTTAGAAACATTTTACCATTTTAACTATAATATTTTTAAACATATAGAAAATAATGAAACATGTCCATCTTGCAAATTATTCAATATTAATTTTTACCATATATTTTTGTTTTAAAGAAATAGAATGTTAAGAGTATAGCTAAAGCCCCATTCAATTTTCTCCCTTTCTCAGGGATAACCACTATTTTGCAGCTGATGCCTATTATTCTTTTAAGTATTTTTTCTTTTACTACATTTGTGCATGTGTGTGTATTGATAGGGCTTCCATGGTGGCTCAGATGGTAAAGAATCTGCCTGCAACGTGGGAGACTCAGGTTCGATCCATGAGTCAGAAAGATCCCCTGGAGAAGGGAATGGCAACCCACTCTAGTATTCCTACCTGGAGAATTCCATGGACAGTGGAACCTGGAAAGTTCGTGGGGTCACAGAGAGTCAGACACGACTGAGTGACTAACACACACACAGGTATTGATATATATGTGTATATGTAATAAAAATATCATTTAGTCTCTTAAAATTTTACATAAATACTATCACTGTATATATTTTTTTGCTGACTATGTAACTTAACATTAAATTCTGGATAAATGAAGATTCTATCATTTTAACTGATGCACTAGTTTTCCATTATTTACCCATAAGTCCAAAATTTTATCATTACCCTACTGAAGAGCATTTAGTTTTTTCTCACCTTTTCACTGTTAAAAATCCTGCTCCAATTAGCGTTTTTGTACATGTCTCCCTGGCATATGACTTAAAAAAATTTTTTTTTTATCCAAAGCTTACATACAAGCCTAGAAAGGGAATTCCTCCTGTGTTATGGAGCTCATGAGTCTTCCGCTTTTTTTTTCGGTGAGTTTTCAACTTTACTAGGCAGCGCTGAGTTGTACATTCCTAGCAAGAACTCATATGCATTTCTATTTTAGCACATCCATGTCAACACTTGATGTTATTAGACTCTAAAATTTTAGATAATCTGCTGCTGATAAAAGCATATTGTTTTAATTTGCAATCCAGTGATTACTAGTAAAGCTGTGATTGCTTCATGTGGATTTTGTCATTTGATTTTCCTCTTTCTGCAGCCCTTTATTTTTGTTTTTTCTTATTGACCTTTATATATTCTGGATACCAATTCTTTGTCAATTACTTATGTTGCAAGTAACTCTACAGATAGGAAATGCCATCTCAGTGATAAACTAAGTTCCCTAAATACTTTGGATACGGGAATTTAAAAAAAAAGTCCTGGATTCTTTTTTTTTTAAGCACACTACTTTTTAAAGCAGTTTTAGGTTCACAGCAAAACTGAGCAGAATATACAGAGCTCCCAATACTTCTGCTTTCCCCCACCCCCGCCCCACCCGTAGCTTCCGCCATTATTAATACCCTCCACCAGAGTGATGAATTTGTTACAACTGATGTTCCCACACTGACACATTATCACAAGTACCTTGCTTATATAAGGATTCACTCTTGATGTGTACACTCCCTGGGTTTGGACAAATGTATGACATGTATCCACTATTATAATATCATACAGGGTAGTTTCACCACCCTATAAATCATCTCTGTTCTGCTATTCATCTCTCTCTTCCCCCTAACCCTTGTTAATCCCTGATCTTTTCACTAACTTTGCCTTTTCCAGAATATCCTAGAATTGGAATTTTAATGGCATGTAGATTAGCTTCTTTCACCTGGTACATTACATTACATTTCCTCCATGTCTTTTTATAGTTCTCTAAAGGTGAAAAGTGAAGTGAAGTCACTCAGTCGTGTCCAACTCTTTGCGACCCCGTGAACGGTACCCTACCAGGCTCCTCTGTCCATGGGATTCTCCAGGCAAGAATACTGGAGTGGGTTACCATTTCCTTCTCCAGGGGATCTTCCCGACCCAGGGATGGAACCCACATCTCCCACATTGGAGGCAGATGCTTTAACCTCTGAGCCACCAGGGAAGCCCTAGTTCTCCAGTTCATCACTTTTTAGTGGTAAGCAATGTTTCATTGTTTGAATGTACTACAGTTTATCCAATCACCTATTGAAGAACATCCTGATTACTTACAAGTTCTGGCAGTTATGATTAAAGCTGAGATTAATAGCCATTTGCATTTTTTTATGGACCTAAGTTTTCCACTCCTTGGGTAAATATCAAAGAGAGTGATTGCTGGATTATATGGTAAGAATATGTTTAGTTTTGTAAGAAATCATCAAACTATCTTCCTTCTAGCTTCCACTTACCCAGTTCCAAAGCCACACCCACAGTTTTAGGTATTCAATATCACTCCACTTGCATGACCCAGATCTGTGTTAGTTATCTACTGGTGTGTGACAAATTACCACAAAACTTAGTGACTTAAAGCAATGAACATCATTTCACAGTTTCTGTGGGTCAGGAATTTTGGGTGGTGTATCTGGGGCTTCCCAGGCGGCTCTAGTGGTAAAGAAGGCAGGAGACATGAAAGACTCGGGTTCAGTCCCTGGGTCAGGAAGACCCCTGGAGCAGGAAATGGCAACTCACTCCATATTCTCGCCTGAAAAATTACATGGACAGAGGAGCCTGGCAGGCTACAGTCCATGGGGTTGCAAAGAATCAGTCACAACTGAGCACATGGAGCAGGTATATAACCTATGGTCTCTCTCTCTCTCTCTCTCTCAACGGGGCTAGAGGATCCACTCCCCAAATGACTTAGTCATACAGCTGTTGGCAAGAAGTCTCAGTTCCTCGTTGGCTCTTGGTAGAAGGTCTCAGTTCCTTAGATTAGGGACTTTTTCATGAGATTTCTTTAGTGTCCTCAGAACATGACAACTGGCTTCTTTCAGAGTGAGCAATCCAAGAGACAGTGCAAGGAATTAAAAATGTCTTGTGACCCAGTTTAGGAAGTCAGACACCATGATTTCTTTGGCTCTATTCTATATGTGAGAAGCAAGTCGCTAAATATAACCCACAATCAAGAGGAAGGGAACTAAGCTCCACCATTGGAACAGAGGAGTACTGAAGAACATGCAGATCTAGTTTAAGACTGCTACACTGCTTGTCAGCTGAACAAAATGAGATGCCAGCTACAAAAGCATTAGATCCTGTGTTTCCTATGTATCATCTATTTTTTTTGAATTCTCCACAAAAGTAATTTTTAAACTGTAGATTCTGGCATAGATAAGCCATGAAATGAGCATATAATATCTGAAATCTGCAGAGCAGAGAAGCAACAGAAAACAGAGGGCTGATAGTTTTTTATTTACAGATATCCCTTTTAATCTTTGTTTTTAACTGTCCCATAAACCTATGTGTAACTGTTTAATACAAGAGGAATAGATTATATGAAATTGTTTAATTGTAAATAATACCTATTTTACCACACTATAGATCTGTTCATTCAATACATTTATGGTTGTTTTAAAATTTTGTATTTGTTTTTAACTTTTTTTTAATATCACTCCTGAAGTGACAGGAAATCACTTTTTTTTTTTTTTTAAATGCAAGTGCATTTCTTTGAACCCAGCTACCTGCTGGCTCCCTTGATTTTTCTCTCAATGCACCTTTGGCTAAAACTGGCAACTGCTGTTACTCAGGCTTTGTAAATGAGCAAATTAACATCTGGGTCTTGACTTAAATTGTATAGAAAGACTAGGAAGAAACAGGAACAGAGGCTTGAAACTTCAACCCAGTGACACAGAAGCCATAAAAATGGAGGAAATCAGTGAATATATGACATAAAATGAACCTACCTACCAAACAGAAATAGAGAACAGATATGTGGTCACCAAGGGGGGCAGGGGGAGGAATGGATCAGGGGGTTGGGGTTAGCAGAGGCAAAGTGCTATTTTCTATAGAATGGATAAACAGCAAGGTCCTACTGTTTAGCACAGGGGGCTATATTCAATATCCTGTGATAAACCATCATGGAAAAGAATATGTACAATGGAGTCACTTTGGGGTATAGCAGAAATTAACACAGCACTATAAAAATCAGGAGTAGTGATGGTGTACTCTAGTTGGGAGAGGGGTGGCTGAAAAAAAGCAAACCTTACCGAAAAAACCAAACTTTCCAATTCTCCCTACACACTTCACAAACAGTGCTAACCATTAAGGCATGTTTCTGTCTTATTAAGTCTGGTGATTTTTCCTAGACTAACATGTTTTGTCTCCCTTACTGGGAACACAAAAAGGTAAAGATGCTTCAAGTCACTGATTATGAGGTGGAAGTTGGATTCTAACAGCCTGGCTTTGAGGTTAGTTCACCAGCGATGAGACCTCAGGCAAATTATAAAACATTTCTTATCAGGAAAAAGGGGGTGGGTCAGTAGAACCTATCTTCTGGCTTGTTTTTTTTCCCCCCATTTATTTTTTACTGAAGGGTAATTGCTTTCCTAAAAGATGATGCTATTAAAGTGCTGCACTCAATATGCCAGCAAATTTGGAAAACTCAGCAGTGGCCATGGGACTGGAAAAGGTCAGTTTTCATTCCAATCCCTAAGAAAGGCAGTCCCAAAGAATGCTCAAACTACCGCACAATTGCACTCATCTCACACGCTAGTAAAGTAGTGCTCAAAATTCTCCAACTCAGGTTTCAACAGTACGTGAACCAAGAACTTCCAGATGCTCAAGCTGGATTTAGAAAAGGCAGGGGAACAAGAGATCAAATTGCCAACATCTGCTGGATCATCAAAAAAGCAAGAGAGTTCCAGAAAAACATCTATTTCTGCTTTATTGACTATGCCAAAGCCTTTGACTGTGTGGATCACAACAAACTGGAAAATTCTTAAAGAGATGGGAATGCCAAATCACCTGACCTGCCTCCTGAGAAATCTGTATGCAGGTCAAGAAGCAATGTTAGAACTAGACATGGAACAACAGACTGGTTCCAAGTTGGGAAAGGAGTACGTCAAGGCTTTATATTATCACCCTACTTATTTAACTTATACGCAAAGTATGTCATGAAAAATGCCAGGCTGGATGAAGCACAAGCTGGAATCAAGATTGCTGGGAGAAATATCAATAACCTCAGATATGCAGATGACACCACCCTTATGGCAGAAAGTGAAGAGGAACTGAAGAGCCTCTTGATGAAAGTGAAAGAGGAGAGTGAAAAAGCTGGCTTAAAACTCAACATTTAGAAAACTAAGATCATGACATCTGGTCCCATCATTTCATGACAAATAGATGGGGAAACAATGGAAACAGTGGCAGACTTTATTTTTCTGGGCTCCAAAATCACTGCAGATGGTGACTGCAGCCATGAAATTAAAAGACGCTTACTCCTTGGAAGAAAAGCATGCCCAACCTAGACAGCATATTAAAAAGCAGAGACATTACTTTGCCAACAAAAGTCCGCCTCGTCAGAGCTATAGTTTTTCCAGTGGTCACGTATGGATGTGAGAGTTGGACTATAAAGAAAGCTGAGCGTTGAAGAATTGATGCTTTTGAACTGTGGTGTTGGAGAAGACTTCTGAGAGTGCCTTGGACTGCAAGGAGATCCAACCAGTCCATCCTAAAGGAGATCAGTCCTGGGTGTTCATTGGAAGGACTGATGCTGAAGTGAAACTCCTTTGGCACCTGATTCGAATAACTGACTCATTGGGAAAGACCCTGACGCTGGGAAAGATTGAAGGCAGGAGGAGAAGGGGATGACAGAGGATGAGATGGTTGGATGGCATCACCTACTCGATGGACATGAGTTTGAGCATACTCCGGGAGCTGGTGATGAACAGGGAAGCCTGGCGTGCTGCAGTCACCAGATCGCAAAAAGTCGGACACGGCTGAGCTACTGAAGTGAGCTGAATTGCTTTACAATGCTGTGGTGGTCTCTGCCGTACATCAACGTCAGTCAGTCATAACTCTGTGTATCCGATCCCTCTTGAACGTCCCTCTGCCTCTGTCACCACCCACCCCCACCCCATTCCATCCCTTATAGATTGTGATACAGTGTTCTGGCTTGTTTTGATGGTTAGATGAGACAGAAAGGGCAAAAGCACTTGGCACATAGATGTTAGCTAAGTTTTTAGCTTTTTAAAAAAGCAACTGAGAAGTGGGACTGTTGAACTGAAAAAGCTCTCCTTCCCCTTATAAAATCCATATAAACCTTTAAAGAATTTAAAAGCAAATAAGGTGGGGGGTAGGACTCTTCCTACGCCAATAGGACTGTCCCGCTTCACTGCTGAAATCATTTTCTTAAATACCCTCCACGCCGCCGGTTACACGCTCTCTGCCCACCTGGGTGGGATGGGGCGGGGAGCGGCAGCGAAAAGCCGGCGGCCGCATTTAGCATCCCGGGACCGGGAACCCGGCCGCACACTTGGCCGGGGGCGGGGACGGGGGCGTGGTATGGAGGCATCGGGGCGGGAGCCCACAGGCTAGGCTAGAGAGGCGGCTCTACTCGCAGTTCCGGGTCCCAGCGATCAGGCGGGCCGAGCGGCGCGCAGGCTCCCCCTCCAGCCCCCAGGCTCCGCCTCCTCCTCCTGCCCCAGAGCGCCTCCGGGGCTCAGCGGCTGGCCGCAGGGTCCCAGCTGTGGCCGCCC
This sequence comes from Cervus canadensis, assembly GCF_019320065.1. NCBI lineage: Eukaryota > Metazoa > Chordata > Mammalia > Artiodactyla > Cervidae > Cervus > Cervus canadensis. The sequence goes on along the minus strand of NC_057411.1, from coordinate 27,689,431 downwards.
GAGCAATGAGAGCCGCCGGCCAGAGTGCGCGCCCGGCGCTGGCGCTGCTGCTGCTGCTGGCCGGAGCCGGGGTGTCGGCCGGCGCCGCGCCCCCTGCCCCGCCGCTCTTCAACGTGAGCCTGGACGCGGCCCCCCAGCTGCGCTGGCTGCGGGTGCTGCAGCATTACGACCGGGACTTCTTGCGCTCCGCCATGGCCCACATCATCGGGTGAGCGCGGGCGAGGGGGCGCGGGCGCGGGAGGGAGTGTGGCAAAGCCCGGACACGTGCTGCCCAAACACTCTCCAGTCCCCGGGCATCTGGACTGGCACTGGCCACTGCTCCGGGCCGGCCGCGTCGGGGTCGGGGGTGACCCGGCGCGGCTGGTTTGACTTTCAAGTCCGGTGTCACCAATGGCACGCCCGTCCACCGGCCGTTCTGGATCAAGGTGGCGAGCGGACTGTCACCCGGGCTGTCGCCCCGGCTGCTCAGCTACAGAGTAGGGAACTCACCCCCACGCACTCCTAGCAGGCCTCTAGGGACCCCAGGCTGACCCCTTTGGGAACCACTCTCCGTCGCCCTCCTTCCCGCTCTTGAATGTTCTTTTCTCTCCTGGACTCCGCTTTCGGGTGATGCTGGCTGGACCTGCATTGTCAGCTCTCTGGTTAAGGGAGGCATCTAGAACTCACCCCGAGGACGAAAGCTTTAGGTTACCCCCTCTCCCCAGCACCCCCAGTACACACGCATAGTACCGACCTCCGAGCAGATCAGACACCCTCGTGGTTTTTCCTTTCTAGAGATTATGTCCCCCAGTGGGCCCTCGCATTGATCAGAAAAGTTGTCCGGGAGCTGGAACTCTTCCTGCCGCAGCCCTTCATCGACGAGATACGCGGCATGTGCGACGCCCTGGACTTCAACCTGGTCGACTGCATTCTTCTCAACCTGGCCTACGAGTTCAGCGCGTGAGTGCGCAGCGCTAGCGCGGATTTACTTGGAATTTAGCGGGGATTCCGGCGACATTGAGTGGGAGGAGATGTGTTTTCAGTGTGATAAAAAGAGGGTGGTGACCGGGCTCCCCAGAAGCCTGCAGTGCTTCCTCTTTTCTTCTTTGGGTGAGTCTGAGCAGCAGATTATGAGCTTCAAGAAGAAAAGCACCTTCTCTGACCTCAACACTGAACTGTTATTCTTGGATCTGAAGCCCCCTTTTTTCCCTTCTCCAATCCGGGTAGCCTCCCACTTTGAAAACTCTGCTAACACGTAGTCTCCCAGGAAAGTTTTGAAATAATCCCCCGCTTAAGTTAACCCAGTGACTGTCCAACCTTATCATCATGGCTAGTGATCATGATTCCTCTTTCTCAGCCCATTTCTTCCGGGGTGGGAGCACAGGCTACACGGTTCTGGCTAGTAGAGCTAGCCAGTGTTTGATACCTGCAGTGGGCATGATCGGCCCTGGTGCACATAGGGAAAGGCAATGAGGAGTGTGTGGGTGAGCCCAGGCAGAGTCGGGGGGAGCCTCAAGTCTGTGGGCCCAGTAACAGGTCTCGGAAGTAAGATTTGACTTGATTTCTGTCTTCAGGACTTACTGTTTTGCCAGACCAGCTTCATCTAGTAACATCTTTTAGATACTTATAACTTCTGCCTGCAAAAGATATTTTAAAAACCCATTTTTTTCCCCTTTGGCTAATGAAACTTTACTGCTTCTTGGCATCTCCTAGAATACCTAGGCAGGATAGGTTAAGAAGCACTGTAACTGCCATCCTCTTCAGGGAAATGTTTTAAGACACAGAGAGACACAAATATGTTAAAGTGCTTTTCAATTGACCCGAGTTAATTTTGTCATTCTTCATCTCCTACCCCTATCTTTTTGCTATTCTGACATGTGACTTTCTCAATGAAAAAAATCAGTTATTTTCATTTTCCTCTTCTTTTGCTGGAGTCACTGTGTTCAAACCAACTAAAGCAAAAGTTCTAGTAAAAATATTCTAACTTTTGGATTTGATGTTAAGGTATATACTGAATTGCCTGACAAGGAAAAGCATCTTGCAGTGCTAATGCAGATTCCACCAGCATTAACAAAGGAAATGTTTTGTCCTCATTTCTGGTATAAGATTTTTTGAATAAGATTAAGCAAAACTGTGGTTGTCGTTGTTCAGTCACTAAGTCATGACTCTGTGACCCCATGGACTGTAGCACACCAGGCTCCTTTGTCCTCCACTATATCCTGGACTTTGCTCAGACTTAAGTAAGACTAGCTACCCTTTTGGAGAAGGAAATGGCAACCCACTCCAGTATTCTTGCCTAGAGAATCCTGTGGACAGAGGAGCCTGGTGGGCTGCTGTCTATGGGGTCGCACCGAGTCGGACACGACTGAAGTGACTTAGCAGCAGCAGCAGCTACCCTTTATTGAGCCTAGTAGGTACGAGGCCCTGGAGATGGTGTTAACATTTTGTCATGTGGAAATTGAGCCTCAAAGGGGACAATTTGCTGAAAGTCAGGTGCATGTTGAGTCATCGGAGCTGCTGGTAAAAGTACGTGTCCCCAGTGCACTGCGGCGCGTCTCCCAGAGCAGAGCCTGGCTCCCTAGATGTCGCCTGTGCTTGGGGGCCTCTCATGAAAAAACATTTGGCAGGACACAGAACTGTTGCCTCCCCAATTTTGAAAAATCACCTTTGACAGAACGTCTACAGACTTTATCTACTTCCGGTGTTCTGTCAGTTCCCTTCTTGACATGAACTCTTTGAAGATCAGAAACCTCGATGGCGGTGGTGGTGGTGGTTTCGTTGCTCAGTTGTGTCCGACTCTTTGTGACCTCATGGACTATAGCCCACCAGGCTCCTCCATCCATGGGATTCTCTCGGCAAGAATACTGGAGTGAGTAGCCATCCCCTTCTCCAGGGGATCTTCCCAACCCAGGGATCAAACCTGCGTCTCTTTTGTCTCCTTCTTGGCATCACCGCCAAGAAGGTGCCACCAGAAACCTTGGAAAAAATTAAGACCTGACCAGGCTTCCTTTTTTAAACAACAACAAAGTAAAATTTGTTTTCTCTTAATTATAAAAGTACTATGTAATCATTATTGAAAATTAATAAAGAAAAGAATAAAGAAAATTAACCACAATCCTGTTACTCAGAAATGACCCTCCATCCTTCAGGATATTTCCTTTCAGTTTGTGTGTGTATCTTTCCCCTGCCCTAGAATTCAACATAATATATTTAAATATTTTTTATGTAACATTACATATTCTCAGGGAATATGGACATTTAGACATCTTAACAAACCTCTTCCTCTTTTCCTCAAAATACATCTCTCTGGCTGGTAGTTCTTAAAAGATTCTTTTCTCTTGTTAGCTCTGTGCAGGGAGTCCTAAGAAGGACTGGAAAAGTGCCAAACCCCTAAATTGTTCACCCCTTTCTCAAGAAGAGAAAGTGAAACAATTTGTGAGGCAGAATAGTTTGGTGCCATTGTACTTATTCTGAGAAATTTGGAAGAGAGATGAGCTTCAACCAGCTTTGAATAGCATGTTAAATAAATACATGCTTCCAAGCAGAGGAGCAGGCAAAGTTCAGTGATCTCGCTGAGCCCAGAGTAGATCCATTTCAGATTTAGATTTAGGATGAAATTCTCATTCAGTGTGTTTTCAATGTCGTGTGTGCTGAGAGCAAAGGTCTAGTAACACTGAAGAAGCACTAGAGCTGTGTCCAGCTGTCTTTTTCATCTTGAATTATGAATCCATAGGATTACATAGCACATGGGTTCTTTATAAAAGGGAAAAAAAAAACACTTTAAGGACTTATTTTTAAAATGAAAAGCTCATTTCCTTTTTCTTGTTTTTGTTGTTCATGTTGAACTTTTCCCTTTTCCCAGATTCTGCACAAGTATTGTGGCTCAGGACTCCAAAGGCCACATTTACCATGGCCGGAATCTGGATTATCCTTTTGGAAGTCTCTTACGCAACTTGACTGTGGATGTACAGTTCATAAAGAGTGGGCAGGTATGTCCGTACAGTGTAAAATTCAGAAATCAGAGACTTGCTAACCAGTTGGCCATCACTAAGATGTTCTGCAGCTTAAGTGTGTTATCAATTTAAGATACAAAAAATATCAACCTCCTGGAAAAACAAAACTATGGAGAGATTTACATCAAGTATGCCTGTAGAAATGAGAGTCATTTATTATTATTGAGCACCTGCTTACACAGTTCAATCACTTTTCCCTAGGGAAATCTCTATGGAGGTGTGATCAATCGTCTACTTGTTTTTTTTTTTTTTTTTTACTGGACCATTCAGCATGCAGAATCTCAGTTCCCTAACAGGGATGGAACCCGCACCCCCAGCACTGGAAGGCAGAATTTTAACCACTGGATGGCCAGGGAAGTCCCAATCGTCTACTTCTGATACTAAGTCAGCTCGTTGCTTTTCCATGTTCAGGCAGCTGCTAGAATAGGGAGGGGCTGGATAGCACAATGGCTAGGAACACCTACTTTGGGGATCTAACAGGGCTGGGTTTGAATCTTACTTCTGTCACTTCCTTTGTGAACTTGAGAAATTACTTATACCCATTTTGCAGATTACAGCTCAGAGAGGTTAATGGCTACTTTATGGAGATAATTATAAAGGTTAAATGAAGTGATCTATGCAAAGCACAAGGTAGATGCTGGATAAATAGTGGCCAAATAATAAATAGTTCTTTACAACTATAATTGACCCATATGACTCTCTTATTTTTCATATTTAAGAAATTATACTTAAATCTTTTTTTTCATCCTAGTTTCTTTAAAAGTACAACCAAATGTGTACTGTTCTCACATTTCTGTGTAAAAATCTAGGGATATAGTAGTAATCAGTGTTTGCTGAAATACCCAAAGCACATCATTGCCATGAAACAGAGCAGAGCATCCAAAAGTCAGACCTTGGCTTTGCGGGAGAACGTTGTTTAAGGATTTTATTTCATTTGTTCTTTGCATTTAGAGGTTGAGTCACAAATACTAGAAACTCATTTATTAAAAACTCATTTGCTTTTACAAACAAAAATTGTCATAAACATTCAAACAGTACCTAAATTTAAGGTGGAAGTTTCTCCTTTTCCCAATTTCATTCCTTCACTTCAGCACTATTACCAGTTTGATTTGTAGCTGAAGGTTTACTTCAAAATGGTTTTAAGTGGTAGCAATGACAGAATATCCATGAAAATAAATTCTGAAAGGACATCTGCCAAAATGTTAGTAATTATTACTGAATGAGGGGACACTAATTATTTTTGTTTACTACTTTATGCTTTTCTCCATTATTCTACAGTAAGAAAAAATTCTTAAAAATTGACATAAATGCAATAAAAATAATTTCAACCGCTCCCTCTAGACTCACCCTAACCAACAGTTGTTTAATTTGTTTCTGTTACTTCTAGAGCTCCCATGGCAAACAGTCTATTATTGGTTTGGCTTTTCTCAGTGCTCAGGCTATTATCATCAAATTTAACTGTTTACACTTGGGTATTGTCTTTCTGATGAGGGCTCATGACCAATAAATTGTTTTGCTAAATTAAGAACAGGTTATCTGGTTATCCTGGGACTTCCCTGGTGGTCTAGTGGCTAAGACTTCATGCTCCCAATGCAGGGGGCCAGGTTCCATCTCTGGTCAGGAAACTATGTCCTGCATGCTGCAACTGAAAAAAAAAAAAAAAAAAAAAGATGACACTACTAAAGATCCTGCATGCTGCAACAAAGACCTGGCACAGCCAAATAAATAAATATAAAAAAATAAAAGAATAGGTTGTCTGCCCAATAACAAGTTATCCACTGAATAATTAAGCTCTTAAATCCCTTATGACTATATAGTGGAAGTGAGAAATAGGTTTAAGGGACTAGATCTGATAGACAGAGTGCCTGATGAACTATGGATGGAGGTTCATGACATTGTACAGGAAGCAGGAATCAAGACCATCCCCAAGAAAAAGAAATGTAAAAAAGCAAAATGGCTGTCTGAGGAGGCCTTACAAATAGCTGTGAAAAGAAGAGAAGTGAAAAGCAAAGGAAAAAAGGAAAGATATACCCATTTGAATGCAGAGTTCCAAAGAATAGCAAGGAGAGATAAGAAAGCCTTCCTCAGTGATCAATGCAAAGAAATAGAGGAAAACAACAGAATGCGAAAGACTAGAGATCTCCTCAAGAAAATTAGAGATACCAAGGGAACATTTCATGCAAAGATAGGCTCAATAAAGGACAGAAATGGTATGGACCTAACAGAAGAAGAAGATATTAAGAAGAGGTGCCAAGAATACACAGAACTGTACAAAAAAGATCTTCACGACCCAGATAATCACGATGGTGTGATCACTCACACTCACCTAGAGCCAGACATCCTGGAATGTGAAGTCAAGTGGGCCTTAGGAAGCATCACTAAGAACAAAGCTAGTGGAGGTGATGGAATTCCAGTTGAGCTATTTCGAATCCTGAAAGATGATGCTGTGAAAGTGCTGCACTCAATATGCCAGCAAATTTGGAAAACTCAGCAGTGGCCATGGGACTGGAAAAGGTCAGTTTTCATTCCAATCCCAAAGAAAGGCAATGCCAAAGAATGCTCAAACTACCGCACAATTGCACTCATCTCACACGCTAGTAAAGTAATGCTCAAAATTCTCCAAGCCAGGCTTCAGCAATACGTGAACTTCCAGATGTTCAAGCTGGTTTTAGAAAAGGCAGAGGAACCAGAGATCAAATTGCCAACATCTGCTGGATCATCGAAAAAGCAAGAGAGTTCCAGAAAAACATCTATTTCTGCTTTATTGACTATGCCAAAGCCTTCAACTGTGTGGATCACAATCAACTGTGGAAAATTCTTAAAGAGATGGGAATACCAGACCACCTGACCTGCCTCTTGAGAAACGTGTATGCAGGTTAGGAAGCAACAGTTAGAACTAGACATGGAACAACAGATGGTTCTAAATTGGGAAAGGAGTACGTCAAGGCTGTATATTGTCATCCTACTTAATTAAACTTTAAATTTGATTATTAGTAAACAGTCTCACTTGTTTCCCTTTACTTTGTGGAGTTTATAAGAGCATGATATTAATTTCTTATAATTAAGTCAACACAAGTTTTTAAATGGAAGCCCATTTGCTACTTCTAGTATGGAGCTTCTTTTTTTTCTGTATGGAGCAGTTTGATGAAGCTTATTGACCCCTTCTTAATAATGTTTTATAAATACATAAAATGAAATGTACAACATTGTGAAGAAAACCAGTTATGTTGAAATACAGTTATTTCTAGATTATACTTTTCTTAATGCATTAGCTAGTAAAATTTAACAATGGGTCTAATAACTCCACCATAAATGCAGAATAGTGATAAGTATGAATGATATTTCAAGATATGTATGTATGATGCCATTATGTATGTGAAATACCTACAGTTTCTCCTGGTGATGACCATAGGCACTCTATAACCACATGAGTTCTTGCATTTATTCGTTACAGAGGGAGTAAAATTTCAGTTAGAAGTTAGTGAAAATAAAGATGTATCTTTTTTTTTTCCTCATCCAAGGTCACAGACCCACTGACTTCTGTCCCTAGGCCCTCAAAGTTAAATCTAGAAGGCTATTTCAGAGTATTAGGTTGGAACTTAAAAAAAGAAATCCATGAAATCTGGGGGCAAAACAGGTATTTCAAAGTACTTTTGGTTGGAGTAATGAGATGATGTCTTATCTCTTGATTTCAGATTGCCTACACAGGAACCACCTTTGTTGGCTATGTAGGATTATGGACGGGTCAGAGTCCACACAAGTTTACAGTTTCTGGTGACGAACGAGGTACTCACAACAAACTCCCAAGCATTTTCAGCTCTATCCCTGTTCAGTTTTATCCCAGTACGTCATTCACTCAGCCAACGGAGCACATGAAACACCTTCCATGCTCCGTACTTCCATTTTAGTGGGGGAAGGCGGGCAGTGTGCATGTGAGCAATGAACAGGATTTCAGCTACTGATAAGTGCTCCCAAGAAAGTAAAACAGGAAGATGTGGTAGAGAATGAAGTCGGGCATGGAGCAAGTACTGCAGGGATAGGGTCAGGGAAGGCTTGACTCATATGACCCAGGTCTACAGAAGCTGGGGAAGGAATCCCAGAAACAGAAGACTATAATGTGGCTACAGGATGGAGTAAAGGGGAATATATTAGAGATGGAGAAGGAGGCTGAAGCCAGGGGCAGGGTTGTGAGGAGGAGTTTGGGTTTTAAGCAAAATGGAAGCCCTAGGAAGATTCTAGGGCTTCCCTGGTAGCTCAGTTGGTAAATAATCCACCTGCAATGCAGGAGACCCTGGTTCAATCCCTGGGTTGGGAAGATCCCCTGGAGAAGGGAAGGGCTACCCACTCCAGTAGTCCATGTGGTCTCAAAGAGTCAGACTCCACTGAGCGACTTTCATAGGAAGATTTTAGGCCAGGGTGAACAGATATGTTTTGCTTTTACATTCTTAACTTTCATTTGGTTGCTCTATAGAGGCTAGATCGTGTTGGGTTAAGATGGAAACAAGACTGTCTGGAAACGGTTGCAGTCATCAGAGGATATAATGATGGCATTATACAAGCAACATCTGTGCATTTTCTGTGCAAAATTTTCTCTAAGTTGTCTCATTAGACCCTCCCAGCAGTCCTGTTAGTTAGGCTGGGCTAATATTATTAACTGAATCTATTATGCAAAACAGGAAACTGAGGCTACAAGGTGAAAGGATAGCTAGTAGATGGGAGAGATGGTTCTCAATTTGATCTCCTGGGTCCTTGCCTCGTTGCTCTATTATACAGCCCACCGCCATGGCCCAAGGTTCAGGGGACACCACTCAGTTACCCAACATGTGGGAAACCTGGAGAAAACTCGGCTCTGTCCTTGGCCTCTGTCCTCAGGAATTTGCAGCTGAATAAAGGAGAAAGACATGTACCAGGAGTCTCTTTATTTCTGTTGATGTATTCTTACTTTTTTATATAAGCCTGACCAGGAAGATGCTGGTTGAGGATGTATCCGTGTCCGTAATAGTTCTTTATCCTCTTATAGTTCTTCATCGTTTCCTTAAGTGTCAGCTGTGAATGAGACTAATTCTCAACCAGTGGTACCCAAACCACAGCATGACAGTTACTGAAGTTTTACAGAGAATGAACAAAAGGGGCTTTGCTTCCATCATTTTGTGGCTCAGATTGTTTAACTGATAGTTATGGTATGAACAGGCTAAAAACACAAAAAACAAACCTCTTTTAAACCTTAACCTAATGAAAACTAGTTCTATGATTAGCTTGCTAAGATTGAGTTAAAATGCCTGAACAATAAATGTGCCTCTGGGGCAGCAATTCTAGTGTGTGTCAACATTGTCATTCCTTCCTTGGCAGATAAAGGCTGGTGGTGGGAGAATATGATCGCAGCCCTTTTTCAGAGACACTCACCAGTCAGCTGGCTTATCCGCACTGTAAGTATTTTTACTTGTCGAGCTCACTTCACCCTAAGGGCTTCCCTGGTGGTTCAGTGGTAAAGAATCCTGCCTGCCAATGCTGGAGATGCGAGATCCATTCCTGGGTTGGGTAGATCCCCTGGAGAAGGAAATGGCAACCCACTCCAGTATTCTTGCCTGGAGAATCCCATGGACGGAGGAGCCTGGAGGGCTACAGTCCATGAGGTTGCAAGAGCTGGACACGACTGAACAATTGTGCACATGGCGCATACAAAGCATGAAGAGGCAGCAGTCCAAGGCGTCTGGCTAGAGTTTGGTCAAGAAGGAGAATCTCTGTCATAGGCTCCAGTTTTCCACAACAGCTGATTGCAACAAGAGACCAAGCTTTTCTAAGGATATAGATGTACCCTTCTTTTAGAATCTCCAACTGCAAATGCATTCATCTCCATTGGCAAGGATCTTAATGAGCAAAACAAATGTGTTAGAAGATAACTCTACGCACAACAAAAGGAACATCCGGCTTTACATTACCTATTAGTCAGCAGAGTTCCAAGCCACGTATTAATCGTGGTCTGACCACAGAAAGCACATTTTTCTGGAGCACACCTCTGGTGAAAGGAGCTGGCCCTGCCTCCCTTTTGGGCCTTTTGTTGTCCTGGTGTAAGTAATCAAGACTCCCTAGGCTTGAAATTTTCCTAAACTTTTTACTTGAATATTCCCTAAATATGTTGATAAACACTGCACCCTCCACATATTTTTAAGATAATCTCTAAAATATTTCATCATAAGATTAAAAAGCTGCAAAAATCCAATGTATTGGACATGTTGACATTTAAAAATAAAACTATAATTTAAATCTTTTCAGGGGAATCTAAATACCAAGAGTGTTTTTTTTCCATTTTATAATTTACATACAATAAAATGCAGAAATATTAAGGGTTTTGTTCAGTGTGTTCTGGCAATTTTACACACTCATTTATCCATCTATGTAACCACCAAACATATGCAAAATATAGACCCTAACAACTAAAATGAAATGTACAATGTAAGAGTTGTGAGTTAAGTTTTATTTGCAGCAAAATGAGGAGTATAGCCAGGGAGTCATCATTTCAGATAGCTTTGAGAAACTGGTTCAAAGAGATGGGGGAAGGTCAGTATAATATATGATTTCAGTGAAGGGGGACTGGCTGTCAAGCACTTCTTTTGGCAGAGGCTTGCTGCTACTCATAAGGTGCACATGTCATCTTTGATGATTTTAATGCTTTCCTAGATATGAGGAAATGAAAGAATTGGGCTCATAAAATCTTCTCCTGAAAGTAACTATTCTAAGGCCCTGTTCTGCCGGTTCTTTCCAGAGCACAAAATGCCTCATTCCTGATCTCTCCACCTTGAACTCCTTTCAGAGTGTGTTGAAGGTCAGTGACTGCAGTAGCTAGTGACCTGATCTTTGTGGAGGCACACAGTGGGTGACAGTTTTTAGTTGGCACCTGTTTCCAAATGTCCCTGGAAATTTTCCCTAGTGCTCCTTCCTAGTCAACTTCCAACCTTCTCTGACTCTCCACCTCCTTGCCAGGCACCACTCTGACTTCTATCAGTATAAGAAGTTTTGCCTGTTCTAGAATTCATATACCCAAAATCATAGCATATAGACTGTTTTTCTTTCACTCAGCATATTTTTCAGACTCATCCTTATTGGTATCACTAGTTCTTTCCTTTTTATTATTGAAGATTCAGTTGTACGAGTGTGCCACAATTTATCCATTTTATTGTTAATAAATGGACATTGGGTCATTTCCAATTTGGGGCTGTTGAGTTGGTTTGTTCTGAACTCAGCAAAATTATATGTGAGGCAGTAGGAGGTGATATTATGATGGAATACGTGATGGAATATGTTTTGGATTATGTTACCTATAGCATCTCCCAAGTGCTAGTGAAGAATTCATTGCCTCTAACAGAATTCTGTGAGAATAGAGCCAAAGAACATCAGTAAGAAAAATCCTGAAAGTAGCTGGACTTTCCTGGTGGTCCAGTGCTTATGAATAAGGCTGTGTATAAATTCTTGTGCCAGTCTTTTTGTAAACTTATATCCAGTTTAGTTGGTTACATAAGTACTTAAGAGTGGAATTGTTGGGTCATAAGGTAGATGTATATTTAACTGAGGTAATGGCTCTGTAACTCATACGCCATACTATTCATCCATTTAAAAATATACAACTCACTAGCTTTTTAGTATAATTCACAGTTATGCAACCATCACTACAGTTTTAGAACATCTTCATTCCCCTGCAGTGGGTGCAGAGAAACCTGTACCCGTTAGCAGTCACTGTCCATTTCCTCTGTTCCCTGAGATAGATAAGGTTCCTGTCTTCCCCTCAGTATGCCACTAGGGTGAATAATAGCAGTCACCACTGCCTTCAGGATTTCTTCCTTTCTTTCTTTCTTTTGACTGCACCCTGTGGCATGTGGGATCTTAGTTCCCTAACCAGGGATCGAACCCATGGCCTCTGAATTGGAAGCACAAAGTCATAACCACTGGGCCACCAGGGAAGTCCAGCTACTTTCAGGATTTCTTACTGATGTTCTTTGGCTTTGTTCTCACAGAATTCTGTTAGAGGCAATGAATTCTTCACTAGCACTTGGGGGATGCTATAGGTAACATAATCTAAAACATATTCCATCACGTATTCCATCACAATATCATCTCCTATTGCCTCACATATAATTTTGCTGAGTTCAGAACAAACCAACTCAAGTCTCACTACCCCAGCCTGACAGCAGGTGATACGCATAAGGCTGGGAAAAGTCCACAAAGCTTGCCGTGGTTAATGGTTTATGATGCTGAATGATGGCACCTTTGCAGACACCAGTGTTTTGAATCGTTCTTTTGTCTGCCCCTCTCCCTACCCTTGACACTGGGCTTTGGCACTATTCAGGAGGGTGAGATGGCTGTACTTTCTAAGAGTGATGAAATAGCGTTGGTGAAGGTGCAGGTGGGAGGGACTGGCCCTGTAGCCAGGACTTTCTCCAGCAAGATCAGCTTGAGGAGGGAGTACATGTGGAAGCAGAAGATTTGGAAAGTGATCCCCTTAACCATCCGTGCTGTGGACCTGAGGAAGTGTTCAGGAAGTCCAGTTCAGCTTGCCGCTCTAACGCAACTCGCTGTCTTTCCTCTCCAGCCCTTTGCCAATCTGTTCCATTGAGCTGCGGCTCTTCCCCACCCCCACTCCCAACCCCACACAATCACTGCTTTCTCTGGGCTGACTTCTGTTTGCCTCTCTGACCTCAGCTCATGTGACACCTCCCTTGGAGGTCTCCTCAATGGCCTGGGTAAGGACCAGTCCCCTGCTGTGACTTCCGCAGCATCTGCTTCTCTGGCGTTGACACTCATTACGTTGTGTTGCTATTGCCTGTTGACTTTACTTTCATCTATGGAAGTTTTGGGGAGAATAAGGACCATCAAATTGACAGCTCTGTTGCCACACAGCACAGTGCCTGGCACATAGGATAGGTATTCAAGAAATGCCAGCTGAGAGAACAAATCAGTAAAGAGCATGCGGAGACCTTTGCCAGGGTGATCTGCCTTGAAATCATACAGCCTTTGTTTTGGTGAGCAGGGTCTCTCACCCAAGTGAAGTGAAAGTCGCTCAGTCGTGTCTGACTCTTTGCAGCCCCATGGACTGTACAGTTGATGGAATTCTCCAGGCCAGAATACTGGAGTGGATAGCCTTTCCCTTCTCCAGGGGATCTTCCCAACCCAGGGATTGAACCCAGGTCTCCTGCATTGCTGGAGGATTCTTTACCAGCTGAGCCACAAGGGAAGCCTTCTCGCCCCAAAAGAACATGTCAAAGTTTTCTTCTTTTGTGAGAAAAATCCTCCTGCTGTTGCCTTTCCACTGGAGCCTCCTCCATCTCAGGAGCCCTGATGACAAGGGAATGAGGGCAGAGCAGTTCAAGATTATAGCCATGGGTTCATAGAGCAGGAGTATGTGTTTTGGACCAATTGTCCATCACCTGGTGTGGATAAGTGACAACTATGATGATGCTAATGCAGGTTTGTCTTTCTGTTCAGACTCTGAGTGAATCAGAAAACTTTGAAGCAGCTATTTACAAACTGGCCAAGACTCCACTTATTGCAGATGTTTATTACATTGTTGGCGGCATATCCCCCAAGGAGGGAGTGGTCATCACGAGGAACAGAGGTGGCCCCGCAGACATATGGTCTCTAGATCCTTTAAATGGAGCGTGAGTAGAATTAAAGGCTCTGGTCATTTTGTATCAATAATCTTTTTTTTTTTTTTTAATTGATGAGCCTAGAGATATTCTTTATTTTTATATATGCTTTTTTCTTTAGCTGTGTCCCAAAGGACCTTGGGTAAGACAAGATGATGTGCTTTGTTGCAGGTGGTTCCGAGTGGAGACAAATTATGACCACTGGAAGCCAGTGCCTAGAGGAGATGACCGAAGGTAGGCTCCGCCCCCTGCCTGGTTAGCAGTGTTTCCCTGTGGTCCGGAGAACGTGCCCCTCCTGCTCCAGGAAGCGCTCCGCCCCCTGCCTGGTTAGCAGTGTTTCCCTGTGGTCCGGAGAACGTGCCCCTCCTGCTCCAGGAAGCCGAAAGGACTCCAGGTGCCGTCCCCTCCCAGAAGATGTACGTGGGCCCCTGGCCAGGGCCTCGGCCAGGATGGGAGAGTGTAGTATGTGGCAGAGAGCATGACAGGAAGCCGGTTGGGAGTTGGGAGGACAAGGTTGATTCTGGCCTTGGGGTCAGGAACCCTAGATTTCCCCACTAGCTCTGCTGATGACTCACTGGGTGGCCTCTTGAGCCTCTGTTGACCCATTTTCTTCCCACTCTTTTTATTTTTTGTTAAAACTTTTTATTTTGCATTGGGGTATAGCTGATTAACAATGTTGTGATAGCTTCAGGGGAACAGCAGAGGGACTCAGATGTATGTATGCATGGATCCATTCTCTCCTAAGCTCACTCCTATCCAGGCTGCCACATAACATTAAGCAGAGTTACTTACGCTATACAAGTAGGTCTTTGCTGGCTACCCATTTTAAACATAGCAGTGTGTACGTGTCCGTCCCAAACTCCCGAACTATCCCTTCCTCCCCAGCAACCCTAAGTTTGTTCTCTAAGTCTGTGAGTCTCTCTCTGTTGTTGACTCATCTTTAAAAGGAAATGATGGAACAAGATTCATGGTTTTCTATGTAAGACTATTTTTGGAAGGAAAATATTTCCTATACTTAAACTGAGGAATTCCCTGGGGGTCCAGTGGTTAGAACTTTGCACTCAAAGCCTGTTCTGAAATCCTGTGTGGGAGCCTGGGTTTGATCCCTGTCTGGGAAACTAAGATTCTGCACATGGCCAAAAAAGCAAACATACAAACAACAACAATAAATAAATAAACCTGGGTGCTTTAATTTCCCTTCTAATTTTGAAAAACTCTTTAATTGTAATTTAGTTTGTCCCCAAAGAGCAAGTAGTCATATACTTTTCCTTGATTTTACTGGCCCGTGTGTTGAATGACAGCTGGTCACAGGGCCAGGCTGTTGAATGACTGTACATGGTCTTCTGAGGCAAGGCAGCACCCATGCGTGGGGCCAGCGTCTGTTTAGAGGAAAGCGAGACACTGAGGCTGGCCTTGGTACTGAGCCTCCCCAAGTGAGAGCTGGAGGGACTCAGGGTTTCCTGAAGTGCCAAGTGACCTTTGATCATTGTCCTTACAGAACACCCGCCATCAAAGCCCTCAATGCCACGGGCCAGGCAAACCTCAGCCTGGAGACGCTCTTCCAGGTAACTTGTGTCAGAGTGTCCGGTTTTTACCCAGGATGTTTGGTGTCTTTCTCAATCGTGATTAAAAAAAAATTCCCTGAAATCAAGCGTTGTTAAAGTTTTACCTGGTTGAAAACATGTAAAAGCAAAGCCAGATGACATTTTCTGAACTTGTAACCATGTAGATTAAAGTGTCCGTCTTAACCTTTCTGCATGTTAAAAAAAAAAAAGGCATAGTCGTAACTTATGTTCATTTGTTTAAAAAAAAATAAGAGAAAGGTTTCAAAACTATCACCCCAAGATAAACCAAAGTAATTTTTTTCCTGTAGATTTTCTGCATGTATTTCTCCTACCTTTTAATAGTCATTTATTTATTGGTAGTAGTATTTTATTGAAGTATACTGGTGTGCTGTGGTTCATGGGATCGCAGAGAGTCAGACACGACTGAGCGACTGAACTGAACTGAAATACTTGCTATAAAATACTATATAAGCTTCAGGTATACAACATAGTGTTCTTGCCTGGAGAATACCCATGGAGAGAGGTGCCTGGTGGGCTACACTCCATGGGGTCGCAAAGAATCGGACACGCCAGAGCAACTCAGCACAGCACAACACAGCCTACAACATAGTGTTTTTAAAGGTTATATTCTATTTCTAGTCATTATAACATATTGGCTATATTTCCTGTGGTTTATAACATATCCTTGAATCTTACTGTATATGTTTGTATGTCTTAATTCCATACCCTTAATCTGCTTCCACTCCTTCTTTCTCCCCGCTAGTCTGTTCTCTTGTCTATAAGTCTGTTTCTGTTTTGCTATATATATTCATTTTTAATTTTTAGATTCAATATATTAGTGATATCATACTATATTTTTCTTTCTCTCCCTTATTTCACATAGCATGGTGCCCTCCAAGTCCACCCACGTTGTTGCAAATGGCAATATTTCATTCTTTTTTATGGTTAACTATGGTTAACTAGTATTCCATTGTGTGTGGGTGTGTATTTATATATACATATATATATGTATATATAGTGTGTGTGTGTATATATATTCACATAGCAACCCACTCCAGTATTTTTGCCTGGAAAATCCCATGGACAGAGGAGAGGTCCATGGGGTTGCAAAGAATTGGACACGACTGAGTGCACATGTGTGCACGTACACACACACACACATATATCACATCTTCTTCATTCATTTGTTGATGGACACTTATGTTGCTTCTATATCATGGCAATTGTAAATAATGCTGCCATGAACATTGAAGTGCATGTATCTTTTTAAATTTTTAGCAGTCTTTTTTTAAATTAAATTTATGTATTTTTAACTGTCTTTTAATATGATTTTTCCCATGCAGGTCTTATCAGTGTTTCCAGTTTATAACAAGTAAGTGACATGTTAAGCATGCATCATGCATCACTCCAGCACGGCAGACTCTCATGCGCTTTCTGGCTCAGCAGGGCCCTGAGGGCCCCCACAGAGCAGGTTTTCTGGGTGCTGTGAACACAGCAGTGACAAAGTCTCTGTTCTCCTGGGACCAGCATTCTACTGGCAGGAGCAGGGAGGAGGCAGGGAGGGGAAGATAAACTCACTTACCATGTCAAGTGGGAAGTCCATGGAGAAAACCAAAGGTTAGGAGGATAGAGTGATCTGGAAGAAGAGGGCATGCCATGTTCATCCTAAATCCATCTGCGAGCTGGGGGCCACCCTCCCTGGTTGTGAGCTCCTTCATGTCACTCTGAGGGCTAAATTATAGACACCTTTGGCTTTCCTTTATCTCCCCTGGGCATTTCTGCCACCCTCATCCTCATTTCACAGGTGATTCAGCGCCCAAGTGAATGAATCTCTTTTAGCTTGCGCCCTTGACAGTTGGCTTCTGTGAGCTACGGCTTCTCGGATCTACAGGCTGGATTCACCCACCTCCTTTTCTGAGGTGAATCGCTGGGCCGTGTCGCCGGTGCCACAGGAGGCTCTTAGTTAAACTTGAAGCGTAGCCCCTGCCAAACTTGCACAGGGCTCTCTGAGGGTCCTCTGTCACCATCATAGCAAGGCTAAATGGGCCAACAGTCCACTCCTCCGGGCCCCGTCCTCCTCCTTGTGATGCCTGATTGCCCTATCAACACCTGAGGCCAGCTCACTGCGGCAGGGCTTAATTTACTAACATAAAAGAGGAAGCAAGTCAATGCAGAGTCCTGTCTCCTTATACTTCCATAAATTCCCAAGCCCAGCATTTCCTACTTTCTCATCATCCTTGCTTCTTTCTCCAAGGCAAGAATATCAAAATGGTATTCTTCAAGAAACAGTCTAGTACAGATAAAATTTGTAAAGTGATTTTTAGTTTCAAATACCCAGTTGATATTTTTTCTTTGAAAGCATCCTCTTTTACACAAATGTAAAACAGCAGTTTTCCTGATGGCCTCTAGAAGAATGTTTGTAGTATTTGGGTGTTCTAAGATTCCTTGGGTACAATGACACTTTTTTCTTTAAAAAAGAAAAAATTTTGTTGGAGTATAATTGCTTTGCAGTGTTATGTTAGTCTCTACAGCAAAGTGAATCAGCTATATGTTTACAATGACATTTTAAAATCTGGTGTTACTCTTCTCACTTTGTACCACAACAAGAATATATCTCTTTGGAATTGTTTTTAAGTATGTCCAGATAAAAAGATAATTGCTAAAAATTTCCTGTAAACATATTCTAACAGCCAAAAACAGAAAAAACAAATTAGTATTTTCCCACTCGAACAAATGAGTTATTTGGGTCACACACACAAAAAATGACCCAGTACCGTACTAGTGAACTAGCTCGTTGATGGCAGGGAGAGCAAAAACAAGACTCTCCTGATTTGTAGCATGTATTGATTTCCGTGGTGTAAATACCTTCCCTGACCTACTTCAGGATTACAGTTGGCTCATAACCTTCCTGAATATTTGACCATTGATTCTCACCAGCCTCCCGGAGTCAGCTCCAACCCACTTCCACTAGGGCACAATCTTGCCCTTTCAATATCCATTTAAAAAAATAGATGAAAACCTATTTTTGTGTTCTTACAGTTTTTAAAAGTTATATAAATGATGTTTCTTTTAAAGATTAATAGTATAATCAAATAGTTTTAATATTTATTTTAATAAAGCAGTTTCCATACTGTAAACAGCCCGTATAATTTTAAATAGTTTCATCATAGACAATCGAATGTAGTATAATTGAGTTAAACATTCTCTAGTTGTTAGTTTTCCCTCATTAAAGCTCTGAAATAAATATTATTAGTACATTATTCCCCTCCCACCCCGCTTTTGTATTATTTTCCTTGGCCTAAATTCCCAGAAGTAGGATTACTGAGTTAAAAAGACTACGAATGTTTAAATGGCATCTGAAATGCTTTGTCAAAAGAGATTTGTCAGAAATTCTAAAGTTTACTAAGAAGCATTTTTCTCTACTGTGTAATTGAAAACCCAAAAGGAATTAGGTTTAAATGATAATGATCCCTGAACCAGAAAGAACACAGATCCCTGACTGTCAGGCCCTTTACATGGAATGATTACTATCGACTAAACGCTGGGAGGGATGGGGGCAGGAGGAGAAGGGGACGACAGAGGATGAGATGGCTGGATGGCATCACCGACTCGATGGACATGAGTTTGAGTCAACTCCGGGAGTTTGTGATGGACAGGGAGGCCTGGCGGTGCTGCGATTCATGGGGTCGCAAAGAGTTGGACACGACTGAGCCAGTGAACTGAACTGAAGTCTATGTTATGTGTGAGGTTGGTAGAAATGTCTGAACAGAAGCAGTGATCTCTATGCTGCCCCCTTGTGCTGCGCTATAAAATTACATGTCCCTGCAGTAGAACACCATCCTCTTCTGTGGCTATCAGCAGAGGAAATATTGCAACAGTGATGGAGAATAGAATTGTGACCAAATAAGTAACAGATCCTGTCCTGGGAACCTTCATCACCCTTGGATGAGCTCTGCTTGTGCTCACAGTGCTGTCTTCAGGCCGGTGTACGATTCAGCTGCAGGGTACCAGCTGCTGCTGCTGCTGCTACTAAGTCACTTCAGTCTTGTCCGACTCTGTGCGACCCCATAGACGACAGCCCACCAGGCTCCCCAATTCCTGGGATTCTCCAGGCAAGAGTACTGGAGTGGGTTGCCATTGCCTTCTCCGGCAGGGTACCAGCACCTATCCCTAAATAGCCTGGCTCCAGATGCTGTGAGCATGCATCCCAGCTAGTGTCTGGGGCAAGAGGTAGATGAAAGGAATGAAGTGAAGTACCTGAGTGTGTGTGTGTGTGTGTGTGTGTGTGTGTGTGTGTGTGTGTGTGCGCACACACCCAAGTTATTGGGATCTCTCACTCTGCAGAATGTTGAATGAGTGACATGGTACTTTTCATCCTTAGATCTAGGCAGGTGGGCCCCTGGTCTTGATTCTTGAGCTCTAGGGGCCCCACTCTGGCCTTCCTCTGACTCTCCCATGATATAAGGAATCCACTCAGAGTCTGACCCAAGTACCTAGGACTCTGGAATTCTTGGCCTGAACAGCCCCAAAGCCATTTCCAGGGCCTGTGTGGTCTGCTTCCTGGTGGTGGTCCCTTGAGGGCAGTGTGCAGCCGTTGTGGAGGCCCTGTGTCTGGTGGGGGATGGCTGGGTGTCGCAGTTGAAGCCTGGATGTAACAGTGGAGTGTCCACGCATGTGCCACTTGTGAGCTAGGCAGAGCAAGGCTGAAGGCCAAAGCCAGCTCTCCCTCCTGCCACGGAGGAACTCAGAGGGATCTGAGAATTTTAAATTTAAACTCAGCCTCCCACAGTGTTGTCAGAATAGGAAAGAACACTTTGTGTGGCTGCTTGAATTATAACTTTTAATTATTCTGACATACGTGGATCTCTATTTTTAAACTTGTCCCTGATCCCAAGTGTTAGGGGAAAGGTTGGGATTTTTTTTTTCCCTCTTTGGATATTAGAGAAAATGATGTGTATATTAAAATTCCTCTCTTTATTTTCAGCTACACAATCTATACTACTGTAATGAGTGCTGCCAGCCCAGACAAGTACACAACTAGGATCAGGAACCCGTGTTAAAAGCAGAAGAGAGAGTTCATCTGTTCTATGAAGGTTTGCTAAAGTTGTTTTTTTTTTCCCCAAGGGGTGGGGCTAGGGGCAGGTAGATGTGTGTTGGTATTTCTCCTGGAAGACAGTGGCATCCTCAACAGTTATACATACATAATATTTTCTGACAGGTATCTGGTGTATGGTCGTCATTTGTGTCAGGTTAATGTTACAATTGGGCTTTCCTGGTGACTCAGATGGTAAAGAATCTGCCTGCAATGCGGGAGACCTGGGTTCAATTGCTGGGTTGGGAAGATCCCCTGGAGAAGGAAATGGCAACCCACTCCAGTGTTCTTGCCTGGAAAATCCCATGGACAGAGGAGCCTGGTGGGCTACGGTCCATGGGGTTGCAAAGAGTTGGACATGACTGAGGTGACAGTATGTACTCAATGTCACAATTAGGTATTTATTTTGAATTGTTTGAAAGCTAATCATCTGATGCCCAGCGACCTTTGCCCTTTCTTAAAACCTGCTTTCAGGGCAAAGTGTTACCTCTTCACTTACACAGAGGGGCAAATATCTGTAGACTTCTGTGTCTCCAAAGTAACAGGGAGGCAAGCCCAGTTCCTTTGCAGACAGACCCTGAAGGACTAAGGACACTCAGAATTTGTTGTAGGCATCAGCGAGTCCATAGGTGAGAGGAAAGATGTGAGAAAGAAGCAGGAGTCCTTTCTGCTGTCCCTACAATTGAACCATGTTGGCAGCCACTGATGGACAGGATACCTTTTCTGATTGCAAGGATCTTCTGAAGTTTATAAACCTAGCCTGATGTTTGGTCATTCACTTACGAGGATATTAAAATCAGTTTAAATTAAGCCTATTTCTTTTTTCCTTACAGATGATTTTTTTAAATGAAATTTTTGAAGAGCTGCACTTTAAAAAATAAAGTGAAAAGATTATATTTTATGACCAATACAGGCTTCTTCCTCATTAAACTTTTCAACCTTGTGCAATGGGAGGAGGAGGATCCGTCTGGAGCTTGGCATGGTAAAGTGGGTAATAGGCGTCCTTTCTTCAAGGTTTGCCTTGACCTCCTCTGAGCTGCTTCTATGCTAGCTTGAACAACTCAAAGATAATTTTTTTTATTTCAGAGGGCAAGCCATATCCTCAGGCTTTATTCCTAACTTCTCACCATTATTTATACCTATCTGGTCATATCTCAGCTTATAAAGAAATGAGCAGGCAAGACCTCCTTATTCATTAGGAAGTGCTTCTGGAAGTGTCTGCCAGCCTTAAATAAAATTAACAGCAATTATTTTTAAGCAAAGAGGAGTTTATTAGGGAATAGCAGAGGAGTTAACAATTCAAGGCAAGCACACAATGGCAAACCATAGGCAAGTCTAAAAAACAAAGAGGAATTTAGCTTTTATTGGAATCTGGGAGGAAATTAGGGAGCACTGTTTTGAACAAAAGTTCATTAGAAGAGAACAAGAGTTCAAGGTTGTTGCTGTTTCACATTGGTTGCAAGCTATGGTCAGTTTGCTGTTGCTGAGAAATGCAAAAAATCTTTCTTCCTGCTGGCTGTGTAACCATAGATAACAATTTTCCTTCTGTGGCTTCCCCACTCCATTTAAAATCAAGTATGCTTTATCTGGGCTTCCCAGGTGACACTAGTGTAAAGAACCTGCCTGCCAATGCAAGAGACATAAGAGATGCACATTTGACCCTGGGTTGGGAAGATCCCACGGAGGAGGAAGTGGCAACCCACTCCAGGATCTTTGCCTGGAGAATCCTAAGGACAGAGGAGCCTTGTGGACTACAGTCCATGGGGTTGCGAAGAGTCAGACACGACTGAAGTGACCTTAGCATGCTTGCATGTTTTATCTGTTTTCACATTTCTCCCTTTTGATTAAGACCTTTCTCTGAAAGCATCACTGATGAAGCATCAGGTTGTTTTGGCTGAAATATTTTTGTCTGTGTCCCTCAGTGCTGGGAAGGACCCTTCCTAAGAGTTGTGTTGTGTGGAAAGACCAAATAGCATTTGGAAACCACAGGGGCCACATTTGAGCAACAAGGAAGGTAAAGAGGAGCTCTCAGGCATCTCCCGTTCTTAAGTTACGTCTTGTCAAGCTTGTAAGCCTTGGAATCTGAAAGCGAAGTGTTGAGCTGACATCATGTTGTTTGGTGCATCATTCCTGCAGATATTTGCCAGCCAACAGGTACAAAGTCTTAAAATGGTTATGCAAGTCAAAATTAAAAGTAGAATGACAAATCCAGTTTATATAGTTGTCCTAAAGATCCAAGGACCATGGGGAATCAGGTGAAACTTGTAACCAGTGTTCTTGTTCCCTGATTTTATGTAATTGAGTTTCTACTTCCCCAGAGAAATGTATCCATGAGCAACAAGCACTGGTTGTTCTTCTAGGAGGTAGCCAAGGGAAGTTTGGTTACCTAACACCACCTTAGCTAAGGAATTGCAGAATTAAGGAAACTTCAGCTAAAACTGGAGCAGAGACAGACCTGTAGGGGAACTGCTCCCAACCAATGCATCACTGATTACAGTAAGTCCCCTATATACGAACCTTCAATTCTCAAAGAGGCAAACATGCATCTTGTTCCAGCAAGGAACCAGAACCTGTGCCATCAGAGTCAGACATGAGTGAAATTGGAGCTTGCCCTCCATCTCCTATTGCTGACCATCCTTCAGCTCTACCATCTCCCAACTCCTCTCCTTCCTGCAGTCAGTAACTTTCCTTGCCTGTTCACTTGATGCCAGCCCCTATATGCAAGCTGTTGTATTACTGTACTTTTCAAGGTACTGTAAGATTTAAAATGTTTTCTTTCTTTTGTGTGTTTGTTTTTATGTATTATTTGTGTGTAAAGAATTATAAACCTATTACAGTACAGTACTATATAGCTGATTGTATTAGTTGGGTACCTAGGCTAACTTTGTTGGACATACGAACAAATTGGACTTACAAATACACTCTTGGAATGGAACTCATTTGTATGTGGGGACTGTACTCCACACAGGAAGAGATATATGCCTACATCTCAGACAGGAAGGTGTTGCCTACTCTACTATCCAACAGGAAGAAGAAAACTCTGATGACAGCCCAGCCAATCAGACTGTAGCTGCCAACCAGTGAGAAGTCTCCATACTTTGGACGGCTAGCTTCCTCCAGTAAACTCTTTCATGATTACACTGCCTCCCAACCTGCTTCTTTTCCCTATGAAAACAAATTCCTCTTTCTTGTTCTCTGGATTTACCTATGGTCTGCCATAGTTTACACATCCCAAATTGTATTCCTGTGGCTATTCCCAAATAAACTTGCTCTTGCTGACAAAATAACTGGCTCTCCTGTTACTAAAGTTGACAGAAATCTAAACCTGTTGTTGGGCAGCTCTTGCTCTGGCAGTGAAGAGTCAGCTCTGTTACCTAGGGTGATGGATAGATTTCTAATCATATGCTCACTAATGTATACTCCAAACCAAGAAAGGAGGAAAGATCTCCCAATGAGGCAAACCCAGGGTCTTGGACCCTGCCAGGCAGTTAACTTTAGGTTCTTTGATGTAGGCTGAAGGGGTTGGTCCAGTTTCAGATCAGTTACAAATGGACAGTGGAACAACTAGATGTCCTAGTGAGCATTGTCCTCCCATTCTCCAACTATCCTGACATTTATAAACCCAGGGATGATAGCATCCTTCACAAACAAAGATGAAACCAGATGAGCACAAAGGACTCCAGCTCAGGTGTCATTGTTTATTAATGAATTTGTGGGAATGGAGCTATTGACATTAATCAACCAGGGGTCAGTGATGGTTTGAGAGCATTCTGGAAGGATTCCTCCAAGCCAAAAAGACCATTCTCTAACATGACAGCACAGGGTACTTGAGTTTAAGTTTTTTTTTTTTTGGACAAACAGTAAAAAAGTAGGAGCTTGAGTGGGCGGTTGCTGTAGTGCCATAATTTTTAGTTTATCTAGGATGGTGCGATCATCACTGTCATCAGTGTGGTGGTCAGGAGGAAACAGCAGGGAGGGAATGTTGACAGCAGGTTCACTCTGTAGCTAACGTTGAGGGGAAGTTGAGTGAAATTAGTGCCATTAAGGATAAATGAAAAGTTGGTCACAGAACAGACTCAAGAGTCACTGCTATCGTGTACAGACTGGAGTTTCTGATGGCAAAGCCAACCATCAGGTTGCATAAGCAGCAGGTTGAGAAGTACACATAAAAGCATTGTCTTTCCAAGAAAGGGAGAAAAGGTAAGAAACGGTGGGGAAAAGGTATCCTGGCCTGGTCTGGTCATCTTGGGAAAGCTGTCTCCTTCAGCTGTCATCTGTTTCAGTTCCTGGGAATCTTTACTTCTAGTTACCAGTTGCTGTGCAGGTCCAATCAGGGTTTGGTGCTTTCTTTAGATGTGATAGGTGTGGATCCAAGGGTCTGTTCCCTGGATCTCAGCAGTATGCGGACTGGTTAACCACAGTTGGTAAGGGCCCTTCCAGCAAGATTAGAATTTAATTAAAATTTTTAAAAATTATTTTATTTTTTGGCTATGCCACATAGCATGTGGGGTGTTAGTTCCCTGACCAGGGATCAAAGTGAAGGGAAAGTAAAAGTCTCTCAGTTATATTTGACTCTTTGCAACCCCATGGGCTATACAGTACATGGAATTCTCCAGGCCAAAATAACTAGAGTGGGTAGTCTTTCCCTTTGCCGGGGGATCTTCCCAACCCAGAGATCTTCCCAGAGATCAAACCCAGGTCTCCGGCATTGCAGGTGGATTCTTTACCAGCTGAGCCACAAGGGAAGCTCAAGAATACTGGAGTGGGTAGCCTGTCCCTTCTCTAGCGGATCTTCCTGACCCAGGAATCAAAACAGGGTCTCCTGCATTGCAGGTGGATTCTTTACCAACTGAGCTATCAGGGAAGCCCAACCAGGGATCAAACCTCCACCCACTGCATTGGAAGCACAGTCTCAACCACTGGATCACCAAGGAGGTCCCTAAGGGATGTCTTTGAAGATGTCTCTTCTAAGAGATGAAATCTCTGGGTTTTAAGAGATGATACTGAAGACCTTTGTCTCCAGGGAGCATGCTGTGAAAAAGATTGTTCTACTAAATCATAGTTATTTTCAACAGGAAAAATTAAGTCTTTAAAATAATAAAGTATATGCCTATGTGCTCAGTCGTGTCCGACTCTTTGCAACCCCATGGACTGTAGCCCACCAAGTTCCTCTGTCCTTGGAATTTTCCAGGTGAGAATACTGGAGTGGGTTGCCATTTCCTACTCCAGCGTATCTTCCCAACCCAAGGACCAAACCCGAGTCTCTTGTGTCTCCTGCACCAGCAGGCAAATTCTTTACCACTGCACCATCTAGAAGTCCTTAAAATAATCAAGTATATATCCTCTTATTAGCTATAGATCAAAATAAGCAGGAGCTAGGAGCATTGGGCATCCTGTGATTATCTCAAAGGGTGAGAGTTTATGGGTTGCAAAAGGGATACATAGACCTAAGGTTTAGAAGGACCAATGACCGTGACTTTGGGCAGGATATTTGAAGAGTCTCTACAGATTTTTGCCTGTAGAGTTAATGGTGCCATTCATGCATTTGACTGGCCCTGGGGATTTTGGCTGCTAAGCACAGTGAAAGTGTTGTAAAACTGGCCAGACATCACAGACTTGTCCAAGCACCTGGCTGAAGTGAATTCCCTGGTCACTATGAAGTTCGAGGTGGGGTTTGCTAGATGAAAGTGAAAGTGTTAGTAATTCAGTTGTGTCTAACTCTATGTGACCCCCATGGACTGTAGCTCACTAGGCTCCTCTGTTCATGGAATTCTCCAGGCAAGAATACTGGAGTGGGTAGCCATTCCCTTCTTCAGGGGATCTTCCTGACCCAGGGATCGAACCCAGGTCTCCTGCATTGCTGGCAGATTCTTTACTGCCTGAGCTGCCAGGGAAGCCTTTTCTAATAGAATCTTAGCCCCAGAAGAGATAGTGGTCTATCTACAAGGGAAAGCTTCAGTTCAGTGAGAAAATATACAACTGTTGCCAAAACCTTTTTATATCCTTGAGTTGAGGAAGCTGGAGGAAATCCGTCTGCCGAAGCTCAAACAGTCTACTGGGTAATTGAAAATGTTCTAGGTGACACGGATAGGTTTTCCAGGTTTGTGTTTTGGGTGGGTGTGGCCAATAAAGTAGATACTTTTAGTGGGTTTATTCATATTTTCCCAATATTGACTCATAAAGTTTATAATTTTATCAGTAGATCAATGATTCAATGCATATACAGTATGGTTGACCCTTGAGCAACGCAGGGGTTAGGACACCAGATCCCCCTGCAGATGTATAACTTACAGTCAGACCTCTGTATTCAAGATTCTACATCAGCCGACTACAGATCATGTAGTACAGTACTATGTATTTATTGGAAAAACACCCCAGTATAAGTGGACCCTTGCAGTTCAAGGATTGTGTTGTTCAAGGGTCAACTGTAGTCAGTAATGGGAATTTTATAGTCTCTGGCAGGACTGGCTCATTTGGTCCAAACCAGAGCTTTTTCTTTTTACCAAACCAACAGTAACTAGAGTTCCAATATTGTTTTTCCTTTTCTGGGGCCAGTTGTTGGGTATCTCTAGCTAATCTGTCTAGGTTATCATTTGGGGGAACATCTTTTGGGACCATGACAGAGGTTTGGTTCTTGGTTTCTGTGAGAGCAGAGAATTTTTAGTGGAGATATCAGTGGGGTGGTTCCCTTTAGCTTCCAGAGAGTCAAGTTTAAAATGCTCAGAAGTTTAGTAGTAGCCAGAGTGGCTGGTAGAAGCATAGCATCTAATAAATCTTGAATATATGGGACATTTTAAATTTTATCCCCATTAGATGTAAGGAACTCTCATTACTTCTATAACATTCCAAAGTCGTGGGCTACTCCAAAGGAGTATCTACTGTGTATATAAATATTAATATATATGGTTTTGCCCATGGCTGAAATATAAGATTGAGTAAGCATGTCATTCACTCTGTAGTACTGAGGTAACCAAAGGCAAAGACATTGTCTTGATAACATCAAAAGAGGTTACAATTGCATACCCAGCACAATATTAACCATTTTCATCTTTTAAATAAGAACCATCAATAAGCCATGAAAAGTCAACATTTGTTAAAGGGGTTTCTTGAAGGGGGCGTGGGTTCAATCCCTGGTCAGGCAACTGAGATCCCACATGCCATGTGGCATGGCCAAAGAGAGAGAGAGAGAGATGATCTGTCGAAGTTAAACAGTCGCGAGGAGTTTTGTACCTAGAGGATGAAGAAAGGGTGGCAAGGTTAGGCTTATTACAGTGAGCCAGAGTAATATTGGGTGCGGGCAACAGGAGAATTTCATAGGGAGTAAGATGTCTTGCTGACAGATGTTGGGTATGGCTGGAATTCAGAAGGGCTTTCAACAGTGTGAGGAACAAAGACAGTCAGGGAGGAACCCATGACTCTTTCTTGGTGGCCTTTACTGAAAGGGCAGTGGTAGGAAAGGCTCAGAGGCAAGGGGCACCACAGGGCCTATGACTGACTGTGATACCCTATTGGTGACGGCCATCTCCGTGTTTCTAAATAAGTACTCTGAGGGCATTTCCTTCCTTTTCATAGACTTTGAGGAAAAAGAGTTGATAATTAGAGTGTCCAAGGGCAGAGAGATTCATTAAGCTTTCTATTAATGTTTTAAAACCTAGATCGTCCTGATCTTCCCAAATAATAGGATTAGGATGGAAACACTGGCAGACTTTATTTTCTTGGTTCTCCAAAATGTGATTGCAGCCATGAAATTAAAAGACGCTTGCTTCTTGGAAGAAAAGTAATGACAAACCTAGACAGCATATTAAAAAGCAGAGACATTACTTTGCCGACAAAGGCCCATATAGTCAAAGCTATGGTTTATCCAGTAGTCATGTACGGATGTGAGAGTTAGACAATAAAAAAGGCGGAGCACCAAAGAACTGATACCTTTAAAGTGTGGTGCTGGAGAAGACTCTTGAGAGTCCCTTGGACAGCAAGAGGTCAAACCAGTCAATCCTAAAGGAAATCAGCACTGAATATTCATTGCAAGGACTGATGCTGAAGCCCCAATACTTTGGCCACCTAATGCAAAGAACTGACTTATTAGAAGGACCCAGATGCTGGGAAAGGTTGAAGGCAGGAGGAGATGGGGACAAAAGAGGATGATGAGATGGTTGGATGGCATCTCCAACTCAAATGAACATGAGTTTGAGCAAGCTCCGGGAGATGGTGTGGAGAAGGCAATGGCAACCCATTCCAGTACTCTTGCCTGGAAAATCCCATGGAGGAAGGAGCCTGATAGGCTATAGCCCATGGGGTCCCTAAGAGTCGGACACGACTGAGTGACTTCACTTTCACTTTTCCTTTCACACATTGGAGAAGGAAATGGCAACCCACTCCAGTGTTCTTGCCTGGAGAATCCCAGGAACGGGGGAGCCTGGTGGGCTGCCGTCTATGGGGTCGCACAGAGTCGGACACGACTGAAGTGACTTAGCAGCAGTAGCAGCAGCAGCAGCAGCAGCTGGGAGCTGGTGATGGACAGGGAAGCCCAGCGTGCTGCAGTCCATGGGGTCACAAAGAGTTGGACAAAAAAAAAAAAAAAAGAGTTGGACACAACTGAGCAATTGAACTATAGTGTTTTTCAACAAAATTTATATAGATAGATAGATAGATAGGCTGAACCATGAGAGAAAAATTTGGAACCCTGTTATGACAGTAGCCAGCTGACCCAAGAAATTGTGGCACAAGGGCTCCAGAACGTGCAGTCTCAGTAGTTGAGGTGTGGGGCTTAGTTGCTCTGCGGCATCTTAATTCTCCCACCAGGGATCAAACCTTCATCCCCAGCATGCAAGGTGAGTTCTTAACCACAGGACCACCAGGGAAGTCCCCTAAAAAGCAAACTTGAGTTAGAACAAACTGCAACTTCTCCTTGGAGACCCTGTGTCTCTTTGAGGCTAAAGGCTTTGACAGGCAGATGCTGTCTTTCTATGAGGAGTCCTGTGAGGGGAGCAGTGAAGCCAGTCATGTACATGTTACAATAGATTAGAGCCTCTAGAGAACATTACATCATCTAAATAAAAATAAGCCTTTAGGATTTGTGAGAAATCAGGACTTTTAGGTAAACCTTAAATTACTGTTCAGATGTATTATTGTCATTTCCAGTTAAAGGCAAAGAGATATTGATGGGCCTTATCCCTAGGGATGCTAAAAAAGATCAGAAAGACTGATGCTGAAGCTGAAGCTCCAGTGCTTTCACCACCTGATTCGAGAAGTCGACTCATTGGAAAAGACCGTGATGCTGGGAAAGATTGAGGGCGGGAGGAGAAGGGGGTGACAGAGGGTGAGACGGTTGGATGGCATCATCGACTCAATGAACATGAGTTTGAGCAAACACTGGGAGATAATGAAGGACAGGCAAGCCTGGCGTGCTGCAGTCCACGGGGTTGCAAAGAGTCGGACATCACAGCGACTGAACAACAAACGATAGCAAAACTCACTCACAGTGAAAGGCTTGCTTTCGGTAGGAATGGGAGCTGATAAGGTGTGAGGGCTGGGAACAAGATGACGAGGGATAACAATATTGTTTACAGTGTGGAGGTCTTGCACATATTTCTATCCACGGCCACTGGGTTTCCCGATGGGTAACTGATTGCAGGACTAATACAAGGGATTATAACCCCCTGGGCTTTATAATCCTCTGTGGTTGGTCTGATTCCCTGTAAGCCCTCCTTATTTGTAGGGTATTGATTAATTCTAGGGTGAGGCTTTGAGGAATCCTTTTGGATTTTTTCAATCATCCCTTTGTTTTATTTTTTAAGTATAGTTGATTTACAACATTATATGAGTTTTAGGTGTACAACATAGTGATTCACAATTTTAAAAATTTCCATGTTATTTGTAGTTATTATAAAATATTGGCTACATTCTCCGTGTTGTATTAATACAGTGTTTGTGTTTGTGCTCCATTGCTCAGTCGTGTCTGACTCTTTATGACCCCATGGACGGTAGCCCACCAGGCTCCTCTGTCCATGAAATTTTCTAGGCAAGAATACTGGAGTGGGTTGCCATTTCCTTCTCCAGGGGATCTTTTGGACCCAGGAATCAAACCGGTGTCTCTGGCATCTCCTGCATTGGCAGGTGGATTCTTTACCACTGCGCCACCTGGACAACCCCTATACAATATTTCTTTGTAACTTATTTTATATACTGTGTTGGGAGGTTAGCCGATTTACTAAATTAACCAACTCCAGTATGAGCATAGTTGCTCATTTTATTCTAGTTCTCTTTACCAAAAGACAGAGGTCTCAGTTTAGTTCACTAATAAACCTAGAGTTAAAGGCCACATGTGTGGACTCAACATCCATGGGGAAACCAAAATTTTCCTTAAACATAATCTGGAATCAACAATAATATTCATGTACAGGTTCATTGCTATCTCAGGAATCAGCTAACCCTGGGAGAGGTAATCCCTATCTGGTCAGCAAAGCCCCAAGAGGCCAAAGTATCAATTACAGAAACTAGAAAATGTTTCAATATGCAATTTTTTTTCTTCTTGCAAATTGAGGTTAGATTATATATATATAGCATGTTGTGTTTTCCATATAACATGAAATATGAACATCTTTTCATGACAGGGGATATTGATCTACATTTTTTAAATGACTACATAGTATTCTCCTGCATATACAATAACTAACCATTCTACAATTTATGAACTTGTAAATTGTTTCCAGTTTTTCATGATCAAGAACAATATGGTAACGAAAATCCTTATCACTTTTTATGTGGGCGTGTAGCTTTATAAGATACTTCGAAGTGGGATTTCTGGACCAAAAGTTTACAGTTTACAAATTTGTAATTTAATAAGTTAAATATATAATTTAATAAATCTCAATTAAAATTTAATCTAGTTTAATTTCAAAAAAGTAAAACAATTTATATTTCCACCAGTATTGTAATGGAGAGGGCTCTTTATCTCATACTCTCAATAATATAGGATTTAACCCATCTTTTAACTTTCAGTCAATTTAGGGAAAATATTTTAACTGTCAACCACTAACGAAAAGTGAACCTATGTGAAAATACCAGACATAAGAGAATTCAAGGCAGAAAGGATTTGAAAGGGTAGAGTGTTATTTTATTTTGATAAGTTACCTTCTACCAAGAAAATAGCCATAAACCTTTATTTAGTATTACATAATTTCCAATGTCAATGTCATATGGTTCAAACTAATATTTAATTGTAGCATTTCAAAACATATAATGCAAAGATAAATTTCTCAACCTGTACTTATCATAGAAATGTTTAAAATATTTCTTTCAAAGATGCACAGATCAGGAAGAATAAATAAGGATAAAGAGGATTTGGACAACATAATTAACCAGCTTGACCTACTAAATACAGGTAAGTAAACAGAGTATAATTTTTCTTTCTTTTACAAATTCCCAGGGAATATTTAGTGCCTATTAGCATACACAGAAGCATCTTAGATTTATTGAAAAAGTAAGTTTTCTGGGAATAATTATTGATATTTTAACATATGAATAGTTTAGGTTATAACCTTTGGGGAAGGTGTCTGTAGTAGGAATAAGCAAAAAAAGACAGGATATTCCAGTAAGGTTTTGCAAACAGAGGAAAGCCAGCTCCAAGAAAGAAAGCCTTGGCCTCCTGCCTGGCTGCAGCTGGGACGCCTTGAGATCTCGAGCCCCCAGGCCCATCTGTCTTGTCAGCACTCTTCTGTTTCTAGGTTAAGGAGCTCAGCCTTCTCAGATGTGGCTTGAGAAACACAGCCTCCTAATCCCGGATTTAAGAAGATTTAGGAGTGAGGAGGAGGCAGGAGTGAGCAGTCTTCAGGGCTTGGCCCTGGGTGTGAGCGAGACACCCCAGCTTGAGCAGCCTCCTCCTTCAAATCCTCCCACAGGCCTGATCTGACCGAGATCAAGGGCCGCCTATTGCCAGGAGGCAGGGAGCCCCGGATGCTTGGCCAGGACTGTGGATGTCTTCTCTTGCTTTCTGGGGGCAGGCATGCCGGACTAGGTCTGCACCTGATTTATTGGGCTCTAGATCTGGAAGAAGTCCAATCAGCCTGGGATCCCTGAGCCAACTTTGAAGATAAGATGGGGACCGTATCTTTGTGTTAAAGAGGTTTCTGCCTCGTTGTGACTGGTAGTAAAAAATACCAAAGAAGGTAAGAGCTTTCTTTCTAGCCTGATGTACAGAAATGGTTGAGACCATGAGGGCAACAAACTTCCATTTCACATGGGAAATAGATGCAGGTTTGGCCTGGGGAGAGAGTCAGAGCAGGCCCCTTTGTTTGCTGTGTGTGTTTCAAGGTCTTCAAGTCCTGGATGATGAATCTTCCATTTCTTGGGTTTACTTAGTGGGTAGATAAACAATCACCTACATTTCAGGGGAAAAGAAAAAGATAATGTTGGGACTTCCCTGGTGGTCCAGTGGTTAAGACTTTGCAGTCCCATTGCAGAGGGCACAGGTTCAATCCCTGGTCAGGGAACTAAGATCCCACATGGTGTGGCAAAAAAAAAAAAAAGATAATGTCAGCTATAAATGATACTAAGTTAGATCCTAGAAGGCAAGGACTCTTACCCATGCAGTGTAAATATGCCAGTTACCTGAGAAGGTGGCTCAGCTGGGGAATCACCAGAGAGGCATCTTTTAGTCATTACTGAATGATGCTGCTTCAACAGTCTGAGGCCATATTGAGCTCATTTTTCATCTTTGATCTTACACAGTTTTCACTGTTTCAGTTTTTGCCCTGAGAATTATTTTACTTCTTTCGATTCTGTGCGCTTCCAAAACCCAAACATTTTAGTATACATCATGGATCTATAGGCAAGTTACCAATGGTCAAAGCAAGCTGTGACTCATTGGTGGAGTCAATCATTATTGAAGTCCCTTCCAGCTCTAGAACTACAGGTATCTAGGTGTATTCTGGTTGGTTTGGTTATAATGGCTTCTCACTTTACCTCATACTCAGAATCTGCTTTCATGACATCCCTTATATCTGGGAACCATTTTGAAGATTAAAAAGATATACTGATTTCCTTCTTTATTTCTTTATTGTTAACCAACATAAGCTAGGCGAACCTTTCATTTTGATATGCAAGGGGTAAAGATAACAACTCTTTGACCATCCTTGATATAATAACTTTCAAAAATAAAGTTGAGTGGGATAAAAGTAAGGGAGGGGAGAAATATAGAAGTGGAATCCACTCTTGATATTTAGTCAGTACATCTCACAATGCTTCCTGAAGAAGAGCTAGAGAAAGATTCATCTATGTGGTGTAAAAATAAATCTGGCATAAAGTTTATTTAATGACTTTTTAATGACTCTCTGCCCTGTGTCAGGTACTGTGCTAAGTCCTGGAGATAAAAATGATGAATTTGTTAACATACAGTCTTTGCTCTCAAGGAACTCACAGTCTAATGGCAAAGAGACACAAAATAGAAAACTATAATATGGTGTTACAGTGATGAAAATGTTGACAAAAATTCAATTACTTATTAAGAAGAAAAAAAAATTCTTTTTTTTTTTTGAGCCAAAGTGAGGATTACAAACCCAGGAAGCAGATTCTCAGAAAACTCTGAGTACTGTTCTGCCTCTTGAAGGCACAGTCATATATATTTTGGAGACAAAGGATCATACATACATCAAAATGGCTAATTGGATTCTTAGCAAGGACTGATAGTCAATTCTAGGCTGTCTAATAGGACTTTGACAATTTTACCCTGTATGTAAATTGTGCATGCCCATTGTTTAATGCTGAACTATAAATATAATCAATAGTTTCAAGTCATTTAGACATCATTGATTTAGTTGGAGTTTTGAATATACATTGAGAGGCACAAGAGATTATTACTCTATAAATGACACAGAGTGCAGTCAATATAGAAAGCCAACAATAGTGAAGTCAGAAGCAAAAATTTAAGCTGTAGATCCTCAGGGCTTACTCGTTTACCCAAAATTTCATTTAGACTAGAAAGGGAATTGTTCAATGAAGAAATCTGATTTTATATGTGAGTCAGTAGATAGTTAAATTGGCAGACTAATCTGGTATGAAAGCACAATTTCAGTCTGAATTATAGAACAAGTTTCCCATTACAAGACAGTTTTAAAAATCAAGAGCCGTTTGATTTTGCAACATCACTTTCCCATTATAGAAACTTCAGAATTGAGTAAATTAATCAAATGTAGTAAACAAATATGGTATATGCTAAAAGGGAAACATTTTATAGATTAGAGGAACATCTGAAGTCAGTGACAAGAATTATGAGGGGCCTGTTGTTGTTGTTGTTTGGTCACTAAGTTGTGTCCGACTCTTTGCAACCCCATTGACTGCAGCATGTCAAAAATTAAAACAAATTTTTTTTTATATCAGCCTTTTATTGACCAAGGAATTTGATGATAGCTCCAACCATTTAACCATTGGTTAAATTGTCTCCAGTGACTATACTTTGTGACAACTTTAAAGAATTTTCCTTCCATCTGGATAGGAAGGATAGGATTTCCTTCCATCTTATCTTTTCCTTCCAAAAGGATAGCTAGAAATATAACAGTAACTTTAACTTTTAGTAGAGAGTTAAATATTTGGTAAACAGTCAGCTGAACTGTTTACCATAGTAAGATGGGTCTTACAAGCCTGGTCCAGATGCTTGGGTTAGCTGTCTGCTACTGTTATCATCTTCTTCTCATCCTAGGCTTGGTGATTCTTGAATTAGTTGAAGTCAGGAGGTAGAAATAGGCTTGAAGTCCATTTGAGTGGTGGGCCCAGGCCTTTTAAAAATGAGAGATGTGAAGGAATTCCCTGACCTTCCAGTGGTTAAGATTCAGTGCTTTCACTGCTGGGGCATGGGTTCGATTCCTGGTTGGAGAACTGAGATCCTGCAAGCCACACAGTGCAACCAAAGAAAATAAATAAAATAAGAGCTGTGAATCCATTAATGTCTTTCAGTCTAGCTGCATATGGATTAGTTAATAATACCTGAAAAGGTTCTTGCCATCATGGCTACAAAGAATCTTTAATTTGGTGTCCTTTTCAATAAACAAAACCTTTGTGTTGTAATCCATGATCCTTAAGGTTTTCATATCCTAGAAGCTTGCTGTAAAAAGAGTTGGTTACCATTTTTTAAGTGTCTCAATAAGGCTCTGTAAATAATGTAATAATATTTCTTTTGAACTGCTGTGGGTGAAAGTTTCCAAAAATACTGTTTTTCCCATAAAACCATTTTCTCGGATGCCCAATGGGATAAAGAATGTACATGTTGGAGTAATGGCACATGTGCTTCAATAGACACTATAAGGTTTTTTTGGGGAGGGGCATTTTATCAGGTCTAAACCATATTTGTGTGATGGAGTTAAAATTTTCCCTTTTTGTTGCTATACGGTATCTGTTTCTTTTCTTTCGTGGTGGATTCCTGAGCCTGTAGAAAAAAAATCTTATTTCCTTTGCAGGGTTAATGTAGAGCAGTGAACATTCTCGAGGCTGGGCAGAACCGGTGTTTAAAGTTGCTTCTTTGACTGTAGTATCAGCGAACTGATTTGCTTTAGCTTCCACAGTGTCAGATTTGGAATGCCCTGGTGTTTTCATAATGGCTCACTGTTTTGGCAGTTGTATAAGAATGAACAACTCTGCGACCTGTTTTCCATTTTTTGGGGGGGAGTTGTGGGTTAAGCTTGGGTGAAGGCAATTAGGTCAGCTTGTTGTGCTGACTTTCTGGTCAATAAGAGCTCTTTAGTTATGTCCATTGTGGGCATTATTGCATAACCAGCTCAGTCATGTCCGGTTCACCCCTTAAGTAGGATCCATTTGTAAATCAAGAAGATCAGCTTATCAATAGAAGCAAAAAGATAACCTGTTAACAAAACGCAGTTTGGTTGTTTTTTTCCTGTAGTACTGGAAACAAAACTGTAAGGTTAATGTTATTATATAGAATCGAGATAGTATTAGGTGCAGAAAACAACAATACTTCGTAAGAAGTTAGGTGGCATACAAGAATGGTGCGAAATGTGGTGAGAGTTTAGAAGAGACTCAACTGAGGGAGCCACATCACTCGTTAAAGGAGGCCCCTTTACTATTTCTCCAGTATCCTTACATAAGAGAGCCCTTGCTGAAATAGCCCACATTACAAGGCAGAAGTCCTTTTACTACCGAGTCTACGTTAGTTTTGGAGCGTTAAAGCAAGTCATCTACAAGCATTTTTGTATAAGTATCAGAGTGGGACAGTAGCTATCTGTAAATGACAAAAGGCTTAAAAAGCATCATTAAAGACCTGATTATAATGTAGTCATCAAGGAAACTTGGCTGTTTCTGTGACATGTGAAATTTTAAGATAATAACTAGAATTATGACTGACAACATACCAGGACACTTCAAATTTTAGGAACTTCTTATAATTTCTAGAACATTTATATTAATAATGTTTACCCATAGAATATAACTTAAGAAGGTTTATTGTTACTCATTTGACAATGTTTTCCATGTAATTTAGCAGACCAAATAAACTTGATTAGTTTAATATCTCTCTTTGAGATATTCAGGGGATCCTTTGAAGGATCCCAAAGTGAGTTAGAGGTCAAAAAAACTTCCTTTAGAATTTGAGAAAGTTTGTCAGAGATATCAAAAGGTTTTAAATGTTTGGCAAGTAGGATCATAAGTTACTATGAACAATGTTTATTCATTTAACCAAAATAACCATAAAAGATTTCAAAGGCAAGTGCAGAAAGTTACTGGTAAAGAAATTTCACAATCTGTTATTAAAAGCAGATTAACATTCAAGGAAACCTAGAGAAGAAACAAATTCTAGTTTTATCCTATTAAAAATAATCTAGAGAAAAAATGATCTAGACATTCACTGAATTTTCATCATTTAACTTATCAGACCTCTGAAGTTTCAAGTTGCCAAAAATATGGAGGAACTATTTTTAGGTAGACATACCATAAAACATAATTGTTCTTAAATAGTTTACTCAGAAATGTTTAATCTCATTTATCTCTTTCATTATTTGTGAAAATATCATCAGGCCATTAATTTTCTTGTTGACAATTTTATAACATAGATAAATAAGCTAATTGACTTTCAGTAAACCTATGTACAGTGAAAGTATTGTATTTAATGTTGTTGTACTTTTAACTTCACAGTAAAAGCCGCTCAGTCGTGTCCAACTCTTTGCGACCCCATGGACTATACAGTCCATGGAATTCTCCAGGCCAGAATACTGGAGTGGGTAGCCTTTTCCTTCTCCAGGGGATTTTCCAGACCCAGGGATAAAACCTAGGTCTCCCACGTTGTAGGCAGATTCTTTACCAGCTGAGCCACAAGGGAAGCCCACTCAACTCTAAAGACATGTCTATATTAATTAAACTATCAGTTTAAACTTGCTTTTTTTTCCAGCAAAGATCAATCCTAGATCACATGATCCTTTAAAATTCTGAGTAATTCTAAGTTACATTTAGAAATATTTGATTTGTAAGCACTTCTAAATCAATTAAATAAAATTCTTTTACAAATTAACTTTAATAGCCCCATCCAGAGGGAGGGTTGTATTGTATTTATAACATATACACAATCATACGTATATCCAGATAGACACAGAGTCTGAGAGCTTTTTCGCTTGATATTTAAAAAGCTTCCCACCCTCTTTTTTCCCCTTTTAGTTTTAAATTCTACGTATTGAGCCAAGGCTGTAGTTTTAGGCAATGTGGGCTGTGTTTACATTTCAAGGACATGATAAGAGTTATAACTTTAAGCTTTCTCCTAGGATTAATTTTGTTCTCTTAGGGTCAGGATTTTGAAAAGATGTTTTATCAAGGAGGCTTTCTCTATAGTTTTGGAATGTTGGAGAGTCCCATCCTGGCCATTTAAGAGTTAAGTGCTTGCAAGCAGTGACTTTGTTCTAACTGTCCAGGAAGCCAGCTGGGGTTCCAGGAGTGACTGCCCATGGGAAGCTGCTCAGCCTTTGAAGGATGGTTTCTCACTATTCATTTGGTAGCCTATTTCAGATATAATCTGAACAACTGAGGGCAATGTGATGGATCGAATGTGTGCTGCTTCCGACTCCCTAAGGAGTTACCCTTGGGTCCGTTCGACTCTCTTACAAGTCTGGGTTTCTCCCTCCAGCAGTCTGAAACTGCCGTGGGTGCTCAGAGCACTGGGTGATCAGCCTTATTGTGCCCTTGGTAAGCAGAATTTCCTTGATGATTGTAGTGGGATGCCCTGTAGGACCAGTATGAGTCACGAGAGTTGATTCTCAGACACTTCTGCCAGCTTCTCAGTCACCTGAAGACACATTATGGCTAGAAGAAACAAAGTCCCTTTTCTTCAGAGCTGAGCAGGTTCAGTCTCTCATTTCACCAGGAAACAATTTGTTCAGACCACATGAACATACTCTTTCCAATTTAAGCCAAATTTTTAAAGAGGACAGCCAACCCAGTTTACTCCAAAGTTCCTCCTAGGTGCCTGCCTAGGAATTTCCACTTAGGCCCCTGCCTAGGAAATAGACCGGTATCCCCTTAGGATTCCAAGTCCCAAGAGAAACAGCTTGAATAAAATTCAGGACATCATTTAAAGCAATGATGTCTGGCTATCAGGAGAACTCACCAAAACACTTGAGGAATACTAAGAAGTGGACAAGGCTTCATGGGCCCGTGCTGGTACCAAGCTCTGGTTCAGGGTAGACTCTAGATGTCAGCTGCTGGGTGTCTCTGAAGCTTGCTAGCTACCCCAAGAAAATGTCAAGGAAAATTCAGTTATCAAGTTAAGAAGGAAAAAAAATCATTTTATTTGAGCCAAACTGAGGATTATGAACCAGGAAACAACTTTTCCAAAAGCTCTAAGGTCTTGCTCCATTTGTTAGAAGTCAAAGGCATGGTTATATCCATTTTAGAAACAAAGAATCATACATCAAAATGACATGTTGATATTTTACATAAAGTTCAGCAAGGATACATAGTCCAGGTAAGCACATGATGCAAAGCAAGCTGGGAAAGAGTACTATTGATTTAAGAAGTTACACTGTACTAAGAAGACAGAAAAAGTATTGCTCTTGAAGGTTTAGCGGGCACTTCCACCTTTGAAGAGGTCTGGTTCTTGTGGAGGCACACTCCACAGCAGGGAGGAGAGGAGGAGACCCAAACCAACACAGAGAGAAGTTTGTATTCAATTTTTCTTGTCCTGTCTTGAAATGTAAATTATATTTCATCAGAGATGTAACTGGGACAGGCAGCAGTTCAGAGGAAGGGCATGTCAAACTGGCTTCTTTAAGGAAGATGATGCCTGAAGTGCATCTTTACTCATTACTTAAGGAACGAGTAAAGTTAGTCAAGGGTCCGCCAGGAAGAACATACTCGTAAAGGCAAAAACATCCTAGGGGGACTTCCCTGATGGTCCAGTGGCTAAGACTTTTCTCTCTCAATGCAGGGACACTGGATTCGATCCTGGTCAGGGAACTAGATGCCATGTGTCACAATTAAAGAACCTGCTTGCCGCAATTTTTAAAAAAAGCTTCTTCCTTAAAAAAAAAATTCTAGGTAAGAACTGTGTTGAAGAAAGGAGAAAAGGAGAAGGCTTTTGGGGAGATGAGTTGTATTTGTGTTGCATGGAGTCTGAGGCACCCCAAAGTTTAGCAGGAAGCTGGGTTTGCAGGGCTGAAGTTTAGACTTAGTCTGAGATGGAGATGGAGATTTAAGAGGGAGGGAGTAATATTTGAAAATGTGAGTTGATTCAGTTATGTAGGAAGCGTATACAGAGTGAGAGAGCAGACCTTTGAGAGTAGAATACAAATAAAATTGACATTTAAGGGATGGATAGAGGACAGTGAACTCAAGAAGGAAAGAAAATAAATGCAATGAAATAAAATTCATATTTTATGGCAAGACAAGAGAAATTTCAACTTAAAAAATTTTCCCTGCCCTTGACTTCCTCTCTCCCCACTCTGTGCATCATATATCCGCAATATGCATCAGCCAGACTTCCTCCATTAACAGGAATGCCTGCTCAACCAAAAGAGCAACAGTCTTCTAGCACCAAGACAACTCCTTAAAGATAATATTCCTTCATGAATCTGTAAGGGGCCACATGCCCAACCACTCTACACCTGCAGAGCTAGATTGTGTAAACTGTCAATAATACATCATTTGGTGTATAGCCCTCTGTCTCAAAAAAACATATGTAACAGTGCCTTGATTTCTCATCAGTGGAACAGTTCTCAGAGCTTTCTGAGTTGCTCTTCCCCGATTATAATCCTCAAATTTGGCTCAAATAAAATTTTCCAATTTTTTCTTAGAGTGACTGATTAATTTTTTGTCAACATACAAAAGAGTAGACTCATGGAGACCCATGGAGTAAAATTTAAATCAAGGCATGACTTATGAGATGATGGCCTTGCTATTCTGGCAAGGTCAGGGCTGAAAAGATGAAGCATTGGAGACATCAGTGTAAAAAGTTTTGATCAGTAGTGAGGGTGAAAAAGATGATGTTAAGAGGAATTAAGGAGAAGATAAGTGGTCTGCTCAGGAGAAGTCTGGATGAAAAGAAGAGAGAGGTCAGGTTATAGCTTGAGGGATAGAGGAGGTCAAAGGATGGTGATGATGAACAGCTCTGAGATGAGACTTCGGTATGT
Organism: Cervus canadensis; assembly: GCF_019320065.1. Lineage (NCBI taxonomy): Eukaryota > Metazoa > Chordata > Mammalia > Artiodactyla > Cervidae > Cervus > Cervus canadensis. Next base: position 27,648,529 of record NC_057411.1, on the reverse strand, counting down.
TTTTAGACTGAAAAATAGAAGCCAGTAGGAAGGATGAAAACGTTGGGGAGATATGAGATGACACATGGAAGGAGTTTTCAGGGGAAGGGCATCTCATGTGCCGAGGAGGTGGGGAGGAGGGTGCTATCACATGATAGCTTTATATATGTTTTTATGATGTCGGAGACAAGGCTCATAGATACTTTGCTCTACCTGAACTAATATTCTACCCAAATCTCCCTGTTGCAGGTTCCATCTTCCTTTTGTCAGCAAACAATTCACTCTCCCTTGGACCTGCTATCTGCGTCCTGCAGAAACATCGCACTTAAGTTATGGGAAGCGGCACCTCAACCCAACACCATTTTGCTTTCCAGAATGCGGAGAAAGGTATGTGCTTCCTACCTTCAGACTAACTGCGGGGACCTCAGTGGAAGCCCTCATTGCACAGGGAGGGGCTTCTCAGGGTGGACAGGAAATCATTATATTGCTCCTCATGCTGACTCTTGAAAATCAGCTTCTCCTCCTGGTGACATGACCACAGGCTACTCAGCTGAATATCTTAGGACTTGATGAACTATATTTAATAGAATTAAAATTTACTCAAGGAGTCAGTGTTACCCATTGGGGTTTACCCCAAACTCCACCTTTACAAGTGAAAGAAATAAGGTTGGGCAGAAAGGGGATGAAAGAGCATTTCAGGTAGAGGGTACGAAGGTCATGAAGTAGCAAGAAGAAAGGCATATTCAAGGAACTGAATGGTTGACATGAATGAGATAGAGTATGGTATGGCATGAGGCTGTGGAGGTGAGCAGAGCCCAGATCACTCAGGAGCAGGTAGGATTTAAACTTTATTCTAAAGGCTTGACAAACCATTCAAAACATACATAAAAGATTTACATACATACAAGACTCTTCTGGCTTCCATGAAGAAGGGATTGTGGCAGGGATTGAAGTGGGTGGTGTAAGAGTAGAAGGAAGAACAATTTAGAAGCTAAAGTTCCATATAGTCAAAGCTGTGGTTTTTACAATAGTCATATGTGGATGTGAGAGTTGAACCATAAAGAAGGCTGAGCACCAAAGAATTGATGCTTTCAAACTGTGGTGCCAGAGAAGACTCTTGAGAGTCCCTTGGACTGCAAGGAAATCAAGCCAATCAATCCTAAAGGAAATCAACCCTGAATATTCATTGGAAGGACTGATGCTGAAGCTGAAGCTCCAGTAGTTTGGCCACCTGATGTGAAGAGCTGACTCATTGAAAAAGACCCTGATGCTGGGAAAGATAGAAGGCAGGAGAAGACAGGGACAACAGAGGACAAGATGGTTGGATAGCATCACTGACTCAATGGACATGAGTTTGAGCAAGCTCCAGGATGTGGTGAAGGAAAGAGAAGCCTGCTATACTGCAGTCCATGGGGTCACAAAGAGTTGGACACAACTAAGTGACTGAACAATAACAACAAAAGTCATCTAAGCAAGAGATGATATTGCCATGGTCCAGAGTTGGTGGCTATAGAGATGGGAGAGAAGAGGATGAATTCTTACAATACTCAGGAGGTGGAATGGACAGGATCCACCTGATTACATGTGTGGGGTTGGGGAGAAGGATGAATCAAGAGTGATGTCCGAGGTACTTCCTGGTGGTCCAGTGATTAAGAATCCCCCTACCAATGCAGCCTGGAGATGGGAATGGCAACCTACTCCAGTAGTCTTGCCTGAAGAATCCCATGGACAGAGGAGCGTGGAGGGCTACAGTCCATGGGGTCACAAAGAGTTGGACACGACTGAGCAGCTACACTTTTTTCTTCTTTCTTTCTTCTTTCTGCCAATGCAGGGGATGCAGCTTTGATCCCTGGTTGAAGAACTAGGATCCCACATGCTACAGGGCAGCTAAGCCTGTGCACTGCAATGAAGATCCAGCACAGCAGTCAAAAAAACAAACAAGCAAAAAAAAAATCAATTTGAGGAACAAAATAAAGTATTAGCAAAGAAAAGATTGACGTCCAGGTTTCTAGATAGCATACCTGTGCTGTTCTTAGTCATGTCCAACTCTTTGCAGACCATGGACTGTGGCCTGCCAGGCTCCCACGTCCATGGAATTTTCCAGACAAGAATACTGGAGTGAGTTGCCATTTCCTACACCAGGGATTGAACCCACGTCTCTTTATCTTGGGACTCCTGCATTGGCAGGTGGATCCTTTACCACTGAGCTACCTGGGAAATCCAGCATACCTGGGTAGGTGATAATGCCAATTTCTGACATAAAATTAATGGAGAACAACCAAGATCAGGTAGAATGAAAGTGATGATTTATACACATTGGGTTTGAGGTGCCCACGTAACATGTAGGTGGAAGTGCTGAGTAGACAGTTGCATATTCAGATCTGGTTTTTGGAGACGTCGGTGGAGATCCATGCCTTTGGAAGGCATCAGAGTATGGGTGATTGTTGAAGCCATGGGGGGTCACTGAAGTAGCCTAGAGTGGGAATAAAGACAGAGTCATGAAGGATTCTAGTACTTAAGCATCAGGTCGAAGAGAATGAGGCAACCAGAGATGTAGACGGAAGCAAGGGAAATAATGATAGCATCTTGTTTCTACGGGTCTTCCCAGGTGGCTCAGCTGGTAATAAATCCACCTGCAATGTGGGAGACCTGGGTTCAGTCCCTGGGTTAGGAAGATCCCCTGGAGAAGGGAATGGCTACCCCCTCCAGTATTCTGGCCTGGAGAATTCCATGGACTGTATGCTCCATGGGGTCACAAAGAGTCAGACATGACTGAGCGCCTTTCACTTTCACTTGTTACTGTGAGCTTAAGTATCTTTATAAACTCACGGCCTCCTTTCTAGTTTGGCAACACATCCCAAGCTCATCTAGCACATTTTTGTCTCCAGATTAGAAATCACTATTTCTTCAGGGTTTTGGGTGTTCGCTACCAGGTTGGCCATTACTTCCTATACTTTTTCAATGAACAGATCTGGAAAATATGCATTATTTTAATGGACAATTTATACTTAGGATCACAATAATTTTACCTAACAACTTTGATATCCTATCTCCTTTCTCTTTATTAAAAATCTTTTCCCCCTAATGATACCAGTATGGTATTATTTACTTTGTCCTACAGTATATAAATCAGTATCAGAAATACAATAACAGTACTGTTACAACAATATGATTACTGAAAACTCTTTAAGACTTCTTTGCCTCCAGAAGACTTCTTCTTTTTGCCCTTTGAGTATATCCACTTAGGCATATACAATTCCTGAATTTTCAAGTCATTTGAAAGAACTCCTTTCTACATGGTTATGCCATCAGTGCATACGAGGTTAGATTCGCTTGTTTAACATTTACTTTTTAAACATTGATTTTTTTTGTTTTGATTTAAATTTGTTTTATAATTTTATAAAACATTTATACAATTCTCATTCCAATTATCTGGTGCTGCATAATCAACGGCCTCGAAACTTAGTGGCTTAAGACAACCATTTTATTCTGCTCGTGATTTTGTGGGTCAGGAATTTGCCAAGGGCCCAGCTTGATGGTTTGCCTGTGATCCTCAGGACAGCTGCAGCTGGAGTTCAGCTTCCGGGATGGTTCTTCTCCTGGGCCTCTGTCTCCCCATGTGGTTGCCTGGTCCTCGGTGTGGAATTTTCGCAGCCAGATGTGTCTGTCACTTTTCCCATAGGATATACTCTGCCCAAGGCTGAGGAAGGGAAACCCGAGCATCTTCTATTGCACTGTAGGGAACGGAAGATGGAGTAGAGGTTCTTAAACTATGCTATACCTCATGGCGGCCATCTCAATGAAAGGTAACCCAGGTTCTAGATGAAGGCTTGGGAGAGAAGACAAAGAGACACAGAGGTACTACCCGCTTTCCCTGCCCTGAGCAGCCCAAGCGGAGCTGAGGTTATGTCTAGTCGGCAGCATTTGCCTTAAAATGCCTGAGGCAAGGAGTTAGCAAACAACATTTTCACGGAAACTTGGTGGCCGTGATGTTCCTCAGTGTTGCTCACACTTCAGCACAAGTGAGGATGATGCATGGAGCTTGTTAAACCTGCAGATTCCTGGGTTCCATGTAAGAGCCATAGTGAGGAGCAGATGTCTGTGTGTTTGCCCTGAATTCCTAAAGAGTTACTTTAGGTAAAGACCACTTATTCTGGATGTTGCATTCACTATTCTGAATGGGGATTTACATAATTTAGTCTTTGTCACTTATTATTTTGTGAGTGCCTTTGTTTAGTGTATGACATTTGTTTTCCTCACGGAAGATCAAATTCAGCTTTGCTTAAATTCCTCTCAAGTTCTCTTTTCCCACTCACTATTGGATTTCCTCTTAGGGATATCAGCAAGAACTCCACAAGCTCTCTAATGCCAGCTAAATATGTTAAATCAATCGGTCTGCTTTTCACGAGGTTGACCTGAGTGAACCTGCTGGGTTTCCTTTGTAATCCAGCTTTATCCACAAAGGCTCCATTCATCCCCTGGGGGCACTTTCAGGCCCAGGAGTTTAAGGAGAGTCTAGTTACTCCTGTGGACAGCTGTCCTCTTCTCTGGCACAGTAGTTGACTGCAGGTCCTAAAGCTCAAAGAAAGAATGAAACCTCCTCAAGCCATCCTACAGTACATGAGCACCCCGCACAGGTCTTAAATCCACAGACTGCCCTTCAGATTAGATAGTCAGCACCATCCTGGATGTGAGGTGATGGGGATACAAGCCACAGGGATAGAGTGAATATGGGGACAGCAACCACTGACTCCCACCTGACATGATAGTATGTAGTGATGCATGTGTGTATGTCTATTCACCCCACTCATCATCTAGTTCATCTCCTTTTCCAGATGAGGATTCTGAGGCCCAGAAAGTTGACTGGACTGAGGCTACATAGCTGGTCAGGGCATTTCCAGGCTCAGAACCAGACTCCTGACATCCTGTCTATTGTTATGAGTCATGTCCGACTCTTTGCAATCCCATAGACTGTAGCCCACCAGGCTCCTCTGTCCATGGGATTCTCCAGGCAAGAATACTGGAGTGGGTGGCCATGCCCTTCTCCAGGGGATCTTCCCAACCCAAGGGTCAAACCCAGGTCTCCTGCATTGCAGGCAGATTCTTTACCATCTGAGCCAGCTGGTATCAAAATATCCTCCCCACCCTGTGACCCCTGCATTATCCCACTCCATTTTTTTTTTTTTTTGCATTTGAATGTATTTATTTTTTTATATGGTTTTCAAAGGTGAATTTCCATTTACAGTTGTTATAGAATATTGGCTATATTCCCTGTGTTGTACAATATATCCTGTAGCTTATTATATACCAAATAGTTTGTACCTCATATTCCCCACCTCTATATTGCCCTTCCCCACTTACATATCCCACTGGCAACCACTAGTTTGTTCTCTAGATCTGCAAGTTTGCTTCCTTTTTGTTATATTCCCTAGTTTGTTGTATTCTTTAGATTCCACATATGTGATATCATACAGTATCTGCCTGTCTCTGACTTACTGCACTTAGCATAATGCCCTCCAAGTTCATCCAGGTTACAAACACACATACACACACACACACACACACACGTGGCAAAACTTCATTCTCTGTTAATGGCTGATTAACACTTGCATCTTCCCACTCTTCAAGTGTACGGCAACTGTGCAGCCGCCCCAGTTTACATGTCCTTCTCAGAATCCAAGCTTTCCACCTCTACATGTATAAATGTTTTCATCAAACAGTGGGAATTCCAATAACCCTCCAGTGATATGAGTATAACTAACAGGTAAGACTGAAGGAGGGATGGGGGCCGGGAGGGGGAATCGGGCTCCCTGGCCATCAATAGGACAAATCCTTCCTATCTGATGGCAAAATGTAGTGCTTTTCCCCCATCTTGCCCCCCGCCACCCTCAGCTCCCCGCTAGGCCCCAGGAGCCCCATCTCACAAGCTGGCTTTTCCATCTGTGTCACAGCCTTCAAGGCAGCGGCCCTGATCCAGCGGTGGTACCGACGCTACATGGCCCGCCTGGAGATGAGGCGTCACTGCACCTGGAGCATCTTCCAGTCCATCGAGTACGCCGGGCAGCAGGACCAGGTCAAGGTGCGCCGGGATGTGGGACGGGACCGCCTCCAGCCCTGCCTCTCAGCCCCCGGGGCAGCATGCCCCAAGGGGCCTGGAAGGCTGTGGATCACCCCTGGGGTCCCCTTCTGTCTCTAAAGCCACATCTGCTTGGGTTTCTCTGCAGCTCCACAATTTCTTCAGCTACCTTGTGGATCACTTCACCCCCAGCAGTCACAACGAGAGTGAGTATGAACTGCCCCCCGGCAGGTCCTCCGGGCTGAGGGCCAGAGACATCAGGGGGAGGTGGGGGGTGCCCGGGGAGTGAAAATGAGTGAGGAGGTTCTCCTGGAAGCACACGAGTTTGAGAAGGAGACGAGTTTGAGCACAGGGAGGTTTTTTGGTAAATAGAGGAAACACTGGGAGGTGGAGGAGGAGCTCAGAAACGGGGAGGTATGCAGTAAAGGAGTGGGTAACTAAACCGGCAGTTTGTCAGGGAAATAATGCAAAACACAGCCCAGGAAGCCTCCAACCTAAAGGCAGCGGGAACTGGAGTCTATGTCAACTCCTGAGAGTCACTGGTGGGAGCTGCTAGGAGGGGCGGATGGGAAGGATCATTGACGTGCATCCGGCCTCTCTGCTGATCCAGGGGAAGCCCTCAGGCAGTGATGCTAGGGCGGTGGCCTTTGGAAATCAATTGCCCAAGAGTCTGAGGCATCTGCCGTACTAAGTACCCCAGAAGTGCCTATGAACTTCCACTTAAAATTTTAAGAAAATTAAATGTGCGTTAATTTTTTTCGACACCATCCTTGTAGAGAAGGGGGACAAAAAGAAGCAAATGTGGAAAAACATAGGAAACCTTTTGGAGATATGTTCATTTCCCCAGTACCCCTTTCCTCCTGCTTACCAACCTAAGCCCCAAATCTCTGTCTTTCTAAGTCACTCAGTCTTTTAAAATAAAAGTAAAATGGATTTGACATGATGAAACCTTTCTCCTGCCCATCCTAGTTTCTCACGACCTTGCCTTCTCCTTTCCCCTTCAAGTGCAGTCCAGGGAACGGACTCTGTATTTCCCGAGCCTGCGGGTCTGCTCTAAGCCAGCCCACTCTTTCTCTCCTGCTTAGGGGACTTCCTGGCCCGCATGTTCACTGAGCAGCGATCCCCCCAGGACTCCGAAATGGAGAACTGCGGTGACTATGAGTCCATCGAGGTACCGGACAGCTACACAGGGCCACGCCTCTCCTTCCCGCTCCTTCCTGACCACGCAACTGCCCTGGTGGAAGCTTTCAGACGGAAACAGGTAAGCCCACACCAGGATCCTGCATCACCAGCAATCCCACGGAAAGGGTAGCAGCAGAGTGGACACAATGCTAAAGGAATGGCCTTGGATTTAGGGTGTTCGTGTCAGGGGTCTGCTGGAGAGATCCACTCGCCCTTTTCTTAGCCAGGACCTTGTGGGTGATCAGCTGGTTTTTATATATTGAAAACCCCTCCTCCTAATCATGTAATCTCTTTGTTCATTCATCTCACAGATATTGAGCACTGCTATGGGCAGGCACTGTTCCGGATACTACACTGAACAGTGAACAAAACAGACACAAATCTCTGCCCACAGAGGGCTGACATTTTAGTGGGGAGACATAATAAATAACAAATTAGTAATATATATGTATAATATGTAATATATACATTATATATATATATATATGTAATATGTAATATATTAGGTGGTAGAGCTACGTCACAGCATAAACTAAGTTCCCAGTGGGAGAGATGGCAATTTTACAGACTGATCTGGGAAGGCATTACTGAAAAGGTGATTTCTGAGCAAGGGTCGAATGTGGCGAGGGAGTGTGCCATGTGTACATCTGCGGAAAGAGTTCTAGGCAGGGGGAATAGATGGAAAGGCCCTGGGCAGGACCTCACCTGGACTGCTCCAGGACATCAGCAAGGCCATTGGGGCTGGAGAGGAGGGAACCAGGAGACAACCGTCAGGAGATGGAGATAGAGGGGTGAGTAGGCTAGACTCAATCTTCGGAAGGAGATGGGGAAACCACGAGCACAGAAATGATATAATCCAGCTTTCTTTTTAAAATAATCATACTGTTTGCTGAATAGAGTGTAGGGAGCCAGGGATGAAACAGGGAGGTGGGTCAAGAGACTACTGCAATATAGTCCAAGCTTGAAACCCCAGCATAGAGGTAGTGAGAAGTGGCCAGATTCTGGCTCTTAGGCCAGATTCCAATCCTTCCCCTTATTTCACGTGAAGATAATTCACTGCAGAAGCTGGGATGATTTTCCCAGTAATGTCAGGATCACTGATACCATCAGCGTAGAGGCACTTATTCATAAAACAATCATATGTTTCTCCCTAGCTAAAGGCAAGGAAGGGTTACACAGAGTAGGTAGGAAGAGGACATTGGTTCAGTATTTAAAGGATGATGAAAAACATGAAGAAAGGCAGAAGATGAGTGAAAAAGAAACGATCTGTGCACAGGTCCCAGGAGCAGTTTACTAAGATCACTTAACGCGGTCTTGGGGTCATTCAGTGGTAAACGTGTGACCCGTCTTCCCTCACGAATATGTGTTGTTTTGTCCCCTCCCTGCTCTTCCTCCTAGTAGAGGCTCCATGCTCGCTATGTCTTGAATCTTTTGCACGAAGCCAGGAAACACCTGGTACAACTGCCGAACATCAACCGAGTCTCCACTTGTTACAGCGAGGAAATCACAGTATGTGGTAAGAGCCGGTCAGAAGTGGCTTTATGCGCTGGACACGAGCCAGAAAATTCTGCCTGTTGTGGGAGAGAGAGGGGAGGGCTAGAGGGGTCCTGATGGCCAGGTGGGCAGGCCAGCGTCATGCCTTCACATTGAATATATTTACATATTTATTCCACAATTACTTAAATGGGCTGGGGAGGGCTGGCGCCTTGAAGAACTGTGGGCCAGAGGGCCCAGCCTCTTCTTGACTTTTTCCAAGAGATTCAGATTTGGCCCCAAACTGATGCTGTCCATTCAGAACAGAATCCCAGCAAATAACTAGACCTTTGCTTGTTAGAAGACAGTTTATTTATTGTACCTGAACAGGTCTAAATACCTAGCAAATGATTCCTTCCATCTACATTTACTCTTAAAGAGAAATCCCGTTGATGACAACTTTCTCCATCTCCTTATATGATCAGTGATGTTTTAGTATCCATTATAGGGGAAACTATAACACACAGGGGCTGTAAACTAGCACTTCCAGGGCCACACGCAGCCTGCGATATGTCCTGTCTGCTTCAAAATGTTCTTAGATTTCTATTTTCCAACATTTGAAAGTTGGGAGGATTTCATGTTAAAATCTAGATTTCCAACTTCTTGAAAAATGTTATAATACTGACCCACATCAGTGAATACCAGCTTCTTACTTTAAGATGGGGCAAAAACCTCTCCAGTTCTCATCCAGGCTTTTAGCCCTACACCATTCTGTCCCATTTCTGCTTTAGTAAAAATATGTCATTTACTGTTTGTGATAATCATACAAAAGAAATATTATGCTTTCTGCTTTCAATGGTGACTAACCTTGCAACAGGGAAGACATTAACACCGAGACATTAAGTCATGTCTGACTCTTTCTGACCCATGGGACTATGTAGCCCACCAGGCTATATTTCCTCTGTACATGAAATTTCCCAGGCAAGAATACTTGAGTGGGTAGCCATTTGCTTCTCCAGGGGATCTTCCTGACCCGGGATTGAACCCACGTCTCCTGCATTGGCAGGTAGATTCTTTACCACTTAACCACCTAGGAAGCAGCTAATTATTTGTCCCTGTCTTATATATGGAAAAATGAGTGACCATAAGTTTATCAGGTTTTCCTGGATATTTTTATTTAAATTGAGTTACAGCTGACATAATATTGCATTAGTTTTAGGTATACAATGAGTATTTTTTTATAGTAAAAATTAGAAACAATGGTGAAGATCAATCAAAACTGATATTTTTTCTTTGTTAGGAGATTTACATGGCCAGTTGGATGACTTAATATTTATATTTTATAAGGTATGAACCCTCAAATTATGTTCCTGTCTTGTTCTGAGGTTTAATTTAGAAGTTCACATACAGTATCTATTAAAAAATGCTTAAGTATTACTTGTATTTTAAAATATTTTAGAGTAATATTTGCTACTATGTAGCAAATGCAGAATGTAAAAATGATTATTGCATTATATTGTAGTGTATTTTTGTAGACTGTTTATTTTTTTTCTTTTTTTTTCATTTATTTTTATTAGTTAGAGGCTAATTACTTTACAATATTGTAGTGGTTTCTGCCATACATTGACATGAATCAGCCATGGATTTACATGTGTTCCCCATTGTAGACTGTTTAAAAAAGAGAAAATCTATGGTTAATAAAATCATTATTTGAAAAAAAGAAAATCAAGTGCTAAATAGAGAAAATTATTTATTATCAAAGCAACTAAAAGCCATTATCATACCTATTTTTAGTTACCAAATGCTCTGCATAGTGATAAATATTCCACTAATGTAATTAACACAAAGCATTTTCTGATGTATTGTCTTGTTAAATCCTGAGAAATGTATGGCAGCTAGTATTATTATTGCCAGTTAGAGACAGAGTGGCCAGAACTTAAAATGAGCCTTGGAATTACAAGTTCAGTGCCCTTGGCACAAACCACCTGGCAACACTGTGCGTTTGGATAATGAACACATTTATTTCGGTGAGCATGTCATAACCTCAGCCTGGCTAGAAAGGAAATATGAGACCAACAGAAAGTATTTCCAATATTTCCATCTTTTACTGAAATTTCCCATTTGGAAAAAAGCCAGACAGCACAGCACTGGCTTTCAGGCCTGATGTGACTGTCAGAGGCACAATGGCTTGACCCGATTTCCTGTTTCCTTCCTCCCGCTGTTTCTTCTTGGACTTGACTCCTCGTTGGGAAGAACGGCCTCCCATCACCAGAGCGGGCCTATGTGTTCAATGGCGACTTTGTGGACCGAGGGAAGGATTCAGTCGAGATCCTAATGGTTCTCTTTGCCTTCATGTTGGTTTACCCAAAAGAGTTCCATCTTAACCGAGGAAACCATGAGGACCATATGGTGAACTTACGGTACAGACCAAAACATGCTGGGGGATTTGGTCTTTACTGGTTGCAGCTGTGAAGTTATTTTTCCAGAGCCTCTTATTTGTTAGATGCATTTTAAAAGCAGTCTTCAAGTTTATAAAGTGGAATACGCAATATATACCATTTTAAAAGATATTCTTAAAAGTTTACACATTATCCTACTATTCTAATAAAACTATTACATTTGTTTTCACCTGGCCAAACACTTTAATCATACAAACAGTAAGGGTTCACTATAGAAAAAGTACAAAATATAGATAAGCAAAAGAAAATTAAAGTATCCCATATTTCTACCCACAGATAATATAATTTTAAACAGTTGGCAATTATTTTGCAATGTTTTTTCTATATATATATATTTTTTAATTAATTTATTTTTGATTGGAGGATAATTGCTTTACTGTGTTTTGTTGGTTCCTGCTATACATCAATATGAGTCAGCCATAGGTATACATATACAATACACATTTTGATAAAAATGCAATTTTGCCATACTTAATATCACTAAATTTAATATCTGTTTCTGCTTCTAACTCTAGATATGGTTTTACCAAGGAAGTGATGCATAAATATAAGGTATGCAGCTCTTAAAAGCAAAAGTTTCTCTCAGTGCAGATAAATCAAGTGAATTATTTAAAACTTAGTATCATGTTTTCAGATCCACGGCAAGAGAATACTAAAACTACTGCAAGATGTGTTCTGCTGGCTTCCACTGGCCACTCTGGTTGATGAGAAAGTCCTGATTCTTCATGGTGGAGTGTCAGACAGGACTGACTTGGAGCTCTTGGCTAAACTAGACAGGCACAAGGTACTGACTGAGCGCTAAAATAATGTGGATTTCTGTATAATGCCACTGCCAGCGAATGTAAAACAGATGTCATCTTGACTCCATGCTGACTCCAGCTGACTAATAAGGGCTGTTAAGAGAATCCATTAAATCTTTGAACAGAGGATTGGGAATCCACCGCTGGAGCAGGTGTACTGTGATCCATTAACATTTGCCATGGATGATGGTGGGGAATGGCAGCTAGTGCCACTGTTGAAAGCCTCGAGTCCTAACCACTGGACCTGCCAGGGAACTCCCTAGAACCTTTGCTTTCTGATTTTCCACTTCCAAAATGAAATAGAAAAAATAGAAACTATTGGGGTATAAGATATTCTGTTTTTTACACGCCCCCTCCTCCTGCTTGTTTTTGTTAAGTTCCTTTAGGACAAGTATTAATACCATCTCTGGTTATTTTGTATTTCTGATATCACTTTCTTTGCATACAGTAAGTGCTTAAAACATGGTTGTTGAGTTTAACTCCAGGAATTGAGACCCTGCAAGCTATGCAGTGCAGCCAAAAAAAGAAACAAAGATTCTGTTTTCTTTTAATCATAGACTCTTACCCTTGAATTGTATATTATAGCCTCTCTCCTCCAGCTGCCTATCTACCCAGGAATGAATCCCTGCTATGACATCCTTGAGCAGTTCCAAATACAAAGAACTCATTCCACATAAGCCAGTCTACTTTGGGCAACTCTAACTGAGGTACAGTAAGTCCCGTACATACGAACGAATTTGGTTGCAAGAACACATTCATAAGTTCAGTTTGTTCGTGAATCCCAAGTTAACCTAGGTTCCCAACATAATCAGCTATATAGTGCTGTACTGTAGTATATAAACTATATATATATATATATATATATAGTATATAAACTATACTATAGGTTTATAGTATTTTTCACACAAATAATAGATACATAAAAAACAGACACATAATCAGCTATATAGTGCTGTACTATAGTATATAAACTATATATATATATATATAGTATATAAACTATACTATAGGTTTATAGTATTTTTCACACAAATAATAGATACATAAAAAACAGACACAAAAAACACTTTAAATCTTAAGGACAGTGCCTTGAAAAGTACAGTAGTACAGTATGACAGCTGGTATACACGGGCTGTCACGCATGTCTTTGAAAGTTTGCAACCTGGAGGTTCATATATACAGAGACTTACTGTAGAAGGCTATGCTATTGTTGTTCAGTTGCCAAGTGGTGTCCGACTCTTTGCAACCCCATGAACTGCACCACACCAGGCCTTTCTGTCCCTCCCCATCTCCCAGAGTTTGCCCAAATTCATGTCCATTGAGTCGGTGATACCATCCAACCATCTCATCCTCTGTCGCCCTCTTCTCCTTCTGTTATGAGACATAAATGAAAGAGTGTGGCCTTAAAATCAGACAGACCTGAGTCAGAATCTAGAAACAAGCACTTCTTGGCTGGTATGGCAGCGTTGTGTACTAGGTTGTCCAGGAGCCAAGGCTTCTTATGTCTTGTTAACTCTGCCACCCTTAGAGTGTCATCCCCATGCCCTCATGTGCATAGCTCAAGATAGCCTGCCACCACACCTGCGTTCCAAGCAATACAGTAAAGGGATGAAGGGAAGAAGAATATCCTACCCTTTAAAGACATAGTGAAGAAGTTGCAAACATCTCTTCCGCTCTCATCCCATTGGTCAGAACGTAGTGCATTCCTGTACGCAGGATGTGGTGGCTCCCTTGATCTCTGTGGGACCATCTTAACTCCAGTGTGATGGATCCATGGCTTAATTCCCTGCAACTTCACCAGAGAAATGAGTTATGAGTATCACCTCATAAGGTCCAGTCCAGCAAGGTGATACCACAGAAATGCATGGTATGTGCTAAAAATAATAACACCTTCCATAAGTTGTTCAGGTTCAAGGACCTTGCCATGTCCATTACAGACCCACACTTCCTAGAGTCAGCATTCTGAGAATGGTTAGGACTCCAATCTGATCCCCATTCATTGGCCTTAAGTCTTCAGGAAAATACTTTGGATAGCATCTTATGAGATCCACATGAGCAATCAGGGCCAGCACTTGGGCTGGTCTTCTGGATGTTTATTCTCCCAAGATTCCCACAGGATCCAGTCTCTAGGACAGCAGTGGCACAAGCGAACATCTGTGGGAAACACTAATCTGCTAGAAATAAACATACGTAGAGCAGTGAAAGTAGCTTACACTGATTCTACATACCTGACAGTATCTACGTTCCTTAACTGAATTCCTTCTGGATCGCAAACTATTTCTGAAACAAAGGTAGGGTCTCTAGAACAACATCTCATAGTTTCTCAACTGGCACCTGCTTCTAAGGCCTGGGCTTCTCTCGTGGTTCAGCTGGTAAAGAATCCACCTGCAATGTGGGAGACCTGGGTTCAACTCCTGGGTTGGGAAGATCCCCTGGAGAAGGGAACGGGCTACCCAGTCCAGTGTTCTGGCCTGGAGGATTCCATGGACTGTATAATCCATGGGGGTTGCAAAGAGTCAGACACGATTGAGCAACTTTCACTTCTAAGGGCTACCTTCAACTGGAAGTAGGGCAACCAGTGAGGTTTTATCCCAGGTTAAAGTAATCTCCTGACAAATTTTAGCCATAGTCTTTTTAAGAGTGTGATTCCTCTTCCATTTTGCCAGTAGATTGGGGTTGTCAAGAAGCATGTAATTTCCAAAGAAGGTTTAAAGCTCCAGATACTTCTTGAGATATTCTTGCTCTAAAGGCCCCTTTATTGTCACTCAAAATGGACATAAGTAACCCAAACCTAGGAATTATTTCTTTTAGGAGAGCTCTAACAACCTCATGCTTTTTCAGGCCAGCAAGGAAATGCTTCTATCTAACCAGTAAAAGTGTTCACAAATGACTAATAAGGGCCTAAGGTTTCCAGTGACTATTGGCACCACAGTGAAGTCACTAATTGTCTCCCAGTCCAGTACCTGGGGTCTGAACTCCTTTGATTAAAGGCAGTGTCCCAGTTTTACGAATATTTTTAGCACACACCATGCATTTCTGTATCAGCTTTCGAATTGTCCTTTGCATGTTTGGTCCTGTATTAAGTTAGCAAATCCACTAGAGGGTGCTGTGTCTTCCACAGTGGGTACTCGGGTGTACATCATGTTACACCTTCTGCAAGGTGTTCAGGTACAAGGACCTTACTATATCCATTGTAAACCCAGCCTTCCTAGAGTCAGCATCCTGAGAATGACCAGGACTCCAATCAGATCCCCATTCGTTGGCCTTAAACCTTCAGGAAATTAGATAGCATCTTACCTGATCTACATCGGCGACCAGAGCCAACTCTGGGGACCTAGGTATTCCTGGCTGCTGGCTTTGCTGTTTGATCTGCTAGATTATTCCTTTCAGCAGTCACACAATCTGCTTTCTGATGTCCTGAATAGTGGACATTCATTCTTTTGGCTCCATGACAGTTTCTAATAAGGTTAAAATTTCTTCAGCAGGGTTAAGTTCCTTATTCCCTGCAATTAACAGTCCTCTCTCCAAATGGCCCTATAAGCATGGACCACCAAGAAAGCATACTTTAGAATCAGTGAAAACAGTTACTCTCTTATCCTTACATAGATGGAGGGCTCTCATCAGGGCTGTTAGTTCTCCCTTTTGTGCAGAGATTCCTGGGGGAAGGGCTTCTGCTTCCAGGGTATTTTGGTGAGTTACCACCACATACCCAGCTTTGCATTCTTCCTGGTCCATAAAGCTGACTCTGTCTGTGAACATCTCAAGGTCTGGGTTCTCCAGTGGCTGGTCCATCAGGTTGGGATGGCTGGAATAGACTGGTTCAATTATCTGAATACAATCATGCATAAGCTCTTCAGTATTGTTTGGGAGCAGAGTGGCAGGATGCAAGATGGAGGCTGCTTTCAGAGTAACATTAGGATTATCCAATAATATAGCCTGATACTTTGCATATCTTCCTGAAGTTAACCAATATCCTGCCCCTCTGTTCTAGGAGGAGAAATAAACAGTGAGGGGTATGCACTGTGGCAGGTTGTCCTAATATAAATTTCTCCACTTCTGGTAAAAGATCACAGGTCACTGCTACAGCCCAAAGACAAACTGGCCATCCGTTAGTAACTGTATCTAATTGCTTTAAGAAATACTCAGCAGGCTCCTTATGCTACCCAGGTTCCAAGTCAGGACTCCAAGGCTGATTCCTTGTCTCTCATGAACAAATAAGTCAAAGGGCTTTCTGATATCTGGAGGACCTAAAGCCAGGGCAGTTAGTTTTTTCTTTGATAACCTGGAATGCACTATAGCATTTCCCTAGTTGAGTCTAGAGATTCATGTCTCCTCCTTTAAAGTGAAAATGTTAGTCACTCAGTCATGTCCAACTCTTTGTGACCCAATGGACTGTAGCCCACCAGGCTCCTCTGTCCATGGGATTCTCCAGGCAAGATTTCTGGAGTGGGTTGCCATTCCCTTCTCCAGGGGATCTTCCTGACAAAGGGGTTGAACCTGGGTCTCCTGCATTGCAGGCAGATTCTTTACCATCTGAGCCACCAGGGAAACCTCCTTTAAAAGAGCTTCCTAAAAGGGTTTTGCAGTGAGTCCAAAATTGGGGATCCAGATGAGGCAGAACCTGGCCATCCATAGGAATCCCTGAAGTTTATTTATTTATGTATTGACTGTGCTGCATGGCATGTGGGATCTTAATTCCCCCACCAGGGATTGAACTCACGCCACCTATAGTGGAAGTTCGGAGTTTCAACCACTTGACAGCCAGGGAAGTCCCCCTGCGGTTCTCTTGGTATAAGAATGGCAATCCCGGCTAGAGCTTCCTCTGTCAAAGAGCAAGTTTGTACCCGTGAGAGTTCAGAACCCAAATATTTCGCAGAGGGCAGAAAAGTATGACTTTTTCTTGAACACCTTATAGCCTCGTTCAACCAAAAAGTTCAAGGTCAAAACTGTGTTCTGGTCTGAGGTGCAGATTCTTACAAGCAATCAGAATATCATCCACAAGCTGGATCAAGGCTGCCTCGATTAGCTGAGGGTCCCTCAAATCTTTTGCCAGGATTTCTCCAAATATCGTGGGAGTATTTTAAAAATCCCTGAGGGAGTACTATCCAGCAGTATTCTTGCTGAACTTCTGTATCTAGATCTTACTATTCAAATCTAAAGATTCTTAGGATTCAAAACTCATGGGTATACAAAAAAAGGGAATCCAAGTCTAATGCAGTAAGCCAACACAAATCTCCAGAAAAGTAGTGAGCAGAGTGTATGAGTTAGGGACTCCTGGATGAATATCTTCTACAGTTTGATTACTATCCCTTAAGGTGTGCATAAATTGATATTCATCTGTGCCTGGTGTCCAGACAGTAAAACTGAAGTATTATCAGGTGATAGCAGGGATGTAGTAAATCACGTTCCAGGGTTTCCAGGGGGAACTGAATCAATTATTCCCCCTTTTGAATGGACTAAACTTCCAGGTGGTTGCAGCAAAGAAATTTTTCCAAGGGTCCCTGTTACTGTCACCAATAAGTTGAATCCCCAATTGCCAGTCATTAACTTAATCAGATACAGATGGACATGGACAAGACCAAAATGAAACCAAAACCCAGATGGGCTCCGGGCTTCTAACTCAGGTATGGAGGTCAGAACTGCCAATCAGTCTAGGTTCAAGTGAATTTCTTGAACAGGGTTACTCATCCAAAAGACGTCTTCTCACCCCAAGACGTCTTCCAACCCCAGATCCCTCAAATCACCTCCTTGCTACAAAACTAAGCACTGAATGTTGGCTGCGCCTTGCCAGGAAACCCAGGGAATCCTCCCTGGAACAGACGGACAAGGGGGCTATTTGGACTCACCCACAGGCTTTTAATACCAGCAACAGGCTGACCAACCATGGGCAGCAGGTCCGTCTGGATTTATCTCCTGGCTGGTGTGCCGTATTTGTTACCGAACCAGGTTCCCTCTGCCCTAGCTTTGCAGCCAAAATGCTGAGATGCCAAAGTTTACAGCAAAGAGAGAGTTTATTCACAAGGCAGCCAAGTGAGGAGGCTGAAGAACAAATCTCGAACCCTCTTCCCTGAAGGCAGGGGTTCAGGGTATTTATGGGAGAAAGAAGCCGGGCATCTGAGCTGTGAGAGGAGTTGGGGGGAAAGGATAAGGAAACTCTGCGGTAATCGTGGCTCTGAGCAGGCGTAACCAGGCTACAGGCTCTGCGCCTTCAAAAGGGCACTGCTGGGACCCTCGAGCATGCCTGGTTGAAGGGTCAGTGGTCCCATGCAGGCTTAATCAGCTCAGCTGCTGCTGCTAAGTCGCTTCAGTTGTGTCCGACTCTGTGCGACCCCATAGACGGCAGCCCACCAGGCTCCCCCGTCCCTGGGATTCTCCAGGCAAGAACACTGGAGTGGGTTGCCATTTCCTTCTCCAATGCATGAAAGTGAAAAGTGAAAGTGAAGTCGCTCAGTCACGTCCAACACTTCGCAACCCCATGGACTGCAGCCTACCAGGCTCCTCCATCCATGGGATTTTCCAGGCAAGAGTACTGGAGTGGGTTGCCATTGCCTTCTCCACAGCAGGAAATAGACACAGCCGATTCCAAGTTCCCAAAAAACAACTCGGGCAAACATCTTATTTAGGCCACGTGCTTCTTGGAGGACGTGCATGTCTTCCGTAGTGACAATTACAACAGCCTTGATCAGTGAAGGTAGGTTACAGGTGAAATGGATTTCACTAACGCTTACCCACCATTTTAGAAACTTAGAGAAGCAGGGGGTCTAGAGTCAGCTATCCAGATTCCATCCCAGTGCAGTCTTAGTATCCCTGTGCCTTGAGGTTCTTACTTGTACTCTAAGTGAGGGCTTCCCACGTGGCACAGTGGTAAAGAACCCGCCTGCCAATGCAGGACACGCAAGACTCAGGTGGGATCCCTGGGTCAGGAAGATCCCCTAGAGAAAGAAATGGCAGCCCACTAGGGTATTCTTGCCTGGAGAATCCCACAGAGGAGCCTGGTGGGCTGCAGACTCTGTGGGATCACAGAGTCGGACATGACTGAGTGAGCCCGCACACTATTAAGTGAGAATGCTACTGCAAAGGGGTGTTCAGGCTAATCAGTGTATTCACAAAAGGGCCCTGGATAGCACCTATTTGGAAGAGGCTTGATACATGTTAACACTATTATCATTAAGAATAAAAGTCAGGGACACCTCTTGAAGCAGATACCATCCTTATAAAGTTACCTGAGGACTGGGAGCGGCGGGACTGGTGGACTGGCCCTGACTGTGAGGTGGCAGCAGGGAGGGGAGGAGGTGGTTAGGAGTCCTTTCACACTGTGGACTTGCATTCTCTTCGCCCAGGGCCGGAACTGCCTAGGAAGTAATTAACCCTTGTCCAGTGTTACAGAATAACCTCTGTTCTCATCTCTTCCATCGGGATCCCTCTTTCAAATGTCAGTTGGGTACTGCCGAGCCACGTCAAGTGCCTCTCTTTGTTTCTGCCTGCAGTCCGTCCACACCGGGACATGGCTTTCTTGTACTGCAGTCCTTAGATCTATTTGCAGAAAGTTCTTGCTCCTTGATTACACACCTGAAGAGTTTCCTTTGTGAACCAGATGTCCCTTGATGTCCCTGTGGATGCTGTGGCACTTGGGCATGCTGGGAATGGCCGCTCTTGCCTTTGGCTGGATGCCCCAGGTCTGCTCCATGACCTGAACCAACTCTTTCTCATTATCAGAATTCCTCCTGCTTGTCAGCTTGGTCCCAGTACCATGATGACTCTGAGGGAGGGAGAGGGACCACACCCGGTCCCTTTGGCAAGAAGAGCATCTTCCCGATTAGGTCCAGGTTGAAGTGGGGTGCTCCTGTTCCCTCCCGGGTCCTTCCTCAGCAGGCCCTTCCTGTGAATGGCCAGTTATAGCAGGTGTCAGGTTTTTCCCATTCCAGCCATCCTCAGTCAAGGCTGCATTTCCTCCCCTTCTGTTCGCATCTGTGGAACAAGAGAGTCAATGAGGGCTCGCCTTCTGAGAGGTGCTATCTTAAAATCACTAGGTTCCTAGAAACAGGTTAGCATTTCTCCAATTATTTGTGGTGGAGGACCAGGTATCATAAATTTTTAACTTGTCACAGACCAGTACTGTTGTAAGATAGGATAAGCGTGAATTAACTAGAAAAATGAAATGCAAACCAAAAGTATAAGCCCACTGATCACGTGTTTGAATGGCAGCAATATCAAATTGCGATAAGAGCTTGGAAAAGCTTAGCCTCAGTTCTGTGCTGACCTTGTCACCGTCGGGACAATCTACGGGGCCCAACTGACTTGATGCCAAAGCGCTGCTGTCAAAGATGTTTCATTGAAGCATCTGTATCTTTTCTGACCACTTTTAGATTGTCTCCACCATGAGGTACAAAACAAGAAAGGAGAATAAGAAACAGGCGGAGAAGGGAAAAGCCAACCAGACGGGTTCTGCCGAGAGACCCTCCCCGTGGTTTCTGCCCCAAAGCCGCTCTCTGCCCTCCTCGCCCCTCCGCCCCAGCACCCACAAGGCCCCCAGGGCCGGGCGCTCCTCCAGCGTCCCCTGCGGCGTCCCCCTGGACCCCAAGGAGCTCTCCCGCCGGGTGCGGCACTCCGTGGACCTGGAGCTGGAGAGGTGCCGGCAGCAAGCGGGCTTCCCGGCGATCAAGGAGAGGGAGGAGCCCTCGGCCTCGGAGTCAGAAGTGGACTCAGATGCCGAGGAGCAGCCGGAACCCACACCGGAGGAGTGGAGGCAGGTGGGTGGGGCCCGCGCCGCTCTCTGCAAAAAGCAAGGATTTCACAAAACCCAGCAAATCTCCTCCTGGCTCTTGCCGTCTTTCTTTCTCTCTCCCTGAGGTCAGAGCACCCAAGCTGGTATTTGCTTGTGTGCTAAGTCGCTTCAGTCGTGTCTGACTCTTTGCGACCCTGCGGACTGGACTGTATGTAGCTCGCCAGGCTCCTCCGTCTATGGGATTCTCCAGGCAAGAATACTGGAGTGGGTTGCCATGCCCTCCTCCAGGGGATCTTCCCGACCCAGGGATCGTACCCTTGTCTCTTGGGTCTTCTCTATTGGCAGGCTGGTATCTTTACCACTAGTGCCACCTGGGAAGCCCGGTATTTGCCTAGTGATGCCTATAGTCTGGAGTTTCATAAAAGCTGGGAGATGGGCCAGGTGGACTCTGTTGTCTGAGTAAGCTTGGTTTAGTGACTCGGCATCACTGGGGGCAGAAGGTAAGCCACAATTTATCGGAAGCTGTTTTATGCATAGCTGACATATATATCAGATGGCTGCTGCAGCTCAAGGCCAGAAGTGTCATATCAGCAGCTCCTGTCCTCTGTTTGCAGGCAACTAGAGCCTTTTCCAGAATCTTCAGAACTGCATCCCATGGCCAGCCCAAGCGGCAAGGGGGAGTGGAAAAGCACGTATTTAGCCAGGCACAGTGCCATGCCAAATACCCCAGTCTAAGAGTTCTGTTAGCAACGAAGAGGGAGGAGAATGGATACTAAGGAGGAATGCACACTGCTTGCCAAAACAGATGACTTTGGCAGTCAAATGGGGGCTATTTCGCCAGGGCAAGACTGTGGCAGGGAGACTGTGATCTAGGTGGGAGATGCTGCTACTGGTGATCTGTTGTGGTAGAATTAATAGGACTACTTGAACTCATTTTGTTCAACCACTTTTGACCTACAAAAATGGCAGCTTCTTATGCTTCCTTGAATAAAGAAAAGAAAAGGAGAGAATCCAGAATTACTTAAGAGTTAAAATTAGCAGAACTTGCTGGTTGACTGGATGGCGGTGGGTGGTGAGAAAGAGGAGGAACCGCAGGTGATTCTGAGGCTAGGAACCTCCAAGAAAAAGATGGTCAGTTTGGGTGACACTGAGTTATTGATCGGGACCTCAACATCCACGTAGAAATGAAACTTTAAAATGCAAGTCTCTCCTTTCGCAAAACATACCTTTTTTTCTCTCCAGGTGGTGGATATACTGTGGAGTGACCCCATGGCTCAGGAGGGCTGCAGGGCCAACACTGTTCGAGGCGGCGGCTGTTATTTTGGGCCGAATGTGACAGAGCGGTTACTACAGAAGTACAACCTGCAGCTCCTGATCCGCTCACACGAGTGCAAACCTGAAGGCTATGAATTCTGCCATGGTCGCAAGGTGGGCAGGCGTCTGCTACAGCACAGGAGTGGTCCTATTCCCCCTCCAGGGCATGGAGGAGCTAAGGCCCTGGCTTCTCACAAACAGCTGAGCCTGGTATTTGTTACCCACTTGCTCAAAGCAACAAGGCCCTTTACTGTCATTTATCCTTGGCATTTGTAGCCTCTTTAAAACTCAAAATTTGACTGAGGCCACTACCTATCAGTACATACCCTGAGAGGAAAGTAAAGAGCAGATATAGCCCCATTTCATGGATGGAAATGTGGCCGGGTATTTTCCCCAGCCACCTCGCTATTCTTGTCACACTGCCCACTGTCACAGGTCTCCAATCACACGACAGGGTCACAGGATCTCTGCACTGCACCCCAGGCAGGAATTCAGGATTGTTTGTCTTCTTGGGAGCATAATTAACATCCTGTCTAAATCTCTGGGTATCTCCAAATCCGTCAATGTTTGCTGGTCTAATGCCACTAAAATAAGACTATTCCCAGGAATACTAACCCTGCAGGAGAATTACATGTTTCCATGCAGAAAACAAAGCTTGAGGTCAACTAATGTAAACAGTGTTTAACAGGAATGTTAAACAGTTGTATGCATTTCTTTTTTTTTTAAGGTTTTTAAAATAACATTTATTTCTTAAAAGTTATCATGTGCATAATAAGAAACCAAAAAACACAAGAAGCAAAAAACAAAGTCCTTCATAATCACAAGCAGTTTACCGTGTGACATGTCCTTCTAGGTCTCATCTGTGTATTTTCACAACTAAGCATCCATTTTAATGATTAAGATCATACAGTTATATATCCTGCTGTTTCACACATAATGAATATTTACCATTTCAAAGTCCCAAAGCTATGAGTATTTTGATAACCAAGAATACACTACACCAACTCAATCTGGAAGGAAAAAAATGCTATCTTGCCTTTCTTGGCGAAAAAAATTTCAAAGACAAAAATGGCAACAGGCCTCTAGATAAACATATTGGCAGAGCTATGATTAAAATACTACATTCCCCCAGAGGAATCGGGTGGAGAGGGAGGTGGGAGGGGGGATTGGGATGGGGAATACATGTAAATCCATGGCTGATTCATGTCAATGTGTGACAAAAACCACTACAATATTGTAAAGTAATTAGCCTCCAACTAATAAAAATAAATGGAAAAAAAAATACTACATTCCCTTAATGTTCAATTAAAAGTGAGACATAAAGTAAGAGAGTACACGAAGTATAATTCTTCTAAGAGGATTCATTATTTGATCTAAGCTAAATAGTTGTATACATTTCTATATTGCAGAACTTTTCAGAGCCTTTAATTTCCTATATTCACTGTGAATCCCGAAGAAGAGATACAGTGTCCAGCATTTCCCAGTGTATCAACAACAGAAACTTTTTTTCACAGGGCATCTCAGGAGGCTCAGCACTCCACAGTAAACTCTGCTCTGAGGCTTAACGCCAGTGATAATAGCTGATATGCCTACTAGCTGTAATGGCCATCCCAGTTTATCGGGCCTCTGAATCAGACCAAATAAAGCGTTATCTATGACTGCTGCTATTTTTTACTGGGATAAAAATGTGAAGAGAACATGTTGTGGATGTCCTGTCAGAATTCAAGTCTTTATTACTTGAGTCACAACTCCTGCCCTGCTAGCATTAGTGATTTAACATAAATAAACTGGGCTTCCCTGGTGGCTCAGTGGTAAAGAATCTGCCTGCCAATGCAAGAGACCCGGGTTTGATTCCTGGGTTGTGAAGATCCCCTGGAGAAGGAAATAGCAACTCACTCTAGTATTCTTGCATGGGAAATACCATGGACGGAGGAGCCTGGCGGCTGCAGTCCATGAAATCACAAAAGAGTCAGACATGACTTAGCAACTCGACAACAACAACATAGATGAAATCAAGAAGGAATAGAAGGAACAGTCACCCCCCAAATTGGGTTGGGCCCTATGGGATTGAGGATGAACTGTTCTTCAGTGAACCTGAATGCCCATCTCTCTTCTGTTTTGATTTAGGTGTTAACCATCTTTTCTGCCTCCAACTACTATGAAGTTGGCAGCAACAGAGGAGCCTATGTCAAACTGGGGCCAGACTTGACCCCACACATCATGCAGTTTCAAGCTAACAAGGCAACCCACACGCTTACCATGAAGCAAAGGCAAGACTTTTCAATGAATGATTTTCAGAAAGAGAATTATAGTGTTTGTGGAAACTGTGAAGCGCAAATGTTGTTAAATTTATCTAGATGCTAAGTCAAAATTTAGCTATGTCAGCACTAGGACCTAGAAGAGACTTTAAAACAGGGGCTCTTCTTTTCCTCCAATACACTCTGCCTACCCATCATTAATGGAAGTGACATGTTTATTTCCTACAGAAATTATTCTCAGTGGGTATGTCTTAGGTGAAATCCATATGACAGGCCACTAAATCATTCCAGGATCACTCTTCCTTTTTCTTTCATTCTTAAAGTGTTTGCGATACCCAGTCAACCACAGACAAACCTTCCTTCACTGTCTCGGGGTTTGGCAGATGGACTCTCATCTGCACACATTTGTTACCAGTGCTTCTTTCTTCCTGGGAAGGGAGCACATAATATTATTTAAATGGCTTCTGTTGAGATGATCCTGAGTTCTAATATTAGTTGAGAGCTTACTATTGAATATACACTAAGTGTTATTACAAAGAACTTATATATTGTTTCTCAATGAGCTTATAAAATACAGTGTTACTAATTTCAGTTTTAGAGATGAGATCATTAAGGAACAGAGGTTAAATCAGTGATCTGAGGTCACACAGCCAGTAAGTGGTGAAAGTAAGCCTGGACCCAGACAATCTTATTTCAGAACCCACATACATAACAGCTCTACAGTTCTGCTGCTCACTGAAAGCTGGCCCTGGAGTGTATAAGCTGCTGAAAAGATACAGTTGTAATGCTGCTGAACCAGCTTCTTTAATTATCAAACTAAGTTAGAAATCAAAGTCAGCATAAATCTAGTGGAAAAAGAACACAAGAATATTTAGCATCTGCCTTTTGTGTGAGTGCTATAAAAGGGCATTATTTTAAGTCACTCTTGAGTTATTAAATACTCAAGAGTTATTAAACACTCAGGTTTTACACAATCAGAGCCAGCATCACTCAAAAAGAAGTATGATGTGAAAACTTAGCTCACTAAATGATAGTCAAACCCATTATGCAGCAGAATGGTCTCTGGAGCTTTATAAAAAAGTCAAGCTATTGGAGCCTCGTCCCAGCCTTCCATAATTAGAATCTCCAGGGGGTGGGACCCCAGCACCTGGAATACCATGATTCCGAGTGATTTAGGTGTTGCCACTGCAAAAGGAGTCACTGTGAGGAATCCTATAAATACCGTGTTTTAATACCATAGCTAAAGAACACTCAGCTTTTTAAAATATTCATTGATTGTATTAAAGCAAGTACAACATCCCCTAATTTACATGGAAGTCACCTGTCTAACAATTTCAACACTCTGGACCACAAATGGAGAACTGAGAAGTAAGGTGGGAAATGCCTTTGACCAACCATATGTCTCCGTGGTCATCAACTCAAGATAACATTTTTTTTCCTAGGGGAACCCTCATTCAGAATCCTTTTTTTTTTTTAATTTTTTAACTTTTTGGCTGTGCTGTGTAGCATGCAGGATCTTAGTTCCTGGACCAGGGATCAAAACTGCACCCTCTGCCGTGGAAGCTCAGAGTCTTAGCTGCTGAACTACCAGGGAATCCCCAGCATCTATTTACTTTTGGTTTAAATCCATGCCTCATAGCTTAGCCAGCCTGGAGTCCACCTATCAAGACTGATACCTGCCCCCCTACTTGTTAGCTATGTGACTTTGGGCTAGTTGCTTATACTGTACTGGGCAGAAGAGTTGTACCTACCTCAGTGGGTATTGGAGGATTAATCAGATGATCCATGCAGAGCTCAATATGTGCTGCTTGACGTAGGGAACAGAGAGACTTGTGCGTCAAGACAGCCTTCAAGGTCATTGCTATATGCCATCCCTGAATGATAACCATCAATGAGTATGATCTACCAGAAATAGTTTAAATGCTTTGCATTTAAAATAGTTTAAATGCTCTTAAACTTTTAGGGGCTCTCATACTTTTTTTAGCCTCTGATAAAACAAAATATTCTCCAGATAAAGTACATACACTCACATACCCATGAAATTTGAGATGAATTTTTTAGGCAACTCACACTTTTCTGAGGGTCTGTGGAGACTATTATGTGAAGTACCTTAAACTTCAAGGAAGACTTTCATCAAACATGATTAAAATGTTTTGGGTTTTTTTTTTTTTAGCACTTCTAAAGATAGATTATCTGGTCACCATTTATAGAATGGCTGCTTCTTCAATGAGACAGGACAGTTGGATGGCATCACCAACTCATTGGCCATGAGTCTGAGCAAACTCCAGGAGATAGTGAAGGACAGGGAAGCCTGGCGTGCTGCAGTCCATGGGGTCACAAAGAATCAGACACAACTGAGGGACTGAACAGATTTCTTCAATAGTGATTCTTTTTTTTTTCATGTTCCCTGTCATCCCTTGTACCAGGATTAGCAGAGTGGAGGAGTCAGCTCTGAGAGCCCTACGGGAGAAGTTATTTGCCCATTCCTCAGATATTCTTGTTGAATTTAAGAAGCGTGATAAAGATGAAACTGGTAAGACTAATCAAGTAAAATATTCACAGAGGAAGAAAATTGGTCAAAAACCCTGTCTCACAGTAATTAGCAAATAAATATTGGCTTAAGGATTAAATGACCAGAAGACTTCTTTGACTACTTCCTCCATTTTATTCAACTTGATGTCCTAGCTATCTTTTCTAAATTTTTTGATTCTAAGCTTTTAACAGAATGTAAACTTGACTAAATATAAACAAAGATGGTGAAAAGAAATGGAGTCAAGGGAAGGGTAATAAAGCCAGAACTAGGCAAAAAGCAATGGGGGACAGGTTACAAGGGTGGATCCAAGACCAAAAAGACCAATAATTTGGTTTCTCATCAATAAGTGTGTGATCACCTGTTCTGTGTTCTATTTACCCAAGCTGGAAAATTTGTCTTTTCACAACTCAGTGGAATGTCTAATGGACTCTGACTACATGTAGCTCAGTTCAAAAAATAGCAGTAACAGTACTAAAATCATAGCACTATCTTTTCATATACATAGAAATAACTAATGCTACATATACATACATATGTGTGTATGTGAGTGTATATGTGTATATATATATGACATTTTATATATATATATATATATATTATATATATAATGACATTATTTACAAGACTTGTGTGACTTCCAGGAGTATTGCCAAATAGATTTGGCAAATGAAAACAAAATACCTAATTACATTTGAATTATAGACAACAAATAGGTTTTAAATATACGTATATACCATGCAATGTATGGGACATACCTATATTCTGTAGTCTGAGAATTGGATCTACTGGGCACCCTGTATTTTATCTGGCAACCCTACTTTCCAGCCAGCTCTTCCATAACCAACAAGAATAGTGACATTACTCATCACTACTGTTACCTACAGATAGTAAGAAGAATGTCAGGATAGAAGATTTATAGGTGATGAGTCAACCAGTCAGCTCTTTCCTAAGGTCTGATCACCCTGAGCGACTGGGCTGCAGCCGTGGAGTCTGTGCTGCACCTGGGACTGCCCTGGCGGATGCTGAGGCCACAGCTGGTGAGCGGCTTGACGGATAACAAGCTGGCGTACAAGTCCTGGCTGGAGAACTTGGCCAAAGAAAAACTGAGCCAACAGGTAAGGGTGTGAAAATGGTCGATGAAAGCATATCGTGGACAATGAAGCCCCTTGTGGAGAACTTTGAATCAGTAACAGCCAAATATTGAGAACCCCAAAGGGAAGATGAATGGAAACAACCATCTGTTGAGTTCCTATGTGTCAGACTTTGTGTTAAGTGATCTATATATGTTGCCTCACAGTTTATTCTCAAAACCATCTCCAAGAGGTAGATATAATCAGCACCAACGTACCCAAGAGAACACTGGGGTTAGATAATCTACCTGGGATAACTTTGAACAGAGTTTCTAAGTTATAGAACTGGAGCTCAAACCCAGGTCTATCCCCCATTTAAAAAGTTAAATACTTACATGTAATGTATATGAGGCCTTGGGCTATGTACTTTAAAAAAAAGCACTTTATTGTGATATAATTCATGTATTATGCAGTTCATCCATTTAAAGTGTAGAGTTCAGTGGTTTTTAGTATATTTGCAGCTATGTGCAACCATCACCATCATGGTAAATTTTACATTTTTTTTATCATGGGTAGGTGCTTCTTAAACCATCAGATTATTTAGTAGGCTGGAAGGGGTTAGGGTGGAGGGATCATAAAATACCTTCAGGCTCTTTCAGGAGTCTTGTTGTCAGGGTTGATAGTGTGGTAATTATGTATTAGGAGAAATGTAAACATAAGAGACAGAAAGAAATTGAGATTTTTTTTTTCTTGTAGAACATACAGTCAAGTTTGCTGGAAACACTGTATCGCAACCGATCCAACCTGGAGACCATTTTTAGGATCATAGACAGTGATCACTCAGGTAAAGGCAGACACCGTCCTGTTACTTCTGACACACAGCAAGTATTTTACCCCCACCCTTGCATCGTTTGGAGTAAATTTAGTGGCAGTGCTAAAAACAGAAACTAAAATAGTATTTGAGCCACATGAGCTGTCCCTGTAGATGAGGGGTTAGGCAAAAAAGGAATGAAGACAAACTGAATGAGACCATCTTACAGGAAGAATTAGATTAGCAGTAATATCCTTTATAGGTCTGTCGGAGATTGCCACAAAGGGATGAAGAGTGTCTAGAACAGAAAAGCTTTGGCAGTCACTCCTAAAGTATTATTTAATTTTTTAAATAATTACAGGTTAACAAGGAGTTTACAAAAAACTGTACAAGGAGGTCTTATGTACCCTCACCCTATTTCCTCATTGTTCCAAAGGCCTTTTCAAATATTATTACTTTTTTGGAGATATAATTCACATACCATATTATTTACTCATTTACAATGTTCTTCTTTAGTATATACACAAGCTTGTGTAACTATCATCATTCTAAAGAGAAACCCATTCCCATTAACAGTCACTCCCCATTCCCTGTTCCTTCTCCCTGGAAATCATTAGTTTCCTTTCTGTATCTATGCATTTGCCTATTCTGGACATTCCATATAAATAGACTCATGACACATGGCCTTTGGTGTCCAGCTTCTTTCACTTAGCATGTTTTCAAGGATCACCCATGTTGCAGCATGTATCAGCTTCTTTCTTTTTATACCTGAATAATATTCCATTGTATGAACATATCACATTTTGTTTATCCATTCATCTGCTGATAGACAGTTGGATTGTTTCCACTTTTTGGCTGTTACGAATAATATTGTTATGAACAGTCATACACAACTTTGTGTGTGAACATATGTTTTCAGTTCTCTTGGATGTATTCCCAGGAGTGCAATTGTTGGACCATATGGTAAAACTGTGTTTAACTTTTTGGGGAATTGCCAAACTGTTTTTCCACAGTGGCTATACCATTTTACATTCCTACTGACAACATATGAGGGTTCTAATTTCTCTATATCCTCACCAACACTTGTTTTTTTCATTAAAAATTTTTTTTCATAGCCATCCTACTGGGTGTGAAATATCTCATTATGGTTTTGCTTTGCATTTCCTTCATAACTAACAATGTTGAACACTTTTTCATGTGCTTATTGGAAATTTGTATATCTTCTGTGGAGAAATGTCTGTTCAAATCCTTTGCCCATTTTTTAATTGGGTTATCTTCTTACTGTTGAGTTGTAAGAGTTCTTTAGATATTCTGGATATTAGCCCATTATCAGATGTAAGATTTGCAAATATTTTCTCTGATTTTATGGGTTATCTTTTCACTTTTTTGGTAGTGTCTTTTGGTGTACAAAGGTTTTAATTTTTTTAAGTCCAATTTATTCTTTTTCTTTTGCTGTTTGTGTTTTTTTGGTATCGTATCTAAGAAAATGTTATGTAACTGACGGGCACAAAGA
This sequence comes from Cervus canadensis, assembly GCF_019320065.1. Lineage (NCBI taxonomy): Eukaryota > Metazoa > Chordata > Mammalia > Artiodactyla > Cervidae > Cervus > Cervus canadensis. The sequence goes on along the minus strand of NC_057411.1, from coordinate 27,618,336 downwards.
TTTGTACCTAGGTATTCCTCCAAGAGTCTTACAGTTTTAGCTTCTACAGTGGGATCTTTGATCAATTTGAATTAATTTCTGTTTGTAGTGCAAGGTGGGGGTCTCATTTCATTGTTTGCATGTGGATATCCAATTGTCCTCTACCATCTGTTGAAAAAATTATTTTTCCCCTGTGGAATGGTCTTGAAACTCTAGTAAAATATTAACTGACCATAGACGTATAGATCCATAGGCTTTTTATAAGCAGAATAAATTAGCATATGTTTGAGATGATTTAGTGCAGGGTTTCTCAGCATGGCACTACTTACGTTTGGGCTTGAGTAATTCTTTGTTTTGGGGCCCACCCTGTACATTTTAGGATGTTTAGTAACATCCCTGGCCTTTACCTATTAAATACCAGTAACATCCTACTCCCACTCCAGTCATGACCATCAAAAGTGTCTCAAAACATTTCCAAACGTCCCTATAAGGAGAGCAGCAAAATTGCTTCCAGCTAAGAACCAATGACCAAGTGGTTTAGTATGATCCTCTTGAGATTGTTTAAAGTGGATGGCAGGCCTTGGGTGTCTTTGTTGTAACAGTAGAGAATAGGCGTCCTTGAAAGAATATCAGAGGAAATGAGCACTGAAAAACCAGACTGATTCACTAAAGTGACTTGCTCTCTCTGGTAAGGGTCCATCTCACTGGATGAGTTCAGGCATACTTGGAAGCTATTCAGCTCTCATATGAACATTGACATCACAGACGACTGCATCTGTGACCTTGCCCGGAGCATTGACTTCAACAAGGATGGCCACATTGACATCAATGAGTTCCTGGAGGCCTTCCGCCTCGTGGAGCAATCCTGCTCAGGGGGTGACGTCTCAGATTGCCCACAAGTCACAGACAGTAGTAACAGTGGCTGCAGCAGCCCAGGTGCACACTAAGGCCAGCTCTGTCCCCGTCGCCCAAGGTGCCTCAGAAGCAATGCCGAGCTCGTTGCTGGAATGTCTTCCTTATTCTCCATAAATTCATGGAACTTTATGCTGAGAATTTGCCTACCAATATGCAACAGAATCACCTGTGTATTCAGGCGAATTCTACCAAAGAACTTTTACCAATCTTTCTCAAACTTTTCCAAAAGGCTGAAGAGGGAACAGTCCTAAAGATAATTCTATGAAACCACCATCACCCTGATACCAAAATCAGACAGATACCACCAAAAAAGAAAACTTCAGGCCAATATCTTTAATAAGTATAGATATTTGTATTTATAATGCAAAATTTTTCAACAAAATATTATCAAACTGAATACAACAACACATAAAAATGATCATACACCATGACCAAGTAGGATTCATCCCAAGTTCACAAGGATGGTTCAACATAAGCAAAATCAATGGGAAACACCACATCAACAAAAGAAAAGACAAAAATCACATGATCATCTCAAAAGATGCAGGAAAAGCATTTCACAATTCAACATCCATTCATGATAAAAACTCTTATCAGATTGGGTTGGGGGAATGTATTTCAACATAATAAAAGCTATTTATGACAAACCTACAGCCAATATAACACTCAACAGTGAAATGCTGAAAGCCTTCCCACTAAAACCTGGAACAAGACAAGGGTACCCACTCTCACCAGTTCTATTGAACATCATATTGGAAGTTCGAGCCCCAGCAATCAGACAGTAAAAGAAATAAATGGTATTCAAATTGGAAGGGGAGAGGTAAAACTGTCATTATATGCAGACAACATGATATTATATAGAGAAAACCCTAAAGATTCCACACAAATACTAGAACTGATAAATGAATCTGGTGAGGTAGCAGGATACAAAATTAACATATAGAAATCAGTTGCATTTTATACTAACAATGAAATATCAAAAAGGGAATATAAGAAAAAACAATACCTTTAAAATTTATACCAAAAAACCCCAAAATATTTAGGAATAAACCTGACCAAGGCAGTGAAAGATTTATATACTGAGAACTATAAAACATTAATAGAGAAAATTAAAGCTGATTCAAAGAAATGAAAAGATATCTCATGCTCTTGGACTGGAAGAATTAATAGTGTTAAAATGGCAATACTGCCCAACACAATCTACAGATTTAATGTGATCCCTATCAAATTACCCATAAAATTTTTCATAGGACTAGAACAAATAATCCTAAAATTTTATATGGAACCATAAAAGACGCAGAATTGCTAAAGCAATCCTAAAGAAAAAGAACAAAGCAAAAGGTGTAATTCTCTCAGACTACAGACAATACTACAGAGCTACCATAATCAAAACAGTGTGGACTTGGCACAAAAACAGACACACAGATCAATGGAAGAGAATAGAGACCAGAAATAAACCCTCACACCTATGGTCAATTAATCATCAACAGAGGAGCAAGAATATAAAATGGGAAAAAGACAATCTCTTCAATAAGTGGTGCTGGAAAAGTTGGAGAACTGCATGTAAATCAATGCAGTTTGAATATACCCTCACAGTATGCACAAAAATAAACTCAAAATGCCTTAAAGACTTAAACCTAAGAAATGACACCATAAAACTCCTAGAAGCAATCATAAGCATTCTCCAACATGAATTGTACCAATGTTTTCTTAGATCAGTCTCTCAAGGCAACAGAAATAAAAATGAAAATAAACAAATGAGACCTAATCAAACTTACAAGCTTTTGTACAGCAAAGGAAACCATAAGCAAAATGAAAAGACACCATATAAAATGGGAGGAAAACCTGCAAATGATAAGACCCATAAAGGTTTACTTTCAAAAATATACAAACTCATAAAACTCAACAACAACAAAACAAACCCAATCAAAAATGGGCAGAAGACCTAAACAGACATTTTTCCAAAGAAGACATACAGATGGCCAATAGGCACATGAAAAAACGCTCAGCATTGCTAATTATTAGAGAAATGCAAATCAAAACTATAATAAGGTACCACCTCACACCTGTCAGAATGACCATCATTAAGAAGTCTACAAATAACAAATGCTAGAGAGTGTGTAGAGAAAAGGGAACCCTCCTCCACTGTTGGTGGGAATGTAAGTTGGTGCAACCACTATGAAAAACTGTATGGAAGTTCCTCAGTAAGCTAAGAATAGAATTCCCATATGATCCAGCAATCCTATTCCTGGGCATATATCCAGCCAAAACTATAATTCAGAAAGATACATGAACCCCTATGTTCACAGGAGCCCTATTTGCAATAGTGAAGACATGGAAACAATCTAAATGCCCACCAACAGATGAATATATAGAGAAGATGGAGTGTATATACACAGTGGAGTACTACACCCATAAATTCCACTCCCAGTGGAATACTACAGTCATAGAAAAGAATAAAATAATGCCATTTGCAGCAACATGGGTGGACCTAGAGATTATCACACTAAGTAAATAAGTCAGAAAGAGAAAGACAAATGCCATGTGCTATCACTTATATGTAGAATCTAAATGAATCTATCTACAAGACTGAAATATACTCACAGATAGAACAGACTGTGGTTGCAAAGGTGGGTAGACCGGGGAGTGATGGACTGGGAATTTGGAGTTAATAGATGCAAACTATGACATATAGAATGGATAAACAACAAGGTCCTACTGTATAGCACAGGGAACTATATTCAATATCCTGTAATAAACCATAATGGAAAAGAATAGTAAAAAGAATGTATATATACAACGAAGTCACTCTGCTGTACTGCAGAAATGAACACAACATTGTAAATCAACTCTGCTTCAATGAAAAAAGTATCATCTGTGTATTGGGTATGGAGGATGAGATTATTTTTAAATATATAGGTCCCCAGCCCCATCTCAGGATTTTCACAAGGTAGCACCCAGGTGTAAGTATTCTGAAATTCTGAGGTCTATCCCAGTTAAGAACCACTAATAATTCAACCCCTTCATTGTTTTCATTGTATATCCTTTATTTATTGTTTTTATAATGTTTTATTGGAGAGGGAGGTGGGAGGGGGGATTGGGATGGGGAACACACGTAAATCCATGGCTGATTCATGTCAATATATGGCAAAAACCACTACAATATTGTAAAGTAACTAGCCTCCAACTAATAAAAATAAATGGAAAAAAAAATAACGTTTTATTGGTAAAGTTATAAGAAATTGTATAATCCCACAACCAAAACATATGTATCCTTTTCCTTATTTACTTTTTCTTGTTATAACTATAATGTTTATGTATGTAACTTAATGTTCTGTTTGTGTTTTATAAATTTACATCTGTGTTGCTACACAGTCTTCATGATTCTTTATTTAACGGCTGCATAATTTCACATAGATGTAATATAATCTATTCAGTCATTCTCCAATTGTTAAACATGTATTTCCAGTTTGTTATTATTATAAATAACACTGGTTCAAACTTTATGCATATGGCTTGTTTCATAAAAATCTTTCAAATTATACATCTTCTTAGGCTATATTCCCAGGCAAGAGATTATTTTGCCAGGTGTTGGATTAGTCTATAAGAAGGTTTACTGTGATGCTCACATGATTATGGAAGCCAAGAAGTCCCAAAATCTTCAGTCAGCAAACTGGAGACCCCAGAGGGTTGATGGTGTGGTTCCACATTGGTTCCAAAATGTGGTTTTCAGCTGATGGGTACCAAAAGCCAGGACCTTCCCTCATACAAGGAAATAAATTTTGTGAACAACCTGACTTAACTTGGAAGCAGATTCTTCCAGAGGTAGTTGAGCCTCCCGGCGAGAAGTCAGCCTGGTCAACACCTTGACTGCAGACTTGTAAGACCCTGAGCTGAGGACCCAGTAAAGCTGTGCCTGAATTCTTGAACCAAAGAAACTTTGAGATAATAAATGTGTGTTGTTTTAATCGACTATTTGTGGTTAGTTTCTGAGCATAGGGAAGCAACACACTATGCTTCCTGGGAAACTTTTTGTTTTCTTATTCCATCACTCTAGAAGAGTCTGGATTTCTATCAGTGAGTACAATCTGGAGAAGAGTTCAAAGATTTTAAGTGAATACCTATGACCCATGTGTTTGCCTTGCCTGTTTCACTAACTGATAGACCAAGCATACTAATGAATTCACATTTATATCTGACCTATCTCGTGAAAACAGTTCAAACTCAACAAATAAATCATGTGTTATTTCCACAACAACCTCTCCCACACTGTTCTTTATGATTAAAGGTAAACAAGGACTCTGAGGCGCCAAGATAACTCAGAGAGGATAAGTAGAGCCCTGGGGGGTGAGTATGTATGGGAATATACTGCTGAGAGCAGCCCATGAAGACCATCTCTGCTACCAAGAGCAAGGGTGGGGCTTACAAAGGCAAAAGCCACTGAGCTTCACCAGGTAAAATGATGGGTCAGCATGAACAAGGTCTTGGCTTGTCAGTTCAGGAAGGACTGTTTGTAGTGGAACTTGGAGGGCTGATGGCTAAACTCTGGGTTCCTTTCTTGAGTCTTGATAGCACAGTCACAGGCTCGCGCCTGCTCACCGTAACCAGTTTTCTGGGAAGTAGCCGCTCTGGTTCCTTCTTCAGGGGCCTCACTCTTTGCTAGTTACACCCTTTGGACTCTGTGTCCTGTGGTGGGCAAGTCCTGTTTGCACACTCTAGGCTTAGAGAAAACTTCCTTTATCAATTAGCATTCGAAATTAATAGAGATTGGCTTTATGGGAGTTTTTATTTAAAAGAAACATTTAAATTGTGCTAGGAAGAAATAGGAAAATCATGCCTCTAATCCAGTGATTTAGCCTTAACTGCTCATTAAAATCATCCAGGGAGTTTTTAAAACATAAAATGCCTGGGGCCCTACTCCAGACCACTTAAATCAAAATCTGAGTAAGAGGCCACACTATCAAGATGTTTTAAATACTCCCCAGGTAATCCTCAAGTGCAGCCAGGCTCCAATACTGCTTATCTAGCTGGTTTACCCTGCAATAGAGAAGGATGATTATTTGGTAAGACATTAACTGCTGTTTGCAGTGGCATAACTAAGTATAAGAGGCCAATTCAGAAACCTAATATTTTTAGATTTAGAAGAGGAAACTGCCAGCCTCCCCCAGTGGTGATATCTTAACCACAGTACATTATCAAAACCAAACTGACAAAACAACTGGGACCTACTTAAACTCAAAAGCTTTTGCACAGCAAAGGAAACAATAAACAAAACAGAAAAGACAACCCATAGACCGGGAGAAAATATTTGCAAGTGATGTGACTGATAAGGGATTAGTCTCCAAAGTTTACAAACAGCTCATGACAGTTGCAGCAACCAAGACCCAGCCCAGCCAAAAACAAAACAAAACCAAAAAAACTGACCATCATATTAAAAAAAAAATAGACTAACAGTCTTTTTCTATTTCAGGATTTTTGACATATCATCAAATTATAAATATTTTAGAAGTTTTTTAAAGCAATTATTAATACTACTGCTGCTGGACATAGAATTCACACATAATTATAATTAGGGTTCCTTAAATCTCTTAACAATCATTTCTTTAAAACTGAATGTTTATTTCTGTAGAAGTCAAAACCTTTTATCTATGTTTTAATGATTCAAACAAGGTTGTAAGTTTCTTAATCTCTGAGTGAGTGTCTTGAAATATTTCCAAAGACACAGACTTTAGATACTAACCTACAAGCTCAACACCACTTTACAGACAGGTACGTGCTAGAATGGGCTTCCCAGGTGGTGCTAGTAAAGAACCCACCTGCCCGTGCAGGTTAGACGTAAGAGATGCGGGTTCGATCCCTGGGTCAGGAGGATCCCCTGGAGGAGGGCACAGCAACCCACTCTGGTATTCTTGCCTGGAGAATCCCATGGACAGAGCATAGGGTCACAAGGAGTCGGACACGACTGAAGTGACTTAGCACATGTGCTGGAGGTCCCTGCTCCTAGAAGCAGCTTAGTCCTGTTTTCGGAGAGCTAATATGTGTTAGTAAGTTTTCCTTGCGTCAAGCATCAGCCTTGTATGAGGATCTGGAGTCAGAAGACACTAGATTTTGATTCCTAGCTGTGGAACTTGGGTGGTCAGCTGAAATCCCTGCTTCTGCTCTTTACGAGGTAGGTGGGGCAGGGGGGGTGGGGGGGTGGGGTCTTACATACCCACAGGTGTGTGGAGATCTGGGGTTAATTAACACAAAATCGGAAACAGAACTGTCTTGACAGAACCCTCATCTTGGTCTGAAACTACAGGACACAGAGCTGAACCTGTTCATTATAAATCTTTATTTTCCCAGATGAAGATAATTTTAGGTGTGCATTTTTTAAACATTAGATTCGTTATTATATGTATTGTAATATTAAACTATGTCAAAGGTACTCACTTGGATTTTTTTCTTTTTTTTTCCTTTTTTACCAAAGTTGTTTTTATGGTATCTTACATTTATGGCAAAGGATATTGATTTTTCAATTAGAGCATTGGGGTAATTTTTTTTTTTTTAAATAGAGTCCAGAGTTTGAGAAACACCTGACTGTCAAAGTACAAAATCTGTTACCCAGCCTGTGCCCATCTCTATAGTCTCAAATCTGAGCTGATTTCCAAATTCTTTCTAGCCACTTAGATCTCGTCCCCCAGTTATACCCTACTATTCACATATTGGTTTCCTTAACCACCCAACCCTCCCCACCTGTTGGCCTGGCCTCATTCTTCAAGACCCAGCTCAAAGGCCTTCTCTGTGAGTCCTTCCAGGGAGCCATCCTCTCCTCCATCCAGCTGGCCTGAGGGTCCTTCCACTAGAGACCAACTCGCACACTCACAGTGACTGGCTTACATGCTAGCTTCACTGACTCCCCAGTAACATGAGGCAGGGTTCATATCCTGTTTTCACTGTGTCTCCAGCAACCTGACCACATACTCCGCAAATATTTTTTTGTTACTATTAATAAGGGTCAAAAATTTCCTTCTTTCTAGGTTTGTTCACCACTAGGTTACAAATGGCTTCCCAGGTGGTGTTAATGGTGAAGAATCTGCCTGCCAATGCAGGATATGCAAGAAACACTGGTTTGATCCCTTGGTTAGGAAGATCCCCTGGAGTAGGAAACAGCAACGCACTTCTTGCCTGGAAAATTCCAGACAGAAGAACCTGGCAGGCTACAAGTCCACGGGGTCGCAAAGAGTCAGACATATCTGATCACAGACACACACACAAATTATAAACTCAGCATGAAATGTTTCTAGGAAGATTAACAGAAAAAAACTGTATCACACAGAACCCAACCTAGTCATGGCAACAAAAAAATCCTTTTAAAAAAAAAGATCAAAACAAGCTACACAGGTTTTTATTTAAATGATAATGTACTCTTCTGAGCACATAGGGCAACTGTACCTTCATACACTGGGGGTAGAGGTGTAAACTGATGCAAAAAATGCTTATTCTCTTTGTCCCAGTAATTTGTCTTCAAGATTACTATCTTCGAAAACATTCTCAAGAGTATGAAAATCACACCTTCACAGATGTTCTTGGCAGCATTGTTTGTAGTAGCAAAAAAAATTTAGAATCGACCCCAAAGTTCATTGGTGAGGAATAGGGTGAAAAAAAATTTATGAAATACTATGCAGCTATTAAAGAGAACTATCAACCATTAGCTGTGGCTGCTTCTGGGGTGTGGGTTTTGTGGGACTTCCACTTTCTACTCACACAGTGCACAAGGAGTTTTGAGTGAAATTCTGAAAACAAATCTAATTGCCAAGGCTACTTACTATTCAGTATCCTTTAAGATTTTTCTTCTGATCATGAGATACTTCTGTAATTAAAAAAATACAAAATTGAAAACCAAACTGCAGTTTGATGTTCCTTCAGTGAAGGGCCTCTAGGACTTACCTGGCAGTCCGATAGTTAACACTCAGTGTTTCCACTGTGGGGAGTGGGAGATGGGGCCCGGGGCGGAGGACTAAGATCCCACTGGCAGCTATGTAGTCTAAAGAAAAAGAAGGGGGTGCCCTACACCTCAATAAATTATATATTTAAAGCCACTAGATGTCACTCTGAGCAAACGTTCTGTGTCATACGAAACTGTAGCTGTAGAAAAAGCTGGTCCCTCTGATGATCCCAGCTAGCTAGAAATACAGATGTCACCGGGTCTCAGGGAAACGCTGACTTGGGCAAGAGCCCCCACCGAACTGCAGATGCCACACTCGGTGCCAAGTGTCGACAATCAGGAAAGGAGGGCACAATCGCCCAGGGAGAGGCAGGGTGTCTGGGGGAGGCAGGACTGCGCCTGGACCCTGAGCCGAGACAGGGATCCTCCCGGCAGGGACTGGTCACACCGTGGCCACAGACAGGCAGCCCCGTCCTCCTCCTGGGCCATGAATTTCTGTGTATTGGCTGCCTGGCCTTCACTATTGATTTTGCTTGCAAAATTTCTACCTTCAGGTAGTACTTTTCCAGCACTTAGGAAGGTGTTTTTTTTGGGGGGAGGGGTGGGAATTCAACCCCAATCTGATCAAACTTCTGGATCTACCTACTAAATTATAGGTGCTACAGCACCCAAAGGACAGTATGAAATACAAGAGCAATTTACAGTCAGCAAAACCCAGACAACTGGGGGCAGTATGTAACATATGACCTGGTTTCTTCAACAAATAAATTATAAGGAGACAAACAAAAAGAGATGAAGGGAAAACCCTCAGATTAAAAGAGACTTAAGAGCCATATCAAATAACTGCAATGTATAGAACTTATTTAGACCCCTAATCAAAAAAACTGCTGGGGGAAAAAAAAAGGCAATCAGATGTGTCAATACTGACTGGATCGTGCTTTTACTCGGCCTCTAAGTCATGTCCAGCTCTTTGCGACCCCATGGACTGTCTCCTGCCAGGGTCCTCTGTCCATGGGATTCTCCAGGCAAGAATACTGGAGTAGGTTGCCATTTCCTTCTCCAGGGAGTCTTCTGGGACCAGGGATCAAACCCACGGCTCCTGCTTGGCAGGCAGATTCTTTACACTGAGCCTTCAGGGAAGTCGCACTGACTGGATATTTGATGATATTTAGGTATTACTGTTAACTTTTTTTTTTTTTTTTTAAATATGGAACGCTTCACGAATTTGCGTGTCATCCTTGCGCAGGGGCCATGCTAATCTTCTCTGTATCGTTCCAATTTTAGTATATGTGCTGCCGAAGCGAGCACACTGTTAACTTTTTAGGTATGATAATGACACTGAGGTTATTTTAAGTCCTTAGAGAAACACACTGGAATATTTACTCGTATTTATTTCAAAAGAGAGGGCAGTGTGTGGGGGTGTAGATAAAATCACATTGACCCTAAGTTGATTCTTGTTGAAGCTGGGTGATTACATAAGTTAATTATACTTTTTTTATATATAAGTTTCTGTTTGAATTTTACTTTAAAGCATAAAGTTAGACATCAGTGTTAAGGTGGGAGGAATAAACGACGTATTTGACAAAGCAAACAGAGAAACTTTCTCAAGGCACTCCTAGAGCCAGATGAGAACCACAGCAGTCATGAAATTTCCCAGTGGATGAGCGTTAAACAGTTTATCAGTTTTGTGGGATTTGGGAGGGGAAACCACCTAATCTCATTAAACCTCTGTCCTCAAGTGTAAATGGGCATCACATCAGTATTTTCCAGGGGAGTCACAAGACTTAAATGAAAGGAACATATAAAAGAGTATTTTGAAACCCAAGACATACTACCAAGCGCTATTAATAGTTTATGTGATAACACTAATTCATTTAGGGCTTCCCTGGTGGCTCAGATGGTAAAAAATCTCCCAGTCCTTCGGTCAGGACGATCCCATGGAGAAGGAGATGGCTACCCATTCCAGTTTTCACGCCTGGAGAATCTCATGGACAGAGGAACCTGGTGGGATACAATCCATGAGGTTGCAAAGAGTTGGACATGACTGGCCCAGTATTTTCCAGGGGAGTCAGAAGACTTAAATGAAAGAAGCCTATACGAAACACCCCAAGACACATATTAATCAAATTAACAAAGATCAAACACAAAGAACAAATATTAAAAGCAGCAAGGGAGAAACAACAAATAACACACAAAGGGATTCCCATAAGGATAACAGCTGATCTATCAACAGAAACCCTCCAGGCCAGAAGGGAATGGCAGGACATACTGAAAGTAATGAAAGAAAATAACCTACAACCTAGATTACTGTACCCAGCAAGGATCTCATTCAGATATGAAGGAGAATTCAAAAGCTTTACAGATAAGCAAAAGCTGAGAGAATTCAGCACCACCAAACCAGCTCTTCAACAAATGCTAAAGGATCTTCTCTAGACAGGAAATGCAGAAAGGTTGTATAAACGTGAACCCAAAACAACAAAGTAAATGGCAACGGGACCACACCTATCAATAATTACCCTAAATGTAAATGGGTTGAATGCCCCAACCAAAAGACAAAGAACTGGCTGAATGGATACAAAAACAACCTACCCTATATATGCTGTCTACAAGAGACCCACCTCAAAACAAGAGACACATACATACTAAAAGTGAAGGGCTGGAAAAAAATATTTCATGCAAACAGAGAACAAAAGAAAGCAGGAGTCGCAATACTCATATCAGATAAAATAGACTTTCAAATAAAGGATGTGAAAAGAGACAAAGAAGGACACTACATAATGATCAAAGGATCAATCCAAGAAGAAGATATAACAATTATAAATATATATGCACCCAACATAGGAGCACTGCAATATGTAAGGCAAACGCTAACAAGTATGAAAGAGGAAATTAATAGTAACACAATAATAGTGGGAGATTTTAATACCCCACTCACAACTATGGATAGATCAACTAAACAGAAAATTAACAAGGAAATACAAACCTTAAATGACACAATGGAACAGCTAGACCTAATTGATATCTATAGGACATTTCACCCCAAAACAATCAACTTCACCTTTTTCTCAAGTGCATACGGAACCTTCTCCAGAATAGATCACATCCTGGGCCATAAATCTAGTCTTGGAAAATTCAAAAAAATTGAAATCATTCCAGTCATCTTTTCTGACCACAGTGCAGTAAGATTAGATCTCAATTACAGGGAAAAAAATTGTTAAAAATTCAAACATATGGAGGCTAAATAACATGCTTCTGAATAACCAACAAATCATAGAAGAAATTAAAAAAGAAATCAAAATATGCACAGAAATGAATGAAAATGAAAACACAACAACCCAAAACCTATGGGACACTGTAAAAGCAGTGCTAAGGGGAAGGTTCATAGCATTACAGGCTTACATCAAGAAACAAGAAAAAAGCCAAATAAATAACCTAACTCTACCCCTAAAGCAATTAGAGAAGGAAGAAATGAAGAACCCCAGGGTTAGTAGAAGGAAAGAAATCTTAAAAATTAGGGCAGAAATAAATGCAAAAGAAACTAAAGAGACCATAGCAAAAATCAACAAAGCTAAGGCTGGTTTTGAAAAAATAAACAAAATGACAAACCTTAGCAAGACTCATTAAGAAACAAAGAGAGAAGAACCAAATTAACAAAATTTAGAAATGAAAATGGAGACATCACAACAGACAACACTGAAATACAAAGGATCATAAGAGACTACTACCAGCAGCTCTATGCCAATAAAATGGACAACTTGGATGAAATGGACAAATTCTTAGAAAAGTATAACTTTCCAAAACTGAACCAGGAAGAAATAGAAGATCTTAACAGACCCATCACAAGCAAGGAAATCGAAACTGTAATCAAAAATCTTCCAGCAAACAAAAGCCCAGGACCAGATGGCTTCACAGCTGAATTCTACCAAAAATTTAGAGAAGAGCTAAACACTATCTTACTCAAACTCTTCCAGAAAATTGCAAGGAAGGTAAACTTCCAAACTCATTCTATGAGGCCACCATCACCCTAATACCAAAACCAGACAAAGATGCCACAAAAAAAGAAAACTACAGGCCAATATCACTGATGAAAAAAAAAAAAAAAATCCTTAACAAAATTCTAGCAAACAGAATCCAACAACATATTAAAAAATCATACACCATGACCAAGTGGGCTTTATCCCAGGAATGCAAGGATTCTTTAATATCCGCAAATCAATCAATGTAATACACCACATTAACAAATTGAAAGATAAAAACCATATGATTATCTCAATAGATGCAGAGAAAGCCTTTGACAAAATTCAACACTCATTTATGATTAAAACTCTCCAGAAAGCAGGAATAGAAGGAACATACCTCAACATAATAAAAGCTATATATGACAAACCCACAGCAAGCATCACCCTCAATGGTGAAAAATTGAAAGCATTTCCCCTGAAATCAGGAACAAGACAAGGGTGCCCACTCTCACCACTACTATTCAACATAGTGTTGGAAGTTTTGGCCACAGCAATCAGAGCAGAAAAAGAAGTAAAAGGAATCCAGATAGGAAAAGAAGAAGTGAAACTCTCGCTGTTTGCAGATGACATGATCCTCTACATAGAAAACCCTAAAGACTCTACCAGAAAATTACTAGAGCTAATCAATGAATATAGTAAAGTTGCAGGATATAAAATTAACACACAGAAATCCCTTGCATTCCTATATACTAACAATGAAAAACAGAAAGAGAAATTAAGGAAACAATACCATTCACCATTGCAACAAAAAGAATAAAATACTTAGGAGTATATCTACCTAAAGAAACAAAAGACCTATACATAGAAAACTATAAAACACTGATGAAAGAAATCAAAGAGGACACAAACAGATGGAGAAACATACCGTGTTCATGGATTGGAAGAATCAATATTGTCAAAATGGCTATTCTACCCAAAGCAATCTATAGATTCAATGCAAATAATAATTTCACAATTGTATGGAAATACAAAAACCTCGAATAGCCAAAGTAATCTTGAGAAAGAAGAATGGAACTGGAGGAATCAACCTGCCTGACTTCAGACTCTACTACAAAGCCACAGTCATCAAGACAGTATGGTACTGGCACAAAGACAGAAATATAGATCAATGGAACAGAATAGAAAGCCCAGAGATAAATCCATGAACCTATGGACACCTTATCTTTGACAAAGGAGGCAAGGATATACAATGGAAAAAAGACAACCTCTTTAACAAGTGGTGCTGGGAAAACTGGTCAACCACTTGTAAAAGAATGAAACTAGAACACTTTCTAACACCATACACAAAAATAAACTCAAAATGGATTAAAGATCTAAATGTAAGACCAGAAACTATAAAACTCCTAGAGGAGAACATAGGCAAAACACTCTCCGACATAAATCACAGCAAGATCCTCTATGACCCACCTCCCAGAATATTGGAAATAAAAGCAAAAATAAACAAATGGGACCTAATGAAACTTAAAAGCTTTTGCACAACAAAGGAAACTATAAGCAAGGTGAAAAGACAGCCCTCAGATTGGGAGAAAATAATAGCAAATGAAGAAACAGACAAAGGATTAATCTCAAAAATATACAAGCAACTCCTGCAGCTCAATTCCAGAAAAATAAATGACCCAATCAAAAAATGGGCCAAAGAACTAAACAGACATTTCTCCAAAGATGACATACAGATGGCTAACAAACACATGAAAAGATGCTCAACATCACTCATTATTAGAGAAATGCAAATCAAAACCACAATGAGGTACCATTACACGCCAGTCAGGATGGCTGCTATCCAAAAGTCTACAAGCAATAAATGCTGGAGAGGGTGTGGAGAAAAGGGAACCCTCTTACACTGTTGGTGGGAATGCAAACTAGTACAGCCACTATGGAGAACAGTGTGGAGATTTCTTAAAAAACTGGAAATAGAACTGCCATATGACCCAGCAATACCACTTCTGGGCATAGACACTGAGGAAACCAGATCTGAAAGAGACACGTGCACCCCAATGTTCATCGCAGCACTGTTTATAATAGCCAGGACATGGAAGCAACCTAGATGCCCATCAGCAGATGAATGGATAAGGAAGCTGTGGTACATATACACCATGGAATATTACTCAGCCATTAAAAAGAACTCATTTGAATCAGTTCTAATGAGATGGATGAAACTGGAGCCCATTATACAGAGTGAAGTAAGCCAGAAAGATAAAGAACATTACAGCATACTAACACATATATATGGAATTTAGAAAGATGGTAATGATAACCCTATATGCAAAACAGAAAAAGAGACACAGATGTACAGAACAGACTTTTGGACTCTGTGGGAGAAGGCGAGGGTGGGATGTTTCGAGAGAACAGCATGTATATTATCTATAGTGAAACAGATCACCAGCCCAGGTGGGATGCATGAGACAAGTGCTTGGGCCTGGTGCACTGGGAAGACCCAGAGGAATCGGGTGGGAAGGGAGGTTGGAGGGGGGATCGGGATGGGGAATACATGTAACCCCATGGCTGATTCATGTCAATGTATGACAAAAACCACTACAATATTGTAAAGTAATTAGCCTCCAACTAATAAAAATAAAAAATAAAAAAAGTGAAATGAAAGAAGCCTATAAAAGTATTTTTAAACCCATACATACTACTTGATATACTATTAGTAGTTCATGTGATAACACTAATTCATTTATTCACACAGACATTCCGTAAACATTTATGAAGAGCCAGATACTGTGAATACAAAAGTGGAACATTAGCCTTGCTTTGTCTAACTCCATGTTTATCAACCTTGGGTACACATTAAAAACACCAGTGCCTGGGCATCCACCCAGACCAATTAAGTCATAGTCTCTGGGTGTGGGTGTTGGTTATAGGGATTTGCTTGTTTGTTTGTTTAGAGCTTCACAACTGATTGATTCAACTTCCAGGGTTGAGAACCAGTCTTCTCATCAATTTCGATGAGTAGTTCTAAGCAATCTTTTACAAGCCTGGGTCTTAAAAAAAAAAAAAAAAAGGTACAAGTGAATCTATTTACAAAATGGAAGTAGAGCTACAGATGTAGAAAAACTTGTGGTTATCAGTGGGGAAAGGTGGGGAGAAGGATTAACTGGGAGACTGGAGTTGACATACACACATTGCTAATATATAAAATAGATAACTAAAAACAGCATATTGTATAGCACAAGGAAGTCTAATCAATACTCTGTAATGATCTACATGGGAAAAGAATTTAAAAATAAGTGGATCTATGTATCTGTTGTTGTTGCTTAGTCACTAAGTCATGTCGGACTCTTTTGTGACCCCATGGACTGTAGCCCACCAGGCTCCTCTGATGTATAACCAATTCACTTTGCTCTACAGCATATACTAAGGAAATATTTTAAATCAGTTACACTCCAATAAAACAATAATAAAAAAAAAAAAGAAACCTGCATCTTGGTTTATGTAATTTTCAAGCAACTTTTAATGACTAGAGACACCCTCTAGCTGTTTGATCTCTGAAAGGACAAGGACTTGTCCAGCTGTGCACCAAATGGCCATCTGGCCATACCTGACTCCCCAGTGGT
The DNA here is from genome assembly GCF_019320065.1 of Cervus canadensis. Lineage (NCBI taxonomy): Eukaryota > Metazoa > Chordata > Mammalia > Artiodactyla > Cervidae > Cervus > Cervus canadensis. Next base: position 27,601,939 of record NC_057411.1, on the reverse strand, counting down.
CGACAAAGTCATGCAGTTTCAGGTGTTTCCCGTGGAATTTTTCATTGTGTTTTTCTTCCGTAGAGAGAGATTTATCTTTTCTGATTATAAAAGGTTTTGCTGTTGTTATTCAGTCGCTAAGTCATGTCCGACTCTTTGCAGCCCCATGGACTGCAGCATGCCAGGCTTCTCTGTCCTTCACTGTCTCCCAGAGTTTGCTCAAATTCATGTCCCTTCAGTTGGTGATAAAAAGTTTGAGATTGTGCAAGTTTCCCAGTTTCAGGTATGAACAATGGAGACTGGTCAGTGTTCTGACTCACAGTCCAGAGTCTGTACTTCTGAATCATGCTGAGCCCTGAAACCACAGAGTGTGAAGGAGGAGAGCAGTGAACCTGGCCACACCAATCTACCCCACACGGAATTCCCCACAAACACTTCCTGTTTGACCTTCCAGTTTGTTCCAGAAGGTTCTGGAAAGAGAGAAATAGGATCCGCTGAAATGCTTAAGAAAGGAAAGAAAATCAGGTTGAGAATAAAATTTCTGGAGAAACAAGTAAAATAATGCTCTGAAAGCGGAGTCCCAGATTCTCCAAGTCTCATTGCTGGATGCATGAGTTATGTAAAACCACAGAAATATGGATTTACTTGCAGGAGATCTTATTTTACTTCTTCTCTCTACATATCCAGGTATCTTTTCTTCCTCAACGCATATCTTCAAATGCAAGCACCTGGGTGGGATCTTTCTGGGCACAGAGCAAGTCCAGAAGGAAGACAATATATGCTCTGAAACCACAGTTACCAAGTGACACCCTAGCTCCACCCCTTACCCACTGTGTGACCTTGAATAAAATGCTTAAAGTTTCTGTCTCGGTAAAGTGGGGCTCATGATAGATAATACCTACTTCAGCAAAGTTACTGGGAAGATTAAATGAGATTACGAGTAAATGAGATTGAGATTAAGGATGCTTAGCACAGCATCTGCTGCATAGTAAACTATGATTAAGTTGAACACACTCCACCGCCAGAAATCCCCCAGACCAGTGCTTCCTAAACTTTGTGCATATAATTATCTGGAGACTTTGCATATTCAGGGTACAAGTTTCAGTTTGGGAAGATGAAAAAGTTCTGGAGATGGATAGTAAGGTTGCACAACAGTGTGAATTACCTAATGCCACTGAACTGTACTTTTTTTTTTGTATTTAATTAATTTATTTGTGTGGTTAGATTGACGGACTAAATTCCTTTGAGATTTAGATATGTAAGTATTTTTAAAAATTAACAAACCCTTCATCACAAATAATAAAAATGTTAATTTCATCAAATCCCCCAAACCCCAACAAATTGTTCATATAATCTTATTGCTAACAAAATTTACATTTATATAAACAAATCCTGCATAATCACTGCTTTTTAAAGCTTTGTAGACAGTGAAGAGTCTGTATTGTTCTATATAAATAATTTCTGCAGTTTAAGAGTTATTGTTTAAATATTGAAAGACTGTAGAACTGAGAGTAGGAAAAACTCTGGTTCTAATTGTTGTAAATCTATTAAAATATGTATAGTCTGGAGCTTGTCAGTTTACCTCTCTGAGCTACAATTCATTCCACAGTACAATAAGTAAGTTTTTCTTTCATGTTCTAAAGGTACGAGTTAGGGAAAGTGCTTTTCTGTTGCAACGCATTCTTTATTATATTTTTATCTGTCCTTGAATTTTTGTTAAACAAACCAAAATTAAGCCTCAAAAATAGTGAGAAGGGTAGTAGATTTTGAACTGTACTTTTAAAAATGGTTAAAATGGCAAATTTTCTTCTGTACATTTTTTTGCTGCAATTTCAAAGCACTTTCAGGGGCTTCCCTGGTGGCTCAGTGGTAAAGAATCCACCTGCCAATGCAGGAGACATGGGTTCAATCCCTGATCTGGGAAGGCCCCATATGCCTGGGAGCAACAGCCCTGCGTCACAACTATCGAGACTGTGCTCTAGCGCTTGGGAGCAGCGACTACCAAGCCCAAGTGCCTCAACTACTGAAGCCCTCACACCCTAGAGCTGCGCTGCTACAGAGAGCAACCCCCGCAAGCTGCAACTAGACAGGAGCCCTCAGGGTCACGTCCGACTCTTTGCAACCCCATGGACTGTAGCCCGCCAGGCTCCTCTGCCCATGGAATTCTCCAGGCCAGAATACTAGAGTGGGTAGCCATTTCCGTCTCCAGGGATCCCAGGAATCAAACCCGCATCGCAGGCAGATTCTTTACTATCTGAGCCACCAGGGCTGCCCAGGGAAGACCCAGCACAGCCTAAATAAATAAACAAATAGAACACACTTGCAGTAGCACTTCGAGTAAGCTCCTAGGTGAGGCTGATGAAGATAGTTTGCGGACCACACTTTGAGTAGCAAGGTCCTCTGGGTATGGAACCACCACCATCAAATTGATATTACACTTTACAGTTAACATAAGGCATTTCTACATCCCTTCTCTCTGTGATCCCCACAGTAACAACACATGATACTGTATTCAGAGCGAATGCAATTCTTCCTCTCCTGCAAGCAAAACCTTGATCTTGGGTCATAGCCCTCTTACATCAAATCAGGGCTGTTTCTCTATGTAAGCAGACAGGATCTTACTTGAGGGCCTCTTCATTTTCCCCCCTGTATTGACTGCTCTTTTTAGGGAAATCTCTCAGGCAAATGCTTCCCATATCACCTTAGGCTTTCCTTCCCCACTTACATTTATGGTTGGGGTAAAGACAGGTTCTCCAGCCTATATGGGGCTTCCCAGGTGGCGCTAGTGGTAAAGAATCCACATGCCAATGCAGGAGATGCTTTGGGTTCCATCCCCAGGTCAGGAAGATCCCCTGGAGGAGGGCATCGCAACCTACTCCAGTATTCTTGCCTGGAGAATCCCATGGACAGAGGAGCCTGGCGGGTTACAGTCCATGGGGTCACAAAGAGTCAGACTCAGCTGAGACACTGAGCACCAGCCTAAACAGGGAGCATCTGCTTAACCCACTGTATGCTGGTCTTCCTCCCAGTCTGATGGGGGCAAGTCAAACATCTCTGTATTTACCGTCTTACTGACAGGACATGTGGAAAACTGCCTTGTCATGTCTGTCGAGCGGGGACCTGACAGCATTCATTAGAATTCTAGTTTTTGTTCAGTCGTCATTGCTGCGTATGAGCAAGTAAAAACAGTACTGGATGTGCTCAGCTACAACTGTGAGCCTGGCATGACTGGCAGCCCAAAACAACAATTCTCCAAGCCTGCGTAAGCGAGTGCGAGCATGTTTCCCTGGAGAGCTGCGAACGGAGCTCTGATTAGTGCGTTTGCTCATAGCTGCTTCTTGTACCAGAGGTTCACACAGCCTCAGACTGTGCCTATCTCTCCGTGGAGTGTTTCCTCAGCCACTGGCAACAGGATCAAGGTCACTGGGCACAAGAAGGTCACCGAGCGTGCTTAATCCCACTTGAAAAAGCTGTCCTGTCCACAATCTAATCCAAGAAGAAGCTGTGCTGTAGAGGCCGAAGTGCCTGCTGCCAGCCCCTCCAACAGTAGGACTCCCTCCAACCAGCAGCAGGAATTCTCAGGGGTCTCCAGTCTCAAAAAGAGAGGAGGTAGGACAGATACCCCAGGATTCAAGTCCCTGAGAACCTGGTTCTCCACATTCGAATCATTTGGGGAGGCAACCATTTATTGATCCCTGAGCTCCATTCCAGATTTACATTAATATAATCAGAATGTCTTTTAATTTCACAGCTGCAATCACCATCTGCAGTGATTTTGGAGCCCCCAAAAACAAAGTCTGACACTGTTTCCACTGTTTCCCCATCTATTTTCCATGAAGTGATGGGACCGGATGCCATGATCTTAGTTTTCTGAATGTTGAGCTTTAAGCCAACTTTTTCACTCTCCTCTTTCACTTTCATCAAGAGGCTTTTTAGTTCCTCTTCACTTTCTGCCATAAGGGTGGTGTCATCTGCATATCTGAGGTTATTGATGTTTCTCCCGGCAATCTTGATTCCAGCTTGTGCTTCTTCCAGCCCAGCGTTTCTCATGATGTACTCTGCATCAACTCAATGGACATGAGTTTGAGTAAACTCCAGGAGCTGGTGATGGACAGGGAGGTCTGGCATGCTGCGATTCATGGGGTTGCAAAGAGTCGGACACGACTGAGCGGAACTGAACTGAATCAGAATCTCTGGGGGTAGAAACTGGGCATTGACAACTATTATAAAAAGTCAGTCTAGGGTTTCCCTGGTGGCCCAGTAGTGAAGAGTCCACCTGCCAATGCAGGAGACACGGGTTTGATCCCTGGTTTGGGAAGATCCCACATGCCGTGGAGCAACTAAGCCCATGTGCCACAACTACTGAGCCCGTGCCCTAGAGCCTGGGAGCCACAACCCTGAGCCCACACACCACAACGCCCATGTGTCCTAGAGCCTGTGCCCCGCAACAAGAGAAGCCAGCACAATGAGAAGCCTGCACACCGCAACTAGGGAGTAGTCCCTGTTCGCCACAACTAGAGAAAAGCCCGAGCAGCAGTGAAGACCCAGTACAGCCAAAAATAAATAAACAAATAATTCTTTAAAAAGTCAGTCTAATGTGTGGCCATATTGAAAACTGCTACCTTAGGGGGTTTCTGTTTTGTTCAGACCTTAGAGCAAAAATTATGATGACAAAAAGGCAGGGGCCTCTCATTACAAAACATAAGATTCTAACGTCTTTAATGACAGAGTGGGAACACTGTCTGGGCACAGCCGTTGTTTGGGTGAACTGTAATCATGGTGTAAGTGTGTTTACTCCAGGGTGAGGATAATTCACTCTTCAGTGAGAGCATTGAACTAGCTCCCACCTTGGGAAGCCCTGGCCTGCTGACCTGGCCCCCGAGGGGAGGACCTGCAGGGAGGAGGCTTTGGTGTGCCTCACTCACAGGAAATGTTCACCAAATACTGGCTGGATGCACTGAATTTTGAAACAAAAAGCATTGTAAACTATAAAAGAATTCCAAAAATTAATCTCTTTATCTGAGAGGCAAGTTTGGAATTAATCATTCCATGAAGTAGACAGCAAACACAGCAGAACTTGGAAAACTACAAACACATTCACCAAATTCACTTAAAATGAATATGGATTAATTGATTTCTGAATTTCCTGGCTACTTTCACATACTCCCCTCTATCAAGAAGAGTATTTGGTTGAACATGCTTTAGAAAAATGAGATCTCCAAAGATAAAAGTTTTATCTACAAAATTAGCATTCGAAATTTTAAGAGATTTTCGGAGAAGGCAATGGCACCCCACTCCAGTACTCTTGCCTGGAAAATCCCATGGATGGAGGAGCCTGGTAGGCTGCGGTCCATGGGGTGGCTAAGAGTCAGAGGACTGAGCGACTTCACTTTCACTTTTCACTTTCACACATTGGAGAAGGAAATGGCAACCTGCAGGGAGCCGGTCTGAACGTACAGGCCCCTTACGGCCCTAAGAGAGAACAAAGGGTCTCTCTTTGTCCTGCCACCCCTTCTTGTTAAAAGTATAGACTGGCATTTGTCTCCTTCAGGGAAAAAACACACCGGTGACCTTTTGCCTGTTTTTCTGGTGCTGATAAACTCATCATGCTCGAAACCTGTTTTCTATCTAGTTAATGTTCTATTGATGAAGCCTGTTTTCTATCTAGTTCTATTGATCTTAATCATGTTGGGCGCTAGGGTAATTAATGCTTTACTGATCTTAAGTGTGGGAATTTAAAACATCTGTAGCTCTGCACGTATGCAAACCCTCAATCTATTCTTAGTAACTCCTGTTAGCATATATATAGGCGTGGTATTCTTCAATAAAGTTGGCGGAGTCGGACGCAAGTGGACTCCGTCCCTCTCAACCCCATCTTTCTGAGTCTTATTTTCCTACGTACTCTGGTAATTGCGTTCTCGACCAGTTCGTTTGCCGGCAGGCTCCGGCAGCAACCCACTCCAGTGTTCTTGCCTGGAGAATCCCAGGGACGGGGGAGCCTGGTGGGCTGCCATCTATGGGATCACATGGAGTCGGACACGACTGAAGTGACTTAGCAGCAGCAGCAATATATGAAGAAACTGAGTCATCTGATACATGACACTTTCCTTTTGATTTCATTAACGACTGAGGTTTCCTCTTTCCTAAGGGAGAATGAGGACCTGGTGATTTCTGCTTATCTCTTTTGGCTTCTGAATCACTCAACTAGTCAGGATTCCTAAAACACCACAGTGCATGCAGACACGCCTGCCACTTCCTGCTTCCTCATCCTTTAAGAAGACTGAACTACCTATGGATCCACCAATCCACCATGTTCTTCTCACTTCCATGTTTCTGCTCACACTGTCCCCTTTGCCTGGAATGTCTTTTCTGTCCTTCCCATTAACCCTGGGTGAAATTTTGCCATTTGCAACAACATGGATGGACCTGGAGGGTATCATGCTTACTGAAATAACAGAGAGAAAGACAAATACTATTTCACTTACATGTGGCATCTAAAACATAAAACGAATGAATGAATGTAACAAAACAGGAATAGACACAGATACAGAAAACAAATGAATGGTTACCAGTGGGGAGAGAGAAGAGCAAGATAGGGGTAGGGGATTAAAGTAGTACAAACTGCTTTGTATAAAATAAGATACAAGGATTTACTGGAGAAGGACACGGCTACCCACTCCAGTATTCTTGCCCGGAGAATCCCATGGACAGAGGAGCCTGGTGGGCTACAGTCCATGGGGTTGCAAGAGTCGGATATGACTTAGTGACTAAACCACCACCACCCACAAGGAATATAGCCAATATTTTATAATAACTTTAAATGGAGTATTATCTATAAAATATTGAATCACTATGTTGTATACTTTCAACGAATATATAAATCAACTGAAAAAAAAAAAAGAACAAAAGGCTCGCTGAGAAAATGTGTTACATTCTACTCTAGGTGATAGTCTGTGCTTCTTAGTGCTGAGAGCTTGTGAGTCTTCAAAGGGAAAGCACACACTCCTTTGGGATGCCACACCTCAGAAAGCTGAGAGGTCCACCCCCTCAAATTTATTCCCGAAGGACCGAACTTTTGATCCCCACTGTTGAGAAGCCAAGAGTTAGTGCCTCAATTTTAGGAGACACAGACAGGTTAACAAGCAAGGTTTTCTCGTCGGTCAGCCAACCCTTTTGCAAAGGCAGGAGGAACAAGCAGGGTCTTCTGACAACTGTAATCCTGAGGAAGCAGATTGGAAAAGGTGAAACCTGTATCTTTCAAGACTGGTTGCTTCTTGGAAATGGCTGCTCTTCCTTGGAGGCTGCCAGGTTTTGTGATCCTGGCATTTGCAGGCCATGATGGCTATTAATTTGCCCCTCAAGGGAGTGGTGCCACATCTCTTGTGTTCTGTCTTTATCCACATTTTCTGTTCTGACACCACACCACGCCTTTCTTTTTTGACCCCGGATATAAAATTTCCTTAAGGTTTAAAAACAAACAAGGTTCTCATATGGCTCCCAGACTATCCTGTTTGCTGCTGCTTAGTAGGGTGGTTGGGTCCCCATGATGATAGATCCAGAGGTTTCTTTGACTTTTCTCACTTATCACTATCTCTGTTCCAGATAAGATGAAAAAGAAGAGGGGATACTGCTTTAAAAGGGCTCAATCTGTTTCATCAAACTAGAGAAAAAGAGTGAATTCTGGGTTACAGGCAATTACACTATTCACATAGTTTCACACCTAGAACATGGGAGGTCTCTGAGGCAAAGTTGTGAAGCTTGCATTTTATTTCATTTTGCATTTGAGCTTATAAGTACCAGAACCTTTTCACAGAACTAGGTTACATAGACCAATAAAAGGCTGCTCATTAGAAAGAAATACTGTGAAAGGAATTGGGTTTGGCAAAGTGATGCCTTAGCTAAGCTGTTAGTGTCCCACAGGTGATGTTATTTAAGACTGAATAACCAAGATTTTTGATTAAAAAAAAATTACTGCAGACCAATTTACCTGGATCACAGAAGTAAAACCTATAGACATGGACTTCTCCAAAAGGAACTAAATATTTATCCTACCAAACATACAGAGCAAGAGATGAGTGAGCTTTTGTCAGTTTCCTCTGGTACTGAGTTAGCAGGGACCTGGACTCTGAGATAAGCAGAGCCCTGGAGTGTTCTCGGTGGGAAATCAAACTGACCTTCACCAGGTAACGCCAGCACAGGCAGAGCTGAGCTTGGACTCAGGGGCTAGTGCTCCCTCCGCTTATCCAGCTCATAGCCTCTTGTCTCCCCGCTGAATGAGATGGCAGAACAAGACTTCCTCTGTCAAGGAAATGACTCATGCAAATGTCAATGGATTTATGTTAAGTCTTTTAACCTGAAATTCTCAAGGCGTATCTTTCAGCCAAGCTACTAATACAGTTTGGTACTTTTCTAGTTGTTGCAATTATTTGTCTTGATTGTTCATTACCAAAACCCTAGGTCTCCTGAATGATTCCCGTCTCAAGAAAAACCACAAAAATGTATTCTGATCAGAGACAAGGGTCTTGGCCCTGCCAAGAATGTGAAGTATTGGCCCCTGTCCTAGTCCTACGCAAATGATGGTCAGGAGGACTTTTTTTTTTTTAATGTGCTGATACTACACGTCATTAGAACCCACATAAATAAATACCTTCCAGTTATCCAGATCATCTGGAAACGAGGCATCAAGGAAATCTCAACCATCTTGAACATTCTGTTTTTCCTGGAGTACAAGGTAATAAATATCCTTTCAATTATAAATTTTATTATCTTATTAAAAATATGGACAACTGGAAAGGCTTAGAATTAAAGAATTTAATTTGTTGACAATAACATTTTAATACTCCTTTATAGTCATGTGGCCTATGTTTTTAATTCTTTAAATATTGTCCCATGGACTCACATTTTATTTATTTTTAAATATGTTACTCTGATGCTTGTTCTGGGTTGTATTAGGGTTTTAAAATAGTGAGTGACAACAAATTACAGAAAAAGAGCTATGACAAAAATCCTACATAGGTAGAATTTTAGAAATTATCCCTATTTCCCTCCTCCATATTTAGAGTAATGAATATATGGAAAAATAAGAGGAGCATCAATCAGCAGTTATAAGAGGGAAACATAAGGATGCAAGCCTTCCAGTAGATAATAATAGTTACATGAATTTGGTCTTGATATCATCCTCTTGAAGGCTCTCTCTGCATTTCAAACACTGTTTAATCTTAAAGATGGATTTTTTACATCAATCATTGGCAGCTTGGTTCAAGACATATTCTCTTATGGCATTTTACAGATCTAAGATTATTGGATATGTGTTGTCATTTTCTGTCTTGATTTATTTTAAAATTATAGCTCCCTTTGTAAAAAGTATTTCAAATGGCAGAATTAATTTTTATAATAAACATTTACCAAGTGATCCTTCTTACAAAAATGAATCAATTAATATACTATCGTTAAAAATTATAGCATTCTTATGGAGAAGGAAAACAATTATATTTATCTTCAGAATGCCTCACCTCTCTTCTCGTCCTGAAAAACAACAATAAAGGGCATTTTGTATATCATTTAAAAGACGTTCTAATAACAGTGTAGATTTTTTGTTTTCAAGAAAAATTAAAATGATTGAAATAAAAGTTACCATGATAGAGTAGAAAACAAAAAATCATGAATCTATTAGAATTTACTATCACATCAAATAAACCATCTACATCATAATATAGGAATATAGATAAGACAAATACTCACTTCTAAGTGGATATCATACTAATGATATCTACCTATTAAGTCACTGTAAGAATCAAATGAAGCAATAACTGTATTTCAAAAACTGTGTTTTTATAAACAGCTAATAGACCAATATTCTTTTAAACTCACTAGGTAAATATTCCTAATAAGTATGAAATCTGCCTGCAAAGCAGGAGATCCCAGTTTGATTCCTGCATCAGGAAGATCCACTGGAGAAGGGATAAGTTACCCACTCCAGTATTCTTGGGCTTCCTTGGTGGCTCAGGCAGTAAAGAATCCGCCTGCAATGTGGGAGACCTGGGTTTGATCCCTGGGTTGGGAAGATCCCATGCAGAAGGAAATGGCAACTAACTCCAGTATTCTGGCCTGGAGAATTCCATGGACAGAGGAGCCTGGTGGGCTACAGTCCATGGAGTCACAAAGTGTCACGCACGACTGAGCAACTTTCCCTTTATGAAATGTTTTATACTGTACCTGAATGTGTGTGTGTATGATGTAGATCTTGAATTAGAGCCACATACCATTTATAAGGCATATGAATCATAATCTATATTCCAATTGTTTAACAGACTTAGCAACTACACAAGAACAACAAAATTATCTTCCAGAATCTCTAATCTATACATCCTTTGGTTCTTAATAGCATAATCTTCACTCAAGTTTCTTAAGAACGTGCTTGATCCAGGGTCAGGCTACATAAGCAGGAAAGGGTTACACATTTTCTAAGTTACACCCTTGGCGGATTCAAGTCAATGTATGGCAAAACCAATACAATACTGTAAAGTAAAATAAATAAATTTAAAAAAAAAAGAATTAATACTCTTGTTTTACTTACAGATAAGAGTCAAAAGATGAAAGTGGTATTTCTGATCGCTTTCCTTTTGGTCATGGCTCACTGCACACCAGTAAGTAACCTCTTAATGTCTATTTCTGCAAATCAGCCTTGGTTCATGCATTCTAATCTAAACTTTAATACTCAATCCTCAAAAAAAAAAAAAAATCTATCATTGGAGTCAAAGTCACAGTCTCCATTTTAAGTTTCTTTGGAGCTAAAAGTAACTCTTTCAAGGTATTTTAAAAACCCTGTTAGAGGGCTTTCGTGCAGGCCCTGTGACTAAGATTCCAAGCTCCCCAGGCAGGGGGCCCGGGTTCAATCCCTGGTCGGGGAACCAGATCCCAAATGCCGCAACTAAGACCCACAGGAGCCAAAAAAAGAAAAATAAATATTAAAAAAAAAAAAAAAAGACTGTCAGAAAAGCAACAGATTTGAGTCAAACGTAGCAGGGAACCTCGCCTGGCCTCAGAGCCCAGCTGTGGTTCTCAAGCTTGGCTGCACTTTGGAATCGCTTGGGAAACTTTACAAAGTCCTAAGGCCTGGGTCCTGCCCTCCCCAGCCTGACTTAATTGGCCTGGGGCATGATGCAGGCATCAAGATTTTTATCATCTTCCCAGGTGACTGTTCCACTGGGCAGCCAAGGTTGAGAAGCGCTGGTGGAGAGGGGCCACGACTGCTCTGGAGAAGCCCTTAATGAACCCTGAGACAATCAGAAACCCCGAGGGGGTAAGTTTAGGAAGACTGCAGCTCAGGTTGTTACTGGGAACAAATCAGAGAGTGAACATGATGAGACAATTACAGGCATACCTTGGCACTATAGCGAGTTCAGTTCCAACCACAACAATAAAGCAAATATCTCAAGAAAGCGGGTCATACGAATTTCTTAGCTTCCCAGTGCATATAAAAGTTATGTCTATATTATAACCTATTATGTATGTATGAAGGACTGATGTTGAAGCTGAAACTCCAATACTTTGGCCACCTGATGTGAAGAGCTGACTCATTTGAAAAGACCCTGATGCTGGGAAAGATTGAGGGCGAGAGGAGAAGGGGACGACAGTGGATGAGATGGTTGGATGGCATCACTGACTTAACGGGCATGAGTTTGAGTAAACTCTGGGAGTTGGTGATGAACAGGGAGGCCTGGCGTGCTGCAGTCCATGGGGTCACAAAGAGTCGGACACGACTGAGCGACTGAACTGAACTGATGTATGTATGCAGCAGCGTTAGGTCTACAAAACAATGTGCAACTTAATTTTGTTTACTTAAAGTTTTCCTTTTCTAAAATTTGTTTTTAAACCATGTGTACCTTTATTGAAAAATAATTTATTGCTAAAAAACAGTAACCATCATCTGAGCCTTTAGCAAGTCAGAGTAGTAACATTAAAGATGACTGAGCACAGATCACCATGACAAATATAATAATAATGAAAAAGGTTGAAATACTGTTGAGAATTACCAAAACGTGACTCAGAGACATGAAGTGAGCGAGTGCTGGTGGAAAAATGGACAGTAGACCTGCTCGTCACAGGGTTGCCACAAACCTTCAATTTGTTTTTAAAAATATGCACTGTCTGTGGAGCACAATAAAACTAGGCATGTTTATATTTGAGATAATATTTTTGGTATTAAAACAGATTAGTGACTGATATTAACAGATACAACATTCATTCGCTTATTCTAAAAACAAATGCTTCTTGAGATGGGCGATCATGCGAGGTGCCAAAACACAGTCCCTGCCTTTTGGGAACTCAAAGTCCAAGTCTCCTAGTTAATTACTATTATTCTCATTACATCTATTTCCTCAGTCTCCATACTCTGTCTCTCAATTTTCACAGGTACGAGAATTTAATCCTGGAATTCGCCATGATTACTTCTTAAACTGGCAGGTAATTGTGTGTTTAAAAAAAAAAAACAAAAAACACCTAAATTAGGAATATTTGTGGTCTCCTAGGAAAATATGATTTAAAGAGAAAATATGTGAGACATTTTCAAGAAGTAATATTTTCAGGAGCATAAAGTATGATTACAAGATTTTCTCTTAGAAAAGAGAACCCTCCTACACTGTTGATGGGAATGTAAATTAGTGCAGCCACTATGGAGAACAGTATGGAGGTCCCTCAGAAAAATAAAAATAGAACTGCCATATGATCCAGCAATCCCACTCCTGGGCATATATCCAGACAAAGCTGTAATTTGAAAAGATACGTGCACCTCTGTGTTTATAGCTGCACTATTTACAACAGCCAGGACATGGATGCAACCTAAATGTTCACTGAGAGATGAATGGCTAAAGAAGATGTAGTATATATACAATGGAGTATTAGTCATAAGAAAGAATGAAATATTAATAATGCTATTTGTAGCAACACAGATGAACCTAGAGATTATCATACCAAGTGAAGTAAGTCAGACAGAGAAAGACAAATATAATATGATATCACTTATATGTGGAGTCTAAAATACAACACAAATGAACTTATCTACAAAACAGAAATAGACTCATAGACATAAAGAATAGGCTTGTAGTTGCCAAGGGAAAGTGGAATGGAGGAGAGATGGATCGTGAGCTTGGGATTAGCAGATGCAAACTATGACGTATAGAATGTGTGTGTGAGTCACTCAGTCGTGTCCAGCTCTTTACAACCCCATGGACTGTAGCCCACCAGGCTCCTCTGTCCATGGACTTCTCTAGGCAAGAATACTGGAGTGGGTGGCCATTCTCTTCTCCAGGGGACCTTCCCAATCCAGGGATCAAAGTCGGGTCTCCCACAGTGCAGGTAGATGCTTTAGAGTCTGAGCTACTAGGGAAGCCCATATATAGAATGGATAACAACAAAGTTCTACTATATAGCACAGGGGACTACATTCAATATCCTATATTGAGAAGAATATGAAAAAGAATATATTTGCATAACTGAATCGGTGTGCCATACAGCAGAAATTAACACTGTAAATCAACTATACTTGAAAAACATTTAAAAAAATTTTTTTCTCCAAGGTAAAAATGAAAAAAATCTAAGGTGGGAAGCATAGGAACCAGCCTCACTGACATGGCTAGGAATTCTGTGGACAGTTCCTGCCAGTTGGGAAAATCATCTTCAGAGAAACAGACCTCTCCAGGCCTGTGAAAATCCGAACATCAGCCTTGAGTTATCTCGTCTGAGTAAACACCCCCGCTCTCGGGGTGCAACTCATTTAGATTCTTCTCTTCTGCAAATAAGGGGACAACATAAGTCATGAAACTGCTTTTACAAATTTAGCGTAATCTGACTTCAATAATCTAGAACCCAGAAATCACCAGAATATTTTGTTTTTACAACTTAATATTTTGTCTTTACTTTTCAGAGGATCCATCACAGAATGAGCCCATATCAACTATTCTTGTATCACAAGGTAAACTCATTCAATCTAATATCTAAAAGTCCTCATTAAAAAGTTACACGTGTGGTTAATTCCTTTTAGAAGACTTTATGTCAACTGACAGATGTCTTTGTCTGTTTTTTTTTTTTTTTGCTAAGCAAGCTCAGAGATCAGTTTATACTTATTTTCAGGAATTATGTTTCGTATAGACTTTGATCTGTAGATGGCAGCTTCTTGGTATATTGCTTGCTTCTTCACATCTCCCTGAAGATGCTTGGAGCATCTTTGAAAGCTCAGGTTTCTGCTCAGAGAGAACTGTCAAAGCATACAGCTCTCTGTTCCTCACCTTGGTACTTGACTGTCCTTTCTTTTCATAGGCAGGGATGAACCTCCATGTTTCTATGGATCCTTGTTGCTTTTTTTTTTTTTTTTTAGTGAAGCTGCTAATCTCTGGAAAATTTTTGTACCAGTACTCTGCTCGGCTAACTCCTAACTCCATTCTCTTCATATGTTTTGTTGTCCAATTAACATTACAACAAGCCCCTTTATTAGTCACAGACCTTAAAGTAATTTTTGTAATTTCTTCTTGGAAGTAATTTTTTTTGAGAACTTAAAAAAAATATCTTTGAACTGAAACAAAATTTCCTAACAATTAAGTGTCAGATAACTGTTTTGGTTTTTCTTTTCCCCCTTGCAGTACCTTCAGAGGCTTTATGAACTCTGCAATGCCTTTGTAAGTTTTCATTCTTGATTTTTCTATCATTATCAGCACTTGAGAGAAGAACAAAGGCTCAGGAAAATAAAGGAAAAGACACAGGAAATGTGAAATCATGTTTGAGGGGTTGTCATCATAATACTGGCTAATTTCCCATTTATATCTTGTTTTTAATACAACTTTAAGTCACTTATTATATGAATTAAGAATGTTCCACATACTAACAAAATTACTAATTAATGGAAGAACTAATACTTGTGAATTTGTTTGAAAAGACTTAGAATTTTTTGAAAATGTTGAAGACAGTTATTAAGCCAAAGTCCTCTCAAATTTTCATTACATGTATCCTACTAACAATATCTGAGAAGGAACTTCAATTTTAAAAAATATATATATATTCATATGTATATAAATATGTGAGGCCATTTAATAAATCATAATTTCCTTCCTTCTGCTTCTCAGCTCTAAAATGTCCATTTTATGTCAAAGACACCATCTTATCTTTTAATCCCTTGAGCATTTTAATCATAGCTATTTTAAAGTCAGTGTCTAGTAATTACAACTATTTGTATCTCCTGAGGGTCTGCCTCTCTGATCTAATTTTTTTTTCATTGTCAGTCCAGTCTTGTCCCTCCCGCTCCCTCTGATACTTTTTTTAAACCTGGTTGTTTTTGATTGAGCAGTTAACGTTGTTTTTGAAAACTGTAGACAAGCTGAGGTTCTAGATGAAATTGCCTTCCTCCAGACAGAAAGTATTTTTTTTCCTAGACTGTATAGACTATGGGCACAACATTCACAGACCACCTTGATCCATACAGAGACTGAGTTGATTAGAACAAGTCCCCCTGGTTCCTTCTTACTCCCAGGGTGAGGTCTTTGGAGTTCCAGCCATAAGACTGGTTACTCATTAAGTCTCCTTCTCCCTGCGTGCTAAGTTGCTTCAGTCACGTCTGACTCTTTACAACCCCAGGAACATGTAGCCTCCCAGGCTCCTCTGTCCATGGGATTCTCCAGGCAAGAATACTGGAGTGTGCTGCCATGCCCTTCACTCCTTCTCCCTGGCAGCCCCTGAACTTGAACTTTTGTCCCCTAGCCCGGTGGGTTTGCTAAAAGTCCTGTTAATGACTTCTCAGCCTTTTGGCTAAGATCCAGTGTTAAAAGTCCTGCTCAGTCACTACTTTTGGGACTGCCAATTGCCTCGAGAGTAAAGTCATATGTCTCCCTGGGATTTTTGCCTCCCCACAATCTCGAGTCCATAAAACCTCACTTTCTTATAACTCTGCTACCTTCAGAAGCATGCTTAAACATTTGCGGGGGGCAGGGGGGTGGTGTCCAACTCTTCCAGTTGTTCTTCCCAAAGGGGTTGACTGGAACAACAGGTTGGAAAGAAAGTAGTTGATTTTCTTTTCAATGATCAAATACAAACAATGTGAAATTTCATTAACTGTCCTACACATACAGAGAACTAGAAGAAGCTGATAATTTTAATAAAACAAAAAAAAAAAATGGTAATGGTTGAAAATTCTCTTATCTATAATAAACTTAACAATGTTTTATTATTCAAGTAGTGGCTATGTAATATTTATATGTTGAGTATTTATAGATGCATTCTTGTGTCTTGATTTTTGTCTTATCAGAGGAAACCACCAGTGAACAAAGGGACCACGGACTCCATGCTACCGTTCTCACCAGTGACAGAAACGGCTCCACCTCTGACTCCTACTCCATCAGGCCCCTTTACCCCACCAGGCCCCATTACCCCTGACAGACGGGGAGACATGTGATTCATGAAGTCCCACAGAGACTTCCTAGCCAAACACAGCATTCTTCCTCCCACATTGCTTATCACCACAACTGATGATCAAAGACATCATCTCTCTGCTCCTTGGACCACAGCACACCCTTTTCAGTATCCTAGATAAAATGGCAACGCTTCATTAAAAAAATGCTTTTATCACTCCTATTATTCCCAAGTGGAATGTCATTTTCCATCATTATCGACATTTAGAGATAGATCAGGAAAATGAGCAGAGGAATCTCGGAAACAGGATCTCTTTCTCTGAGAAGTCACAAGCTATAGTTAAGAACCAGAGGTTCTATGACAAAGGAAGGAAGGAAAAAGAATTTTGGGGAGGGATATGCAGCCTGCAGTCTCTGCCAAACATGGGGAGGTGAGAGGTGACAGGACCATCCCCAGCCTACATCCAAGCCCTTGGGATGCTTTCCAGCAAGAGGAGATGGCATTTTGACCCTTTTAACTGGGAGGGAAACTGACAAAGCCATGCAGAAATGCACTTAAAATTTCTTTTTGTCTTATTTGAGAGGCAAAGTTACAAGTTTCTCCCTGATCTGTTTATACAGATGTACAAAGCAAAAAGGAAGAAAGATTTTGTGGATATGACTCATTCTCCATCTCTACAAATACTAGGTCCACTTTTCACGAAAGAGAATGGTAACCTTGGCACCTCTGAATTAAGAACAATGATCACAGTCTATTAGTCCTTTCTGTGCCTTCACAGTGAAAAACCACTACATGGCATTCATAGGGGGCTTTGGTTTTGTTTGGGAAGTTTCCCAAAGATCTCTCCTTACACCGGGTTACAACAGGCTATACCTAGAAATCAAAGGAAACGAAGTCTGCATACAAAAGGTGTGTGTGCATGCTACGTCTCTAAGTCGTGTCCGACTCTTTGCAACCCTATGGACTGTAGCCTGCCAGGCTCCTCTGTCTGTGAGATTCTCCAGGCAAAAGTACTGGAGTGGGTTGTCATGCCCTCCTCCTGGGGATCTTCCCGACACAGGGATCGGACCCTCATCTCTTAGGTCTCCTGCATTGGCAGGTGGGTTCTTTACCACTAGCACCTCCTGGAAAGCCACAATCAACTTCATAGAAGTCAAAGTCTCAGACTTGAAAAGAACCTTAGAGGCCACAGAGTTGCCATCACCTGGGAGCTTGTTAGAAATGCAGGTGAGATCAGGCTCCACTGGGGACCTACCCAAGCAGTATCTGCATTTAATTAGGACCCCCTGATTAAGTGCTCCTCCACATCACTGACATATAGATAGCTGCCAGAATACCTCAGTCTATGCAAGAGAGCCATTCCATAGTCCTTTCTTGGCTAACTTTGATCTTGGAAAAAGTCATTCTTTGTATGGAATTAAAATTCGGTTCTAACCCAACTCTGTAGTCATATTGGATAAATCCAGTCTGTTTTCTCAATGTTAACCTTTCAAATAAATAAAAATAACTTCCACAGTCCTGCATTCCTCCAAGCAAAACTTGCCCAGTCCTCCAACTATTCCCTCTGTGACACGGTTTGATTTTTCCCCACATCCTGGGAGTCTTTGCCAAATATTCTCTAGTTTTTATATTGTCCCCACCCTCAATGGTGGTTTTCAGAACTGCATATAATACCACAGATGTGATCTGGAAAAGGACAAAAATGGAATGATTGTCTCTGATGTTCCAGATCCTATACCTGTTAATATGATCCAGGGCTGTCCCTGTCTTTCTGGGTAACCACAAAGTCCTTCCCAAGCTTTGCTAAAAACATGGTGGATGTCTTCTGTGCCTGGACCCTTGGACTGAAGGATGGGGCCTCACTCACATTTACCCCTGTTATCACTTATGTGATTACACCCAGATCAGCATTCTCACACACAGATATTTCTAATCTTATTAATTAAATGTATTCTCTAGCCTTTAAGTGTAATACTCTAGTCTTTAAATATATTCAAGTTCACAACTCAATGTTATTCTGTTAGGCAGCCTGGATAGGAGAGTTTTGGGGGAGAATGGATCCATGTATATGTGTGGCTGAGTCCCCTCACTGTCCACTTGAAACTATCACAACATGGTTAGTTTTGTTTTGGTTATAAAAAAAAAAAAAAAAACAGTGAAAAATTAAAAGTTTAAAGTTTGGAAAAAAATTTTAAAGGTAAGTATTTTTTAAAAAAGCAATAAATAAATTCAAGATCAGTAGTTCAATATATGGTCTTAACTCTGTTTGTTCACCTATCCATCCAAAAATTTTAAGTATCTTCTCAGTTTCAGGGGAAACAGATGAGAATAGGACAGTCTGGGCTTCTGTTCCTCATCTTTTTTTTATTTACATTTATTTTTATTAGTTGGAGGCTAATTACTTTACAATATTGTAGTGGTTTTTGCCATACATTGACATGAATCAGCCATGGATTTACATGTGTTCCCCATCCTGATGCCCCTCCCTTCTGCCCTCATCTGACTCTCACTGTTTTGAAGCAGTATTTGCTATTC
This sequence comes from Cervus canadensis, assembly GCF_019320065.1. Classification (NCBI taxonomy): domain Eukaryota; kingdom Metazoa; phylum Chordata; class Mammalia; order Artiodactyla; family Cervidae; genus Cervus; species Cervus canadensis. The sequence continues at coordinate 27,583,030 of NC_057411.1, read as the reverse complement.
CTGGGAAAGTGAAAGTGAAGTCGCTCAGTCGTGTCTGACTCTTTGCGACCCCATGGGCTGTAGCCCACCAGGCTCCTCTCTACATGGGATTTCCCAGGCAAGAACACTGGAGTGGGTTGCCATTTCCTTCTCCAGGGGACCTTCCCGACCCAGGGATCGAACCCGGGTCTCCCGCATTGTAGGCAGACGCTTTACCATCTGAGCCACCAGGGAAGTCCTAGGAATTCCTGGGAGGGTGCTGTTAAACATAATGAAATATATTTGATGGCATAGCAGATACCCTAAGGGCTGTAAATTATAGTTTCATGAGCACTGAGAATGAACAGAGGAAGGACTTAGTAAAGCAAATATTTACATGGCTAATAAAGGGAAAGTGACATGCATCTTGACAGCTGGGTCCTATACGAAAATGCTTATCCAGAACTACCCAGCCCCAGCTCCACTTTAGAATCATCTGGGGACTTTAAATAAACCAAAGTCCAAGCCTACTGAATTGACCCTTTGTGGTTGTGGAAGGAACCAGAGCATCACCATTTTTCAGTTGCCTGGGGTGGTCTCAACGTGTTGTGGGGTTTGAGACCCACAACTCTACATGGATTCTTGGAAGAACAGAGGTCTCTCTGCTCTCAGGGATTGGTTCCAGGATCCTCCACAGATACTAAGACCTGGGAGTGCTGAAGTTCCTTACATAAAATGGCCTAGTATTTGCGTATGACCTATACATATCCTTCCTCCCTGTATACTTGAAATCATTTCTAGATTACTTATAATACATGGTGGGTACTCAGTTCCTCAGTCCTGTCTGACCCTTTGGGACCACATGCACTGTAGCCCATCAGGCTCCTCTGTCCATGGAATTCTCCAGCCAAGAATACTGGAGTGGGTTGCCATTTCCTTCTCCAGGGGATCTTCCCCACCCAGGGATCCAAGCCTGATCTCCTGCATTGGCAGGTGGATTCTTTACTACTGAGCCACCAGGGAAGACCACTTATAATACCTAAGACAACATAAGTACTATGTAAATAGTTCTTACATTATATTTTTTAGGAAATAATGATTTGAAAAAAAGAAGTCTGCCTGTGTTCAGTACAGACACAACCATCATTGCCCTAACTACATAGTACAGGTAAAAAACAACCTAATATTTTCTTTCAACACTTAGATTGCTTTTGTTTAATGACCTCAAAGAGAACTACAGAGAATAAAACAATATTTAAAACACAAGTACACAGAGGAAAATACAAAGAAACTATAAATTCATTCCCTCTGTCTTACACACACACACACATAAGCTGCTAACACTCACCAAAACCCTGGTTCTTCTCACCTGATAACCCTAGATACCATGTCGATGATGCTGAGGACAACTGCCTGTATGGTGCCTACAGAGCCCATGGGGATGAGTGGCACTGAGATTTCAGGCTAAGCTGAACTTCGGACAGAACATCAGAAGGATCATCTCAGTGGGAGGAACTGGGTCCTGATTATAGATTATGGATGCTTCAGAGGAGGCTCTTCTCCAGTGGACCACATTCTGTCAGACCTCTCCTCTCCTCATGACCCGTGCATCTTGGGTGGCCCCACACGGCATGGCTTAGTTTCATTGAGTTAGACAAGGCTGTGGTCCGTGTGATCAGATTGGCTAATTGTCTGTGATTGTGGTTTCAGTCTGTCTGCCCTCTGATGCCCTTGGACTGCAAGGAGATGCAACCAGTCCATCCTAAAGGAGATCAGTCTTGGGTGTTCATTGGAAGGACTGATGTTGAAGCTGAAACTCCAATACTGTGGCCACCTGATGCGAAGAGCTGACTCATTGGAAAAGACCCTGATGCTGGGAAAGACTGAGGGCAGGAAGAGAAGGGGATGACAGAGGATGAGATGGTTGGATGGCATGACCGACTTAATGGACATGGTTTGGGTGGACTCCGGGAGTTGGTGATGGACAGGGAGGCCTGGCGTGCTGTTGTTCATGAATCACAAAGAGTCAGACATGACTGAGCTACTGAACTGAACTGAACTGAACAGAGGAGGCTCAGTAACAGCCAGGACCTGTTATATAATAGAAAACTGTTCCCTTTGGAAATGTCACTAACCATACGCCCCTTGAAAATCAGACGCCTCAACACTTGCACCTGTTGGAAAGCTGCCACAAACTTCTCAAATATCCAAACCAAGAAAATCCACTGTAACAATTCTATCCAAGGCAAACCATTCAATATCACGGTAATCCAAGTCTATGCCCAGACTGGTAATGCTGAAAAGCTGAAGTTGAACAGTTCTATGAAGACCTACAAGACCTTCTAGAACTAACACCCAAAAAAGACGTCCTTTTCATTACAGGGGACTGGAATACAAAAGTAGGAAGTCAAGAAATACCTAGAGTAACAGGCAAATTTGGCCTTGGAGCACAGAATGAAGCAGGACAAAGGCTAATAGAGTTTTGCCAAGAGAACGCACTGGTCATAGCAAACACCCTCTTCCAACAACATAAGAGAAGACTTTACACATGGACATCACCAGATGGTCAACACCGAAATCACACTGATTATATTCTTTGCAGCCAAAGATGGAGAAGCTCTATACAGTCAGCAAAAACAAGACCGGGAGCTGACTCAGATCATGAACTCCTTATTGCCAAATTCAGACTTAAATTGAAGAAAGTAGGGAAAACCACAAGACCATTCAGGTATGACCTAAATCAAATCCCTTATGATTATACAGTGGGAGTGAGAAATAGATTTAAGGGACTAGATCTGATAGACAGAGTGCCTGATGAACTATGGATGGAGGTTCATGACACTGTACAGGAGACAGGGATCAAGACCATCCCCAAGAAAAAGAAATGCAAAAAAGCAAAATGGCTGTCTGAGGAGGCCTAACAAATAGCTGTGAAAAGAAGAGAAGCAGAAAGCAAAGGAGAAAAGGAAAGATATACCCATTTGAATGCAGAATTTCAAAGAGTAGTAAGGAGAGATAAGAAAGCCTTCCTCAGAGATCAAAGCAAGGAAATAGAGGAAAACAATAGAATGGGAAGACTAGAGATCTCTTCAAGAAAATTAAGAGATATCAAGGGAACATTTCATGCAAAGATGGTTTTGATAAAGGACAGAAATGGGATGGACCTAACAGAAGCAGAAGATATTAAGAACAGGTGATAAGAATACACAGAAGAACTGTACAAAAAAAGATCCCCATGACCCAGATAATCACGATAGTGTGATCACTCACCTAGAGCCAGACATCCAGGAATGTGAAGTCAAGTGGGCCTTAGGAAGCATCACTATGAACAAACCTAGTGGAGGTGATGGAATTCCAGTTGAGCTATTTCAAATCCTGAAAGATGATGCTGTGAAAGTGCTGCACTCAATATGCCAGCAAATTTGGAAAACTCAGCAGTGGCCATGGGACTGGAAAAGGTCAGTTTTCATTCCAGTCCCAAAGAAAGGCAATGCCAAAGAATGCTCAAATTACCGCACAATTGCACTCATCTCACATGCTAGTAAAGCAATGCTCAAAATTCTCCAGGCCAGGCTTCAACAATACGTGAACCGTGAACTTCCAGATGTTCAAGCTGGTTTTAGAAAAGGCAGAGGAACCAGAGATCAAATTGCCAACATCCTCTGGATCATCAAAAAAGCAAGAGAGTTCCATAAAAAGATCTGGTTCTGCTTTATTGACTATACCAAAGCCTTTGACTGTGTGGATCACAATAAATTGGAAAATTCTGAAAGAGATGGGAATACCAGACCACCTGACCTGCCTCTTGAGAAATCTGTATGCAGGTCAGGAAGCAACAGTTAGAACTGGGCATGGAACAACAGACTGGTTCCAAATAAGAAAAGGTCCGTTTAGTCAAGGCTATGGCTTTTCCAGGAGTTGTGTATGGATGTGAGAATTGGACTATAAAGAAAGCTGAGCGCTGAAAAATTGATGATTTTGAACTGTGGTGTTGGAGAAGACTCTTGAGAGTCCCTTGGACAGCAAGGAGATCCAACCAGTCCATCCTAAACGAAATCAGTCCTGAATATTCACTGGAAGGACTGATGGTCAAACTGAAACTCCAATACTTTAGCCACCTGATGCGAAGAACTGACTCATTTGAAAAGACCCTGATGCTGAGAAAGATTGAAGGTGGGAGGAGAAGGGGACGACAGAGGATGAGATGGTTGGGTGGCATCACCGACTCTATGGACATGAATGAGTTTGAGTAAACTCTGGGAGTTGATGTTGGACAGGGAAGCCTGGTGTGCTGCAGTCATGGGGTCGCCAAGAGTCGGACACGACTGAGTGACTGAACTGAACAATTCTGTCTCATCATCGAGCTCTCTCAGTGTCACGTCGTACCTCTCTCCAAACACCTGAAGCTGAAAGTGCCCCCATCACCGCTTACCTTCAGATTCCGAACACTCCACATATACAGTCATTCTCTTCATGCAAACTATAGACCGTCATTTACAAAAGAAAGACTTCTCCGAACTACAAAAGCTAGGCAATAATATTTTGGATCCCAGAGTATCTGCGAAAATCATAAATATATGTACAATGTGAACAAGGCCAGAAGACACTCCGCAAATTTACATGCTTCCACACCCCTTTTAAGTGACGTCATTCTCTAGTTCTTGAGAATGACGAAAAAATCCGCAGGTTTTATGAAGGTGGAAGGCTGAATGACAGCCTACCAAAACTGTCCACATCCCAATCTCTGGAACCTGCTAATATGTTCAGTTCAGTTCAGTTCAGTCACTCAATCGTGTCTGCTCTTCACATCAGGTGGCCAAAGTATTGGAGTTTCAGCTTCAACATCAGTCCTTCCAATGAACACCCAGGACTGATCTCCTCTAGGATGGACTGGTTGGATCTCCTTGCAGTCCAAGGAACTCTCAAGAGTTTTCGCCAACATCACAGTTCAAAAGCATCAATTCTTCAACACTCAACTTTCTTTATAGTCCAACTCTCACATCCATACATGACCACTGGTAAAACCATAGCCTTGACTAGACGGACCTTTGTTGGCAAAGTAATGTCTCTGCTTTTTAATATGCTGTCTAGGTTGGTCATAACTTTCCTTCCAAGGAGTAAGCGTCTTTTAATATGATCATGGCTGCAATCACCATCTGCAGTGATTTTGGAGCCCAGAAAAATAAAGTCAGCCACTGTTTCCTAGTATGTTACTTCATACAAAAAAGAAATTTTGGCAGATGTGATTAAGGATTTGAGCCGGAGAGCAGTATTGAACACTACCAAGACGGCCTTTTAATAGGAAAGGCCAGAGAAAATAGATATCAGCAGACACAAGATGCTAACATTGCTTGCTTCAAAATGAAAGAAAGGCCAACAGCAGCTAATTCACAGAGGTGGCAGAAGAGGAAAGCGGAAATTCTTCCCAAGGAAACAAAGGGAGCGCCTGCATTTCGACGTTCGGCCTGTAAAATCTGAGTTTTCTGAACACTTTCAAGCTCGCGGTTAACGTACTACAGCCTCAGAAAGTAGTACCTTAAAGATCAGAAACCCAAACCTGCGGCGGCCCGGTGGTCTGACACCCGCCTCTGCGCACACCCACAAGAGGGCGGGGCTAATGACGTAAAATGACGCGCGCCTTACGCTGCTACTACTGATGCGAGAAAATAATTCATGGGAAAAGGCTGATTATGGGAAGGATAGAAAGTGAAAGAAAAAAGTAAGCAACAAAAAGGGAGATTGTGGGATAGTATTTGCAACTCAGCAAACCGTGAACTTAAGTTCCAAGAAATAGTTAAGGACAAGAAAAGCTAGGTGTGCTGGAGAATCGCAGAATATTAACTTAGCACTTCCATAATACATAAAAACCAACTCTTATAGAGAAGAAAATAAAAAAACCACTCTTTAACTTTCACTGAGTAGTAAAAAGCCGAAAATTCTGTTTTTAAACAAAGAAACATCAGGGGAAAGCGCGAACGCAGTCCCCCACTACCACAAATTATGCAGTCGAGTTTCCCACATTTGGGGAAATCGCAGGGGTCAGCACATCCGGAGTGCAATGGATAAGCCTCGCCCTGGGAAAACCACCTTCGTGATCATGGTATCTCCCCTGCCAGGTAAGTATGAGTTTCCGTCACTGCTTGGTACCACACCATCAGATTCAAATCACTCTCTGCGTAGGACGACTTTTCTCCTGCCGTCTATACCACTCCCCTTCTGAGGTATAAAGAGTTTCCAAGAGATAATTACCACCAGCAGCATTTGACATCTGGAAATTGTCTAAACTCTTAGGAAATATGTATGTAGTTTAAGCACGACCAGCAGTCACTGCGCGTATCTACATATTCCACACCCCTTTCGTGATCTCATTTAGCGCGCGTCCTGTTCCTAGCATTGTTAGTGGCGCAGTACCAATAAAACTTGTGAAGACGCTGCACAAACTTAGACAATATAAATTAGCTTCTATCTTGAAAGCCTTGGGATAAGTGACGTCGATGTTGACATCTGGCGCGGTTCAACAGCCGCTGTCCACGTAACTAAAACAGCAAGTCAGAAAAGATGAAACTTGACCAAAAACAAAAAAACCTACGTTCGATAGTCTAGTCCTTGGGTCGATAAAAGTAGGTTGTCAGTTTAAACCTTCAAGCCCAAGGACAAAACATGCTTTCTTTCAAACAAGCAGCAAACGATCGCCCTTAACCTGAAAGGTCAGTTGCATAAACACTCACTTTACTCTGGCAAACTAGACGGACAAGCTCACACAAGCGCCCCCCTACCTCATATCTGTGAAGTCGCCGGAGTCTGCACAGCCGCAGTGATCACACTCCGCCAGTGGGAACCAGCTTCGTGATCAGTGTCTCCCTTCCCAAATAAGAATAAACTGTGTTTCCTTGTATTCTTAAACGCTCCCGTGCTCAACGCTACAAGCAGAGGGTCATCTGTTTCCTTTTTCACAGACCTTTGAAATCCAGAATAAGACTGCAGGAGAATCCATCTTGCAAGGAAGAAACTTCTGAGCCCTCCTAGACTCATATTAGACTTCTAAAAGAGCAAATCCTGTCTCAGACAGCAGTTAGTAATTCACATTTCCACGTTCACGAAATAAATATTACCAGTGTCCCCAGTCCTCTCCCTCCCTCTTAGGAAACAGAGGTCTTGGCCTTCCCCAATCAATAGAAATTGACTAGCAGCCCATGCTGCAGCAGGAGACCTGGAGAAGAAACAACAGGTCCCCTTGATTGCTGGTTCCCCAGAGTAGGAGAGAAGCTTATTATTATGGCTAAGAGGAGACTCTGCCTTGGGCCCACCGGTGTAATAAACTGCACTCCACTATCTGCATTGTCTTTCTGAGTGAGTTTGTTTCCCGGAACGCGTGGCTACAACAGCGCCAGTACTCTTTTGGTATTCTCCCTTTGGCCAAAATAAATTAGCCAGAGTTTTGTATCTTTAAAACAGGAAAAACTAATGCTATTTCTAAAAATCTTAGTGAAAATGAACCAGAATAACTGAGAACACAGAGGTGTCTGAGGTGGGTAGAGACACAAATATTATCAGAGCAAGAAAGAAGTGAGCTCTGTTGTTGAAGGGAAAAGTCAATTCTGACTCCATGTTGGAACAGTTCTTTGACTTGCGTTACTGCATTTTTATTATTATAATCATACATAATGGCCTGCCTCCTGCCCTCTCAGACTGACTATTAAACTAAAGTGCCAGGAGGGGGTATTGGGATGGGGAACACATGTAAATCCATGGCTGATTCATGTCAATGTATGGCAAAAACCACTACAATATTGTAAAGTAATTAGCCTCCAACTAATAAAAATAAATGAAAAATATATATAAAAAAATAAACTAAAGTGCCTTTGTTCAGGACCCTACACAACTGCTGGATGGCAAGAAGGAAGAAATTTACACATCCCCTGCCTGAGGCTTGCCATTCTCGAACATATTAGAAAGGATTAATGACCTTTTTACTTTGTTTCCTCACCTCCCTCCATCTCTGTTCAGTAAAAGAACCTGGCACTCAGAGGACCTCCCCCCCAGAAGATGGTCATTTTGAAACACTAGTTTGGTATCTTCTAAGTGGGAAGCTTTCTGAGCTTTCCCAATAAAGTCATATTCCTTGCCTCAACACTTCCTTGCTCAGACTCATTGGCCTGGCTTGCCGGGACCAGAGCCAGCTTGGACTTGGTAATAATGTGAGCTGCAACTATTCCTGAAATCTGACCTTTTGACAGTCTACTAGTTTGATTTTTTACAGACTATCTCCTCCAAAGTATTATGTAATATAGACATACATATGATACATACATACATCCACATAAATATATATATATAGATAAAATCTATATATATTTTGTTTTGTGACATTTAAGTTTAGATACTTGGAACTCTGGTTTGGGAAACACTCATGTAAGGGGAAAAAAGTGGTGCTAGACTGGGCTTCCCAGGTGGTGCTAGTGGTAAAGAACTCTCTTGCCCATACAGGTAGACTTAAGAGATGTGGGTTCAATCCCTGGGTTTGGAAGATCCCTTGGAGGAGGCCGTGGCAACCCACTCCGTTATTCTTGCCAGGAGACTCCCATGGACAGAGGAGCCTGGCAGGCTATGGTCCACTGGATCACGCAGCGCTGGAAACCACTGAGCGACTAATACCCTACACTAAACCAGTAGTCTAGTGTATGTGTTCGTGTATGCTAAGTTGCTTTAGCTGTGTTCAGCTCTGTGCAACCCTATGTACTGTAGTCCACCAGGCTTCTCTGTCCATGGATTCTCCAGGCAAGAATACCGAAGTGGGTTGCCAATCCCTTCTCCAGGGGATCTTCCTGACCCAGGGTTCAAACCTGTGTCTCCTGCATTACAGGCAGATTCTTTACCAACTGAGCCACCAGATTACTGTTACCATCAAACAAATTTTAAATGCAAAATGCCATTTTCATATTTGCGACTAATAGTGCTTTCTTAAATAATAGAGCTGTTCAAGAGCCCATAGTCTTTCAAGACTAGTCTCAATATTTTACAAAAAAAATTCAGGGGCTTCCCTGGTGGTCCAGGGGTTAAGAATCCACCTGCCAATGCAGGAGACAGAGGTTCAATCCCTGGTCAGAGAACTAAGGTCCCATATGCCATGGAACAACTAAGCCCATGCACCACAAGTACTGAAGCTTGTGCACCATTACTCCTGAAGCACCCTAGAGCTGGTGCTCCGCAACAAAAGAAGCCACCACAATTCGAAGCCTGGGCACCACAATGAAGAGTCCCTGCTCACCGCAACTAGGGAAAGCCCACATGTAGCAGTGAAGAGCCAGTGCAACCAAAAATAAATAATTTAAATTAAAATTTTTTAAAGAAATTCATTGATTTTGGCCTAGTAATCAAAATATTTGTCTGAGACAGTCTGCCTCAGGGCAAGAAGGTCCCCCACTCCCTGGTAACTCAAGCAGGTTAATTAAAGCATTAGCGTTATAATCCTCACAGAAGCCCTGAAGATCTGGATATCCTTTGAGGAGAGTCGTATTTGATTAGAAAAACATAAGGAAATACACATTGTGTTAAATACTAACATAAGTTAGCATAGAGAAAGCTTCTTTAGTCATTTTGCAAAGGTTGAAAACCTCATGCCAAAGCCAAAGTAGACGTAATAATCTCATAGATAAATCTCATCTATAAACAAAAATGTAAAACTCTTAACTAAACCTATAAAATCTTTATGCACTGAAGCTAGTAGGGTATTGAAAGACATATGCAATAACTAAATAGGTTTCACACCAGGAACATAGGCCTGAAGTACACATAAGTATACTGTACATATATGCAGGATACAAATTCACTCTCTAGAAATCTCTGTTGGAGGACTCCCCTTGCAGGTTGTGGATGTGTACATTTTCTGGTACATTTCTATGTGCCCACCAAGGGTAACACTGGAGCAAAGGCCAGCACAAGAGATGTGATGTAACCTGCTGCTGCTGCCTACTCACTTCAGTTGTGTCTGACTCTGCGCAACCCGATAGACTGTAGCCTGCCAAGCTCCTCTGTCCATGGGATTCTCTAGGCAAGAGTACTAGAGTGGGTTGCCATGCCCTTCTCCAGGGGATCTTCCCGACCCAGGGATCGAACCTGGGTCTTCTGCACTGCAGGCAGATTCTTTACCGTTGAACCACCAGGGAAGCCCAGTGATATGACTTAGGTTCACTCAATTAGAATTTGACGTCTGCCTTGTAGTTTCCTCTGACAACAGCGGTAGCGGTAGTTTTCACTTGGAAAAAAATAAAACTGACACATAAAGCATTTCAAAGGTTACTTGTCTGCAGGATTTGGTTCTGTTTCTTTGATGGGTTCTCTGCTGACTAGGAATTCATTGTCGGTTCGTGTGCGGTACACCTGGGCCTCACCCAGCTTCTGACGTGCGCGGTCCCCTCCAGCCTCGGTATAATTATGTGAAATCAGGGATGTGTGGTTGGCTGCAAAGCCAGGGGTAAGCAGTTCTCTTAAAAGCAAATCCTGAAAACAGACTGTCACTGCCCATCTGACATCATGTTTTGTAAGGCTTCCTGTCTAGAGAGCACACAACGCCACGGGCATTTTGTGGGGTTAAGAGGAGGCCTGATCGGTCTTACTCTCGGTGGAGCTTCCTCTCTATCTCCCAAAGCTCCAGCAGCAGCAGGTGAGTCTTGAGGGGTCGGGAGGGAAACACCTACCCTGAGATTTATTGATTTATGGACCTGAGGCTTAGTGAACCTTTTGGTGTCAGCTAGAGGGGAAGTCTTTCTGGTGGATGTGGCAACAGGAGATGGTCACTGGAATAAAGCAGAGTGTTTGTATCCTGGGGGTGGGCAACAGGCCCACTGGGGAAGGAAAACATCTTAAGATTTTTATATTTTTAAATTCCATACTTTTAAACTTGTTTTTCAGTGATTTCTATAATGTACATAAAAAATATGCAGTAGCACATGCTTAAAGATGGATACATAATTAAATGATATCTATATCTATACATTTATATGTATATGGTGCATGCTCAAAATTTTTTACTGATGAAATGTATGATAAAAAACAACAAGAAACAAGACCATGGTGGTATAAGTCTGTGAGGCAAGCGAGCCTGTTGATTTGCCTGCAAGGTCTCCAGTTTCTTCTCCCTAAAGCTCTCCCCCAGCAGTTTTGCTGAAGGGAAAAGGCAGAAATGGAATCAGCCAAGTTTGTGGCTGCGAAAGACTTCTTCATACATTTCTTTGTTATTCAAGCTTGAAATGGTAAGACTAGGTCATTATATGTTTTCCCCTTTCCCAAACCTGTAGAGGAGCGTCTAGTTTAGCAGAAGCGCTGAAGGAACCCAAACAACCCCATACCTACAAGACGTTTTAAAAATTAGGATCTACTGGATAAAAGGGACATTTTACTTAGACTGTTTACTTTCCTAAAGTCACTCCAGCCATGCTTTAAAAACAAAATTTATCAGAGCAGGTAATTTAAACATGTATTGTTTATTTTGTAGCTTGTGTGTGTGTACCTAGTCGCTCAGTCCTGCCCAACTCTTGGGACCCCACAGACTGTAGCCTGCCAGGCTCCTCTGTCCATGGGATTCTCCAGACAAGGATAATGGAATGGGTTGCCATTTCCTGCTCCAGGGGATCTTCCCGACCCAGGAAAGAAACCCAGGTCTCCTGTATGGCAGGCAGTCTCTTTACCAACTGAACTGTGAAGGAAGCCCCTTGTAGCTTGTTGGGAAGGTCAAACAGCACAGTAATGAGAGCTTAGTGAGGGTTAGTTTTATTATGACTGTTTTTTTAATTATTATTTAAATTTTTTTATCGTTATGACAGAACTCCCACTTGGCCTAACTTTCTTGAGGTGGTTCTCTGGATTTCTGGAAGCTATTTGGGACCCTGAGAAATGTATTCTCTGAATACATTCTCTGAGAAATGTATTCCCTTTCTCCAGGCAGTTCTGGCTTCACTTCTCATTGTCCCTGACCAAACATGAGTGCTTAATTCTCCTCTGACATGGAGCATTCTTAATAAGCAGATTGGGCCAGGTTGCTTTACCTTCATAAGGGCCCAGTATAACTGGCAGACCTGACAAGCCTTCAGTAAAAAGATACTAACTTTCATCTCTTTGTCCCTGTCACCTTGCACGGTAAATGTTTGTTGGATTGAACCGAATATTAGGAGAGGCAGTAACTTAAGTCAAAGGAATGATTATTTAAAGGTGGAATATCAGATGATATCATAGGGAGGGACAGAGAGCTCATCTCTGTGGGTTAATATTCCTCAGACAGAGAATCAGCTTAATCAGCCTCCATAAAGTCAGTCCAGCTGTCCTTCGTTAATACAGAAGGCTGAGTGGTAGGTGGGGAATGGCCCATTCTGGGGAGTGCTGGTCCGGGGTGTGTTGGGGGAAGACCCTAGATGCATGGGAAGAGAAAAGCAGACAGTATCATTGTGCATGACAGGCAGGTGGCTCCCAGGTGCAGAGGTATCCCAGCACCTGGAACTGTACCACACTAGAACCAAGGGGCTTAAAGAGCGAGTCTTGGGAGCAGTACAGTGGGCTTGTGTCTTAGCTTGGGCTCCATAACAAAACACCATGGACTGGGCGGACTGAGAATCAGGCATTTGTGTCTCACCGTTCTGGAGACTAAGGATGGTCAGGTGCCAGCAGGTCAGGTTCTGGGGAGCCCTTGCTTCTTAGCTGGCAGGCAGCCCCCTTCTTACTGGGTCTTCACACGACAGAGACACAGGGAAAGAGAAGCATGCAACCTCTCTGAGCTCTTCTTGAGGACCCGAATCATACCAAGGGCTTCCCCTTGTGGCTCAGGCTGTAAAGAACCTGCCTACAGAGACCTGGGTTTGATCCCTGGATTGGGAAGATCCCCTGAGAAGGAGAAGGAAATCACTACCCACTCCAGTATTCTTGCCTGGGAAACCCCGTGGACAGAGGAGCCTGGCAGGGTACAGTCCATGGGGTCACAAAGAGTTGGACAGGACTGAAGGAATAACACTCATCTTATCTTGAGGATCCCAGCTTTGTGACTTACTTATCTAAACTTATCTAAACTTACTTATCTCTAAACTTATCTAAACTTACTTATCTCCCAAAGGCCAACCTGTAGCTATTATCACAGAACACAAAGTTTGTCAGCTCTGTGGCTTCCAGGCAGACTGCCATGAATACAATAGGCTCTTGCAAATGCATGTGGCAGGCAGTTTGGCCACTGGAATTGCGGTTTTCCAAAATGATGGATGACCCCCTGGGAAAATTCCAAATAAAGTTCAATTTTGCCAGGATCTACCTGAGAACCACAGCTTTAGGCTGTCTTGACAAAACGATTGTGTAAATGGTGAGATATTCAGGCATGCCCATTACCCTGTCCAACTCCAAAGAACCAAGTAAGAAACAGGCATGGGGATCAGAAAAAATCAGCTGGAATCAGACAGACATTCAAACCCTGCTCTGCCACCTCCTTTGGTGTGACCTTGGAGAACTTATTAACCTTTCTAACCTTGACTTCCTCTTGTACAACATGTGCATATAAAATACCCTCCTGATGCAGTCACTGAAAGGATCAAATGAAATAATATGTGAAAAGCACACTACACGGGACCTGGAGTATAGAAAGTTCTCAAGAAAGGATTTTTGGGGTGGGACTTCCCTGGTGGCTCAGTGGATAATACTCTGCCTGCCAATGCAGGGGACACGAGTTCGATCCCTGGTCCGGGAAGATTCCACATGTTGCGGAGCAACTAAACATGCACACCACAACTATTGAAGCCCATGTGCCCAGGGCCTGTGATCCAGGAACAAGAGAAGCCACTGCAAGGAGAAGCCCTCCCACTGCAACTAGAGAGTAGCTCCCTTGCAGAAACTAGAGAAAGCCACACGTAGCAAAAAGACCCAGTGCAACCAAAAATAAATAAATAAAAAGGATTTGGGGATGACAGGTAGGCAGGAAATAGGGAAGGGAAAAAAATCCATTTTCCTTTACTCATTTGAGGATCTCCAGTTGCAACCCTGGCAGACTGACAAAGACAGATAAACAAGAGAAAAACAAGCAGAAGTTTGTTAACATGTGCATTGCACATGTGCACAAGGGAGCACCCAGCAATGGGAAACCTAAAAGGTGTTGTTAGAACTTGGGCTCATAGCCTATCTTGTGCTAAAACAAAGGAAAGTGATTTGGGGCTTCTGAGTGGGAGGGGACAAGTTATGCGTGTCAAGAAGCAGCCAGGATCTCGGCAGTGTCCAATGCTTAGCCAGAACCTGATTTTCTAGGACCCATGCGGCCATTAGGTTGCTTTAATTATTTTTCAATCTTGAAAGATTCATCTTCTGATCTAGACAGCTGTGCAAGGCGCTGTTCAGGTGAAACTCACTCTGAGCTGCATCCAGTTTATAGATCCTCTTTATGCCATTTCCCTAGTGGCTCAGACAGTTAAGAATCTTCCTGCATGAAGGAAGACCTGGTTCCATCCCTGGGTCAGGAAGATCCCCTGGAGAAGGGAATGGCAACCCACTTCAGTATTCTTGCCTGGAAAATTCCATGGACAGAGGAGCCTGGCAGGCTCCAGGCCGTGGGGTTATTGTAGGAAGGGGGCGCCCCTCTCCAGGGCCCCAAGAGCGGGCTCTTGTCTAACACTCGGAAAAGAATTGTCCAAGGAGACACATGCTGACAAAACAAGAGACTTTATTGGAAGAAGGCACAGGGGCAGAGAGCAAGAGGGTAAGGGAACCCAGGAAAGCCGCTCAGCCACGTGGCTCGAAGTCTCGGGTTTTATGGGGATGGGATTAGTTTCCGGGTTGTCTTTGGCCAATCATTCTGACTCAGCATCCTTCCTGGTGGCGCACGCATCGTTTATTAGTTCCGTATTCCTTCCCAGGACCTCCTGTTATAAAATGACTCATGTGAATGGTTACTAGGGAGCCTGGCCAGGGTGGACGGTTTCAGTCCGGGTGCTTCCCCTAACAGGGTCACAAAGAGTCAGACATGACTGAGCAACTAACCCAAGGGATAAAGCAGTAAGTAATGGAGGCAGAAATCCACTCCTTTTATTTCGTCTCTTGAACAGACTAAAAATTCTACACAGCCACGCCTCTATTTTATTTATCTATCTCTCTGTTTGCTGCCCAGCTCAGAGCATGGTAATAATAATAAAAGCTAAAAACATATAGAGGGCTGCCGTGTTCCTGTACTATTTTAAATGCATCATACGAACTTCCTCATTTGAATTTCATAATGACCCTTGAAATAGCTTTTAATATTATCTCCGTTTTATAGATGAGAAAAATAAGGCACAAAGAGGTTAAATAATTTGTCCCAGGTCTCACAGCTAGCAAGTGTTTCAAAGTGAGGATTTCACACCCCACCTGCTCTAGTACCTTGTGCTCACGGTACATGGTCACTGTTAAATAAAGACTGATCAAAACATCATCTGTGTATACACACAGTTGTGTTCATTTACATGAATAAAAAAGTTTCCCTTGTGCTTTCAGCCACTCAGCATGGCGAAGCATGTGAGTCTTCTGGTCTTTCTCCACGGAGTTCTCACATTTCAGATGGTGAGTAGCCACTGATGTCTTCACATTTCTTTCCCTTCCAGGTCATCTAGATTTACCTATAGGAACACAAAGGCAGGTGAGATCTAGATTTCTCATGCTCTGGACGTAAGAGTGACTATATTAATTCTTCCCCCGTCCCCCCATTCTCCACCCTTTTATATCCATTCTCTCTTTCAAGAAAGGATCTAAATTCATTTATGCTAAATTGAAAGCAACCAAGGGTAACTTGCATGCGTGCTCAGCTGCTTCAGTCATGTCCAACTCTGTGTGACCCCATGGACTGTATGTAGCCTGCCAGGCGCCTCTGTCCATGGGATTCTCCAGGCAAGAAAACTGGAGTGGGTTGCCATGCCTTCCACCAGGAAATCTTTCCAACCCAGGGATTGAATCTGTGCCTCCTGCATCTCCTGCAATGCAGGCAGATTCTTTACTGCTGAGTCACCAGGGAAGCCCTAAGAGTAATTTAGGTATCCATATGAAGAAAGTTGGAGAAGGAAATGGCAACCCACTCCAGTGTTCTTGCCTGGAGAATCCCAGGGACGGGAGCCTGGTGGGCTTCCATCTCTGGGGTCGCACAGAGTCGGACACGACTGATGTGACTTAGCAGTAGTAGCGTGATGAAAGTGAAAGAGGAGAGTGAAAAGTTGGCTTAAAGCTCAAGATTCAGAAAATTAAGATCATGGCATCTGGTCCCATCACTTCATGGCAAATAGATGGGGAAACAGTGGGAACAGTGGCTGGCTTTATTTTTTTGGGCTCCAAAATCACTGCAGATGGTGATGACAGCCATGAAATTAACAGATACTTACTCCTTGGAAGGAAAGTTATGACCAACCTAGACAGCATATTAAAAAGCAAGAGACATTACTTTGCCAACAAAGGTCTGACTAGTCAAGGCTATGGTTTTTCCAGTAGTCATGTATAGATGTGAGAGTTGGACTATAAAGAAAGCTGAGTGCTAAAGAATTGATGCTTTTGAACTGTGGTGTTGGAGAAGACTCTTGAGAGTCCCTTGGACTGTAAGGAGATGCAACCAGTCCATCCTAAAGGAGATCAGTCCTGGGTGTTCATTGGAAGGACTGGTGCTGAAGCTGAAACTCCAATACTTTGGCTACCTGATGCGAAGAGCTGACTCATTTGAAAAGACCCTGATGCTGAGAAAGATTGAGGGCAGGAGGAGAAGGGGACAACAGAGGATGAGATGGTTGGATGGCATCACTGACTCAATGGGCATGAGTTTGGGTGAACTCCGGGAGTTGGTGATGGACAGGGAGGCCTGGTGTGCTGCAGTTCATGGGGTTGCAGAGTCGGACACAACTGAGTGAATGACCTGAGCTGAACTGAAATGTTCAGAAGTGATGTTTAAGTTACTGACTCCAAGGCATGAAGAGAGACTAACTTGGATAAAGGGAAGGTCTTTCTGCTCAAGAATAGCTCCACAACACATTCTACCTAAAAAATATTTAGGTTTTTGTTGAAGACTCAGAGAAGAGCCCATGGGCACAGAGGCAGAAGAAAAAGGAGAGCAACAGAGAGCTGACTCCGTCTCCACTGTTGCTGCTTACTTCCTCTGAAATATTCTTTCCCTTCAACCTGCCCCAGAGCCGCCCTCCTCCCCATCCCCAAACCCTTAACTGCTAGTCATCCCTGGGAGTGTGGTTTCAACAACGCTTCCCTGATCCTCCCTCCCCATCCCCAGTCTAGTCAAATCACCCCAGGCTCACTTGCACTCCCGGCAGTTCTTTGTAGCACTTCTAACAGTCCTGACTGAATAATCCATGTTGTACTTAGTTGTTTGATGTGTGTCTTCCCTACTATAATTTATGTTCCCAAGGATGGGGACTCTGTCTTGCTCAATACTGTGACCCCCGTGGGGCAACATAGTGGGTGCTCAATAAAGGTGTGAGTCATGAGTGTTGAATGAGCCTGCCAGTATTGATGGTGGTGCCCTGGAACTTGGTGAGCAAGTGTGAATCTTCTTCCTGTGCCTCTGTCTGCCTTCGGTAGGACCTGTCCCGGAAGTACCAGTCTTGTAAGGCATGTGAGCATGGCAGGAAGTAGACACCATCTGAAGCCGGGATGGGGTTCAAGTCCCCACTGCATCACTCACCAGGAAACTGGGCAAGCCTCCCAGTTTCATCATTTTTGAAATGAACTGCCTTGAAAATCAAAGACGATCACACACGTGTGTGCCATAAGGCACCTTGTAAACATTGCCCTCTGTGGGGATTCATTTGTGTTGTGTGGTGTGAAGCCAGGTCTGCTCAAAGGCTAAAGGTCCTCGTGTGGAATTCCAGGTACCTTACAGGCAGGTAGGTAGAGTCAGGTGATAAGAAAGTGTCTTCTCAGTGCCCCAAATCATACTGAATTTGTGGCCACTAACATAAGGCTTGTCGAGAAGAAAACATCCTAAGAATAAAGGCAGAGTAAGGAACAATCTGGCTAGTGCATTTATTCCAGTTATTGTCACTTTGCCTTTGTTTTATTTTTTTAATTCTATTTATTAATTTTTGGCTGTGCAGGGTCTTTGCTGCTGCACGGGCTTTTCTCTAGTTGCAGTGAGTGGGGTTAACTCTTTGTTGCAGAGCACAGGCTCTAGGGTGCAGGAATTTCAGCAGTTGCAGCACGTGGGCTCAGAAGTTACGATGCCTGGGCTCTGGAGCACAGGTCACCAGTTGTGGCGCGGGGGCTCTCTTGCTCTGAGGCGCGTGGGATCTTCAAGGACTGGGGATAGAACCCTCGTCTCCTGCAACAGCAGGTGGATTCTTTACCACTGAGCCACCAGGGGTTCCCTGCCTTTGACTGTTTTAGACCACTGGAGACAGAGAAGTTAACTTGCACAAACCTGATAGTAATGTAATCAAATCCTGTGCATAGAAATGAGAACTGTCTGGTAGGACACAAGTGATTATTGCCTGTGGATATTGACCAGTTGGGCCCATTTTGCACTATCTGTAAATTTATTTCAGTTTCCCTTATCTGAGCAGAAATGTGTGGTATTGAGCTCTCTTTTAAATTGTTGTAACAGCTTGCCAGTGCCCCCATTAATTAATGAATTAAATATAATCCTTGACACTTGTTCCTTTTATGTTTGTGTAAGAATCATGGCTACATTCTCTTTTTTTAGTGAAAGTGAGAGTCACTCGGTCGTGTCTGACTCTTTGTGACCTATGGACTATACAGTTTGATCCCTGGGTCCAGAAGATCCCCTGGAGAAGGAAATGGCTTCTCCCACTTCAGCGGGAAGGAGAGACCCACTCCAGTATTTTTGCATGGAGAATTCCACGGACAGAGGAGCCTGGTAGGCTATAGTCCATGGGGTTACAAAGAACTGGATGTGACTGAAGCGACTTAGCACACACACACACACAAATTCTCTCACACAACACTCTGGACTTCCCTGGCAGTCCAGGGGTTAAAACTCCATGCATCCAATGCAGGGGGTACGGGTTTGATCCCTGGTTGGGGAACTAAAATCCCACGTGCTGAGTGTTGCTGCCAAAAAGTAAAAATTATTTAAAAAGAAAGAAAACCACCATGCGAATCCATTATAATAACGTTTTTAACGTTTACAAAGTCAGAACATTAAAGATCACCTCAGCATCTTAAACACTGCTTATTCTGATTTTGTTTTCTAGTCACTTCTCTTTCATCAGCCATGCATAAAATGCTTTTTCCTTTTCTAGCATTTTGTGGATCATTTTCAAAGTTTTAAAATATATGTATCTATAAAATATTTGGAAAGGAAGCCACAGACCAAAAGAACAAAAGGGGTTCTAAGACAACTGCATTTTTCTGTTTATAGAAAGGGGTGCTTGGTTTGTCTGAAGAGAGCAGTGACAGCAATCCTGGATACAGAAAAAGCTACTATATAGTTCCAGTGCTGGTAAGTCAGGGGCATTTATGTTTCCTGAAAGAATTAAGTTACTTTGGATCAATGTGTCTCAACAGCAGCACTTTTGGGGCTGGATAATTCTTTGTTGCTGGGCTGTGCTGTGCATTGTAGGATGTTTAACCAGCAGCATCCCTGACCTGTCCCCTCCAGATGCCACTACCACCCTTATCCTCTATATGGGACAATCAACAATGTCTCCAGACATTGCCAAATGTCCCCTGGAGGGCAGAATTTCTCCCAGGCTAGAATCCTTGTTTTAGATCACTTACGAGAGAAGCCCGTAGCTGAATTGTAGAAACAGCACACTGCTAATATCTGAGGGACTGGTAAAATATGAAGGTGTTTAAATTTTTCAAACTTCTTGTGTACTGAACCCAGATAGAAATGTTTTAGATTCAGAGAGAACAGATTTTTTTTTTTCTTATCATATTCTTCTATCATATCAGAGAAATTCTGTACTGGGAATTTTAGTTTAGAAGATATAAAGTTGAAACTATTTCATTTCCAATATCATCCTGAAGGAAATCCTAAGTCTACAATAACAGCTACATCAGGAAAATATTTAATCATTTAGGACATAATGACTAGGATGTTGGTAGGCCACCTAAAAAACTCTGTGGCTCCCTCAGCAAGAAAGACCAACAGAACTTGGGCTCAGTAAAAACTATGTGAGAGTTCCCTGGTGGTCCTGTGGTTGAAAATCAGTCTTCCAATGCAGGGGATGTGGGTTTGTTTCCTTATGGGGAACTAAGATCCCACATGCCATGGAGTAACTAAGCCATGGGTTACAACTACAGAAAGCCCACACACTGCAATGAAGACCCCATGGAGCCAAAATACAAAAAGAAAGAAAAGGTTTGACCTATTTGTATTTTTCTTGCGGCACTTTACCATTCTAATAGGAAACTGGTGACAAAAAATAGGTCAATGGAGACGAGACAAGAAAGACACAAAATATTAGACCAAATTAAAGGGCACCGATTGGTGAAGGGGTTTGTAGAATATAGCACAGTAGTGCCAAAAGGATGTCTTTGTTGAAAATGTCCTACCGTGTTGACACACTAATAATAAAGGGGAGAGAAAAAATAAAAAATAAAATAAAGGGGAGAAAAAATGAAAGGACAGAAAATATCTGGCCCGTTGTAACTGTTTGGTCAAAGCACCAGCATGGACCTGACTTGGGCCATGGGTGGCAGAGACCAGGCTACAGCAGGGATCTAAGGACACTTTAGAACCTTTCTCCTTGGGGACGTTGACATGGACCTGTCCTCAGGACTTGCCTCCTTATGCTCAATGTTTGTATCTCTGGGGACAGATGGCATTCAAAACCTAGGCAAATCAGGCAAAAGTCAAACCAGTTTCCCAGTTTAGCCCAACTTCAACCACACCTACCTGTTGCAAGTCACCCCAGTCTCAGACTCCCTCTTCATCTCCTGCAGAAGCCATACATGACTCTTTGCGACCCCATGAACTGTAGCCCTCCAGGCTCCTCTGTCCATGAGATTTTCCAGGCAAGACTACTGGAGTGGGTAGCCATTCCCTTCTTCAGGGTATCTTCCTGACCCAGGGATCGACCCCCCTGGTCTCCTTTATTGCAGGCAGATTCTTTCCCATGAGCCAATTCTTATGCACTTCTCCTTCCAAAAAAAAAAAAAGTTCTTTTAGGCCAAAACGGTCAATTAGCACAGAGCGGCCTGTATATTCCCGTCAGGAAGTGTCTTATCTAACTTGGTCTCTCCGTCCTCCTTACAGCCAATTCAAAGACTGATGGAGCGGCCAGAGTTTGCTTACAACAGGGAGACAGCGCCCTTGCTAGCTTTGTGGCCATCCAGTATTTTTGGAGCGCCAGATGGAATTAAGCCCAGAGTCAGCATGGTGGCACGTGTCCAGCTTCAGCCAGTGCCCGTCATTTCCAGACCGAGCGCGTCCACCGGGGCCCCTTCCTTGTCTGGGAGCACAGCTGTGAGCGGCCCTGTCCTCACACCCTCCGCCCAGCCCAAGACCTCGGAGGGGAACAGAGAGGCCTCCGCACCTGGGAACCTGGGGACCTACTGTGACATGTCAACCAGGTTTTCCCCGACACCCCAAGTTCTGACAACTCCAGGTCTCCCCACAGAGGGCGCACATCACAGCACCAGCTCCCCCACCTCCTCTACAACTAAGGAGCCCCGAGGAGACATGTAAGCTGAAGTCTGGGAGAAGGCCGGGCCCCACGTCTGCAGGGGCTGCTACCTGTGTGGAAGCTACTTTCAAGGGAGGTAGTCAAAGCTCAGGTGGTCCCGGTCACAGCCAATCACCCCCGGGGATGTATCCTGTGAACCTATTTTTATTACAGGATTCACCTCAATCACCAACTCCTGTAGAAACGAAGTTCCAGAAGGAAGCTCCATAGAACCAGGAAAGCAGCGTAGTCTTTGAGGCAATTTCTCAGTTACATAGAAATAAAACAGCACAACTTTTAAACCATCTCTGAGCTATTTATTTTATTTATTTATTTTTTTAAAGTCAATTGCAGGCAAAAGTGGGAAGCCATAGGAATTTGCCATCTGCCACCCTGTCCTATCTCTTTCTTTTTGCTTCTTTTTCCTGCCTGAGGGATTGGAATCTCCTGTTCTCAGATTGTCTCTACCACATCTGGAAATATTCTGATGTTGGTAATTTACAATTTTAATTCCTATAGTACTCTTAAGATTATTGAGATGATCTTGATGTCATTGTTTTCCAACATTTGAAATCTGGCCTCCAAAGAAAAGGAGAAAGCCCCGGATGATAACAAATGGAATAATTCTAAATCGCAGAATTCTTAAAAGCCTCAGAAAACTACGTACGGTTCTGGCAGGAAATTTTTTAAAAATACATTAGTTTTCTTCTCAGTTAAATCAGAGTCTCCTTCAAGTGGAAATAGCTGTGTTGACAAAGTATCTTCAGAGAGTGAACTGGGGGACTTCCCTGGTGTTCCAGTGGCTAAGACTCCACACTACCAATGCAGGGGGCCCGGGTTGGATCTTTGGTCAAGGAACTAGATCCTGTGCATCCTCAGTTGCTCAGTCGTTTCTGACTCTGCAACCCCATGGACTGTAGCCTGTCAGGCTCTTCTGTCTGTGAGATTTCCCAGGCAAGAATACTGGAGTGGATTATCATTTCCTTCTCCAGGGAATCTTCCTGACTCAGGGATCAAACCTGCGTCTCCTGTGTCTCCTGCATTGGCAGGAGGATTTTTTTTTTACTGCTGAGCCACATGGGAAGCCCTCTAGATTAGGAAATCTACCTAGATCCCACATACCACAACTGAAGATCACACATGCAATGAAGACTGAAGATCCCAAGGGCCACAACTGAGACCCAGTGCAGCCAAATAAATAAATAAATATTTTTTTTAAAAACTACTGTACTTAAAAAACAGAGAGAGAGAGAGAATTGGTAAAGATGATAAAGGAATTGTGAACATGAGTTAGAAACTAAACTATGCCAACTGTGCTGCTGCTGCTAGGTCGCTTCAGTCGTATCCGACTCTGTGCGACCCCATAGACGGCAGCCCACCAGGCTCCCCCATCCCTGGGATTCTCCAGGCAAGAACGCTGGAGAGGGTTGCCATTTCCTTCTCCAATGCACAAAAGTGAAAAGTGAAAGTGAAGTCGCTCAGTTGTGTCCGACTCTTAGCGACCCCATGGACTGCAGCCCACCAGGCTCCTCCGTCCATGGGATTCTCCTGGCAAGAGTACTGGAGTGGGGTACCATTGCCTTCTCCAATGCCAACTGTGCATATGACTGTAATTGAAAAGCTGCAACAACTACTACAATTTGATTACGGTACAACTGACAGAGATTCACTCAAAGATTTTAGCGGTGCTTGTGTGCAACAAATGAAATAAAAAACTTAAGAGCTGACTCAAAGGAAGAAGCTCACCTATTCAATGAGACAGACGTTGATCTTCTGTTAGCCAACTTCTGTTGTCTAAACCAAAGATAAAATTATCCTGTTTAGCCAAGGTTGAAAGGACAAACCATATGACTTGGTAGAAACCTTCCTATGAACTGATTGCACAAATCTGGAAACTGGAAGAAAGAAGAATGATGTTAAACCCATCAAAAGTGAGGATTTGGTCATTAAAAGTTAATAAATGATCAAGCAGCTTTTTGTAGGCTTAGAGCAGTGGTGTGCTGGCAGATGTTTAACAACTGGCTTTATGGGGGGATTAAACTCCAAATTGTGGTTTTTAACCTGACCTCACTAAATACAGAGTTGGAAAGAGGTGGGCAGTAGGACACCATCTACAGTGTTGCCTAGATACAGATAGATGTATGTGAGTGCGTGCTCAGTCACTTCAGCTGTGTCTGACTCTTTGCAACCGCATGGACCATAGCCCACCAGGTTCCTCTGTCCATGGAATTCTCCAGGTAAGAATACCAGAGTGGGTTGCCATGCCCCCTCCAGGGGATCTTCCTGGCCCAGGGATTGAACCTGGGTCTCCTGCACTGCAGGCGGATTCTTTACCACTGAGCCACAGGGGAAGTCCCATACAGATAGATAGAATCAGCATAAACAACCTCAAGAGCACAGATAATAGTATAGTAAAATAATTAGGAAGTGTTGGGTTGAATTTGGAATACTTATTACCTATGTTTTTAGCATAATTTATTTAATTGTAAATTTATGTAAGTCAGTTTTTAGTAATAGCCATGCTTAAAAACCAGTTCACAAAATCCCTGAAAAATTAGCAAGCAGCTCCAGCACACCATCAGGGATGAAGATTAAATTAGAAGACAAAAGGAAGCAGACACAAGGAAATCTTGCCATGCCAGAATGACTATATTATTGTGTTTCTAGATGTAACTCGAGAACATTAAAAGAAGATGAAAAATGAAAGTGGGAAATAGACGTCCTGGTGCTTACAGTTGTAAAGTACCACAGGAACTTTGCTACACTGTACTGCAGGTAGGAAGCATGTGCATTAATAAAGAATCCAGAGGAAGAAAGTACAGAGAAATACTCAAACAGATGGGGCTGTGCTAGAATGGGATGAAGAAATAGAAGGAAAGGAAGAAAAGCATGCAGCTGGGGAAAAACAGAGCAACTTGAGAGATTTAATATGGCCTTTCTGTAATTTGGAATAAATTTTTGTATTTTGGGGTCTTAGACAACACAGAAGCTCTTGCAGTGAGAAACCTGCTGACTCACAAGGGAGATTGAGAGGAGAAAATGTCTTCAAAATCAAATTTAAGGAGCTGGGAAGCAATAGCTTTCTTCTTCCACAGCAATCTCCCACTCTGAAAATAGGTGAGCATTTGATAAGGATCAGGATGCACTCCCCTGTCCCCACCTGCCAAGGATGCCACTTTGGCACAAGGATTATTTTGAGCTGAAGGCAATTGAGAATCAACAGCTACAGGGAAGTCCTCTGCCTTCCCCTTCCCCTTACCTGCCTGAAAGCAAGCTATACATTTCCCTTTAGGATGGTGTGCCCCCACTGTACTGGGAAGAGAAGAGCATTCTTTTTTTTTTTTTTGAGAAGAGCATTCTTATCATCAGAGACTGGGAGTCAGCACTGTGACGAGTTTACGTAAGCAGACTTTACTGAAATAACCCTGTCTTCCATTTGTTGTTGTTAGTAGTGGTCAGTTGCTAAGTTGTGTCCATCTCTTTGCAGTCCCATGGACTGCAGCACGCCAGGGTTCCCTGTCCACTATCTCCTGGAGTTTGCTCAAGTTCATGTCCATTGAGTCAATGATGCTATCTAACCATCTTATCCTCTGCTGTTGCTGTTTTTGCCTTCAGTCTTTCCCAGAATCTTCCACTAGTTCTTCTATAAATTTCCTAGTCACTTCTCCATAATTTATCTTCCTTTGAACTTCAAATCCCCTTTCCTTTGTTAAAAATGGTATATAAGTCCCCAAGTCTAGCCACTTTAACTTTTCTGTGAACTCCTGTGCATATAAAAAACCCAGTAAATTCAGGGACTTCTCTGGTGGTCCAGTGGTTAAGACTCCACACTCCCAACTCAGGGAACATGGGTTCCATCCCTGGTCAGGGAACGAAGATCAAACATGCCATGCAGCAGTGCTTTCTTTCTCTCCTGTTACCCTGTCTTTTGTCAGTTAAATTCACAGACCCCATTCACTAAACAAACCTAACAGGGTATCGAAAGCTTTTGCTTCTCTACACATTAATGGTAACTCAGTGTCTTTCAAAGTTTGTCTAAAAGCTTAACTGTGCTTGGGCACAAGCTTAGAAATTGAGCCTACTGTTAATAATGGCTTGTGTATCCAATTGCCTTTAATGGAGATAAAATGGCCATTAAGATCTTTTTCAATTCCTTAGGTATTTGATGAAAATTTTGCGATTAGTGTAGCAGGAGCTTTTGGTTTTTAAGTCTTGAAGCCATAATTTGACTTTAAGCAGGTGTTTACTTTCTGACGTGGTAGATTAGATGAGTTATGTCTGTTTCTTATGACCACTTGAAATTTTTTTTGTTTTCATGTTTAGCATCATTTGAAAGTGAGTTATTTATTGTTCCCTCCCAAATGGTTGATTGTCTCCAGCATATCACACACATGAGAGAAAACTTAAAAACTCAAAAAGAAGGAAACTCTGAGAACAAATGTTTTAAAAAGCCAAGGAGTCCTTAAGTTTATTAAATGGCATTTTAGCCCATAGAGAACTTTTTGATTCAAGGAGGTAAAGTTAGTGGACAGCAAACACAAATGAACCATATAGATCCACATTACTCCTTAACTGAGATGGGAAATTATTTATCAATATCTCTGTATTGACAAATATTAAATACCTAATCAGAGATTCTGAAAAATACTCATTATAATCAAAACAGATTGATCATGAATAAGCACTACCGGATAATATAAGAAAAATTACTATTAATTTCAGAAAATGCCCAGGTTAATTAGCTACTTAAAAGGGCATTCCTTTGAACATTTTGGAAGAAAAAGGCCTTTTGAAGGAAAGAGAATGAATGTTCCATATAAGTCATGCATAAAACCAAGCGACTATGTGCCTGCCGCTGCTTAGGCACTTCAATCGTGTCCAACTCTGTGTGACCCCATGGACTGTAGCCCGCCAGGCTTCTCTGTCCATGGGATTCTCCAGGCAAGAATACTGGAGTGGTTTGCCATGGCCTCCTGCAGGGGGATCTTCCAGTCTGCCCTCTTCCAGGCAGACTACAGTCCTTGTGGTAGCAGAATCGGACATGATTAAGTGGGCTAATGGTGATTGTGGGGGTGTGGCCCCATGACGGGCTAAGTGGCCTTATAAGAAGAGACACCAGAGAGGCTTTCTCTCTCTCTCCCTCTCTTTCTTTCTCTCCCTCCCTCTTCCTGTTCCTCTCCTTCTCTTCATGTGTAGACCAGGTCAGGATGGTGGCAGCTGCCTACAAGCTAAGAAAAAGAGGCCTCAGAGGGAAACCTACCTTTCTGGCACATTGATCTTAGATTTCCTGGCTTCAAGAAATGAACAAAAAAAATTCTGTTGCTTATGCAACCTAGTCTGTGGTATTTTGTTTTGGTAACCTGAGCTGATGGAGAAGGAAATGGCAACCCACTCCAGTGTTCTTGCCTGGAGAATCCCAGGGACAGAGAAGCCTGGCGGGCTACAGTCCATGGGGTCACACAGAGTTGGACACGACTGAAGTGCCTAAGCAGCAGCAGGCACATAGTCGCTTGGTTTTATGCATGACTTATATGGAACATTCATTCTCTTTCCTTCAAAAGGCCTTTTTCTTCCAAAATGTTCAAAGGAATGCCCTTTTAAGTAGCTAATTAACCTGGGCATTTTCTGAAATTAATAGGGTCGGACACGACTGCCGCGACTTAGCAGCAGCAGCAGCAGCAACCTGAGCTGCTGAAGACACGCAGACACTTTTGCATCAAAAGTATAGACGCAATGGTTTGGACTTAAGTCTGCTTATTCTTTATACTCCTTCAAGTATCAAATCTGTTTGCTCACCTACATTACACGTGTAGGATAAAGGGAAAACAAGTTGACACTAGTGCCCACCAGCTGTGGAACACAATGTTTCTAATGAACTCATTCTGCAGTTGAATTATTGCTTACTAAAAATGAACTGTCATAGAGGGGGAAATCTCCACCACCCCATACCCCCATTGTGTTCTTGCTGCTAGACTAGCAATAAAATGGACACAGGACAGATTAAGAGGAGAAAAATTTTTTTTTAATTTGTACAGAAAGAGGTCTCATAGACACGGTACCAAAGGAAGTAGCCAAAGTTGGCACTTTTATACTTTTTAGACAAAAACTATAAATTTGTGAGGAATTGACAGGACAAAGAAATTGAGGTTTGGGATGCTCAATTAGCAAAGGACCTAAACAGAATTTGGGCTTAAGGTAGTAAACTGAAGAAGTAACATATTTGTAACACAGGCCTCTCAGCCCTCATTTCCTGTCTCTGACTACTAGGGGGTGTCCTTCTACTTCCAGATGTGGGGTGGGGGTCAGGGGGCACCTTTCACAGGAGAGATTTAATTCCTGTTTCAGGGAGACAGAGAACGTCTCTCATGGTACCCTCCTTATGTTGACCATTTCTTAGGTAACTTTCAAAATAAGCAATATGCCATTGAGGCCCATGCTGGTGACCTACCCTGGGCCCCAACAAAACCAATGAGTAAAAAGTAAATTTAGGAAGATAACTGAAGTACTGTAATGAACTTTTCAACTAATCTTCAGACATTGGTAACTTTACAGCACTTTATGCATGACAGTCACAAAAAAATATGTTAAATAGAGATCATTTGATAGGGCTTAGCATTCAAAATATTTTTAAAGCCATAAGATGTGAATTTCATGTAAGTCTGACCATTATATGAAACAATGGGAAGAGTGGGTTTGGTGCTTGAGTTACATATCTGGTCAGTGATATAATTCATGCCTAACATGAAATAGTCAGCTTTTCAGGATTGAAAAGGATTTTTGACACTAATCCCCATCTCAGCAAACAGCTACAGAGACCTGAGAGAAAATTCAGTTTTACCCTGATAGTGCTTATGTCCTAAATACACACAGCAGAGGTAACGGATTGCCCACCCAGTCTCCTTTCACCGACAGCCCTTGGTACCTGTCCTCCCTTCTTCCTAACATAACCTTTGTTTTGTTCAGTATGTCCCACACATACAAAGCTGTGGGCTTTCAGGAGCGTTCCCCACTTAGCCATACACCCCAGGGTGAGTTGCAATTAGTCCATGCAATCACTGTGGTCTCATTTCCTTTGCTGTTAATCGGTTTGCCAGTAAATGGGTCTGTGAGCCAATTCTGGCCATGACACAGGAAGACACAAATCGAGCTAAGGATTCAAATGCCAATCCTGTTCAAATGCCATGCTTTCCCGTATCAGCAGTAGCTTGGGTTTTGATTGTCAATCAAACTCACAGAGTAGACTTTATTCTAATACTTCATTTTTTAAAACTTTACAGAGAGATGAAGAGAGGAGTATTGAGTGCACAGTACCTTCATGCCATCCACAAGTTCAGGGACCACCAACACACACAGCCTCTTGGCCCCTAGAACCTACCCGGGTCACGTACGGGAAGTTTCAGGTGCATGGATTCATTTGATTGGCTTCTCACCAGTTTCTCTCTGGATGGCAGCTTAGAGCTCTCCCTCCACAGGTGCATTCCACAGACCAGGGATTTCACAGAAAACAGGCAGATAGCTTCCAGCACAAAGCATTCCTCTCTAGCTTAACATGACAGTGGCCAAGGAAACAGTGTTGTGAGAAGGAAGATCCCAGGTAGGTCTAAATCTCTGTGGAGCTCCAGGCCGGATGTTAATTCTTACTCATAGGCAATTGGCTGGGAGCTTCAAGGAAATGCTTCCAGGCTCTTAAGAAGGGACAAAGAAGATAGTCTTATTCCTCCTCACGTTTTTGTGTCTGAAACTGATGCCTAGAACTACTTCATCGAATTCCCCAGCTCCACTCTAAGATATCTGTTTTCACAATTTCTCCACTTTCTTCAAACCTCTTTTCCCAGTTCTTACTTCCAACTGATATCTTGCTTTCCTACCTAATGGAGAAAATAAAAGCAGTTAGAAGAGGGCTTCCACACACGCCCACCACCACCACATACCGAAAGGTCTCCACATCCTCCACCTCCCCTCCTGTTGCTGAGGATGTATTGTTTACCTTCACTCTAAGGCCACCCTCCACTTGTGCTTTAGCTCCTGACCCCACTCATCTATTCAAGAACATCACTTTATCAACTGTAAACCCTTCTCTTCTCTAGTTGGTTATTCCCATCTGCAAACAGTCGTTAGTATTTCCTATCTGGAAAATCTTTTACACTGGACCCCACTAGTCCAACTGTGGACTACTTCTCTGCTCCCCATTAGAGCAAAACATCTCTGTATCTGTTATCCCCAATTCTTTTTTTTTTTCTGTTATCCCCAATTCTTTTAGTGTTATTTTTTTTTTCTTTCTTTCTTTTTTTTTTTTTTAGTGGGTTCGGTGTCGTTCATGATTTGGGAAGGTAACTAGTTCCAGGTACAAACTCCCGGATAACAGCAGGTATGCTGCTGCTGCTGCTAAGTCACGTCAGTCGTGTCCGACTCTGTGTGACCCCATAGACGGCAGCCCACCAGGCTCCCCCGTCCCTGGGATTCTCCAGGCAAGAATACTGGAGTAGGTTGCCATTTCCTTCTCCATTTTAGTGTTATTTTTTGTAATTATTTGTAACTCAAGTTGCCTTAAATATTCCTACATGAACTCAATAATTTTTTCCATTGAATAGTGTAGTTACTATGACTCAAAGTTATTAAGTTTTTAGAAAGAGTGCTTCAGTATGAGAAGTCCATCACCGGATCGTAGCATATTGGATTAACTTTCGGATAGGACCAAACAAATTAAAGAAATGCTCATGTCCAAACTTGAACAAGGAAGTTACTTCTTTGAATTGCTCAGTCATGTCCAACTGTTTGCAACCCCGTGGACTGTAGCTGCCAGGCTCCTCTGTCCTTGGAATTCTCCAGGCAAGAATACTGAAGTGGGTTGCCATTCCCTTCTTCAGGACATCTTCCTGACCCAGGGGTTGAACCCGGGTCTCCTGCATTGAAGGCTGATTCATTACCATCTGAGCCACCAGGAAGCCTTTGAATCTTATATCCACATATTTTTTCATAACTGATTTATTGCCTTGGCCTAATATGGGAGTATTTGAGAGATTATGATTGACAGCAAAGTATAGTATTATCTTAGCAACCCAATTATATGCTTTGTCATTTTTTGAGCACAAGATGCTTTTTAACCATTTATCATTAAGAAAAATGTTAATTATACAAGATTAGAAAATTTATTTGATATGTCCTGTATTAACTCTGTGTGCATGTTTAGTCACTTCAGTAGTGTCCAGCTCTTTGTGATCCTTTAGAATGTAGTCCACCAGATTTCTCTGTCCATGGGATTCTCCAGGCAAGAACACTGGGATGGGTTGCCATGCACTCCTCCAGGGGAATCTTCCTGACCGAGAAGCTGGGTCTCCTGTCTCTCTTGCATTGCAGGCAGATTCTTTACTCTCTGAGCCATCAAGGAGGCCCATGTATTAACTGAGGTAGTTTAAAATGAGCTTCAAAATTCTGTTATCTTTATCACATATTTATTAAATATCTTTATGAGATATCAGCTGCTTTAATCCATGAGTGATATCATTATGTCATATGTTTACAATATTTCTTTAAAAATTATTTGGCTGTGCTGTATAGCGTGTGAGATCTTAGCTCCCTGACCAGGGATAGAACTGATGCCCCCTGCATTTGGAAGCATAGAGTCTTGACTACTGGACTTCCAGGAAAGTCTTATAATTTTTCTTAAATAAAAAACAAACTGGAAATTTTATGTTTTCCCTTGTGTGAGTATATTGAATTGTGGCAATAACCTGGTGAAGTCAATGACAGTGTTAGTCACTCAGTTGTGTCTGACTCTTTGCGACCCCATGGACTATAGCCCACCAGGCTCCTCTGTCCTTGGAAATCTCCAGGCAAGAATACGGGAGTGGGTAGCCATTCCCTCCGTGGTGGCTTGGAAGGTAAAGAATTTGCCTGCAATGCAGGAGATCTGGGTTTGATCTTTGGGTTGGAAAGATCCCCTGGAGAAGGCGAAGTCAGCAGAGCAAAACAATTCTTCAATTTTTTAAAAAAGATGGCTAAAATAAAGTGCTTGTGATAAAAACCAGGATATGATAAACATCCAAAAAGGCTTCAGAAATGCAGGGGGACCACACATTAAGTCTAAATTTAAGCAGGTATAAAAGATCTTATCCTTTGGAGGCCAAAGAACAACTACACAAGTACAGAATGGCTGAACCACAGCATTGATGGAAAACAGGCAGTGCAATGAGCCTGTGATTATATTCTGTCTGCAGTTGTACTTCAAAACTCTACCAAAATCTTAGATTGAGTTGAAAACAGGATGTTTTGTGTTTGGCCTACATTTACTGAGCATTGTACTGGCCTTGCTTTACAAGGAATAAGCAGCTGTTACACAAGGAGTACTCAGAACATGGAGGTGATTGTTTTTTCCACTCAATTTGGGCACTACGTAGATAGACACAATTTCTCCCAGGAACTGCTAAAGAACACCTGAAGGAGCAGGGATGATTTCTTGGAGTGCAGCCTCAGGGATACATCTTTGCTGTTGAAGTCTGCATGACCCTAAAGACTCAAGCTATGATCAATGAACAGGGCCACGGGAAAACAGAGTTCATCCCAGTACATACGGCAGAAATTTGGGATGGTAAAAAGCACCAAAATTAGAAAGGAGACTTGAGGAAGGAAAGGGAACCAGTACTATGTACCATACAACATGGATGAGCTCTTTATTGCTGCATCATAAAGTATCCCAAACTCAGTGGCTTAAAACAGCACACACTTACCTCCCATGGTCTGCAGGTCAGGCTTTGGGCCACGGCTTTGCTGGGCCTTTTCCTACAGGGTCTCTCAGAAGGCTGCAATCGGATGGCAGCCAGAGATGGGGACATCTCAAGATTCAGCTGGGGCAAGAAGTGCTTCCCAGTTCACTTTGTGGTTGTTAGGCAGGACTGTTCTTTCTGGGCTACTGGACCAAAGTCCTTAGTTGGCTGTTGGTTGGAGGCTGCCCTTGGATTCTTGCTAGGGTGGCTTCTTCTTCATCAGAGCAAATGCTTGGGAAAAGCCAGGGAAAGTACAGACTTCTCAGGTGGTGCTAGTGGTAAAGAACCTGCCTGCCAACACAGGAGACATAAGAGATATGGGTATGATCCCTGGATCGGGAAGATCTCCTGGAGAGGGGCATGGCAACACACTCCAGTATTCTTGCCTGGAGAATCCCTGGATGGAGGAGCCTGGAGGGCTCTGGTCCACAGGGTAGCAAAGAGTCAGACGCAACTAAAGTGACAGCACAGGACACACACACACAGGGTACCCTCAAAATGGAAGAGAATAGAAATGAGAACTTCTTAGTGACTGAAATCAAAGTTGAGAGGTAGATATTAAGGTTGGTATTATGGATGAAATTTCTTGTTTGTGCAACTGGAAAAAAGGATGGCACCAGTCCACCTTAAATGAGCATACAAGAGGACCAGGCCTAGGGAGAGAAAGAACATCAATTTTGTTTTTAACATGTATCTGAGATAGCTTTGTGATACCAGTTGGAGACAATGAAGTGGAGAGCAGCTCTGAGAAAAGAACTGGCCTGAAGATAAAAATTTGTGACAGTATGTCTAGATGGTAGTTGATAGCTTTACACTGTTATACTTATTACCGACCACTGTTACAGTTACTCTGACTTTTTAATCATCCGTTTGCAGGGATCCCAGCCTGGAATAAGGTTAAGAGATCAGTCAGTTCAGTTGCTCAGTCATCTCCGACTCTTTGCAACCACATGAACTGCAGCACGCCAGGCTTCCCTGTCCATCACCAACTCCCGAAGCTTGCTCAAACTCATGTCCATCCAGTCGGTGACGCCATCCAACCATCTCATCCTCTGTCATCCCCTTCTCCTGCTGCCTTCAATCTTTCCCAGCATCAGATCTTCTCCAGTGGGTTAGCTGTTTGCATCAGGTGGCCAAAGTATTGGAGTTTCAGCTTCAGCATCAGTCCTTCCAATGAATATTCAGGACTGATTTCCTTTAGGATGGACTGGTTGGGTCTCCTTGCAGTCCAAGGGACTCTCAAGAGTCTTCTCCAACATCACAGTTCAAAAGCATCAATTCTTTGGCGCTCAGCTTTCTTTATAGTCCAACTCTCACATCCATACATGACTACTGGAAAAACCATAGCTTTGACTAGATGGACCTTTGTCAGCAAAGTAGTGTCTCTGCTTTTTAACATGCTGTCTAGGTTGGTCATAGCTTTTCTTCTAAGGAGCAAGTGTCTTTTAATTTCATGGCTGCAGTCACCACCTGCAGTGATTTTGGAGCCCAAGAAAATAGTCTCTCACTGTTTCCAGTGTTTCCCCATCTATTTGCCATGAAGTGATGGAACCGGATCTTAGTTTTCTGAATGTTGAGTTTTAAGGCCACAGGACTGGAAGAGGTCAGTTTTAATTCCAATCCCAAAGGAAGGCAATGCCAAAGAATGTTCAAACTATTGCACAATTGTACTCATCACACCCCCAGCTGGTAAAGAATTTGCCAGCAATGCAGGAGATCTGGGTTCGATCCCTGGGTTTGGAAGATCCCCTGGAGAAGGGAAAGTCTACCCACTCCAATATTCTGGCCTGGAGAATTCCAAGGGGGTTGCAAAGAGTCGGACACGACTGAGCAACTTTCACTTTCACACGCTAGCCAAGTGATGCTCAAAATTCTCCAAGCCATGCTTCAACAGTACGTGAACTGTGAACTTCCAGATGTTCAAGCTAGATTTAGAAAAGGCAGGGGAACCAGAGATCAAATTGCCAGTATCTGTTGGATCATCGAAAAAGCAAGAGAGTCCCAGAAAAACATCTACTTCTGCTTTACTGACTACGCCAAAGCCTTTGACTGTGTAGATCACAACAAACTGTGGAAAATTCTTAAAGAAATGGGAATACCAGATCACCTGACCTGCCTCCTAAGAAATCTGTATGCAGGTCAAGAAGCAACAGTTAGAACAGGACATGGAACAACAGACTGGTTCCAAATTGTAAAAGGAGTACATCAAGGCTGTATATTGTCACCCTGCTTATTTAACTTATATGCAGAGTACCTCATGCAAAATGCTGGACTGGATGAAGCACAAGCTAAAATCAAGATTGCTGGGAGAAATTATCAAGAACCTCAGATATGCAGATGACACCACCCTTATGGCAGAAAGCAAAGAACTAAAGAGCCTCTTGATGAAAGTGAGAGTGGAAAAAGTAGGCTTAAAACTCAACATTCAGAAGTGAAGAGATACTTGCTATCAAATTTATTACCTCCTTCCAACTGCACTCATCATGTCCCCCACCCTCAACACCTTGTTTTGAAGAGTTAAGTTTCAATAAAATAAAAGCATGCAGCATCCCATGATCTCCACATCCTGGTATTCATGTGTTGTTGTTCAGTCGTGTCTGACTCTTTGTGACCCCATGGACTGTAGCCTATGAGGCTCCTCTATCCATGGGATTTTCCAGGCAAGAATACTGGAGTGGGTTGCCATTTCCTTCTCCAGGGGACCTTCCCAACCCAGGGATCAAACCCGGGTCTCCTGCATTGCAGGCAGACGCTTTACCCTCTAAGCCACTGTAATTCCTTCCCAAGAGTGGGCAGGATCTGATTTGCTTCTAGCCAGCCAATCAGCTATGGCAAGGTGGCGGATGCCACTCCTGTGATATTATAAGACTCAAGTCTGCTGTGGCTAGACCTTCCCCTTGCTGTCTTGATGAAGTCAGCAAGCATGCTAAGGGAGCCCATGAGGCAAGGAACTAGGGGTGACCACTAGTTACTGAGAACAGGCTTCAGCCAACTGCCGGGAAGAAACTGAAGCCCTAGCTCTATGACTGTGAGGACATGAATTCTACCAACAACTGAATGAACTTTAGAAGCTGAGCCTCCTCTAATTGAGCCTACAGATGAGAATACAGCCTTACTGCCACCTTGATTGCAGCCTTGGGACAAAAGCAGAGGATCTAGTTAAGCTGTGCCCTGACTCATGACCCAGTGACTGTGGAGATAGTTAAGTCACTAAATTTGTGGTAATTTGTAATGCAGAATAGAAACCTAGGTAATATTTAAGCTTTTATCCAGCTCATCCTACTTTTAAACATACTAACCATTTTTGTTGCATAAGACTTGCCTGCTTTTTTTGTTTCACAGGCTTTATTTATGCAATCTCATTTTGGATCTAGAACACAAGGGTGAAAAAAAGATCAGAAAGCCCACATCATGTCCACCACGGCAACTAATTTACATCTCACCTTTCCCCTGATATTTATTATTATTTCAGGGTTATTTCAGGGTGTTAGCAACATGAAACCATAGAGAGGTGACAGAGCTTGTTAAGAGTCACAAAATGGTGAGCTTTACTCCTATAGATATCCCACTAGATTCAATACATTTAAATAAATCTAGAATTAAAAGCCAGAGCTAAAAAAAGACTAGAAAGCAATTAATGGAACTCCTGTTTACATTCTCATAGGTAGAATAATGTAATTACAAAGTGGTCTTATGTTTTTGTAATAAGCAAAAATCAAAGGTAATGTATAATTGTAGCAAGGTTGCTGTGTAAAACTTTTTCAAACTAAGACTAGTCACAACTGCTTAGAGTGAATATGGAAAAACTTACGTCAAGACAAAAATGAGTTTATTCAAAGGAAGGGAAACCACATTTAAGATAGGTATGTGTCATACCTTAATGTTTTTCCCTCTGCAAACAGTTATTTTCATTTTGAAGGGTTATAGAAAACCCTATAGCTTCTGAGTTGTAGACATAGAAGAACTGCAAGAATAATTTTAGAGTTTCTGGAAGGGAAAGAAGTCACTAATCCACAAAAGGGACAAAAGGATATTATTTTCTTTAGATATATATCTTCTATTTGGTTAGCAGGGCCGATTCTTAACAAAAGAAAACACAGTTTGACTAGGTTCACTAGTAAAGAATTAGTCTACATTGATGATGTCTTTCATTAAAGCTGTTGGAAAAGGCTTTTTTCATTTTTCAGAACTGCAGTAAGGAACCAGTTTGAAGGTCACAGCTTGCTGTTTTCTCCTTAATTCCAAGGCTTAATTCCAAATTTGCTCTGGGTAAGATGATTTCATTGTTCATTTAATATATCTTAAGGTCCTTCCTCAGGACTCAAGGCTGAGTCATCCACGTTTAGTTCTTGACTCTCTTCTCTCTATACTCACTCTCTGTAAGAACTTACCCTGATGGGAGGGTTTAAATTGCATCTGTATATTTTTTCCAGCCCTAATTAGCTCCAAACAGCCTACCAAATATCTATTTGAGGAAATATATCTACTTGGGTTTCAGATTTAGCAAGCCTAACACACAACTTTAGATCCCACACCAAACCTGCTCCTCCCACCTTCCCCCAGGAGTTATTCTTGTCTTGCTCCTCTACTCCCCAGACACATGCAATGCACCAACCCGTCTTCTTGGCTCTACCTGTAAAATGTATCCCAAACCCCACCATTTTAGACCCTACCACCCCTACAGTGTAGTCTGAACTATATCTGTTTTTGCTTAGATGAGGCCAATAGCCTCCCACCTAGTCCCCTGGCTCTCTTTTAACCTCTTCCCCAAAGACAATTCTTGACATAGTGGTGAAAGTAATCTATGAATACAAACCAGATCTAATCACTCCTCTGGCTTCCCATCAGAGTAAAATACAAACTCCTTTCTAGAAGCTACAAAGCATTTGATACTTAATGTACTTGTTTACTGTTGTTTATGCTGCCAGATATATGGGGAAATTAAATGGGAAGGGACTTTGTCTCATTTATAAACTCAGTAAACATTAATTGAATGAATGCCTTTTGCTCTAACAGTAAAGCTTTTCATTCTGATGAGCATTATGAGGCCCCTACCTCACTGCAACAAAACTTTCAAGAACAGGTTTGATTTTCTATCAGCGTAATTTCAAAGTAACTAAGTTGGTGATGGATAGGGAGGCCTGGCGTGCTGCAGTCCATGCAGTTGCAAAGAGTTGGACATGACTGAGTGACTGAACTGAACTTAAACATTTAAAATGTGAGCTGTTACTTAACCTCTTGTAGTAATCTTGGATGATTATTCTTTTCTGACATGCCAGAGACATGCAACTTGTACTTGAATAAAACTTAAAATAAGGACAAGTATGTTTTGTGCTTTATGACTGCTCCACTGTTGTAGTTTCCAATACATGGGAATAGCTGCCCCCCACCATTTTCTTTCTTTTCTGGCTGTGCCACACAGCATGTGGGATCTTAGTTCCCTGACCAGGGATTGAACCTGCGCCCCCTGCATTTGCAGTATGGAGTCTTAACCATTGAACCTCCAGGAAGTCCAGAAATAGCCTTTAATGTGAAGGCTGACAAATGGGCAGAGGAAAGAACATGTTCAAAAGCAAAGTGAAGGATGAAAAAGCAGGTTAAGTGCCATGATAGCTAATATATTTGTACAGTTCTAAAATATTCTTGAAGGGAGCAAAATTAGAGATTGGTAGAGCACTGAGGGTATTATCCTCCTGGCTAAGGACTCCGAACAGTAGGCAACTGCAGTCTCTTTGGCTCTTATTTTCATTTCAGGAAGCTTTAGTTCAGTTCAGTCCTTCAGTCGTGTCAGACTCTTTGTGGCCCCATGAACCACAGCACACCAGGCCTCCTTGTCCGTCACCAACTCCCAGAGTTTACCAAACTCATGTCCATTGAGTTGGTGACGCCATCCAACCATCTCATCCTCTGTCGTCTGCTTCTCCTCCTGCCCTCAATCCTTCCCAGCATAAGGGTCTTTTCCAATGAGTCAACTCTTTGCATCAGGTGGCCAAAGTATTGGAGTCTCAGCTTCAGCATCAGTCCTTCCAATGAACACCCAGGACTGATCTCCTTTAAGATGGACTGGTTGGATCTCCTTGCAGTCCAAGGGACTCTCAAGAGTCTTCTCCAACACCACAGTTGAAAAGCATCAATTCTTTGGCACTCAGCTTTCTTTATAGTCCAACTCTCACATCCATACATGACTACTGGAAAAACCATAGCTTGACTAGATGGACTACTGTGGTGAATATTGAGGATGGCCTGGAGAGGCAATGACCACTTGGAGATGGAGACTAGATTAGGAGGCTTCAGAAGCAATTCAGGTAAAAACAAACAAACAGGACCCCCAAACTATGGCTATGTGAGGAAGGTGTCCTTTTGGGCTCCAGGCTGGACTGTGCAGCTTCGAGGGCTTCTTGCATCTTCTCTACTCCAAGCCAGCCTGAGTGACTGAACTCTGCCAAACTATCACTGATTTTGCAGCTATTTCTTTCTGAAGATCTTTGGTATTCTGTTATTCTTGGAAGTCATCTTCTTTCTCCTGACCCACTTCTCTTTATTCTTATATTGGCCTGAAAAGGTCACCACATGGTGTCAACTTTAGGAGAACGTCACACAGTGTGAGCTGGTCTGGTAATAATCACATGGTCCTCTGATGGCTGACACTATCTTCAGAGGCGTGGCAGGGGTAGGAGGGGGCGGGATGTGGTGCCGTATTCAAGGGTGCTCTGTAACACACAACCGTCTCCCTTTTCAATACTTCCTTTAAAGTATTTAAAGTTTGTGCCCTAGTGGATTCCTCAAATTATTCCTGAAACCAGGAGGTAGACGAAATATATTACGCCCCAACTCTCTTGCTGTCTTGCCTTTAAATAAGCCTGTCATCGTCGTTCAGTCACTAAGCCGTGTCTGATTCTTTGTGGCTCCATGGAGGTCAGCACGCCAGGCTTCCCTGTCCCTCACCACCTCCCAGAGTCCACCCGAGTTCATGTCCATTGAGATGGTGATGCCATCCAACCGCCTCATCCCCTGCTATTCTCTTCTCCTTTTGCCTTCAGTCTTTCCCAGCATCAGGGTCTTTTCCAATAAGTTGGCTGTTCACAACAGGTGTCAACGTATTGGAGCTACTTTAAGTAAAAATCATTGTGAAGAAAGAACTCCATTGCTCAGTTTACAAACATCCAAACCCTACTTCATCTGTTTTTGTTCTAACTAGTCCCCTCCAATCTTATGGAATCCCAATTATTAGATTTAAATGCTAACACTGCTGTTATCACCCAGTTATAGCAAAGTCCTCTTAGTAAGAGAAGGATGCCTCTCACAACTTCCCCCTGCCTCATCCTTTACAAAGAACAAAATACTACTCTCAAAATCTTAAAAAGGGAACCAAAACCAGGGATTAGGTGAACATAATATCTATTTTTATTACGAAAACATTAAATTTTGACACATTGCTTCATTGCTTTTTTAAAAACCTATGATCTGACTTAAACCTATTCAGCAAAAATGCCAATAAATTATATAAACCATAGTTTGGGTCTTTCTTAAAACTAGGAACATAATATGTTTTATAACAATCAAACAATAATACTAAATCCGAGTTGTATGAGCTGTTAATTTGTAATGTGTTTTAATGTTTCGCTAAAAATAAAACCAAAACCAAACACATGCTAACACACCGCTGGAGAAGTTTCTCAGAAACCTCCTCCTTGTCACTGCGTGTCTGCAGCCTCCTTCACTGAGGCACAGAACACCACCGTGTCACGTGTCAAGGCACTCACTCTCAACTGTCCTGTCCTGCTCACATCAGGAGTCATACTGGGTGAAGGGCTGATGATGTACTACCCCCAGACCATGCTATCTTGCCTGTAAGTAAATCCATTTCTTCAAAAGGAAATCATGAGCTAGGAACTCCAATACTTAATTTAGAAACAGTGATTCCAACATACATTAAATCAAATGTGTTAGTACTTAAAAGTCACAAATTCTGAAAAGTAAAAACAGCAGACAAATACAGAACTTCCATAAACAACCAATGAACTAAGGCAAATAGCATTGCCACCACATGCCTGAAAAAAATGGTATATTTTTGGTGTCTGTAGTTCTTTGCAAATTATATTTTGGGACAGTTCGGTTCAATAAAAGATGTATATTCTACATAAAGTTAGAGTAACAGGATTATCAACATGGGTGGCATCATTTAAAAAATACATCAATAGTCGTATTAGTGAATGTTTTCCACTTGGTTTCTAAATCTTTATTTTCTGTGGAGGCAAACCAAAGCACTGTCTTAAGACTCCATCTTCAAAGTTACAATATAGTCTCTATCATTCCTAGAGATTTTAAAGCTAGATATGACCCTGTTCCTTGCCATCATCTTCATCTTCATCATCCTCATCATCTTGGTCTCCAGATTCAAGTTCATCCTCTTCTTCAACCTAAAGGGAAAATATACATTTAACATTATGAAGATCTGGTCACGTCACATTCAACACAAAATGATATATACTCTGTGGATAAATTCTTTACTCTAGTAATTATAGTAGATTATGGGCCATCTGATTTCCTTGATTTAATATTCAAGGTTTCCTGTTATTTTTAATATAAGACAAGATACACAGGTTAATTTGCTACCAGATGGGTACAACTCTCTACACATAAATCTGAACGAACACAGCAAAACGGGGATGGTACATTTGGATGGTGAGTGTCTCTGTTATCACAGGAGCAAGTCACTTTCCAGGCTCAGATTCCGAAAGAGAAGAGTTAACAAAAGCTGGAAATTGCATCTAATCTGTGTCTTAAGTCAATTGACATACCTACAAATCTATGCCCGTAGCATTGATATACAAGCATAACAACATTCCCAAGACACAGGACAATGTTTAAAAACACATCATAAAGAAACACATATAAACCATTTTTGGAAACATCGCAATCTTACTGGATGACCAAGTTCCTTGAGTTTATTCTTTAATGAAAATATTTTCTGATCTTGATCGGCCAACAGCACCAAGAGATCATCTTGTTCTTTTTTAGAATCTGTAATGTCCACCTCGAGCTTGTTTTTCTCATTTTGTAAGATGGCAATGGTACTGTTAGATGAATCCAGCTGCTCTTTAATAGCAGTTCTTTCCTCAGACAGAGCTTTAATTTCATTCTAAGAGAAGAAAGGTGAAAATCACAATCAAAAATTAGTATTTACTCTCCTATGGTTTTAACAAATATATTCTTTCTACGACAGATCTCTGTACTCATGCAATCTGAAGAGTTTGGGGTTAGGTGTTGGGGGGACAGGAGATTTAAAATATACACACACACACAGTCACCTAGTAACATGAGAATTTATGTT
Organism: Cervus canadensis; assembly: GCF_019320065.1. NCBI lineage: Eukaryota > Metazoa > Chordata > Mammalia > Artiodactyla > Cervidae > Cervus > Cervus canadensis. The sequence continues at coordinate 27,541,364 of NC_057411.1, read as the reverse complement.
AGGCTATACATCAAAGATGACTGCTGTGAAAATCTGAGTTTGACAACAAAAAAATAGTTTTAATTACCTACTCCTCAAAAAAATCCTACTATTTCAGATAATCAGAGGAATAAATAAAGACATAACATCTTACAGCAGAAGCCTGGTTAGCACCAGAGTTAGGACTCAAAGTAAAAAAAAAAAATTTATCCCAACTTCACATATATACAATTAAATGGGAAAGAAAGATAGCTTCAAGTAAAATCCATAGCTTAAATATAAAATACTTTGACCACAATCCAAAAGGCAAAATCACACATTATCTTCCTCTTGCCATGTTTTAATTCCTACCTTTCTAGTTTCATTACTGTTACCTCATTCGTTACTTCATCCTATCTATTTTGATTTTTCTGTCACACAATAGCCTGGCAGGATTTAAGGTGTCTGTATTCTTTAGCCTACGGCTTGTGTATTAGCCAAAGCTATACTCCTTGTTTCTTACTGTGATTAGAGATTGATAAGAAAACTTAACTCTTTTTACTTTGACTAAAATATATGTTTTACATACTATATACATAGTATATACATACATACTATGTATATAACATATAAAAACATATAAAATATATGTTTTTACATACAACCTTATTTTACATATTTGATACCATTATTTGAAATAGCATTTAGAAATATTCATTTGTGCCACTTTTAGTCATCAAAATAGGAATGGACTTCTTGTGAGGTAAGATTACGTCCCATTAACTTTCTTCATAAATCTAAGAATTTGAGAAATTAAATGAAATAAAATCAAATTCCCTGGAGTGCATTTCACATCAAATACAATGAATAAAAAAGTTTCACGAAACCAACCTTTAACTCTTTAGTTTCCTGTAATAATGCCGACAGTCTTCCTTCCACATCAGTAGTTTTTGTAGCTATTACAGTTTCACTCTCTCCTGGTACAGGAGCTGATTTTGCCTAAAAGTAAAAATTGGAAAAAAAAAAAGTTTCTTTAAAGTTATAATATGAAATTCTAATGATGATTTTTCTTGCTATTTTGAAATTTTATTTCCAGTAACAGAAAAATCTAATTCTTTCAGTATTTACCCTCAATAACATGCTCTCCCTAAAAAGATGAGTTGCCTTTACAGTGGAGCAGGAGGCTGGGTCAGGAGGGGTGTGGTACAAGCTCTCATCAGAGTATAACAAAGGTTGGTTTAAGCAGCCTCAAGGCCAGATCAGGCAAGTTATCAATGACGCAGCTCTAATCTAGCTACGGCATAGCATTTAATATGTAGAGAATACTTATCAGTCTTTTCCTCATAAAATTCCTATAAGTTAAGACTATACTATCATTTCAGAAAGACAGATGGGGAAATTGAGTTGAATGCCATTAACTGGTAAAATGCAAGTATTTACTTAAGGGTTATAGGAAGTTGTACTAAATAAAAAATTCTCAGTCCTTCCCTCATCTTTTTTCTTTCAAAATACTGGGAAGTGGTGGTGTTGATCTCACAAATACCTTAAAATGAGGAAAGGGCTTTGGAACTGGAAGAGGCAAAAGAATTTTGAGGTTCATGTTAGACAAAGTCTCAACTGCCTTGAAGACACTTTTGGCAGAAATATGAACATTAAAGGCAATACCAGTAAGGGCTCCTAAAGAAAGAGGCAGACTGTAGAGAAAGTTTCTATGGTCTCAGAGAAAACACATGGCATCGTAAACAGGATGCTGGTAGAAGTATGGATGTTAAAAGTTTTGGTGAGGTCTCAGATAGAGGTGGAGGCTTCCCAGGTGGCTCAGTGGTAAAGAATCCACCTGTCAATACAGAAGACCCAGGTTAGATCCCTGGGTTGGGAAGATCCCCTGGAGTAGGAAACGGCAACCCACTCCAGTATTCTTGCCTGGAAAATCTCATGGACAGGGTCGCCTGTAAGGCTGTAGTCCATGGGGTCACGAAGAGCTGGACACAACTCAAGTGACTGAGCACGCACGCACATGAAGAGAGATGAGGAACATGTTATTTGGAAGTGGAGAAAAGGTGATCCTTGTTATAACGTGGCAAAGAACTGGGCTGACTTGTGTTCTAGTGTTGTGGAAAGCAGAACTTGTGAGTGATGAACTATGCTAGCTGAGGAAATTTCTAAGCAAAGCATTACAGGTGTGACCTGGTTTCTCCTTGCTGCTTACAGTAAAATGAGAGGATAAAGACAGATTGAAAAAGGAATTGTTAAGCAAAAGGGAGTCAGAACTCGATGATTTAGAAAATTCTTGGCCTATCCCTACTGCAATCAACGACAAAGCATGTCCCAGTGAAACACCAAGTGTGTGCCTGCACAACCATTTGTGAAGAGGTTACTCATGTGACACACGGACCCAATCAACCTATCTCTGCAGAAGCTGGAATAGAGATGCGGTTCCCCAGGAGGGATCCAGGAGAACCTTCTTGCTTGTTGGCTTGGAACCCTGGGAATTGCATGGGTCACCAATAAGGTTTTTGATGATTTTATACCAGCAGAAAACCTGCCAGCTTAGACTGCAAGATGGGGTGAAATATAAAACACCAACAGGGACTTCCCTGGTGATCCAGTGGCTAAGAGTCTGCCCTCCCAATACAGGGGTCCGGGTTCAATGCCTGGGTCAGAGAACTAGAGCCCACACACTGCAACTAAGACCTGGGGCAGCCAAATAAACAAATAAAATGCCAACAAAATGAACCACAACTAACTGATAAAACTGACCTGGCAAGTCTGACTATAATACACTGGCCAAGAAGCCTATGTGTCTGAAACTCTGGCTAATGAATACCTGAAAGGAAGGTGCTGACAAATTTGCTTCTTTTCCATAGTGGCTGAGAAATAACCTCCTGATCTTGCATATACTACCTTTCAGAACAACAACAACAAAAAACTTACAAATGCTTCAGTTTTCTGTAACAGCTCCTGTTTTTCGGCCTGTAGTTTGGTAATCTCCACAGACTGTGTGTTTAACTGAGATTTTAAAGTTGCCAGTTCCTAAGAGACAAAAAGAGTTGGGTTGTAACATTAAACAGTATTAATTTCATCAAGGAAATGTCTATTTACAGGAAGAAATTATTTCCTTCCTTGGCCTCTCTAAAATCATCACTTCTAAGTTTTAAAATTTAAGTGAAAGAACGACTCTTGAACTTTTGGTTCAAGATGGAGAATTAAATGTGTACATTAAACATGTTCACCTCTGCTTCCTTGTAAGATCCAGTGTGAAAAATCACAAAGGGAGGATAGAAGGAGGAAAGGAAGAAAAGGTGGGAAGAAGAGAGGGAGGAAGGTGGGGAAGGAGGAGGGAGAGAGGGACTGAGGAAGGGCAGGCAGGAGGGAGAAGCCCACAGCGAGAGAGAATAAGAGAAGAGGAAAATAGCACTAAACTGTGGAATTTCAGAAAGCAAATGACAGTGGTAACCAACCGGCACACCTGTGAGGGCTGAAACAGAAGCTGACCTTTTAGAAAGCCACGCTGCTGCCTGGCGTATAATGCAGAACTACCAAAGGCCTGGGAACCCGCACCACCAATGTTTTGGAACTGTGAGTAAAACTGGGGTCAAAGACAGTAGGGCTGGAACTCCCCTGGGGGTAGAGTGGTTAAGACTCTGTCTTGCAATGCAGGGGTGGTGAGTTTGATCCCTGGCCCAGGAACTAATATCCAACATTCCACGGAGCAACAAAGTCCACACACCGCAACTAAGACCCGATTCAGCCAAATAAGTAAAAATAACAACAATAACAAAAACCCAGCAGGGTTGGTTGAAAGTCTGCTTAGAAATAGAGTACTGAATCCCTGTCCTAACTATGCCTCAGGTAACGTTTCCTTTTCTCTTGACTGAAGGCTAGAGGTGTATTATTTGGAATGGGCAAAATAAGATGGGTTTTAGACTAGGGGGCCACCAAACACTGATGAAAGTAGTAGTACTGTAGTGAAAGTGGTGGAATTAACTGAAAGTTTATGTATTAAGGCTGAAGTTTCCAAACTTCTTGCTCACTCCCCTCAAAACAAGTCCAGGAAAATGAAGCAATTGTAACAGTGGCTCTCCACCAAGGGCAATCTTCCCCCACGATATCTGGCAGGTGTCTGGAGATACTAGGATGCTGTCATGTAAAAAGTTTTTTATTCTCTTAATATTTTCTATCATGAACATACATGTCTTTTCTCTGACTGTTCTGTTTCTTCACTTATCAAAGTAAGTTATGTAAAAATTACAGACCATTTGGTCTTCTTTCTATACTCTGTTTTACTATATATTATTAAAAAAACCCACAACTTATTTAAAATATATCTTTGGGAAATATGAAAAGTAAAACTTTTTACTTGGGATTTATAGACTGAGAGTATATATTAATAACTTAATTTATTTTCATTTTAATATAGTTTTAGATTTCATAAAATCAGAACAGCATATTAACTCTTCCTCATAAGAACAAAACATTATGGCCACATTATTGGAGAGTTGTAAATCATTATTGATAAATTATTATTATTTTTTAAAATGTTTCATTGTAGAATCCACTCTAGGGTACAGAGAAATTACCAAAATAAGACATTTTGCTTCTCTCTGTCCAGGTATTCCCATCTGATCAGGCACGTCAGAGGGTGAGGACCAGCTGACTACTAGAGAAGGAAGTCAGTCCTAGGTTGGCCAAGCTGTTAATTTCTTTTTTTAGTATTACTTTTTTTAAAAAAAGAAACATATATTCCTTTTATAGAAAAGGAAGGAAGGAGAGGGGGATGGAAGGAAGAAAAGGCATATTTGCATTTCTAAATAATATAAATTACTACAGCAGAAAAAGTTATTTTGCTTTATTTTTAGCTAGTCATCTAACTGAGATATATACAAGTTTACTTTCTGTTTTTCCTTTTCCAATTCTAATAACCAACATTTTTCTGGAAAGCATGATTTAAATGCCCAATACATTTAACCAAGCAGTTACCAAGAAAATTAAGCACAAGATTTTGTATCTTCATATTTGCAGCTTATAAACATATTTAAAGTTTCCTTAACTGCTTACTGACAATCTACAAATAATCTGGGTAAGATGCTGAGATCTATTAAAAAGAACACCACTGAAAAATAAATACACCATAAAAAGCAAAATACCATTACTAGACAATTAAAACAGCTTCTGTATTTTCAAATGGCTTTTACTTGATAGAGAAGTGAAGATGCCTGACAAAGCAGTTCTAGATTAATGCGGGGCCGTTATGCTATTATAATTAAAACAAGACAAAACAGAGCCTGAATCAAGCTGAAAAGTGACCTGTTTTAACTCTGCAATTTGTTCAGAATCTCCTGCTGTTGCTGAAGACTGTTCATTTGTGCCAGGTGATGGTTGGGAAGATTTCTACAAAGAGCAGAGAGACAAACTGTGAAATAAATTCAGTTTAAACAGTTAGGAAAAAGCAAAACAAAACTGTACACATATAAGCTATGCCTGGTACATGTATACCAGAAAATTCCACACTGACATTTAAAATTTTATGCCCAAAATAACATTTCAACATAGCACATCTTGTCAACAAATTTTCCATAGCTAATCAACTCATAGCAAGTAATTTATTAAATCTAAGCACTTAACTGAGATAATATGAAGAAAAGAGCATAAAAGCAGGTATTTACTGAGTGATTTCCATGTATTAAAAGAGCTTCATACAGAGTACCTTATTTAATTCTTGCAACAATGGGACAGATACCACCACAACCATTTTACAGCTCAGGAAACAAGTTTCAAGAGGTTAACCAAGTTGCTCAAATTCAGTTAGCTAGGATGCACTGATGCTTTAGACAGTCTGACTCCAGAGCTCACGTTCTAAAACCTTAAAATGATACTTTACCTTAAGGGATCCAGAAATAAAAACAAGCAGGATAATGAGAATTATTTTTGACCTCGTGTACAAATTTTAAAACACTCACTCACCAAATTTTCAATCAGAGAGTCTTTTTCAGCCAGTTGACTTTGTAAAAGTTCCCGATTACTTTTTAATTCTTCTATCTCTTCTCGCAGCCTACTAATTTCTTCCGGCTGAACGCCATTCATCTGAGCCCCATCACTGTAAGGACCTTGATGCTGACTGTCTTTTCCTATCAGGCATAAAATTTGAGAAGTCAGCATGAAATTTTTCATTTTTTGAGCTGACAATTCAAGTATAAAATAAACACATAATTTCCTGAATAATTACTTTGGAGGCACTTTTGTATGCACATTTCATCTTTGCAAAACAGTGCACTGACAAAAATGATGAACTGATGCTTTCAGGGTTTCTGGGAGGAAAAACAGCATAGTCTTTAGACTAAACTGGCTCAGTGATCTAAAATTAAGAATTATAGTAGTTTCAATTCCAATTCTATCAATTAATATAAGAGAAAATAAAATCCTTTTAGAAATCTTCACAAAAGAATAGCTTTCTATATGGCCTAAAAGAACTGATGAATTATTGTCATAAATAGAGGAAGCAAAAGTTATTTTCTTCTGAAAATTTTGGTCACCTTCATATAAATAAACTATGTTTCTAAGTAGCTAGCATTCCAATCATAAGCAGTATAGAAAGAGACTATTTACAAGCATTTGAGCCCTTAGCATGTGCCAGACACCAAACTAGAATTTTATACGTATTATTTCATTTAAATCTCAGCTCCACTTTGCAGATTAAAAAAAAAAGAAAAAAAAAAGGAAAGGTTAGACCAGTCATTCGAAACTGGCTATACATTAGAATCACCTGGGGAGCTTGTAATAATCACTGATGCCTGGACCCAAACCCTAACTAATTTAATTAGAAACTTCAGTGGGGGGAAAAAAAAAAAAACTTCAGTGGGGGTCTCAATATCGGTATTAAAAAAAATCTCAAGGGGTCTCAATGTGTAGGTAGCAAGGTTGAGAATCAATGGATAGCAAAGAGACTGGACTTCAAACTCTGACTTACACTTTTGTCACAGCGATCAAGGTTAAAGAAAGATGAGTCCACAAGAATAATCTCTTGGGGACACTACAATAGGAACAGCTAGCTACACTTACCGAGCTGTACTTTAAGAAGATTATACTGATCCTTGTGTTGCTGAATCTGAGATATTTGCTGTGTGACTGCTGTCTGGAGCTGTTCATTTTGACATTTTAATGTAGAAATCTGCTGCTTTAATTCCTCCAGTTGCAGATCCTGTGAAAGAAAACATAATTCAAGTGATTTAAATTCATACTAGTGAGCATTAAGAAGAACAAATGAAAAATCAGAGATTACTTTGGATGAGGATATTAAACTACTCAACATTTTCAAAATCATTCAACAATTAAGCAATAACACATTAACATATGTGCTAAGGCCAGTCAATATGTAGCAGAACTGTAAGATCTCCGGGCCCCACTCCATGACACACCTGCGATCTCACTGTGAGTTTTGGTTTGGGGGGCAGGGTGGTGGTGTCAATTTTAAAAACTTCATTTTATGATCCATCAAACTAAAAACTGCGTACCAAATTATTTAAGCATATGTATGCACCTCTATTACTTTTAACACTAAAAGACAAGCAGGGGACTTCCCTGCTGGTCCAGCCCCTTTCAATGCAGCAGGTGTGGGTTCCATCCCTGGTCAGGGAGCGAAGACCCCACATGCCTCTTGGCCAAAAAAACCAACTCATAAAACAAGAAGCAATACTGTAACAAAATCAGTAAAGACTTTAACAATAGTCCACGTTAAAAAAAAAAAAAAAAGACAATCATAGAACATTTAGAATTTCAAAAAAAAGCTTTCACTTCTAATCACCTCCTAATTTAACTGGTTGGAAAGTGATCTGTGTGTTTAAAAATTTTCTTCTAATTTTTTCCAACCCAAATTTTTTAAACTTATCATAATCAGTCCATACATCATTTTTTAACTTTTAATTTGCCTACTATTCAATCATAATTTCCTCATATTAATCAGGAGATACAATATAATTTATATTCAAAAACAACACGAAGGCTGCTCTCCATTTTTCTAAATGATAGTATCATTACAATAAATATCTTAGTCAATATAACTGTTTTCCTGAATTTTGGAGAATTTCCTTAGGATTGATTTCCAAATATAATTCAGAGTTTATATAAACATTTTATAGCTCTTGAGGCTTGTTGCCTAATTGCCAAATGGTATTCTAATTGGTGAGAATATTTAAAATTAACATTTCTAAAGAAGAGTCATTATAGTAATTGTGTCAAATCACTCTTTTCTTCTTCCAAATCAACCATATTTATCAGCTCCAAGTATAGGCTATAATATTGCCTTCCAAGTTCTTATTTCCCACTGCTGTAAAGATTACATTTTACCATCTGGAAATGACTGTGATTTTGTACTAAGATAGATGAAAAATTCTAATAACCACGAACAGAGTAATGATTCAAATTTGGATCATTCAAAGATGATTCTAATTTACTAATTTGCTTATAAACTGAAAAGCTCAGACTGAATGCTAAATATACCTCCAGTGTACGTTTATTCTTTTTTAGAGTTTCATTCCCAGCAGTATACCTTGTGGAGGTACACCAAGTGGAGGGAGCTCTCATTTACAGGGCTCCACCCTGAAGCTCCTCCTTGCCACACCCGCCTGAGCTGTGCACAGTCAGCATGGGGCGGAGGGCAGTGCAGGGATGGTGGACCCGCCTCCCATGAAACTGTCTTCACCACCCTCGAACTTTAACACCAGTAATCTTATTTTACAGATAATACTGCAGCACTTCCTAGGATTCCATTCCAATAAAAGTATGTACGCCACAGTGAGGAATTAAATGAGAGAAAACCAAGAAACACTGCTTGAAGGAATGTAAAGAAGCTAAGGTGCTGAATACTATGTAAGTGTGGGCTTCACTTGGTATCCTGCAGAGAAAATGTCAGTTGATGATTCTGAAACTGTAGTTTCAACTGAACTCATCATTACCCACTCTAATAAATCAGTTTCCTCTACTCCGTAGGGATACTGTGAAAATTAAATGTGACAGTGTTTAAATGTGCTTAGTGAGCACCCACAACACAGGAAACAAAAACCAGCAGTCACCACCATCATTGTCAGCTCCCTAATATCCACTCATCACCAGCATATCCTTCCTTCCCTCCAGCCTTGCCTCTCAAATTTCCCTTTACATAGCCAGCAAAGGTTCTGTGTACACATCAGTAACACGTGCCTTCCTTCTCTCTCCTTTTGCTGAGCTTAGTCATAGTTATCCTCTCAGGGGGACTCAGCTTCTCTGTTTTCCCCAAGCCCCTATCTAGATAAATTATGTACTTCTCAGTGCTGCCATACACTTCTGATTATCTTTACTACTAGACTTGCTAAACACATATTAAGCTCTCAGTTTGCTGAATACTCAGAGGCTTTTGAATTATTTAGGTAAACAATGAGTTTTGCTTTGTGTATCCTCTTGCATTTAGAAATGCCAAGAGAAATTCTTCCCTAAAGCAGAAAAGTATGAGTGCTTAGTCATGTCCAACTCATTGCAACTCCGTGAAGTGTAGCCCGCTAGATTCTCATGTCCATTGGATTCCCCAGGCAAGAACACTGGAGTGGGTAGCCATTCCGTTCTCCAGGGGCTCTTCCCAAGCCAAGGACTGAACCTGGTCTCCTGCGTTCAGGTGGATTCCTTGCCATCGGAGTCACCAGGGAAGCCCCAGAAAGTGTCCACACTCCCAGTGTAGCAGAGACTGTGCATCAGTACGTACTTGCTCTCGAATCATATTTTTGTAGTGAGTCACAATGCTGTCATGCTGCTCTAATGTCTTCTTCACCTCTTCTTCTTTTTTATCTTCTTCACTGGACTTATAAATAGCCTTAGTAATCACACCTATGAAAGAAGACATTTAAAAATACTGCTTTATTATCAAGACTTATCAGTAAAAACATATGGCCTAACTGCATGAGGCTTTGGGCTTCCTGGTGGCTCAGCAGTAAAGAACCTGCCTGCCAATCCAAAAGACGTGGGTTCAGTCCCTTGGTTGGGAAAAGTCCCCGGAGAAGGAAATGGCAACTCACTCCAGTATTGTCTTCTGGGAAATCCCATGGACAGGCTACCGTCCATGGGGTCACAGAAGAGTCGGACATGACTTTGCAACTAAATAACAACTGCATGAGAGATCAGAAGTCATCTTTCCAATTCTTACTGAGTGCCAAAAGTCCTTCAATGGGCTACAGACCAAGAGCTAAAAAAAAGATACTTTTAGGCTTACCATATAATCTGCATGCATCCAGAATATACATATAAAATAAAATCACAGGTACTTTCAAATGAGTGTCAAAATGAACTCTGGTCATCTTACCTTCAAGTTCTTTTACCAGTTTTGTAAACTCATGATCAAATATCATGTATTCTGGACTGGGGAAGTTTGGCTGGGGTTTCTGAGACGCTCTGGAATACAGCTCATGTTTGCTAATAAATCCTAGTTTCTCTATGAAATTCTCTTTGCCAATCCTCTTCTCTATCAGTTGTTTTAGTTTCTCTCTACAGAGATAAGTATATTGAGATGCTTAAAAAGTCATAACAAAACAGAAAAGCCTGGTCTACATTATGCTTTGGCAGAAAAAAAATTATCATTATCTATTGATGACATCAGCAAATCATTTTCCCCTTACTTACTTCATATAGGTCTCAAGAGAGTTATCATTGAAGTAAATCGAAATGCCCAACAAAAGAGCACATAAGCCTTGGACCAACTGTTCCTCTTCTCCAAGATTTTCTGCAATTTGTCCTGTTAGCTGAAATCTTTGTTAAGAAAACTAACAGTTCATAGTAACAAGAATACTTCGTTTTACAATTTGAATCTGACATGTATTTCATGTAAGTTTCAACAAGAAATTCTATACACAATCTAAGAAAACATAGAACAGTGGTATACATGTACCCCCCCCCCCCCACACAGCTTAAGCAAGCATCATTATCACCTTAACCATTTAAAAGTCTGCAACATAAAGAGAATGCAAACATTTGAGGCATGGAACTACCTCTAGTTGAGAAGAAGAAACAGAAAAGATAAATACTTACATGTATCTTACTAAAACATAAAGGATACAAATGGAACATTGGCTGAATTGTGAAGAAAGTGTGTCACTGCAATGGGGCAGTTGCTAAGCCAGGTACAAAGCAACATTAGTAATCCAACTCTTGTCTGTATTTTGCTTCCCTGCAATAAACAAGTTAGCAGAAATCTTTTTATGTTTTTCAAACCTGAAGTTGCCCTAAAATCCCTCCCCATCTACATAAAAAGACATTTAAAATCTTATAAAAGATGTGTCAGGAATCTGGATTTTAAAAATTGAACAAGAAAATGCACTCGTGTGTCCTGTTTGGACTGCACTTCCGAAACAGAGAGCAGAAATTAGACTTGATCCATGTTTACAAGAGTACCAGGTTATCTAAAATATTGTTAGTGGAAAACCTGATATGCTCAAGAAGAAATATATGTGGATGCTTATAATTTATCAATCTTAAAACACTAGCATAAATTTGCTGGCAAATTTAAAATGTTTCAATAGGAATTAGAAAAAAACTAGAAAACACAAATTCTACCTCCTTCAAAAAATTTAAAAAAAAAAAAAAAAGACATAATCTCCTGAATTGTTTAAATTCCATTAAAGAATATATTTCTCTAACAGGAAAATAAATAAACCACATTACAAACTCTGAGAAATGCCAAATTATGAGAAATAACAAGCATAATGGAGAAGAAAAAGATTTATTTAAATTAGCTAAGTGCCTCAAACCACTAACTATACTGCTGCTAAGCATGTTAAACAATATTGAAAACTAGCATGTCCATCAACATTACACTTTCCTAAATTTTCATACAACACATTTACACCCCTTATATGAGTATTTTCTTAGCTCATAACATTCAGTTCACTTCAGTCACTCAGTTGTGTCCGACTCTGTGACTGCATGAACCGCAGCACACCAGGCCTCCCTGTCTGCATCACCAACTCCCGGAGTTTACTCAAACTCATTCCATTGAGTCAGTGATGCCATCCAACCATCTCATTCTCTGTCATCCCCTTCTCCTCCTGCCATCAATCTTTCCCAGCATCAGGGTCTCTTCCAATGAGTCAGCTCTTCACATCAGGTGGCCATAATATTGCCCTTGCCCAAATTACACTGTGGTGTTGGAGAAGACCCCTGAAAGTCCCTTGGACTGCAAGGAGATCCAACCAGTCCATCCTAAAGGAGATCAGTCCTGGGTGTTCACTGGAAGGACTGATGCTGAAGCTGAAACTCCAGTACTTTGGCCACCTCATGCGAAGAGTTGAGTCATTGGAAAAGACCCTGATACTGGGAGGGATTGGGGTCAGGAGGAGAAGGGGATGACAGAGGATGAGATGGCTGGATGGCATCACTGACTCGATGGACATGAGTTTGAGTAAACTCCGGGACTTGGTGATGGACAGGGAGGCCTGGCATGCTGTGATTCATGGAGTTGCAAAGAGTCGGACACGACTGAATGACTGAACTGAACTGACTGAATCTGCATTTTTGTTTAAACAAAACAAAACTTGCTTGAAAGAAAATAATGGAAATTAATACAATAATGCATTGCTTTGGGAGTAATTTCAGAAAATATCCAAAATACAATTCTTTAAAAAATCAAGACAAGGGATGGATTCAAAAGTAACTATTACTATGTTTTGAAAAATTTCTATCACTCACCCAGACTATTCTAATTTCATGAACCTTAATGTCAACATCTTGGCCTTTCTATAATCTTTTTTCAAGTATATTTAATTAAATTCAAATTAGACCTCTTCAAATGCCACGTAAGCATTAATTAGCATGATTTAGTTTTTACATAAAGCATTAGTTTTACTTTTTCCTTGCCTTTATGTCATTATTGTGTCCACAGTATATCTTCATGTTACCCAGGTAAACTGAAAATAAAATTTATTATAGGAATACCATTTGCAGGTACCAAACATGCTGACATTGTATAAACAAGGGCATCCTATCAAATCACTGACTGATGTCTGAGTAAACAAAAATGGAATTAGGTTCAATTCTGAAAAGTATGTCCTTTGGGGTCTAGCTGAAGGTTAGAGAGCAAAGTCAAACATAACTGGTTAGAACCAAGTAGAAGATAGAATGGAACACCTTGTTTATTACAGCAACAATTCTGATTAGGAATGAGCCTACTCAAAACTGTGTACGTGTACTACTGTGTGTAAAATAGACAGCTGGTTGGAAGCTGCTGCATAGCGCAGGGCGCTCAGCTCAAGGCTGAGATGACCTGGGCGGGCGGGGCGGTGGGATGGGGGAAGTGAGAGCGATGCTCAGAGGAGGAGGAGCATGTGTATACAGATGGCTGATTCATGCTGCTGTACAGCAGAGATTAACACAACATTGTCAAATAATTATCCTCCAATTAAAAAAAAACAGGAAAGAAATTCAATTAGAGGAGTCATGGAGGGCTCTTTTTATTTAGAAATGAAAGTTCTAAAGATGGTCTCATCAATAGGATCATAAGAATAGTAACAAGATGTTAATTTTTTAATATATGATTTAGAAAAAATAATTCACTGCTATATTATGATGTCATTTAATTATAGTGAAGCTAACTGCTATTAAAATCTCTCTCTCCTGGACTTCCCTGGTGGTCCAGTGGCTAAGACTCTGACTACCAATGCAGGGGGCCCATGTTCAATCCCTGGTCAGGGAACTAGATCTCACATGCTGCAACTAAGGGTTCATATGCCACAGCTAAAGATCCTGCCTGCCACAATGAAGATCAAAATGTCTGTGTGCCTCAAATGAGATCCAGCACAGCCAAAAATAGAAAAAAAAATCTCTCTCTTACTGTTATCAATTATCCCCCACTGTGAGAAACAGCCAAAGTCAAATATTTCTACATGTTGACAACATGGATGCACTCATTCTACTACTGGAATTTTTTCCAGCTTGAAAGAATAAACAAATAAAAGTATCATTAAAGGGAGCCTTAAAAAAGTGGGAGAGGCTAAAACTGACCAAAAATCTAAGTTTGTTAACTACTGAAAAATGCTCTCATTTTTTAGGGGGGAGAAAAGCTCTGTTTAAACTAAAAATGTTTCAAAATACTGTTGGAACCTTTGTCTATCTGAGAATACTTCTGCCTACCATTCACAAATTGCATGATGCATTTGAGTTACACATCTACTGAAAAAAAAAAAATGGCTGAGAATTATTTCAAATCTTGTTGCAGAGAACCTTGAACATTTCAGAAGAAATAAAGTATTATTCCTAAAAGTACATTAATAATAAAAAATATGTAAAGTTAACATTTTAAACAACTGGTGTTTAAGTATTAAAATGAGGTTCAAGAGTATTGTGATCAGATTTACTTCCTAGTGGTGGGCTCTGGAGACAGAGAACTAATAGGAAAGGGACAAGATGGAACTTGTGGGATTATGAACACTATGCTGCATATTTTATCTTGGGTGGTGGTTATAGAAATGTATTCAACCATGAAAATCATCAGACTGAACACTTAAGGTCTGTGCATTTTACTGTATATAAATTATACTTTCCAAAATTTCCCTTTTAAATCAGTGATATGCACACTTATAAAATTCTTTACTAAGTATTGAAAATTCTGACAGCTAAAGCTGCCAAATCTGTGTGTGAGGTATTAACACACGTTAAATCATGCTCATACACAAAGATACAACTCCCAATAGACCTCAGTTATTAGTATTCACGCTGCATGATTGAACACATGCTCAAATACGGAACTAAAAGTACACACCTTTTGGGCCAAATATCCCAAAAAACAGATCAAAATCAAACACAAATCACACTCTCCCCCAGCACACATCAAAAACAAATCCAAAATGGTAGTATAGCACATATGTAATACCCAGAATAACTCAAGATGTTTAAACTCTTTCAAATTACAAATTTATACTTACTATTGTATATTTTCAACAACCTATATAATATAAAAGTCATCATGTTCTTTCATATGCTGATTAAAGATGAAATTTTTAACTCTTAAATTTTACTACCTCTGAAATGGTTTCATTGGAAATAAAGCAGCAAGCTTGGGTGAAAAATCACACCAAAAACCCCAAACCAAGGAATTCCAGAAAGTGCAAGCATCCCCAGAGGAAGCACAAGGAGAGCTTCAGACGCTCACTCCCACAGTGAGCGCGGGAGTAACACCACTGCAGGACCGCCCAGAGAGAAACCCAAGAGTCACGGTAGAGATTAACTTGCTGACACATACAAGTGTGAGTAGGATATAACTTCAAACAAGCAGTTAAAAAAAAACAATTAACAAAACCCAAGACAAAGAAAAAGGCTGGCTGTAGGAGGAAATGCCTAAGCCCAAACAAGTGATACATACCCGTCGGTTGATCTTATCACCCTGCAAATTATACATTAAAGATTACTTGAAAATATTACTGCTTGAGAAAAATGTATACCTAGAAAAATCCCTCAAATACAGTCTCTCTAGCAACCCAAGCCAACACTTTGGAACAGGATAGATCTAATCTTTTATTATACCAACATATGTACATTTTAGAGGAGAAAGGCTAATTTTATAACACTGTGATTACTTAAAAGTGGGAAGACACCACTCTCTTGAGGATTTCTCATGCATTAGTTAGAATTGCAATGTTAGAGCTAAGTATGTGGTGATGATGGTCAGACAGTTAATTACTATTTGGCTTAAGAAAAGCCATTATACACCACTATGTTTAAAATAAGTAACTAATAAGGACCTACTGGAAACTCTACAGGGAACTCTACTCAATAGTCTGTAAAAACCTTCATGGGAAAGAATCTAAAAAAGAACTGGATATACGTATAACTGGTTTACTTTGCTGTACACCAGAAACTAACGCAACATTGTAAATAAAATATACTCTAATGCAAATTTGAAAAAAGAAAAGCTGTTTTCCATACACAGCAACAAGAGAAAGACAAGTATTAAATAAATAAGACTATGAATATTCTGGAGTACTTCTAAAAAACCACTAAGAAAGATAAAGCAGACTTTCAATCAAAGTAAACTGATTCTAAGTAACAAAGGAAGAATTCAACTCTCTTTTCACTAGCTAATTTTTAAGCCTTCATTAATAACTTCCTATGGATGGTACTGATGTTTCTTTAAAAGCTCACAATAAAACAATTCAACAAGTGTGGCAAGATTAAAAACTGAGAAGCACTCCACATATCACGGGGAAGGAATAAGATAATACCAGTGGATAGAGCAATTTTAGATTTATTGACATTTTCACTCTCCTTGAATGATTCTGAACATCTATGACTTTAAAGTTTTGCTTAAGCATCAACGTGAATCCTTTGACAGCAAGGCTGGCACATGTGGGCAAATCATCTAAAAATAGTAAGGGATATTCCTATATATCAATCCTTTAGCATTCACATTTCAGTGAAGCTTCGCTACCTTCTTTAGGAGTCTAAAGAAATGCAAACATTTTACACTTATTTACATCTTACTAGGTAAACTATACACCTTGGGGTTCAGAGGATTTGAGAGCTCACAAACATCAAGGGGTATACTGTTTAACTATATAAGCAATGGATTGGTATTTTATTTTTGTTTTCTGAAAGGAAGATCAATTGCCCTGGGAAGAGAAAGAGCAAGGTACACAACTATGAACCACTCTATTCTATTCCTTCTCATACACTGACCCGAATATAGCTATTGAGCAGTAAGAGAAATTGTGTAGATGATATAAAAAGAAAACAAATCTACCCCCTCAAAAAAAAAAAAAAAAAACAACCCACCACCTTTCTGTCCAGAACCTGTGTTTCCATCCTGATGCAGACCTTATTCATTATTTGGCAAAACCATTCTGATAGGAGTATTTCCTGCTTTCTCTCCACAAAACCATTTGTTGTAACAGTGAGCTAATGAGCAGTCTTTGCCTTGTTCCCTTTCCATCTGCATCTACTAAGGACATCCTTAAATCCTTGCGTCACTGACATCAAAATGAAACTTTCCACCCCCTCCCTAGAGAAATCTTGCTGGTCACTTTACCTGTGAAAGAATGTTGGTGCACTGCTGCAACAAAGAAACTGGAGGATTGCCGATACTTGTAGCAAGTTGAACCCTGAGCAACTGTTCTTTCTGGGTAGCATTTTCTTGCAAAGCATGGGCAAGGGCCACGGCAGCACACCAGTTTGAAAGCGAATCAGTAGAAAATAAACCTCCGCATAACAACTGACCAGCTGAGACCGTATTGCCTGTTGCTACAAAGGTGGCAGGCAGATAATAAGGTGAAAATGAATTATGTTGTTTCTAAACACACAAAAATAGTATGAAATAATACTTAAAAATCTGTTAATTAGCAGTATTAAGTAACACTTTCAAAAGTTTGTTTTTACAAAATAAAATTTAAAAGATGACAAAGAAGTATCTTGAAAGTAGCAAAACAAAGAAATATTAGAACACTTCAGGCATCAAACTGATGATGGTATATTCCAGAAATTATGACCTTAATTAAAAACTACACTTCTAAAACAAATTGAGAGGAAATGTTATATTTTAAACATCACATTACATACTAATATTTTACATTTTAAATATCTGCTACACATTTTTTTTTACTATTAAAAGATAATTATTTATTTTAAAAATTAGAATTAAATTATTTACCATCAATAGTGGAAGGCAGAAGTGTTGACACAATTTCTCCTTGTCCTTTCTGATTTTTATATAAGAAACACTGGAAACAGTAGAGAACAGCACAGCGTAATACAAATGGCTGCCTTTCATTAACCATGGACATGAGAAGTACTACGATGGCTGGTCTGTTGCATTTAAAAAGAAAAGAACAAAAAGAATTATTGCAGTCTACGTACATAAATCAACAGCTAGTCATTTTTGTTGACTGAAAAGCCATAGCCAGAACACCAGCAAGTTACCTATTTTCATCTCCATTTCACAGAAAAGATATCTGCAGCTGAGAGAAATGAAGTGATCTATTTGCTAAGGCACATACCTAGGAATTAATACCCGAATACAAAAACATAGGTTCTAAAGACTGGAAACTCTTAAATACCAACATATTTATCTTGTCAGATAATTTCTTGTTTCAAAACACAGAACTGAACTCCTTAAAAGGATAAGACGTGCAGACAAGATATACTAAATCGTCTGCGGGATCTCAGCGTTTCTCTTTTCCTACCTTGGTGGGTTTGAAGGTGCATTTACAGAAGCAAAGTAGTCTTGGTTTACTTGGCAGCCTCGAATAACTTCAGATACAGTATTAATGGTCTGTAATGAACATGAGTGGGGAAGATAATTTAGAGAAAGTTGAGTTGAAGGAAAAACCCTGTTTTTAAAAGAAGAAAATATTATATTATTTTGCTTTTTGCTTTTAAACAAAACTTAGATAACAAAAATGTCAGTTACAGCATTGTAACTTGTAACACTTTTGTGAGATTATATTTTAAAACACTAAGCGCCTCCAACTAAAAATAAACTTGACCACATGCATTTAAAATCTCAAACTAAAATTAATAATATCCTCTAAGAGAGAGAATCTATTTCTACAAAGCAAGAAAAAGGATGCTTAAAAATAAAATCAGAGAACAAAATATAACAAATTACAAATTCAATTTAAGGATGAGGCTGAAAAAAACCTCTAAGTAAACAGAATAAAAAGACACTGGGTCCAGAAAGTCCAATAATCTATGAATAGAGTTCAAGACACAGAAAAGAGGAAATTGTCAAGGAACACATAAAACTTCCTCAGAACTGAAGTACTATGTCTCTAGTTTGAAAGGGCCCGATGAGTACTAAAATTTAGTGGGGTTGAGGGATAGACTCTGTAATACAGCACATCATCAGTGAATTTCAGAAACAAACCAGAAAGAAAGACTCTAGAGAAAGAAAGTAGGTTACACAAAAAGACTCAAAATGGCTTCAGACTTCTTAGTAGCAACACTGGAATAATGTTCTGAAAGTTGAGTGTTAATGATTTCCAATTCTGAATTCCATACCTAACCAAACACTAGATTAATTCTGAAGGT
This sequence comes from Cervus canadensis, assembly GCF_019320065.1. Classification (NCBI taxonomy): domain Eukaryota; kingdom Metazoa; phylum Chordata; class Mammalia; order Artiodactyla; family Cervidae; genus Cervus; species Cervus canadensis. Next base: position 27,522,377 of record NC_057411.1, on the reverse strand, counting down.
GGAGGAATGACATGAAAAAGCTAAAACCAAATTATCTTGCCATTCACCCCCTTTCAGGAAGTTAAGTAAAATAAGATAATGAACCAAGGGGTGGTAGAAAAAGACACAGAATCTAGATAACCAAGGAATCTCTTGGTGGCTCAGACAGTAAAGAATCCACCTGCAATGAGGGAGACCTGGGTTTGACCCCTGGGTTGGGAAGATCCCCTTGAGGAGGGCATGGCAACCCATTCCAGTATTCTTGCCTGGATATTCCCAGTGGACAGAGGAGCCTGGTGGGCTACAGACCATGCAGTTGCAAAGAGTTGGACTTGACTGAGTGACTAAACATGGCAAAAGGATAAGAGAACAGCATTGAAACATGTATATTATCTATGGTGAAACAGATCACCATCCCAGGTTGGATGCATGAGACAAGTGCTTGGGCCTGGTGCACTGGGAATACCCAGAGGGATCAGGTGGAGAGGGAGGTGGGAGGGGGGATCGGGATGGGGAATACATGTAAATCCATGGCTGATTCATGTCAATGTATGACAAAAACCACTACAATATTGTAAAGTAATTAGCCTCCAACTAATAAAAATAAATGAAAAAAAAAAAAAAGAGTGAATAAACGTCCCAGGATAGGGACTTCCCTGGTGGTCCAGGAGCTAAGACATAATTAATGTTCCTAATGTAGGGGGCCCAGGTTGAATCCCTGGTCAGAGAATTAGACTCCACATGCCACACACCATGAAGATGCAAATAAATAAATAAAAGGTAAGCCCCAGGATAAGAGCTGTGTGACAGCAGAAGAGAATAAGCAGCCCATATTGGAGCAGGAGGACAGAGGACTTCCAGAAGGTCTGAAGTGGGGAACGTACTGTTAAGCATATGACAGTGTTAATATGCATAGATAGACAGAAAATCAGTAAAATGAAAAAGAATATTATTTTAACTCAGGAAAGAAAAAAAGGTTATTTAAAAAAAAAAGTATGGGGCTCTGTTTGGCTTAGCAAGAAACAGTATTGGAATAGTGACAAAACTATAAATTCTGATGATCAATTTAAAAATAAATTACTGGGGTGACAGGAAGAAGTAAAGTGGGAGGGTTATATAGGGGGAAGTGAGGCTTAGATAGGAAGGAGGGAGTCCAAAGATAGTTTTTCTTATAAAACTTTCACTATTATCTGTACTTTTAATGTACATGTGTTAATTTGAGAAAAGAAATTTAAATAAACCTTTCTTTTCTTCAAACTAACTTCTTTTTCTTATAGGCAGGAAACAGAAAATGCGGTATGTCAAGGAAAAAGAATTTATTATTCTACAAATGAGATTCAAGTCTGACTTGACTAAGTCATACTGTTCTCAAAATTAAAAATATAAATCATTACTGTGCATTTCTGTTGAATATAATAAAATTAACAAGAAATCTTCTAAACATTAACATTATTTATGCACTATTAAACTTTCGGAATGAATACACCTTTTGGAATTGCTACTGTCTTCACTGTGCTAATTATACTTCATAGTGTCAATAAGGAATTTAATAGACAAGAATGGTTAGCAACTGCTGTTTTTCATTTGGCTGATATCTAATTCTTCCTAGGCTTCCTGATCTCAGCTTCCACAGAGTGGCTTCTGCCATCACTTGGTTTACCTCAGTCAGGATATCAGCAGGAACTCCAGTGGCCATCAGGATAGTGCAAAGCTGCTGCAGTAAGCCGCACTGGAACATAGCTTTTTGGCAGCTACTGGTAGCACCAGGAGGGTTGTTGGGAGATACTAGTACACGAACAAGCTACGAAAGAAAGAGAACACAACATCTGTCTTTTAGAGATTTGGAAAGTCTTGAGACAAATTGATCTGTATGAATAGAAAACCTGTGTAATGGATTCCCCGAGCTGCTCAGCCAGATCTACAGCATGCAATGCTTTGACGGCATTTTACTCACTTCCTTCAAAACTGGTGTGAAAGTGTTAGTCACTCAGTCGTGTCCGACTTTGCCACCCCATGGACTGCCGCCTGCCAGGCTCCTACATCGGTGAAATTCTCCAGGCAAGAATACTAGAGTGGGTTGCTATTACCTTCTCCAGGGAAACTTCCTGATCCAGGGATCAAACCTAGGTCTTCCGCACTGCAGATTCTTCACTGTCTGAGCCATCTCCTCTCAAACCCTGTCACTACTTAACCAACTAAGTTTTTGTAATATCCTGTGCTTTCATTTCCTCCTCAAGGGGATCTTCCCAACTCAGGGACTGAACCCACATCTCCTGCATCTCTTGCACTGGCAAGCGGATTCTTTACCCCTGCGTCACCTGGGAAGCCCCATCAAAGTCCTGGATGGCATCTTTTCCCAAGAGGAAGCTGTTTTATCTGCACTGAAAATCTGCTGCTTTGTGTAGCCACCTTCAGTGACTTGCTGCAGCTTCTACATCAGCGCTTGTTTCACCTGTGTTAACTTCTATGTTATGAAGCAGATGGCTTCTTTCCTTACACCTCATGAACCAACTTCTGCTAGATTCAAGCTTTTCTTCTGCAGCTTCCTTACTTTTCTCAACCTTCATGGAATTGAAGAGAGTTATGGCTTTTTTCTAGAGCAGGCTCTGGCTTAAGGGAATGTTATGACTGGTTTGATCATCTTAACCAGGCCACTAAAGTTTTCTCCACATTAGCAATAAGGCTGCTTCAGCTTCTCATCACTCATGTATTCACTATTCTTTCCTTCAATAACTCTTCCTCTGGATTTACAATTTGGCTAACTGGTACAACAGGCCTAGGTTTCAGCCTATCTTCCCTGTCAATATGTCTTCCTTACTTAGCTTCATCATTTCTAGCTTCTGATTTAGAGTGAGAGACATGTGACTCTTCTTTCTCTTGAACACTTAGAGGCCACTTAGAGGCCACTGTAAGGCTATTAACTGGTCTAATTTCAACTCTTATGTCACAGCAGATAGGGAGACCCGAGGAGAGGGAGACAGGGAACAGTCAGTTAGAGGAACACACACACACATTTATCGATTAAGCTGTCCATTTTACATGGGCGTGATTTGTGGTGCCACAGAACAATTACAACACTTACAGCAAAGACCGCTGATCACAGATCACCATAACAAATGATAATGAAAAGGTCTGAAATACTCTGAAGATTACCAAAATGTGACACAGAGACATGAAGTGAGCAAGTGCTGATGAACAAAAGCTGACAGACTTGCTTGACATAGGGTTGCCGTAAACTTTCAATTTGTAAAAAGTGCAATTATCTGCAAAGCACAATAAAGTGAAGCACAGTAAACTGAGATATACCTGTATTTAAAGCAAGCACCAAATTATGTTATTTTTCCCATAAATATTTCTGTATGCCTCTGATAAAAAGATTTTAAAAATATAAACATCATGCCATTATTATACCTAACAAAATCAACAATAATTCCTTAAGTAAGTAAGTAAGTAAGTAAGTGTTAGTCGCTCAGTTGTGCCCAACTCTTTGCGACTTCATGGACTGCAGCCCACCAGGCTCCTCTGTCCATGAGATTTTCCAGGCAAGGATATTGGAGTGGGTTGTCATTTCCTTCTCCAAGGGAATCTTCCCAACCCAGGGATCGAACCCAGGTCTCCTGCACTGCAGGCAGATTCTTTATCAACTGAGCTATGAGGGAAACCCAATAATTCCTTAATGTCATCTAATAGCAGCTGGGTATCTTAACTGATGATATAAATAAACACATTTCTAGATAACAAAGAAGTAGGAGGGATGGTTGAAAAATGAGATTACTTATAACAATAAGAAAATAAGTGGATGTAAATCCATGGCTAATTAATGTCAATGTATGGCAAAAACCACTACAATATTGTAAAATAATTAGCCTCCAACTAATAAAAATAAATGGGGAAAAAATAAATAAATAAAAATTTGAAAAAATATATTAGGAGTACAAAATTCCTCACACAAAAAAATCATACATTATAAATTTGTACTTATAGAAAGGATTAAATAAAAGCCCATTAAAATAAAAAAAAGAAAATAAGTGAAGAACTAATAGTAATATTCAAATACATTACAAATATGCAAAATATCACAATAAATTGATTTATATTTTCCCAGAGGGAAAACCAGGGGAAGTTTGTAGATGTTATTTCCAGGCAGATTTTGACTCATTATATAGATTAAGCTTTTCATAAATAGAACTATCCAACAACAAAAAGGAGTCTTTCATTAGGTAATGAGTTTTCTGAGAGTTAATGACAGTATTGGTCCAAAAAATGGAATAGAAGGAATTCCTACAGGTAGAAATAGTCATGAAATTATCATTCCAGGAAAAAATTTAAATGTTTCACAACTAAAAAATTTTCAAAAATATGCTTTCTTCAAATTTAATTTGTGAAATTTAAATGAACAGTCCTCAAGTGGATCAATTTCAATCTTTAGTGGCTTAGAATTTTATCATAATTATAACTGGGATGATGAATAATTGCAGTTAGGACATATATACCCAAAAAGGATTATTTATCACTATTTACAATGCATTTTCATTTGTTATATAACCGAGAACTTGAAATATAAGCAATCCTAAATATAAGCAATAAAGCTATCAAGAAAGAGTTTTCTAACAGTTTGAAAAGCAGAAGATAATCTATGGCCTGTGAAGCTATGAAATACATCAACTACTCCGTCTTTGAATTGAGAATACATTACAGTGAGTTAAACTCAGTTTATTTTGAAGCTTATGTTCTTCAATAACTACTATCTAGTTTATTCACTTTCTAGAAGAATACTTAAAGAACTAACTTACTTCTATATAGAACTAGAATCCTGTTTTTCTGTTTATATGCAGCATTCTATTCTAAATTTTTTTTTTGTAAAATAGTGCTTTCCTTTTTGACAAGTGACTTTCTTGTTATCAACTACTTTTTGCAAAAGTTAATTCTTTAGGTAGTACCCTAAGCTATAAAACATGAGTAAGCTCCTCAAGCAGTTTAGATTTTCACTCTGGAAGGAAATATATATGTAACTGGTACATCATGAGAACCCGTCATTTTCTCTAATCACATTTGAAAATCATTTTTCTAGAGGAATTTCCTTTGTTAAGAAAGCAGTGTTGAGCAAAGATATCAAGTTTACCACTGGGACACTATTTCTGAAACATTAAAAACTAATAGCCTTGAAATGTGTGATACTGACATGTAAAAATAGAAACAATGAAGTTGGGAATATAAATAGATTCTGCCTATGTTCTCCTGTAAAATATTTCCCTAACAGTTTTTAAGGCATATTTTAAATAGGCTAAATATAGTTTATTATCCAAACTGGGACACTTCTGAAGTAAAAGAGGACACGATTAGTAATTACAAAATGAATACTGACCTGGTAAACTGGGGCATATGGTCACCCTAATTATCAATCAACCCTATGTGGGAAACTCCCAGAGAAGGCAGCAATATGGAGATTCTAATCATCAGTCTGATTAACCACCTAGTTTTGAGGAATACAACTTTAATAACATAGGGACATTCAAAGATCCACAAGAATCACTACAGAGTAAGTTAGGAAACGGGTATAAACTTAAGGGTTTGGAGAAGGGTAATTCAATAAAGGGATAAATAAGTAAAATACTTCAAAAATGTCATAATTTTCTGATACAGAATTCATTTGGGATCCTACTGTCTTCACTTTTACTATCCATCACCACCAAGCTTTCACCACAGAGCTTAAATGAAATTACATGTGACTTGTTAATTTAATTTGCAGTAAACGTAAAACTCAAGACTATTAATCTTTGAGGGTAGGGACATCATCATCCAATTCCAAGCATCCAGTGTCTGGCTCTCAGTAAACGTTTATTGAATGAATTTCTATGCTGAACTTAATATTCTGAATGCTAAAATTTATGATATTAGAACCTTAAATGAAGAAAGTAGATTTAAAAAATTCAACAAGCTAACTTATTATTTTCTAATGCAAAACCTATCAGGAAACTGTATGCTTGGATATGCTTTAAAATAACCCAACAGGGCAAGAGAGGGGAATAAAACATGAAACAATATTGTCAGATGTTAACAGTTATTGAAACAAAGCGTATGTGTGGGAGGGAGGGAATCTCTATCTCTAAATATAACTGTAAATCTCCATATCAGAACGTTCTTACTTTTTTTTTAAAGCCCACCTGAAACCAATTCAACATCCTGGACTGACCAAATGCAAGCTATTTTTTTTTTCTTTGAAAGGATTGTTGTCAAAATTATCACATTTATGTCTGAGGACAGTGTACCTGTAGCATTAGGTGCAGATTAGTCACTTTCTGGGCGGACCAGCCAGAATTTTCATCTCCAACTTCGAACCAAGGTTTCATACGCTGAATATATGAGCCTTCTTTAAAAAAATTTTGATTGGAATTGTTGTTTTTTAACAAGTTTTGGAGCAGAATCAGACAATCTTCCACTACGATACCTGGGGAAAGAATGTAAAAAACGGGAATGTGAAGGTTGATAGAACCTGAAGGAAAATTCAACCCCCAAACATTTTAAAAAGAAAAATCTCCCTGTGCAGCATCTCCTCAGCATGCACGGCAGTGAGCCTGCTCTCCCTCAGGTCCCCCAGGGATCTCTTGGCTTTTCTTTTTGACTAGCCACTCATCTCAGTAACTCACACTGTTTCTTCACATTCAGCTTACACGTCATTTCTTCAGGGATTAGTGAGATCCAATGACTGGATTAGGATCACCAGCTACATGCTCCCACAGTAGCCTACTCCTTTCATTAGTATGTAGCATCTATCTTCTCCACTAGATTATAATTCATGAAGACAGGAATTTGTGAATGTCCTACTCATCTCTGTATCCTCAGCAGATACAGAGATAAGATATCAGACATATACAAGGTAAAGTGAAAATGAAAGTTGCTCAGTCAGGTCTGACTCTTTGCAACCCCATGGACTATATCGTCCATGGAATTCTCCAGGCCAGAATACTGGAGTGGGTAACCTTTCCCTTCTCCAGGGGATCTTCCCAACCCAGGATCGAACCCAGGTCTCCCGCATTGCAGGTGGGTTCTGTACCAGCTGAGCCACAAGGGAAGCCCCATATACAAGATAGGTCACTACTAAATATTTGTTAAATGAATCAGTCATTGTAATCTCTAAGAAGCACTTGACATTGTTGTCTCAATGTCTCTTCCTTGAAACTTCCTCCTCTCTTGGTTTCTAAAACACTAATAACCCCCTCCCTGGTTTTCCTTACAGATGTCTGGTCACTCCTCAGGCTTCCTAGGCAAAGAGCTCTGTTTTCTCTGCAAAGCCTATGATGAAGAGTGGATGCTCATAGTGAGTAGGTTCCTCTGTCTATATACCCACACTTTTGCGCCTACTAGTTGAGCTGCATGATTATAAGAATTAATTGCTTTTTAAAAATTAAGACTATTTTTTCAGAGCACCTTCAGGTTTACAGAAAATCTGAGCAACAAATATAGAGAACTCCTACATACTCTCTCTCCTTGCCAGGGTCCACTGCTCTTACTATTTAGCATTAGCGTGAGGTACTGATCATCATTTGTTAGACTGATGAATGAATACTGATACATTATTAACTCATGGTCATAGTTTACATTAGGGCTCAATCTTTGTAAGTTCTATAGGTTTCAACATACGTATTAATTTTATGTACCCACCATTACAGTATCACATAGAATAGGTTCACTGCTCTAAAAATCCTGTGATCCACCTATTCATTCCTCTTTCTTTTCTTCAAGACTCACTCATGATAAAAACTCTCAGCAAAAATCAGAGTTAAGGGTGAAACATCAACATTCTCATTAAAGTCAGCAATTATTCTAACACTGTATTAAAGATTCTAATACGCTTTCCTGATGGCTCAGATGGTGAAGAATCTGCCTGCAATGCAGGAGACCCGGGTTCGATCCTTGGGTCAGGAAGATCCTTTGGAGAATGAAACGGTAACCCACTCCAGTATTCTTGCCTAGAGAATCCCAAGAAGAGAGGAACCTGGCAGGCTGCAGTCAATGGGGTCACAAGAGTTGGACACCACTTAGCGACTAAACCACCACCAAAGATACTAGTCTGTGTGATGAGACAAAGAGGACAAGAAAACTGGTATAAGAAATGAAAGGAAGAAAAAAGGATTACACTATTTGTAGAAGATATTATATCTACACAGAAAGTCCAATGAGAACTGATGATTTAATAAGATAATTGGATACAAAATCAATATATAAAAAAATCAAATAGTAACCAATTTGAAAATGTAATTAAAAAGAAAGATTTCATTCATATGTAACAAAAAGTATAAGATGCCTAGGAATGAATCTAATAAAAAAAGGGTATACAACTTTTGTGTTTAAATTATAAACAGTACTGAAAGAGATAAAAAGAAGGCTTGAATAGATTAAAAGATATACCTGGGTTCATGGAGAGAAAAAGTCAATGATGATTCTCCTTAATCTTAAATCTGTATATTTTCAATAAATATCCCAACTGGGATTTTCAGGTAACTTGACTAGCTATTAAGTTTCACTTAAATGAAGAATAAAGAAAACAGATAGTAAGACAGTTATGAAGATGGCCAAGATAGGAAATTCTTTCAATATTATAATAGGAGATTATTATGAAGCTTTAGTAATTAAGAAAGTATGGTTTTAGTGTAGAACTAGACAAACACCAATGGAATAGAACAGAGAACTCAGAAACAGACCTTCACAACATATGAAATTTGATCACAAATCTTATACCATCATTCAAAAGAAAATCCCAATTAATTAAATGCAAAAGACAAATTTTTAAAGCCTTTAGTACAAGTGATGGAAACTCTCTTTATGACCATGAGATATAGATTTCTTAAGCCCAAAAGCATAGACTATAAAAAAACTAACACGTGATTATATTAAAATTATAAACTTTAATAGAAACACTATAAACAGACTAAGAGAAGATAACTAAAACATGTATAATCAAATGATTAGTGTCTAGCGTATATAAGAGCTTCCAAATAATCAACTGGAAATGGAAAAATGATCTTACATAAAAATGGGCAAGAAGGTAATTCAGAGGGTTCAAGGATACACAAAAACAGACAGTGACTATACTAAGATCATGGCAATCAGCTCCATCACTTCATGGTGTATAAACGGGGAGAAAGCGGAAACAGTGACGGACTTTATTTTCTTGGGCTCCAAAATCACTGCAGACGGTGACTGCAGCCACAAAATTAAAAGATGCTTGCTTGGAAGAAAAGCTCTGACAAACCTAGACAGCATATTAAAAAGCAGAGAAATCACTTTGCCGACAAAGCATATAGTCAAAGCTATGGTGTTCCCCGTAATCATGTACAGATGTGAGAGTTGGACCATAAAAAAGGCTGCATGCCAAAGAATTGACGCTTTGAAACTGTGGTGCTGGAAAAGATTCTTGAAAGTCCCATGGACTGAAAGGTGATCAAACCAGTTGATTCTAAAGGAAATCAATCCTGAATATTCACTGGAAGAACTGAAGCTAAAGCTAAAGCTCCAATACTTTGGCCACCTGATACAAAGAGCTGACTCATAGGAAAAGACCCTGATGCTGGGAAAGACTGAGGGCAGGAGAAAAAAGGGGTGACAGAGGATGAGATGGTTGGATGCACCAACTTAAAAAACATGAGTTTGAGCAAACTCTGGGATATAGGGAAAGACAGGAAGCCTGGCATGCTGCAGTCCATGGGGTCGCAGAGTCGGACATGACAGTGACTGAACAACATACCCATGAAAATATGCTTAATCTCGTTATTAATTTAAGTAATGAAGTAAAATCTCAGTAAGATAACTCTCTCTCTTTGCATGTGTGCTCAGTCCATGTCTGACTCTTTGCAACCCTGTGGACTATAGCCCACCAGGCTCCTCTATCTGTGGGATTTTCCAGGCAAGAATACTGGAGTGGGTTGCCACTTCCTTCTCCAGGGAATCTTCCTTACCCAGAGATTGAACCTGTGTCTCTCTGCATTACAGGTGGATTCTTTACTCGCTGAACCATTGGGGAAGCCATAAGTAACTCATCCAATCTTTTCTGCTTATCTAATTTTGTTTCATTTATATTCTAATGACTCAAATCTTTATCACCAACGTGGCCCTGCCCTCCAGATTAGTAAGCCTACTCTCAACCATGTTATCGCTGATCACTCAGTTGCGCAGTCATGTCCGACTCTTTGCGACCCCATGGACTATAACCTACCAGACTCCTCTGTCCATGGGATTCTCCAGACAAGAATACTGGAGTGGGTTGCCATTTCCTTCTCCAGGGGATCTTCCCAACCCAGGGATCAAACCCGGGTCGCCGGCATTGCAGGCAGACGCTTTACCCTCTGAGCCACGAGAGAAGCCTCAACCATACTATGGTACTTGCTAACTCCAGTTCAGTGAATGCAAATATACTCATTTTTCTCCTCTGACTCTGGTGCTAGGGTTTTTCGATCAATTTCTCACTAAAAATATCTAAAAAAGAAAGAAAAAAAAATCTAAAAATGCTAAACTAACAAAAAAAGTCTAAGAGCAATGAAGTGACAGTACAGCAGGCTAAAACTGACAAGAAAATGGGTATCTACACAGCCAGATAAGTATAAAAGTACCTTTTGGCTGGCAGTACATTTCTCCATTTTGATAAATCTAAACTTCTCATTTTGACAGTCTCATGGGACAGAAGGAAAATAAATCAAAGCCAAGGGTATACACAAGTTAGGCAAGGAATCTAACAGAAAACTCTTCACCTAACAAACCAGAACCTCAAAAGGACATATCCCCAGGGGGCAAACAGTGAAAAGTTAACCAGTACTCAAAGACTGGCCTGGGTTTGCATTGCCTGAATGGTCCAGGAAATATCAAGCCTTCAATCTGGAATAAGGTGATCCCAGATAAATTGTAACCCCAGGGCTTGCCAGAGATGAACACATTTTCTATGCAAGAAATTACCTTTATCCTAGGATTCAAATTCCTGTAACTAATTCTCTTAAGTACACCACACAACACAGTGAAAGAAAGCCATGTACACAGAAAACATTGTACCATGTATAAAAACCAGTAGAGCCAAGCACCAGACCCACCAAGACTTCAAATACTAGGACTATCAGAGACCGTAAAATAACTGTTTCTTACACTTAAAGACATGAAAAGATAAATTGAAAATATATGCAGAAAAAAGGAAGTTGTAAAAAGTTACCTAGCAAATTTGCCAAAGTACCAGACAGAACTTTTGGAAAAGAAAAATGTAAAACTCAATGATACACGCAAAAGCTGATCAAATAAAGGTGAAGAGAGAATCGCTGAAATAGGAAATAGATCAGCAGAAATAATCCAGAAGAAAATCTGTTAAGATAAAAAGAAAACACAGAAGAGAAAGTACGATGATACGGTGAGAATCTAGTCAGATGACAGGGAACTGACTCTGGGTTTAGGAAGATCTGAAAAAACGTGACAAAGCAGTATTGGAAGACAGATAGCTGAGATTTCCAGAAACAGGGAAAGACACCAACAGATTCTGAAAGTCTAAGAAATATTAAGCAGGATAAATAAAAAGAAATCCATACTCAAAAAACCACAGAGGAAGAAAGAAAGAATTCATCCACCCTCCCTCAGGAAAGCCTCTTTCAACATCTAACAAAACAACAAAAAAAGGCATATGTCCTCCTTTCTCCCTTCAGCTGCATTCCTGAGAAGTTAACAATTCAATGAGAGCAAAAGGGACCTTCTCAAATCAATCTCTTCATACTATACCTCCATCACTGTTCCCCTCCTCTGTAATAATGTCCAGTAGTCTCTCAAAAGCATTTTCAAAAGCAACAATTTTCTGGATTGCTCCATTGCTTCTTGTTAGAGCCTGCAGTAGTAAGACGCCCTTATGGAGGAAGAAAGATAATGTTGAGTGGAATACAACTTTTTTAAGACATTTAAAGATTACTTTAAAAATCACAGAGATTTAGAAGTGGCAGGAATTTTACAAGCCCAACTCCTTTGCTTTACAGATGGGGAAAAAAAGGATAGAGAAGGTGAGCAATTTGCCTCCCTAAGCTGTACAGATTTCAAAAGACAGACCCCTGACTAGAATCCATGTCTAGCAATTCCTAATTCAGTTCTTTTTTCCCCATTCAATACAAATATACAATTCTTGCACATTCATCAGTCATTACATAGCTTTCACTGTGGTCTAAGAGAGCTGGACATGACTGTATCTATCTCAGTAATGCCTCTGTATGTACTTCACAACAGTAACAATAAGAAATTGTGAAATCAATAATATAAGCTAATAAACACCACCACATTCTAGCAGTGCAAGTTCAACTATTCTTGTAATTATTCAGCCTGCAAATTCTCCAGATTTAATTCTAAAAGTTGACAGGTGAAAAAAAAAAAGGAAGGAAGAGAATTCATGTCTCATGAATAGCATGCCTAGTACAAAACAATTCTCTGTAGTCTTTGCTTCTGATTTTTAGTTTTACTCAGTTCATATTGAGCCACATTTAGTTTACATATCTGCAACCACTTAATCATTCAAGAAAAACTCACTCTTAACCATTTCTGCTTATTTCACTATCAAACAAGAATTTTACGAGCTCACAGGGAGTCTAACAATATCATAATGGTCAAAGAGATAGAAAATATTTAATGAAAAAAGGCAGATATTACTTAGAGGAAGAGGAATAGCAACTAGGTAATTCAAAAGTGCCTAAGAGGCTAATTAGCTGTTGGCTGTCCATATTGGGCAGGTCAGTATTCACACAAGACAAAAACTGCCCACAGCGTTATTGCACTTGTCCTACTCATCTTTCTGACTGTCCACTCTCAACATTAACATGAGAGAGAAAGCCAAAGTGGTTACGTCTAATTCTCCTGCTTAATGAGTTTAACTGCTAACAAAGGAGGAAGAAATACAGTGGAAGAACACTAAGGCTATGAATTAGATACAGTGGGTTTTTTAAAGTTCTGGTTACTGCTTGTGCAACTTGAAGCAAATTACATAAATTCTGTATGTAATTTATATAATGTAAGCCTCAGTACACCCATGTGTAAAACGAGGATGGTATCTTTGTCAGAGGGTTTTTATGAGGACTAAAGGAAATAAAATAGCCCCCATAGAGCCCAAGTTTTCACTGCGTATCAGTTTCTTTTACCTATTATGAAAGGTATTCCTCTATTCAAACATATCCAATAAAATGTTATTGAAAATGAAAGTATACACTCACTGGTCATTGCAAGTAAGTGGGCACCAATTCCTGACTTTAAAAACTGGCAATTAAAGGGATTTACCGATTTATCCTTCCTTTCTTATATGAACTGTAATTCAGGGTAATAAAATCCACTGTTCCATGAAGTAAACTTCCTCTTTGAGGAAGATTACATCTGAATAAATGTAAAAGAATGACAAGTTCCAGAAATCATCATTTTGAAACTCTTAACAAAATAACTGATTCAGGCAATGTTCATTAATGAATGATAGGCTATAATGGATGACAGGATCCATGAAGGGATCTGAATGTCATCACCTGAATCAAATCCACTAATCATACAAGTGAGACAGCCAGGTACTTCATTTCCTAATGTGTTGCAAACTGCATCACCCAGGGAATATCAAAGCAAAGAGGTGAACCAAAACCTAATCAAGGCCTTCAGAAAAGTAACTGACATTAACAACCAAAAATAATGAGAGAACCTTGTCTGGATCCTGATTTGGAAACCAACTGTGAAGGACATTTATGAGACAACTGGGAAACTTGAGTACAGAATAGTTATCTTATTTAAACTGAGGGCTAAGACAAACTTATTATCTCATTAAATGTGATAATGGCATTGTAGTTATATAAGGAAATAAATACACACTACATGTATACTGAAGTATGCAGTAGTTAAATTATACAGAAATAGTGAAATCAGATAGGTTGATTCCTTTTAAATATTCCAGTTAAAAATAAAGGAGAAGAAACAAATTTTAAAAAATAAAGAATGGTGAGGGGAGGGGTAGATGAAGTGAGTATAATAAAATCTTGAAAATTAAGGGGTTTGGGGATGGGTTTGTCTGTGTTTTCTCTACTTTTGTGTGTGCTTACATTTCTCATAATAATAAACTAAAGAATGCAATTATAGACTATCACATAGAAATGAGCTGGTACCTAGAGTTTTCTCAACCTTTCTCACTAATTTTTAAGCACTAACTTGAATAAATATATTTCAGTGCACCTATGATAAATGACCAACTAATTCTCTAAATCCAGATCAAAATCAATTTTTCAAATATAGAACAGAGACTAAAAATCTTTACCAATAGGCTTCCCTGAGAGATTTAGTCATGTCGTTAACTATCACTGAATGCAATGAGAATATTAAAAAGAAAGAAAAGAAGGAAATGAAAGTTTTAAAAGAAGGATGAAGAAAGAAAAAAATACAAAAGAGCGAAGGGGAAGCAGTGTATTATTCTAGGCAGTCACAGAGAGAGCCACTAGTGACAGCCAGGGGTGCCTGTTAGCTTCTTCTGATTGCTGTATGGCATATTATGCTGTTTATTACATAATGCTCAATAGTAAGTATGCACAAAAAATTCAAATGAATTTATTTTTATTTTTATTTTTTTCATTTATTTTTATTAGTTGGAGGCTAATTACTTTATAATATTGTAGTGGTTTTTGCCATACATTGACATGAATCAGCCATGGATTTACCTGTGTTCCTCATCCTGAACCCCCCTCCCACCTCCCTCCCCATCCCATCCCTCTGGGTCATCCCAGTGCACCAGCCCTGAGCACTTGTCTCCTGCATCCAACCTGGACTGGTGATCGGTTTCACACTTGATAATATACATGTTTCGATGCTGTTCTCTCAGATCATCCCACCCTCGCCTTCTCCCATACAGTCCAAAAGTCTGTTCTATACATCTGTGTCTCTTTTTCTGTCTTGCATATAGGATTATCGCTACCATCTTTCTAAATTCCATATACATGCGTTAGTATACTGTATTGGTGTTTATCTTTCTGGCTTACTTCCCTCTGTATAATGGGCTCCAGTTTTATCCATCTCATTAGAACTGATTCAAATGTATTCTTTTCAATGGCTGAGTAATATTCCATTGTGTATATGTACCATAGCTTTCTAAATCAAAGGAAAGATGGCTATAAAACTCCAAAATCTAATAAACATTATAGCAAAAAAATAACTTAACCCCTAATTGTAAAATTAACAAAAACCAACATAAATAGAGAATCATTTTATCTGTCTCAAAGACAGGAAAAAAAAAAACAGTAGATAGTTGAAAGAAGTGCTATATTTAAAAACCAAGATAATGCACTTATATACACACACCTAAGTATATCTGAAAATGAAAATAAATGATAATAATACTAACAACAATATAGAAAGAACTTCTTTATTAATTAGTTTGTATGTATGTAGTAATTCTTTATTAATTGGTATGTATCTTATTTGAACTGAGGACCAAGAAAGGAGTAGAACAACAAATTCAGGTTTAAGACACATCGTATTTTAGTCAAGAAAAGACACTCAAAACTCCTAATAGGTACACAATTCTTAAAAGAATATTAAGGAATAAAAAAATGTCCTCAGAAACCAATACATTTTAAAGCAATTTTCCTCCAAGTAAAAAATAAATAAAAAAGCCCTTCTCACGAGTTTCATTACTATATTATTTCATCACTTATAATATTGCATTCACATATATACCACAAAGTTTTAAATACAAAACTAAAAATACTGTCTATGTGGATAAGAAGTCAAGAGCATTTCAGTTTTGTCTTTACTTTGCCATGAACCAGTTATGAGACCAAGAACAATCCAAATGGTATTTACTAGCACTTAAGATGAGGAAGGCACAAGGCCGGGTGCAACAAATAGATGAATAAGACCTCCCTAACAAAGAACAAGTCACAAGGCTTCTGTGCATCCTGGGTCTCTGAGTGTAAATATGGAGACTTAATTAGTTTGATAAGATTTCCTAGCTCTAAAGTTTAATTTTAAAGATTTTTCCAATTGCCATCTAAAGTATTATGGTTTTGGTCAAGTTGTAGATAACAGAAAAAAATGGTCAAGCAGCAAAACAGTATTGCATCAAAACAAAACAGTACTGGTCAATGTAAAATACTCAAATGTATATGCAAATATTAAAATAAATCAGAATGAAGAATTAACTCCAGAGCAAATCATGTGAGTTAAATAGAGATTACAAGGAAAATCCTTTGAAATATATTCAATCAATTAAGGGTGGAGAGTTCAAATGCAGCACTTTGTTAAATTTATGTGGTTCAATGTATAGGGATGTTTCCTGTACTCTCTCTGGAGGCAGCCTGGGATCAGTACAACCTTGCAGAAAAAAATGAAAGAAATCCTAAACTTGTAGAAGGCATAAATTCGAATAGCAAAATCATTTGTCTAACCAAAATACTGAATAGGCAGAAAACAAAGAAATAATAGGGCCTTGTATATAACTTTAAAAGATCTAAACCATTAACCCAATTTTCCAAATCTAATTTCTTATAACTCTGAAAAAGGGTCAACAAAGATTTCATTTGCAAAGAGAGAATAAAAGTTGCATATTCTTAGGCTTTTTAAAAAAAATTTAACTTACATCATTACGTATAACTTCCCTGGAATCTGCTAATAAGTCCATCAATCTTGAAACACCTAGAACATATAACCATGTGTAAAACACTGGCAGATCAAAAATACCAATAGTGATTCAAATTATGAACAATTTATTAACACATTTCAGTTATAAAAGTGATCCTTACTTTTATTTTCTTGTTATTTTTGTTTGTTTTGTTTTTTATGATCCTCACTTAAAAATATTTTTTTTGGCCTTGTCATGAGGCATGTGGGATCTTAGATCCCTGACCAGGGATAGAACCCACACCCCTTGCATTCAAAGTGCATTGTCTTAACCACTAGACTGCCAGAGAAGTCCGTGATCCTTACTTTTAAATCAAAATAATATAAGGAAGATGAGTCACTTACCCATGGGACTGACTAAAATAATTTGCTGCACCTGAGGCCCTAGTTGTTTTAAAAGAGAAGTAAGAAGCTTCACGCCAGGCCAGCGGACATGGAAATCAAACTCCTACAATACAAGAATTCAAAATATTTAACATTTGTAATTCGTATTTTCAAGGAAAACTTTTTTTTTTCAATTAGTAGTATGGTACCAAAAACTATAAGCAAACAGAGTTTAGCAAACTTTAAAAAAGTAATTTAAGAAATAAAAAGAAAATTTATAAATGATCAAACTGATTAAACTGTTATGATTAGATATAGTTGTACTTTGTAAAAATGGAAATAAGCAGACAGTATCTGAAGAGATTATATAGGTCTTAAAACAAACATGTGAATCTCTTGCAATGATATAACAAATTTCACTATCTTAAAAAGAAACATATGTATTGCTTCCTCAATAACACCCAAAAGGGCAACAAAAGCAGCTTATTAGGATGACAAAAACAGTGAAGTTCTTTACTTACCTCCAATAAAGATAAAAGAAGAGTGACATTTTCTTGCTGCTTAATGAAAATTTCTGTAAACTGGCTTCCCAAATCCTCACTCTGTCTTGTGGAGTTTTCTTCTGTAATATTCAAAGATAAAGTACTTGAAAATGATGCTTTATTATTTTAAAGTATCTGTTTTGCTGAAGAAGCTAAGCAGAAACGATAATTTTCTTGGAACAGTGTGGCTCGAAGTGGTATCACGGTAATGCTGGAAGGACATACCCTTAAAATTACTTTCAGTGTCATTTAAAGGAATTTTTATTCTTTAAATGTTTATGATATTCAAAGAAAATATATTTAGATCTCTGCATTTACTTAAGGTCATTTTTAGGTTAAACTTCTAGTTAGAGTACAAGGTAACTTACTGGGGCGATGGAAATATGCTATCTCAAATGTGATACTGGAATACTGGTTACGCTACTATATACATTTGCCCAAACACACAGGACTATACAACCCCTAAGGATAAATTTTAATATACGTAGATTATACCCCAAAATCCCCTCCCCGCAAAAGATTACTTAACACACAGTCCTTGCTGACTCTTAAGTCTCTTAGTGTTACTGAGTTAAATAATTTAATTCTAAAGTTAAACCAATCATCTAAAGATTATTCAGTATCTTTTTCAAAAAAATTAACATATACATCCTATAAAGTTATTTGGCAGTAAAACCAGAGTTTGTATGTAATTTTTCATTCATTTTTTAAAAGATTTTACATTTGTCCTTAAGATTTAATTCTTTATCCATTGTTTCAACATACTTTGTCAAAAAAAATATAAAGGGTCACTAAAAACTGAAGCAACAATTGCCAAAACAAACTAGCATTTAAAATCTGCCTACACTATAAATGCAATATAGAGATGGCAAATACACTACTCCCATCCCCTCACCTATTCCAGACACAGCTATTCCTTTTCCACATATTGCTCCAGGCAGTGACTATAAACAATGGAGTTGGCAGTCAAGATCAAACATATTTATTATCCCTCAAATTGTTTTTTTTTCAAATGTTAGGTTTTAATATTAATATACTTTAGAAATAGAAAAAACACAGCAGGGCAAAAAAGCAAGACAATCCTACACTGATAGTGATAATCTCATTTAATCATTTGAAGAGAAAAGAAAAGGAAGAGACCAAAGTAGAAAACAAAAGTTTCCATATTCTAAGTTATTAATATAACCTAATTTTCCAGCATATTGATTAATATGCTGGGCTTATCCTTCAGAAATCCTAAGAAATATTTCTTTCATCATCTTTTTTTTTTATCAGTAGAAGAATTCACTGTTTCTGAACCTTAAAACTATATCACTTAGAATATACTTTACTTTCAAAAGGACTAGTCTGGCTGTGCTAAGAAGATGCCAAGGGAAAGAGGGAAATAACAGGCAGTTCAATTAGGAGGCAATAATCAAGGTAAGCAGTGAAGGTGGCTTACAGAGTGGTCATAATTCTTATGAAAATAGAAGGAACAGGATTTGTTGGCATATTCCTTAGAGGAGTGTGAGAAGGGGAGAAAAATAAAAGGAAGAGTGATTCTAAGGTTTCAGCCTGAAGAAGTGGAAGGATGGCACTGCCACTTTCTGAAGATTGCAAACACTGGAAGAAGAAAGCTGAGAATATATAGAGAACCAGAGGTTTAGTTTTGAATGTGTTAAGTTTGAGACACATAAAAACTTGAGTGGGGTTATCAACCAACTGGATAAACAAAAACATAACTGTCAGTGGATAGGTTTGGGTTGGACGTATATATTAGAATGGTAAACATAAAAATGATATTTATAGTCATAAGACTGGATGATAAAGGGCATCTACAAAAAACATAGCTAACATCAAAACTTAATGGCAAAAGATTGAATGATTTTCACTTAAGATGAGGAAAAAGGCAAGAATATCCACTTTCACCAATTCTAATCAACATCATACTGGAGTTCTTAGTGTCACAGGGCAGAAAAAGAATAAAAGGCATATGGGCTGAGAAGAAAGAAGTAAAATTGTATTTACAGATGACATGCTTGTCTATGTAGAAAATCCTATGGAATCTACAAAAAACCTATTAGAGAGTTTAGCAAAGTTTCTGAATAAAACGCCAATATACAAAATTAATGGCATTTCTATATACTGATGATAAAAAATTAGAAATTCAAATTTTAAACACAGCATGAATTAAGAGTGCCAGAAAGTATTAAAGACTTAGGGGTAAATCTGATAAAAGATGTATAAAATCTATATACTTTGAAAACTCCAAAATGGTGATGAGAGAAATTAAGATTTAAATAATATACATACTGGTTCCTGTATTATTGTTGTTGTTATTTAGTTGCTAAGTCGTGTCTGACTCTCTTGCAACCCCAGGGGCTGTAGCCTACCAGGCTCCTCTGTCCATGGGATTTCCCAGGCAAAAACACTGGAATGGGCTGCCATTTCCTTCTACTGGGGGTCTTCCCAATCCAGCATCTCCTGCATTTGTAGGCGGATTCTTTATCAATAAGCCACCAGGGAAGAGCTTTTGTATTAGAAGGCTCAAAACTGTTAAAATATCAGTTTACTCTCATATCAATCTGCAGATTTAATGGAATCCCAATCAAAATATCAATAAGCTTTTTTTTAGGTAGAAATTGACAAACTGGTTCTAAAATTGATACGGGAGTGTTAAGGACCAAAAAGAGCCAGGACAATTTTGAAAAAGAACAAAGTTGGAGGACTTACACTGGTAAAGATTTACTACAAAGACAGAGTAACCAACAGGGGCTTCCCGGCTGGCGCAGTGGTAAAGAATCCACCTGCCAATACAGAAGACACAGAGATGCAAGTTAGACCCCTGGGTCAGGAAGATCCCCTGGAGTAGGAAATGGCAGCCCACTCTAGTATTTCTGCTTGGAACATTCCATGGACAGAGGAGCCTGGCGGGCTCAGTCCAGGGGGCTGCAAAGAGTTGGACACGACTGAGCATATAGACATTCACAGTAACCAATACCATACCATGCAGGCAACATGAAAGACATGGAGACCAACAGACTAGTAAGTCTAGCAACAGACCCACTGGTTCACAGACCTAATCACAAGAGTTAAAACTGTAAAACTTTTAAAAGAAAATACAGGAGAAAATTTTAGTGATTTTAGGTTTGGTAAAGATTTCATAAATAGGAAACAAAAGGCCCAAATTATATAAGAAAAATAATCAATAGACTGGAATTAATGAAAATTAAAAATTTTGCTCTTCAAAATACAATGTTAGGAAAATAAAAAGGCAAGTCAAAGACTGGGAGAAAGTATTTGTGAAACATATATCACAAGGACTTTTATCTAGAATATATACAGAACTCTTACAAACTGAAGTATGAGAAGACAATCGAGTGAAAAAAAAAAAGAACAAGGGATCTGAATAAACATGTCACCAAAGAAAGTAAAAGGGCTTCCCTGATAGCTCAGTTGGTAAAGAATCCACCTGCAATGCAGGAGACCCTGGTTCAATTCCTGGGTCGGGAAGATCCACTGGAGAAGCAATAGGCTGCCCACTCCAGTATTCTTGGGCTTCCCTTGTGGCTCAGCTGGTGAAGAATCCGCCAACAATGTGGGAGACCTGGGTTGGATACCTGGGTTGGGAAGATACCCTGGAGAAGGGAAAGGCTACCCACTCCAGTATTCTGTCCTGGAGAGTTCTATGAACATGTATAGTCCATGGGATCGCAAAGAGTTGGACACCACTGAGCAACTTTCACTTCACTTCACAGAAAGTATATGGGTAGTAAATAATCACATGAAAAACTGTCAATATAATTATTTATTATGAAAATATAAATTAAAACTACCATGAGATACTGTTTCACATCCATCAGAGCAGTTAAAATTTAAAAAGATAGAAAGTACTGGACAGGATCTGGAGGAAATACACTGCCAGTGGGAATGTTAAATGGTACAACTACTTTGAAAAACAGTTTGGTTATTTCTTGTAAAGGTAAATATACACCTACTCTATCACTTAGCTAATCTATCCCTAGGTATTTACTCAAGAGAAATGAAAAGATATGTCCATAAAAAGATTTGTACATAGAAGCTTCACGGGTAACAGCTAAAAACTTGGACAAACAATCCAAATGCTCACCAACAAGGAAAGGGATTAACATATTGTTATATATTCATACAACAGCAATAAAAAAGGATTGAACTATTGATATACACTATGAATGAAACTCAAAATAATTATGCTGAGTAAAAGAAGTCAGACCAAAATAAACCAAAAAGAGAGTCTATATTGTATGATCTTATTTACATAAAAATTCCAGAAAAACACAAATAATCTACAGCAATCATAGATCTATGGTTAAATGGGGCTAGAAGGAGGAGGAACTGATTACAAACAAGCACAAAGAAACTTGGATATGTTCACTATTTTGGTGGTAGTGATGGTTTCATGGGTTTATACCTATGTCAAAATTCATCAAACTACGTTTGCACATTTATTATATTTCATTTATAATTCAATGAAGTTGTGTGTGAGAGGAAAAAATCCAATTGGAGACATCAAGTAAAGTATTTGAATATACATATATGGGTATCAGCGGAGAGGTCTGGGTTGGACATATATATTTGGGAGGCAGGCATACAGACTGTACTTCAAGTCACAAGCCTAGATGAGAACACTGAAGGAAAAAGCAGAGAAGGAAAGAAATCCATGCCCTAGCACATTCCAATGTTAAGACTGGCGAGAAAAGAAAGAAAACAACAAAGCAGATAAAGAAAGAGCAGCCCAGTGAGACAGGAAGAAAATCAGGGAGACTGAGAAATGAATGAAGTGTTTCAAGGAGAAAGGAGCAATTACCTGTCAAATACTATCTCTGAACTTAACATGACTGAGAAATAAAGTAGCACTGCTAACACAGGCAGAATTTGTTTATGAACAGAATGGCTAGGGTGTGTGGTGTAGTCAGATACTTTTCTGAAAGGCAGTAAAGTGAAAAGAAAGCTCACAAAGGTTTTAAGTCAGATTGATTAAAACCATATTCATCCATTTAGTCATTACTTTGGGCAAATAGCCCAACTGTATTAAGCTTCAGATTTCTTACTTGTAAAACGGGAACAGTTTTCTTTTACACAGGGTTTCCCTTAAGGATTTGAAGTGACTAAAACATCTAGCACAGTGTTTGGTGAATAGTAAGTGCTCAATAATAGTAACAACAGCATGATGATCATCATCCCTAACACAGGTTTTCTCAACCTTGGTTCTACTGACAATGATATTGTTGTGAGAGGCTCCCCAAGCATTGCAAGATGTTTAGCAGCATCCCGGGCCTTCACCCACAAGATGCCAATTGCAATTCATTACAGTTCCTCAAGATGGGACAACCACACGTGTCTCTAGACGCTGACAAATGTCCTTCAGGTGGCAGGAGGGGCCAAACTGCCCTTAAGAACCACAGTCCTAAGATTTATAACACACTATATATCTACATGCATTGATATTACCAAGTTTTCTTTTTTTTGGTCAGTTTCTTGACCAGGCATCCAATCTGGGCCCTTGGCAGTGAAAGTGTGGTGTCCTAATCACTGGACCACTAGGGAATTCCCTCAAGTTTCAAAATTACACAGAACATAACAATCTTCTTTTAATGATTCAAGAAAATTTTCAGATTCTTATATGGTTACTATAAATGAGTATTACACCAAGATGCAAAAGATGTGTAAGAAAAAGTATAACCTATGATATTCCCAGAAACATGCTTATCTGTAAACAAATCCTGTCACTGATATTTTACCTTATATCTTTCTCATAAAAGTTGTATGCAACCTACTAAAATAAGTAGTTACTTGAGTTCATGATTGATTGGATGCCAAATAAACTTGCTGGATTTTTTTTTTAACATTAGTAAACAATTAATTTTTTCCTCTTTTAGTTCAATTTTTTAGATTAATGGTGGCTTCAGAAGAATTGCCTAGGGAAGCAGTCATTATCTCCATTGAAATATTTCCATTATTTCAGGGAAAACAGGTAGAGGATGACATGAAGGGATGAAAAAAACTAATTTGAAAGCTATCATCATGTTATTGCATAATTATTATGTCAAGGGTATTAAAGGGGCAAAGTCTTGATGCAACAAAGGCCTAATAAAATCATAAGGAAATCTAATACTCAAACATAACTAGCATGAACTCAAGGGGCAATGTCTATCACTGATCTGCTTAAAAGACTTCCTGCTGTTCCTTTGGGAGCAGATAAAATCCTGTGCCCTGATTATTCACACGTCTCTGAAAGTAAAATTTTGCATGGTACATTGTGGTTTTTCAATACTCAAAGCTGAATCTACCTATGGAGTTGGAAAAAAACTGAGACTACGCAAGTAGCAGGAACTGCACTCCCTTTCCATTTTATTTGCAAGGTGATGTATGATGGGAAGGGAGATAAGAAACTGGGAAAGATATGAGAATCTGGAAGCTAGTAAAACCTTTTGAAAATCTCCCTCTTTAGAATCAGCTATGAAAAAGAGCCCTGATTCCCACAGTACGGTAAATGCCCTTTATCCCACAAAATTTCACAAGGGTTGCTGGGCTTGTTTTTAGCTACCCTGGAACCCTAACAAACCATGGCTATGTGGGGGACGGTACCAAGAACAAATACTTAGCCAAATTCTGTAGATAAAAAAGCAAAGAAAACTGTGCAAAAAGTGGCCCACATGTGTCAAGAGAAAAACTCTCCACATACATAAGAAATGTATGTTGAAAAGGCAAATAGCTTAACTGTCTCCCCCTTAGAACTGTTAGCAAATAGCTTAACTGTCTCCCCCTTAGAACTCTTAGAACTAAGAGAGTGTTACTACTATCGCAGCAATGCAATGACCTAATTGTGATGCTTTGTAGGGTTATTTTACATTTGCATATTTTCGTATTTATTACATGAGAGCACACTTGGGTATATAAGTAATAATTATATAATTTATTTTAAAATGGTTTTTGTGAGTGTTGTGAATATAGTAGAGAATATAAACTCAACTACAGGGACAAGACAGTAACGTAGATGAATGAAGCAGGCCAGGTGTAAGACTATAAGGGGGATGGAGACCATGTGCTCGTCCAAGGAAAGCAGCGATCCCTCAGCTCCGACCGACTGCTCCCATGGGACAGTGCAGGCCCAGGTGTCATCAGTCTTCAGAGTTTTTAAAAAGAACAGCTCAGAATCTAAAAAGTGATATCAAAGTACCCCATTTTTAATGTGAGCGATGTATTTATTATTTAAAATACTAAGTGGTCAAACAACCTTGCATGTAAGACAGACAATGCCCTTGGCCCTAAAGACTGTGACCTCTAGAGGAGGGTTCAAAATAAAAGTCAATGGTATTCGGGGGACTTCCCTGGCGCTCCAGTAGTTAGGAGCCCATGCTTCCACTGCAGGGGGCATGGGTTTGATATCTGGCCAGGGAACTAAGATCCCACACGCCACACAGTGCAGTCAAAAAAAAAAAGACTGACATTTGGGAGAATATTCAAACTTAAAAATTAATCTTAAAAGGAAGGGAGGAAAACCATATAAAGATTTGATGGATTCTTCCTATGAAATATTTTTATGTGGATAAATGCAAATAACTAAGCTGTGGGTTTAAGTATTGGTTAATATTTCTCAAAATGCAGGATTGTGTGGCATGTGTTAACAGGTTTCTCATGAAATCAAGCACAGGTACACAAATATGTCTGGATTAAACAAAATTGAATAGGCTCCTTTTTGCAGAATTCTCAATATTTAGTATACTAATGTAAATTTTGTGACATTTCAGAGGGAGATACAGTATGTTATGCTTAACTACAGATCCCTTTTAATACAGAGAATTCTAGAACTTCTGTGCTATATTTCAAGGAACAGAAGTTTAATCCGAGAAAAAGTTTAATTTGGTGCAGGTATTGAGCACAAGCTAATAACTTAGCAAGAAGTAGATTTAATACTATACATGCAATTTATTCTGTAGCTATACTCTATAAAATACTATAGCTTAGCAATATATAATTAAGATCTATGCTTTGAACTGAACTAGTAAAGTATGAGCCTGTTCCAAGGATCTATGGTTCCTTCTGATTTAATATTAACTAAAAAAGTGTTAGTGAGATGTACTCCACTTCCTTCAAATTACAGTCATAAGACAGCACTTCTAAATTTTAATGGAGAGTACCACAAAAATTTGCTAAGCAATTAAAGTAACATACAAAGCTATTTTGATGTAGAAGTTAGTCAAGCTAAAACTACAACACTAATTATATCTAAAGATTGTAAAACAAAACTAGACTCATGAAATACTATATTTTTATAAGTAGGCAAAAGTATGAAACACGTAAACAATTTCTTTTCATCCAGTATAATTATTTTAAAAATTCCAGAGCTAAGTCTACGTTTTTACATCCTATAGCTTATGTACTATTTAGTATACTTATTATAACTTGTAAAAGTAAACATCCCTTTGTTGCTGTTTAATTACTAAGTCATGTCTGACTCTGTTGCGACCCCGTGGACTGTAGCCCGCCAGGCTCCTCTGTCCATGGGATTCCCCAGGCAAGAACACTAGAGTGGGTTGCCATTTCCTTCTGAAGGGGATGTTCCCCACCCAGGGATTGAATCCCAGTCTGCTGCATTGACAGGCAGATTCTTTGCCACCAGGGAATCCCAAATGAAAAATTAAGAACAAAATGACCCTTTGAAATTATAGTGAAAATAAACCTAAGACAGGCATATCAAATTAAAGATTGCTTTTTAAAAAGTCCATATAAACCTCTGGAAACATTTCACACTTATTTAAGTGGCTTTTAACTAAATATGTATATATACATTTACTCTTCAAATGTATTTACAGTTGTGTTTTTTTCCAGTTATATAAACAATATTAAAAAACATTTTGGACCTTCTTGTTGAAACGCCACATCAAGTTCATAATCTGTCTTACGGAGGACAAAAGAGATATTCTAATAGAGGTAGTTCTAACTCAGAGTGAGGGAATACCAAGTAATCTTTTACACTGTGGTCAATTAGGTAAACAAGCAGACCTATAGTTTTAAACATCTGTCTACTAGTTGCATAAACTAGTTGTATAAATTACAAAATTTAATAAAGAATCTAGTCAGAAAAAATGGCCACAATTTATTAAATCAGGAAACTATGGAATACAAAAAAGGTATAAAAAATTTCTGTTATTCTACTTAATAGAGAATATCATGTAAGTCATATATCTCTGGGGTTTCTCTTTAGTAAAGAGAAAAATATCACCTACCTCACAGTTTGCTAACAGGATCAAATAAGATAATGGACATAGAAGCACTGTAAAATTTAAACTCTATAAATATGACAAAACAATAATAGTACTACTCAACAAGGACACAGCATTTTCGCAAGAGTCAAGGCATATTAATTAATTAGGCAGTCAGTATTATCTGCTTTGAAACAAGGGGTTCAAATTTCACAAAAGGTAATGTTATATAGCTTAATAAGTTAGTTTCTTTGTTAGTTTTTTGTTAGGTGTAAGAAATTTTGTCATGTACCATTTTAAACCTACTTTAGAGAAGGATTTTTTTCTTCTTTCATTTTAAAAAGTTAAGGATCTCAGGAAAAATGGCAAAACAAAATAAAATGTGGTTGCTTTAAATTAACTGTGAGGAAAAGAAGAATCAATGTTAAAAAGTAAATGGAAATTGAAACGGACCACCAGAAAAAAGGCAATACTGGTGAGTTTTATAAATTAATATTAAAAAATGTCAGTAACCAGACATTATTGTGCATGCATAATTTTAAAGGGACAATATCAACATATAAGTATTCTCTGAACTGAAATACCTTCCAGTTCTTCTTGAATACAGGTAAAGTTTATATGTATACACACATATATATGTATACATATTCAAATATTATTTTTATTTTTAAATAAACTGCCTCAAAAATTTCCCCCTTGGAAATACATAAGAAGTAATTAAAATAGATTGTCCTACCAGAGAAAAAAACTTTAATTTCATTAAAATATGTACTACAATATTTTCTGTGTCCTGGACAACAAATAATTTGCAGTCATAGAAATAGTAAATAATAATATAAGATTATAAAATATTCCTCTTTAGTGAAGGAATTCTTATATATTGAAATAAATCTCAAGATTTTTTTTACTAGCCAGAAGAAACTCACTTGACAGTGTCCTTTTATATTATCAGAAATTATGCCTAAAAGCACCATGCATATTAAATGCAATCTTTTACCTTCAACATCATCTGAAAAGGTGGACAAAATAAATAAATGAAAAGTGGATGATAAAGAAAACTTTATGTAGTAATATTCACAATAAAATAAATAAAAGCTTAAAAACATCATATAAGCAATATAATTTTTTAAAGGAAGAGCTTCATACTCATTTTACTCAAATATCTTAGATATTCTAATAGATATACCATGTACTATATATGTAGAGTTATGAGACATATTTACCAATAAATTGAGGGTTTATTAAAATAACTCCAATGAAGCTGAATTCATTCTAAAATGAAGTTCATTATATCACCTAAGAAATATCTTTTGATGAAGCAGTAAAGACAAAGTATCAATAACAGAATTGAAGACCCTATTTCTCAATATCTATTTTTCTAAAAATTCACTCAGGCTATTAGCCTAAGTTCATATTTTAATCTTTCCTAGAAAAAATGACTCCACTATTGTAGTTTCTAGAATTGTTTACCCTGTTTCATCCAAAGAATCACTTTTTGGATGGTAAATTAAAAATAAGGAGCCCAAATACATTAACAGAAGCAAAAATGGACCTAAACATTACTAGATTATGAATTTATAACAAAGGAAAATCACCTAATTGATGCTAAACATTTTTTTTTAAAACACAAAAATTATCAAGAAGAAAATAGCTAAATTTTCAATCTGAAACAACTAAGAAAAAATTTAATGTTTTCTAACAAGTGTAACTGCGTCTAATTTTCTCATCTGAGAAATGACTAGTGGAAATAAGTATCTTTTTCTTCAAAATGGTTGTACTGCATTTAAGTATTGTTATGTAACTGACAGCCTCTTTTTCAATGGGAACCAAACTATGTTTACTAAAGATTTTTTTACCCCTGAGAAATTAATAAAGTTGTGAGGTAGATATCACAGAGAAATAAAAATTTAAGAGAAAGGATATTCAACTCTAAGAAATTGTGATTATGCAACACAACCCAGTTTCAAATGTTATTAATTACTGGTATTTTGTGAAATTAATATCTATATATATATTTCTGCTCCACTTTTACTTTAATAAAGTATGTGTAAACAATATTAGCTACATTTCTTTATGAATTACCTACTCAGATTTTGCAGGATCCTATAATTTCAGTCTAAATTAGACTTATAATATGCATGAATATCATCCTTTAGATTGCTAGAAAAATGAAAAACCCACTATGCCCTATTGCAACAGTCAATGTGAAATAAGGAAAGCATTCCTCAATAGCACTGTAAAATGTTACTCAGTGTCTGTTTTTACAATACATGGAATAAAATGTACAGACTTCCAGTCAAGTATTTCCCATGCTGGGATTTCCCTGGTGGCCAAGAGGTTAGGATTCCAGGCTTTCATTGCCATGGACTGGGTTCAATCCCCGGTTGGGGAACTGAGATACTGCAAACTGCATGGTGTGACCAAAAAGTAAACACACAAAAACAAAAAAACCTTATAAATATAAAAAAGTTAACATAAGACCTGTGTTAGAAATTTAAGTATATATCAGGAACAATTCCTCTAACTTCATACTGCTTACCATATAACATATAAATAAAAGTTTGATTTTTAATCAATATCCAAAAATGATTATTTAATTGAGAGATTACTAACATTCACTCTGCTTAACTAAAATCAATGAAGAGAGAATAATATATTTTAAAAAGGAGAATCTAATTCCACCTCCAAATTACATACAAAGCAGTCATCGTAAAGATACTTTCTAATGTTTTCCCTTTATTGATTACAACAAAAAAAGAAGAAAAAAAAACCTTAAAAGTAAATTTATAAAATAAAATCAACCCTAAAATAGCAAAAATGGCACAATCCAGTTAATTTTATGTACAGAAAACACAGTAAAAGAAACTTACCTACTTCTTCCTCTTCATCATTAGATATTATATTATACAGCGTGTCCAAAGCATAACCTATTATTTCAGAATCCGAACTGGAAGAAAGAAATTATTACACTTACACACTGCCAGTGAGAGTATAAGCTGTTATGACCATTTTAGACTTTTATTTAACAAGATTGTATAAAACATTAATCTCACTTCTGAAGACCTAACCTAAGAAAATATCAGAGTGCAAACTGTAAAGACATATAAAGGTCTATTTTTTTTTAATAATACTGAAAAATCAGAAGCAACCTAAATGTCCAATAATATTTTTAAAAAGTGTGGTAAATCCATATATAGCAGCAATTAAAAAATGTATTTTTAAATAATGTTTAATGACATGGTAATTAAAACACCCCTGATTTAATGCCAGTAGGAAAAAAATGGAATACAACAATCGATGTGAAGATTGATCCCATCTATGAAAAACCATATATATATTCACATATGTATGTATATATTTTAAGGAAACCTTATAAATCAATTTGGAAAAGAAATCCAACTTTAAAACAAGCAAAATCAGCACAAGCCAGGTAATTTTTTAAGTCTGTGTGTATGTTTACATATGTTTTGTAACATAAATATGTTTATATAACATATGTATTATATAAACATAAGTGTTCTCTCTAGTTGGACCTCTAGAATTTATTTCCTTGATCTGTATTTTATTTTCTTTAAAAAAAAAAAAAACTTATAGTAAACATTTACGATTTATAACATCAGGAAGTATAAAATTTTTTCCTTTTACTCATTTGTTTCAGGAAGTATAAAATTTTTTTATCTTTTTTTCTTTTGTTTCAGGAAGTATAATTTTTTTTTTGTCTTGTGGCATGTGGGATCTTAGTTCCTTGACCAGGGATTGAAACCATGCTCCCTGCATTGAAGTGCAGAGTCTTTTAACCACTGGACTGCCAGGGAAGTCCAAGGAAGAATATCTTTGTTGTTGATAAACAGATAAAATGTGAAAGCATGATGGAAGATAATGGCATTCAGAGTGAAAAGCAAGAATGAGACACAGGTCAGAAAGATTCAATAAATATAAAGAAGTGATGAGGAGTGAAAGCAAAAATGAGGGACAGAGTCACAACCAGAGGATGTAAATATCAAATAAAATAGATCTTTAAAATTATTATTACCTGTTTTTGAGAAACTTAAGAGGGACATCTCTTAAGAGACCTTTGAGAAAGCAGGAATAGAAGGAAACGTCCTCAAAATGAAAACCTGATAACTAACATCATATGTAATGGTGAAAAACTAAATGCTTCACCCCTAAGATCAGTAACAAGATAATGATGTCTCTCTCCTCTAGCCACTTCCACCCAACACTGAATTAGAGGTTCTAGCTAGAGCATTTGGCAAGAAAAGGAAATAAAAAAACATACAGATTAGGAAGGAAGAACTAAAACTATCCCATTCACTGATGACATGACCTCGTACATAGAAAATTCTAAGGAAACCACTAAAAATCTATTAGAACTAGAAAATAAATTCAGCAAGGTTGAAGGACACATGCTTAACATTAAAAAAATCAACTGTATTTCTCTATACTAGCAATGAACAATCAGACAATAAAAAATTTAAAATTCCATTTAAATAACACAGAAAAGTTTTAAATACTTTGAAATAAATTTTACTAAAGTCCTATACTTATACACTGAAAACTACAAAACATTGTTGAAAGAAATTATCTAGAACACAAATAAATGAAAAGATATTCTGTGTTCATGAATAGGAAGATGTAATGTTGTAAACATGGTAATATATCCCAACTTGACTTACAGATTCATACAGTCCCTATAAAAATCCCAGCTACCAGCTGATTGTAAACCTGTACGGGAATGCTGGGAATGCAACATATCCAGAAGAGCCAAAATAATCTTACAAAAGAAGAGCGAAGTTGAAGGACTCACATTTTCTGATTTCGAAACTTCCTATAAAATTATAGTAATCAAGACAATACGGGCATAAGGACAGACACAGATTAATAAAATAGGTAAAGTCTAACATTTATTTCAGTTGATTTTTGGCAAGGGTGCAAAGACCATTCAATGAGGAAAGAAGTTATCTTCAACAAATGGTGTGATGGACAATTAAACACCCACATGCAAAAAGTTGGATTCCAATTTCACACCTTATATAAAAATCAACTCAAAATGGGATACAGGATTTAAATCTAAGAGTTAAAACTATAAAACTCTTAGATGAAAGCACAGGTACAAATATTCAAAACCCTGGATTAGGCAATGGTTTCTTAAATATGATACTAAAAGCATAAGCAAGAAAAGATAAAACAGATAAACTGGATTTTGTCAGAAGTAAAAACATTTGTCCTTCAAAGGACACTATTAAGAAAGTGAAAAGAAAACCCAAGAAATGGGAAAAAATATTTGCAAATCATGTCTATTAAGGGTTTTGTATCCAGAATAATATACAACTGAACAATAAAAAGAGAACTTAAAAAAAAAGACAAGTAAATAAATTAAAATTAGGCAAAAGGCTCAGTCATTTCTCTAATAAAGACACACAAATGGTAAATAAGCACATGGAAAGACACTCAACAATAATTAAGAATATGCAAAGCATAAGTCATTAGGTATGTGCAAAGGAAAACTACAAGATACACTCACTAGGATGGCCATTTTTAAAAAAGGGCAGTAAAAAGTGTTGGTGAATAGAAACTGGACCTTTACACCTGCAGATTAAGATGTAACATGGTGCAGCCCCCCCATGTAAGAGTTTGGCAGTTTCTCAGTAAGTTAAACTACATGACCCAACAATTGCATTCTTGTGTATAAAACATATGTTCACACAAAAACGAGTACACAAATGTTCATAATAGCACTACTCACAACAGTCAAAAAATGGAAATACCCCCAAATGTCTGTCAACAGATGAATGGATAAACAAATAGGCTATATCCGTGTGCGTGAGTTAGTCGCTCAGTTGTGTCCTACTCTTTGTGACAGCTCCATGTCCATGAATTTCCCAGGTAAGAATACTAGAGTGGGTGGCTATTTCCTTCTCCAGGGGATCTTTCCTGGAATATTATTCAGCTGTCAAAAGGGGTGAAATATACTAATACATGTTACAACATGGATGGACTTTGAAATATTATGCTAAGTGAAAGAAGCCAGACACAAAAGTCCCACATTTTATGATTCCATTTATATGAAATGTTCAAAACAGTCAAATTTATACAGACAAAAAGTAGATTAGCAGCTGCTAGGCACTTGGAATGGGGATGGTAGGCATTAGGCAATGACAACTAATGGATATTGGACTGTTTTTGAAGTGATGAAAATGTTTTGGAATTAGATAGTGGTGATAGTTACACAACTTTGTGACTATACTAAAACCACTGAAATGCACACCTAAAAAAAAAAAAAAAAACTATTGAGGTGACATGGTTTGGAAACATTAGTTTCCATCAGACAACTTTCAGGCCCTGAATGTGAGACTTGGGAGAGTAAACAGTCGCTCCTCAAGTTTTAAGAGAAATGGAACCATGGACAGATGGAGTTTCAAGGCATGCCAAGAAAGGGAACACAGCTCTCCGTGATGCAGCCAACGACGAGGGGGATAAGGACGAAGGGATTCAGTTTAAGGATTCTTAGAGTATTAGATAGACCAAGAACATAAGCATAAAAGAGTAATGAAGATGAGAAGTGGAAAGAGATGGCTGCAGAATATACACCTTTGCAATCAATGAAGTTAAGAAAATACTAATAGCATGTTTTGAGAATAGAAGATAACAGATAAATATAGAAGACAAATGGAAATGGAATTGACACAAGAAAAGGAATAAAACACAAGAAGGTTCACAGACGTTTAGCTTTGCTGTCTAAGAGGCATAATAAAATACCCATCAGCCTCTAACATGACCAATTATTAGTTCACACATTCACAAGGCTACGTGATACATCTTATTTCTATATGGTACACCTTATGATGCCTGGCAGAGAGTAAATGTGCAATACATGTTTTTTTAAATGTATTTCTTAACCTTTATATCAAGACTATTATTTTCTACTGTGCCCTAAAAATGACAATAAGGGCCACTTTATATAAGGGGTAGCATTCTGTTTTCTGTATCAAGATAGTAATTGTTTCATAACCAATTTTGTAAAACTCAATGAGAAATGCATGCATAAAGATACATGAAAAAAATTACATGTATGTTTAATAATCACACTAATTTTTTTGATCTAACATTTGTTTTCTCAAAACATTGTTTAAAGCAGATAGCAAACTTGGGTTACTTTATTAGTTTTCTATTGATGCTGTAGCAAATTACTACAAATTCAGTGGTTTATACAACACAAGTATATTATCTTACTGTTCCGGAAGTCAGAGAGCTGAATGGGTCTCAGTGGACTAAAGTCAGGGTATCATCAGGGCTGCCTTCTTTTCTGATGCCTTTCAGGGAGAATCCATTTCCTTGCCTTTTCCAGGTCTAGAGGTCCCCTTTCACTTCTAAAACCAGCAAAGATAGATGGAGGTCTTTTCATTTTACCTCACTCTGACCTCCTCTTTTGCATTCCTCTTCAACTTTTGAGAAGCCTTAGGATTACCCTGGGCCCACCTGGATAATCCAACATAATCTCTCTATCTAAAAATCGGTAACTTAATCGTATCTCCAAAGTCCCTTCTGCCATCTAAGGTAACATTTATAGGTTGTGCTGAGAGAATATAAACATCTTTGGGGGACCATTATTCTTCCTACTGCAGTTGCCCAGCTGGTGTTAAAATAACAGTTCTGCAGCTGCCCACTCCAGTGTTAATAACAGATAGTTCTGGAATAACATCCGATGGATTTAATCAAACACATTAGAATTAATAGGCTTTGGGGGGGCTTTCCTAGTGGTCCAATGGTTAAGACTCTGCAATCCCAATGCAGGTGGCCCAGGTCTGATCCCTGGTCAGGGAAGTAGATTCTAAATGCAACTAAGAGTCTGCATGCTGCCAACAAAGGGCAAAGATCCCATGGGCTGTTAAGATACAGCACAGCCAAATGAATAAATAACAAAAACAAGAATTAGTTGGCTTTGAAAGGTGGCCAATGTGAGTTACACTGAGGAGGACAGCAAAGATTCTATTCGGTATGAACAAGCAGCTGGGCATTGCTGAAATACAATTTTAAAAGAGGTTATGAGTTTTGACAGACGGGCAGCATCTAAGTCTTTAAAAAGCTTACATGTGGGACTTCTTTGGTGGTTCAGTTGTTAAGAATTTGCCATCTGACGCAGGGTACATGGGCTCAATCCCTGGTGGGGGAAATAAGCTCCCCCACATGCTTAGAACCATGTGCTCGATCTACTGAGCCCACAAGCTCTGGAGCCTGCGTGCTGCAACTACGACCTGATGCAGACAAATAAATAAAGAAATATATATATATTTTTAAATGCTTATATGCTTTGCTTTGTTTGAGGAACTTGGACTTCACACTGCACTGAGTTGGTTAAATGCATTAAACAGGTGAGTAATAGAAGATTTACATTTCAGACAGAAAATTCTCGAAATGAATGGAAAGACAAAGAAGTCAGGGGCAAAGAATAGAGTCTGGAGGCGGTGGCCGGTTTTACATTATGTTAAAAAAAAAAAAAGCCAAACTCTCTGATACAGCTCACTTCAAAAGGTGGACCCTAAGTCTCCTCTTCTTAAGTACAGGCTGTATTTATTAACTTGCTTCTAGTAAAGTAGAATGTAATGGGATTGACGATAAGTGACTTCTGAGACAAAGTCCTAAAAGGCATTGTGGCTTTCTCTCTGTTCTCCCTCTAAGATCACTTGCTCTGTGAGAAGCCAGTTTTTCATATCATGAGGATGCTCAAGTAGTCCTTTAGAGAGAGCAACAAGGTGAGATACTGAGGCCTCTTGCCTCAGGTGAGTGTGCCACTTTGGCATCAGATACTCCAGCCCCAATCAAGCCCTCAGATGACTCCAGTCCTGGCTGACATCTTGTGCACAGCCTCCTAAGAGACCTTGAGCCAGAACCACCTAGCTAAGCCACTTCTGAATTCCTGATCCACAGGAACTGTGACATAACAAATACTTGTTATTTTGAGCCAGGAAGCTTTGAGGTAATGTATTACACAGCAGATAACTAACACAGAGGCTGTGAAAATGACTTAAGTGAGTGACACTGAGAGCCAAAACTAGGACTGACAGCTGAAATCAAGAGAATTCATGGATTCCAGGTTTGTTTTTTTTTGGTCTGGATGGGCATAATGGGTTAAGGAGCGGGATGAGTTCAGCACAAAACCTCCAGTTTCTTATTTTAACGGAAAGGTGCTAACTAGGAAGAACTTGGGTTAAAGGCAGCTGAAGTAGATCAGGTGGGTGATGGGATGTGGACGAGTATTAGTAGGACAACCAGAGACACATTAACTTTTGAACATTTTGAATTTAAGGTACCTGTGAAGAAATCTTGATATGGTGGAAATGTAAACCGAGCCGCTAAAGCTTGTAAGACATATTTAACTAGAGATAAGATCTAAAGTTATTCCTGCACAGTTGTTAATTAAAACCAAAGACGCAGATGCTCTCTTCAAGACAACCTGAAAGAGCAAAAACTATGCTGAATGACTTTTCTCTTAAGACTTCACTCTATTAGTATGAGTTTACTTACCTCCCCTCAGAAAGACAGAGTCTAGATAACTGATATAACATATAACATGTATATTATGGAATAACACACTATAGTATATCTAAGTGAAAATCAATACATTAATTTGTTCAATTCAAATTCCAAATTTTAAACCTTTAACTGACAGTTGCTTCATTCCTTTTTTTATATAATGGTAAGCTCTCAATCCCTGAAGGTTTAGATTATATCTGTCCTAAATGCTTAGCGCAATGGTTTGGATCTAGTGTCCAGTAACTCTTTATTGAAATGACAACTGAAAGTAAAAACTTAGTAGCCTTAATCATTTCTGGAACAGTGACTCTAAAACAAATTAATTAAAATTTTAAGAAAAATTAGGGAGAAAAATCATTAAATAGAGACATACCGATCTGTTTGTAAAACATGGATAAGATGTTCCATTGCTTGAATACCCACTTCCAAGCGATATTTCTGCACAAAAGAAAAAGGTTATTTAAGAAAGGAATATCCAACTTAATAACCTTAATAACTGATAAAGTGTTACAGACCTTAGATAATGATTTCAGAGCTCGCACAGCATTTCTTCGATCATCCAGTAAAGTAGATGAAGCTACTCTGTCACAAAGCTTTTGAATCTGTCATGGAAAAAGGAAATAACATAAATAGAATAAAAAGAAAGAAAAAAAGATAACATAAAGTTTCTTCCAAAACTTATACCATTTGGGGGGAAAAAAAAGGATGTCACTATTTAGATAGTATTATAATCTTGTTACAGATATCAAATAGATTTTTCACAGAGACTTGAAAAATGGAAGTGGCAGAAGAGAAGTCAAATAAGGTTAAGTTATATAAACTGAAAAATTAAAAGAAATCAGTAGACTCAGAGCTTTGCAAACATAACTATTACAGCTCTTTCAACTAAGAAGGATCCATTAGGGCTATGGTATATGAGGTGTTAATAAAGTTAATAAACAAAAATTTTTAAAGTAATGTTTGTTTACATTATAATTTCACCCTAATATTTCCACTACATATCTGAATGAGGAAAGTCAGAAACTGTTTATCAAAAATTTAGTTTTAAGTGTGCCTCGAAAACCTAGAAGGGTGAAATGTTCTAAGCTTCTAATAAATTTTCAGGAATTAATATCGGAACTGAATTTTAAAATAAACCTTGGAGCATTATTTATAATAGAAAAAAATTAGAAACAACTGTCCATCAAGAGAAGAAAAGCTAAATAAATTATGGTATATTTGCCAGTCAAATACTATGAAAACTACTCAAAAGATGTTAACTGTACTGACATAAAAATACTATGATTTAATAAATAGTGAAAAAAAAGAGCAAGTTGTAAAATTATGTAAATTTTAAGCTCACTGTAATAAAAGAATCAAACTGTGTGTGTATGTAAAACTGCACTTAAAGAAGAATTTGGAAACTTAAAGCAACTATAAAACCTTTAGAAGAAAGCACTGGAGAAAATGCTTGTGGCCTTAAATTAGGCAAGAGTTTCTCAGACACATATATTAAAGTACAAGTCATAAAAGAAGAACATAATAATTTGGACTTCATCACTCCTGTTTTTCAAAAGACACTGTTAAGAGAATGAAAAGATAAGCCATAGAAAGACTGAAAAAACATGGAAAACAAGTGATAAAGAACAGTTTTTAAAACCATTACACTCAGGTCCTTCATAGCTCCAACAGTTGTTTCCTATCTTATTATGCTATTACTCATTCTTTAATAACACTTTTTACTCGGATTCTAGAAATGATATTGGCGTGTCACAAATTTTGCAATCAATGTACCAAAATTAATGGTGTTTAAATACATATAGTGTTTTCCAAATTATGTTCTGTAGACTTCTAGTGTCCCAGAAGATATTAACAGACTTCCTATGATCACAACCAAAGGGAAACATAAGTTATATACAAAATTAGGTTTCTGCAATGCAGAATTTCTAAGTCTTTACTATATTGATTTGCATTTCTTCACACTACAGATGCAGTATGCTAACCAAGCCTAGCTTGACTTCTTGATTTTATTCATTCTCAGTTCAGTTCAGCTCAGTCACTCAGTCGTGTCTGACTCTTTGCGACCCCATGAACCTCAGCACGCCAGGCCTCCCTGTCCATCACCAACTCCCGGAGTCCACCCAAACCCATGTCCATTGATTCAGTGATGCCATCCAGCCATCTCATCCCCTTTTCCTCCTGCCCTCAATCTTTCCCAGCATCAGGGTCTTTTCCAATGAGTCAGCTCTTCACCTCAGGTGGCCAAAGTACTGGAGTTTTAGCTTCAGCATCAGTCCTTCCAATGAACACCCAGGACTGATCTCCTTTAGGATGGATTGGTTGGATCTCCTTGCAGTCCAAGGGACTCTCAAGAGTCTTCTCCAACACCACAGTTCAAAAGCATCAATTCTTCGGTGCTCAGCTTTCTTTATAGTCCAACTCTCACATCCATACATGACTACCGGAAAAACCATAGCCTTGACTAGACAGACCTTTGTGGACAAAGTAATGTCTCTGCTTTTCAATATGCTGTCTAGGTTGGCCATAACTTTCCTTCCAAGGAGTAAGCGTCTTTTAATTTCATGGCTGCAGTCACCATCTGCAGTGATTTTGGAGTCCCAAAAAATAAAGTCAACCATTGTTTCCCCATCTATTTGCCATGAAATGATGGGATCGGATGCCATGATCTTAGTCATCTGAATGTTGAGCTTTAAGCCACCTTCTTCACTCTCCTCTTTCACTTTCATCAAGAAGCTCTTTAGCTTTTCTTCACTTTCTGCCATAAGGGTGGTGTCATCTGCATATCTGAGGTTATTGATATTTCTCCTGGCAGTCTTGATTCCAGCTTGTGCTTCCTCCAGCCCAGCATTTCTCATGATGTACTCTGCATATAAGTTAAATAAGCAAGGGGACAATATACAGCCTTGACATACTCCTTTTCCTATTTGGAACCAGTCTGTTTTTCCATGTCCAGTTGCTTCCTGACCTGCATACAGGTTTCTCAAGAGGCAGGTCAGGTGGTCTGGTATTCCCATCTCTTTCAGAATTTTCCAATTTATTGTGATCCACACAGTCAAAGGCTTTAGTGTAGTCAATGAATCAGAAATAGATGTTTTTCTGGAACTCTACTGCTTTTTCGATGATCCAGAGGATGTTGGCAATTTGATCTCTGGTTCCTCTGCCTTTTCTAAAACCAGCTTGAATATCTGGAAGTTCACGGTTCATGTATTGCTGAAGCCTGGCTTGGAGAATTTTGAGCATTACTTTACTAGCATGTGAGATTGAGTGCAACTGTGTGGTAGTTTGAGCATTCTTTGGCATTGCCTTTCTTTGGGATTGGAATGAAAACTGACCTTTTCCAGCCCTGTGGCCACTGCTGAGCTTTCCAAATTTGCTGACGTATTGAGTGCAACACTTTCACAGCATCATCTTTTAGGATTTGAAATAGATCAACTGGAATTCCATCACCTCCATTAGCTTTGTTCGTAGTGACGCTTCCTAAGGCCCATTTGACTTCACATTCCAGGACGTCTGGCTCTGTGTGAGTGATCACACCATCGTGATTATCTGGGTTGTGAATATCTTTTTTGTACAGTTCTTCTGTGTATTCTTGCCACCTCTTCTTAATATATTCTGCTTTTGTTAGGTCCCTCCCATTTCTGTCCTTTATTGAGCCCATCTTTGCATGAAATGTTCCTTTGGTATCTCTAATTTTCTTGAAGAGATCTCTATAGTCTTTCCCATTCTTTCCCATTGTTTTCCTCCTCACGTTTAGAAATTATTCCTACCTTACATTGTACTTACTTCTTATTAATTATGTTGACTTTCAAAAATGGAATAGCTTTTCGGCCGGAACCGCCATCTTCCAGTA
The DNA here is from genome assembly GCF_019320065.1 of Cervus canadensis. Classification (NCBI taxonomy): domain Eukaryota; kingdom Metazoa; phylum Chordata; class Mammalia; order Artiodactyla; family Cervidae; genus Cervus; species Cervus canadensis. The sequence continues at coordinate 27,482,283 of NC_057411.1, read as the reverse complement.
ATTCGCCAAAATGACCAACACAAAGGGAAAGAGGAGGGGAACCCGCTACATGTTCTCTAGGCCTTTTAGAAAACATGGAGTTGTTCCTTTGGCCACATACGTGCGAATCTACAAGAAGGGTGACTTGTAGATTCAAGGGAATGGGTACTGTTCAAAAAGGAACGCCCCACAAATGTTACCATGGCAAAACTGGGGGAGTCTATAATGTTACCCAGCATGCTGTTGGCATCATTGTAAACAAACAAGTTAAGGGCAAGATTCTTGCCAAGACAATTAATGTGCATGTCGAGCATATTAAGCACTCTAAGAGCCGAGATAGCTTCCTAAAACGTGTGAAAGAAAATGATCAGTAAAAGAAGGAAGCCAAAGAGAAAGGGACTTGGGTTCAGCTGAAGCGCCAGCCTGCTCCACCCAGAGAAGCACACTTTGTGAGGACCAGTGGAAAGGAACCTGAACTGTTGGAACCCATTCCCTATGAATTCATGGCCTGAAGGGTGTAAAAATAAAGACCTGGACTGTAAAAAAGGGAAAAAAAAAGGAATAATAAAACGTTCTCTTTATCAAGTAATTGGTTGATAGTTTTTCTCATTTTTTTTTTTACCTTGAGAAAAACTACACAATTATCTTCTGAAAACACGAATCTCACTATTCTCAGCTTAAAGAATACCTAAAGCTAAAAAGAGTTTTCCTGAGTATGATTGTAAGATTAAACTGTCAGCTAAAGATAGATTTCTTTTCTAATGAGTTCAAATTATATATCTTCAATTAACTTTGATTAATAAATAAAATCACTAGTTTTTTCAGAAAGTTGTAAAATGTAACTTAAAAACTAATCACTATTTTAAAGTGTACTATGTATATATAAAAGTTCCTGAGTTTGGGTAAATATGTCTCAAGGCTATTTTTAGGATGACAAACATGCTGGGTGTTCCCTGATAGCCTAGTGGTTGGGATTCCGGGCTTTCACTGCTGTAGACCAGGTTCAATTCTTGGTTGGAGAACTGAGATTTTGCAAGCCACCTGATGCAGCCAAACAAAAGGAGAAGAAAAAAGACTATAAACATGCTTTTTATCTACTAAACTTGGGTTTTAGTGGCAAGCACACATTCTTCTCAACTGGTGATTTTAATCCGAACTTTCTCTCTAGTGCCTTAAGACAAACTCAAATCACCACACTGCAAAATCAGTAAGTCAAAAATGAGTATAAGAGCAACTTATCCATCATAATTAAGCTATTTGAGATACTTTCTGTCAGCCACTAAAATGGCCTTTTCATTTTATTGATTTCTGATAGCAATCTAAAACTAATTACAACAATCTCTGGCTTCTTAAAGAGCATAATTATAAGCTTTCTTGGCATTTAAACCTAAGTCTTCTTCAATATCAGATACAGGGATGTTTTAGGTGGTAAATGAAGAAATAAATATAAAAATCTTTGCACAGCACCTAGTGCTATAAATGCTCAAAAAATGTTAACAAACTTAATTATTGTTAAACTTCTATGATTCCTTTGTATTATTTTTCTATCCTATTAGGCTTTTGACCATCATGGACATCACCTATGTTTCTAACAGATCATTCCAATTTTGCAGATTTTCAGTGAGAAATCTGATAATTAAGCTAGATAGTAATATGTCTATAACTCCAAATTACTCAGGCTTCAACTCAAGACTGAGTACATGGACTTTGCAACTTCTACTTTTGCTGTGAGAAAGCCTTATTACCTCATGATAATATTTCACAGAGTTGAAGTTTCTGAGTAAGTGATCTCTCCAAGATGCAGTGCTATACTCCTACTTTTTACAGACAATGGAAACCAAATGAAAGGAAATTATTATATATGTTTCAAACCTTACAAACACTTAGCCATGTTTTAGGTCAAACATAGGTCTGTATTTTTAAGGTGACATTTCAGTTCAGTTCAGTTCAGTCGCTCAGTCATGTCCAACTCTGAGACCACATGAACCGCAGCACGCCAGGCCTCCCTGTCCATCACCAACTCCCGGAGTCCACCCAAACCCATGTCCACTGAGTCGGTGATGCCATCCAACCACTTCATCCTCTGTCGTCCCCTTCTCTTCCTGCCCTCAACCTTTCCCAGCATCAGGGTCTTTTCAAATGAGTCAGCTCTTCACCTCAGGTGGCCAAAGTATTGGAGTTTCAGCTTCAGCACCAGTCCTTCCAATGAACACCCAGGACTGATCTCCTTTAGGATGGACTGGTTGGATTTCCTTGCAGTCCAAGGGACTCTCAAGAGTCTTCTACAACACCACAGTTCAAAAGCATCAACTCTTCGGTGCTCAGCTTTCTTTATAGTCCAACTCTCACATCCATACATGACTACTGGAAAAACCACAGCCTTGATTAGACAGACCTTTGTGGACAAAGTAATGTCTCTGCTTTTTAATCTGCTGTCTAGGTTGGCCATAACTTTCCTTCCAAGGACTAAGCGTCTTTTGATTTCATGGCTGCAATCACCATCTGCAGTGATTTTGGAGTCCCAAAAAATAAAGTCAGCCACTGTCTCCCCATCTATTTGCCGTGAAGTGATGGGACCAGGAGCCATGATCTTAGTTTTCTGAATGTTGAGCTTTAAGCCACCTTTTTCACTCTCTTCTTTCACTTTCATCAAGAGGCTCTTTAGTTCTTCTTCACTTTCTGCCATAAGGGTGGTGTCATCTGCATATCTGAGGTTATTGATATTTCTCCTGGCAATCTTGATTCCAGCTTGTGCTTCCTCCAGCCCAGCATTTCTCCTGATGTACTCTGCATATAAGTTAAATAATCAGGGTGACAATATACAGCCTTGATGTACTCCTTTTCCTATTTGAAACCAGTCTGTTGTTCCATGTCCAGTTCTAACTGTTGCTTCCTGACCTGCATACAGGTTTCTCAAGAGGCAGGTCAGGTGGTCTGGTATTTCCATCTCTTTCAGAATTTTCCCCAGTTTATTGCAATCCACACAGTCAAAGGCTTTGACATTTACCAAGAAAATATTTTGTAGCACAAATACACTTAACTCCTATTCAGATTTCTAAGACCATTATTCTATTTATTCCTGACTTGAAACACCAACTCAATGCAGTACAATTGTGTTCATTATCTATTCTTTTCTTCTTTGAGTTATTAGAATCCCCTGTGTTTTAACTGGGCACAAAGGCTGTCCACCTACACTCCCTTCCAAGCTCTCCTTACCCCCAGGCAGAGAAAGTGACAACCTTCTGGCCAGTGAGTTGTGCCTTCCAAGTCATGTCCTTAAAAGGAAGCTATATGCTCATTTCTCTTTCTCTTTCCCTCAGCCTGGGACTTGAACCTGAAGCTAGTGAAGCATCTTCAACAAGCCATTATCATAGGGGATGGCAGAACAAGATAAAAAGCAGCACCTGGGCCCCGGGACCACCCTGAGGAGCATAACTAACCTACCCGAGGGATCACCTTCTAATGGGACTTTTATTGGAGAAAGACACAAACTCTTATCCTGGTTAGACCTCTGTTATAGTAGCTGTTCCAATACCTAAACTTATAAGACATTTTACAGGAGAGGAAACTCAGGTTCAGGGAAGAAGAAATGCACCCAAAGTACACTGCCGGCTCGGTGGTGTGGTCCAGATTCTAACTGAGCCACAGAGGTCTCACTCCAAAGCCCACGCTGCCTCTACTATTCTTCCACTGCCTTACACTTATCTTACACTGTGCAGGGAAACGTGAGCCGCAGCACCCGCTGCAAACTACAGGCACTGCAAGATTTCCTCCTTGGAAACAGGGGAACACAGTGACGCGTTTCTGTGAAATGCTTCCACGAGCACTGCACCCCACCAATGACGCCGGTTAGCCTTGGCCTTAACTGCCCAGCCAGAGTACAGATGGAATAGCCCCTTGCTCCAAGGGAGCTGGAGCTTTATGTTGGGAAAGCTATAATCAGAAGCTATCAGGTATTTAAGAAAAAGGCAGCACCATATATAAGTACTTCAGAAATTAATACACTCACTTGTAAAGAATCTGGCTGAGATAATAAAGACAAACTGGAACAGAAGGAGGTTACAGAAAATATGTCAGCTCATTATAACAAACACGAAGTAAGGTTTTTTAAAAAAAGACATTAGGGTGGGGACAATGGGCAAAGAGCTGTAGAGATAGATAAGGCAAAAGGATACTTGAAAAAACTGAATTTAAGAGGCCAACAGGCTTGAGAAGAAAGAATAAAACGTCTGAAACAGCTACTGTTTAGAATTCAGCTTCTAGCATTTTGTCCTTGGGCAATACATGCACATGTACATTCATAATTACAAGAACAACCACTCCAGCACCGTAATAGAAAACGAACAAGAGAGAAGACCTTCAATGCCCATTCCTGGAGGACTTTCATTTTTCACTTTACATACTTCTACAGCTTTTCCTTCAACAAGTATGTATTCAAATGCCTCTCTTATCATTAAAAAAAAAAAGAATCAGAGAATCAAAAAGCATCAGTGAACAAGCTAGCTGAAGTTTGATATGAATCAGCAATCACTCTTCAATATCTCAGAATATTCTAGCTTTGGTAAGGCTAAAGGAATGACAGAGTCTGACGAACTCGGTGCCATAATTTTGAAATTGGTAATTCATTTATTCACTCAAAAAATGTTACAGAGTGCTGCTAGCCTCACAGGCGCCATGGTCAGTGCAAGCAGAGAGTCGTTGTTTGTGACCAGGTAAATTCAGAAACTGCACTAAGCAAAGGCGTGAGGGAAGAGTCAAACAGTGAGGGAGGTGAAGAGGCACACTTATAAAACACGTCACAGAGGTATAATGCACAGCATAGGGGACAGAGTCAATACTATGGCAGTAGCTTTGTATGGTGACAGACGGCAACTAGGCTTATAGTGGTGATCACTTTGTAATGTACAAAAATATCAAACCACGACATCGTACACCTGAAACTAATATTATAAATCAATTATACTTCAATAAAAAAGAAAGAAACTAAGACTATAAATTAGCAACTTCTGTAACAATTGGTTACCTTTATGGTTGTTTAATTTAAAAAAACTGGGCTTGTATATTATATGTTCATGAGAATGTGTGTCTGTGTTGTCATTTCATTTTTCCTAGCAATACATTTTTACTATGTTTTACAAAAGTGTAGGTCTGTGACGAATTGGAAATGGGGGGCGCAGGTGGAAACTAATCCACTGGTCCTTTACCACAATCAGTTTGAGAAATACTGCTAAATTGCTTAATATTTTGCTGGGGCCTGCAAAATTCTGTTTTGGGAAAACAGCAGTGGATCACTTTAGAAGGTACCTACTCAAATGAAACTATAAAAGCAAGGAGACAACAGAATAAATTAAAAACAGGTGAGAAATATACAGAAAATAGTAAGTATGATGAAGGAAATGATGTAGAGAAATGAGAGACTGGAAGGACACCACTACTCTGGACAGCGCAGCTGGTCGGAAGGCCCCAAGTTGAGGAGTGATGTGGATATGGCGGACGTGTGGGTTAAGGGTACCAAGGATGCAGCAAGCAGAAGAGCAGGGAAGCAGAGTGAAAGAGGACCTTACCATCAGAAGGAAAAAGGACAGTATTTTAGAGCTGAAGAACATGTCTATTCAGTGTCCCAAATGGGATCCTGCGGTGAGGGACTTTGTTGCCAGCAGCTCACTCACTCTCTCAAGAAACTGACCAATGAGGCCACTTAGTAATTTAAAGAAAAATGCATGAATTTACTAGTCAAAGGCTGTCAGCCTAGTTGACACTCTTACCTACAAAGGAAGTACAAGTTTAAATCCCACAGATTTTAATGCTATCTTGCTCCTTTTCAGGTAACATTTTGCTGCCATTATTGATCAAAAGAATGAGTTACAATACAGAATATATGAATCCAGTCTACTTCTGTAAAAAGTCAAATATTTGTCCCTAGGCCTTTTAAAAATACTCATCACAGCATACTACCAAGACACAACATTTCAGATAACCTCTGTAGATTTGAAACAAGTGACCTTCCCAGAATTTTACTGCCTGAATCAACAGAGATGTAAATGTGGTTGACCCTTGAACAACAGATCTGAGCTGTGCAGGTCCACTTATATTGAATTTTTTTCAACAGCAAAGACTATAGATTCTCAATCAATTAAATCTGAGGATATTGAGGAACAGAGGATACACAGAGACAACTATAAATTACAGGAGGATTTTCCACTGTGCAGAAGGTTGGTGTTGTTCAAAAGTCAATGCACAGTCAGTACCCATAAGGTTATAGAACAGAATACTGGTAACAATCAAAAAAAGACACTTCAGCCTATTTACTTGAAACAAAGAAACTTTTAATTAAAAAAAAAAAACAAACAACTCTTGCTGTGGGGACCCAACTATGTTCATTAATTAGTAAATAGAAATATTCTAATACTTCTGCTAAAATTTAAAAAAAATCAAGTATCTGTGAATGTAACTATCTCAGTCTATAAATAAACTCATTTAAGTGATAAACATTGGTAAATGCAAACACTCTGGAAGGATGTACACAAAACTTCCTTAGAGATTACTCCTGGTAACAGGAAATAAGATTGTGGAGAGAGGAAGAAAGGGGCAATTTGAGCCTATATATTGATTTGGATTATTTATAATAAGCATGTTTTCAACTAGTGCTTCAATAACAGAAACATTTAAAGACAATTCCAGAATATATCAGCCTTTGCTCTTATTCTAGTACCTGCTTTAACAGACCACTTGACTGACTCACTGTTCATCTACTTTCTGAACACAACTGGGGCTTGTAATTCCTGACAGTTATGCTCTACAGTTATCATGAACACTGAACTGGCAGATACTGAACTGCTGTACCAGAGAAGGCAATGGCGCCCCACTCCAGTACTCTTGCCTGGAAAATCCCATGGACGGAGGAGCCTGGTAAGCTGCAGTCCATGGGGTCGAGAAGATCGGACATGACTGAGCGACTTCACTTCCACTTTTCACTTTCATGCATTGGAGAAGGAAATGGCAACCCACTCCAGGGTTCTTGCCTGGAGAATCCCAGGGACGGGGGAGCCTGGTAGGCTGCCGTCTATGGGGTCACATAGAGTCAGACACGACTGAAGCAACTTAGCAGCAGCGGCAGCAGAACCAATGTACCTAAGGAAAATACAGGCCTAGGACCTTATGAGCCTCTGGTAACATTTTCATAATTGGATCCAATGCATAACCTTGCTTAATGTGTGCTTCTGTTTAAAGACATCTTGCTCAATATATATCTTGATTCATTAACACTGAACTCACAGCTAAAAGTGCTATTTCTCATGCCTGAGGGAAGCTAATCTAACAAACATTTTCTCCCTAAGCTACATCACAACTTCCTCATCCTTCGGAACACCAGGTAAGACCTCAGCACTATACTTGGGACCAGTTTTAACTGTGAAATCGACAAAAAGCACAAAAATGCCAAACACATGACAATAAACAGACTGTGCAAAAGACGCGTGTTTACAGTATGGGGACGGGATTTAAAACCATTAAGCTCTGCAGCAACCGGCTGAAGCTGAACACTAGCTACACCCTTGAGGCAGGATATGCAGGCTTCAGTTCCATCCCAGGCCTCTCTGCTCTCTTTTCTAACCTGACCTGCTTCACTGAATAACGATGTTACCCACCTGACACTGCTGGGATTTGATACTGTGATTCTTGCATTAAACAGAGTATTATGTACTAACAACGACAACAACAAAAACCCAGTTCTAACGAGAAGACATACATATGAGTAAAATTTAACTCACAGTTTTATTTAAAAGGATTGAAGGGAGTAATAAGGAAAAACTTCAGAGACAGCAGTATTTCAACTAATTCATACTATGCTAACTAGGTAGTAGATTTTCTCAGAGATAAATACAATGATGAATTAGACATGGATTGAAAAAGTCAGACAAAATTGAACAACTGACCACTCACTCTTGTTATCAAGATACTTTTATAGTCGCTTAGAAGAGGGTATGTAGTTAAGAAAACTAAAAATCCGGTGTCTTAAGTAATTTCTAATAAAGTAGCTTTATGTTTTAATATGCAAAGATCTCCAAGACATACCAATGAAAAAGCTAGCTGCAGAACACTAGAAACAGTGTATCATTTATGAAAAAGAGATAAACATGCTCATACAAATATATAAATTCATACTGCATGATTATTTATAAGCGTGTGGAAGGATTTATACCAAAATAAGAATAGCAGTTATTTCAGGAAACAGAACTGAAATTGGAGATGGTAGTCAAAGAGGACTTAAACTTTACTAGTATGGTTTGGCATTTTGTATAATAAAATAAAAAAGCTAATTAGTAAAATAATATGTATAACATCATGTAGCTCATGGAGGTGATTATGTTTCAGGACTCTTGCCTGATGAGATTGTCATGTGAGATTCACAAGTTCACTTGTCAAGAAAAATATGAAAAGGACAAAAAATTCCATTAATAACTAGTAAAGCCCAATTACAATCTCATAACCTATGGCACAGTGGTAAAGAATCTGCATGCCAATGCAGGAGATGTGGGTTCAATCCTTGGATCAGGAAAATACCCTGGAGTAGGAAACAGCAACCCACTTCAATATTCTTGCCTGGAAAATTCCATGGACAGAGGATTCTAGCGGGCTACAGTCCATGGGATTGTAAGAGTTGGACACAGAACGAAAGCACAGCATAATCTGAATTTGTTTGCTTGTTCTGTTTACTAATAGTGTAAACTTGTTTATTAATAGTTTATTTTTACTCAGTGATACACAAGAGACCAAAAAAGCAAAAGGAAAAGGAATGAATAGGGAAGAAAAATCTGAGATGAGGAATATGAAAATAAGAAATCACTGAGAAATAAGAAGGGAAAAAGAGAAGGTACCATAAAACTAGGATGCTGAAGTACATTTAAAGGACTCTGACATAAAGCAGTTTGCAGTATTTTTTCACAATTCCGAATAGAAATTCATAATTTCTAGTATTCAGTAACTATTTAACTGACATGAGAAAATGAAAGTCAGTAATGCCAATTTTAAAAAATCAAATTCAACCATTCAACAGATACTTATCAAGCATCTAACATCAACTTTTTTCTTTTCTTTCTTTCCTTTAAAAAAAAATTTTTTTTGGCTACTATGCATATAGGATCTTAGTTCCCCAACCAGGGATGGAACCTGTACCCCCTGCACTGGAAGCGCAGTCTTAACTACGAGACTGCCAGGGAAATCCCCCAACTTGTTTGATATAACTTTGCCTTCATGAGGTTTAAAACATAGTTATAACTTCTTTGGAGAGAATTTCCTTAACTATGACTACAGGACTAAAGTAACTCATGCTAATCAACAGTCAATTCGATTTACGTTGTTTTAATGAAACAAAAAGTTACTGGTTTTGATTACAGAAAGAGCCAGAAATTTGTTTTAAATCAAATTCTATCACTGAGAAGATTTTATTAAAAAAAAAAAAAAAGCAAGAGCCAGACTTATCTTCAGATGATCTGAACTGTTTCAATCTTAAAGTGGGGGGGAGGGGGTGATTACAAAGTCAAACACCAGTCACTTTTCAGATCAATCCATAAACCTAACACAATCTATTTCCATTACAATTACTAATAAGTTAGCCAACATAATATACTGCTTCATCTATTCTCCATGCTTTCTCTAAGAAATTACCTGTTTTCCAAAAGCACACACTTTTAAGCAAGGCATCATACTGAAACTTGTCTAACAAATAACCTATCACAAATGCTAGCAATTCAAAGTCTAACAGTATATAAGTTTTCAAATTATAAACTAAAATTATAAATTTTAATTATAAATTTTATAAATTACAAATTTTAATTATAAAAATTTGTGACTTTTTATACACAGAAAGTTTATGGCATTTCTCCCTGAGGTATAAAAATATAAGCATGCCTTTTCTAGGATATATACAACAGAAAAACCAGACAAAGCAATATAAATAATAAGAGGTACATGTACAAAAAGAAAGACAAATTTACATAAGAAATTCTTATATTCTCTCCTAAAAGATAATTCAAGTGATTACAATTATAAATCATAAAACATCAAGAATTATTTTGTCTTTTAGGTTACCCAAAGGGCAAGAGTTCATGAACTCTATAGAGCTGATGATAAGGAAGGACTTCTATTTTAAATGCAGCATTGCTTTAAAAAATATATCCTTTAGGAACATTTTATCCAATATATGTTTCTCAGAACACTAGACCTACATGGTTTCCTGGAGGGAGGAAAAGGATACGATCAATTAGATTTGACAAACACCACTTACTTTCTAACTCCATCTGGAAAATATTTGTAAACGTAACATACTGTCTGTTTAATAAACCTTGTACAAATATTAGGTTTTTTGTTTTGTTTTTGACCATCACACAGTATATGTCTTTAGTAACAAAATCCTTTCAACTACAGTCACTCACATTTTTTGGGACACACTTTGATATGTAAATTTTAAATGATACAAATACTCTACATAATTAACCTTCAAGAAAGCCATTCAATTTTCAATAGGCACTACTTTTAAAGAATATGAGACACCTTTGGTTGGGTATAGTGATCAAAACACAAATCATTACTATGGCTTTCTCTGACACTGTTATTGTGAGAGAGCTAGGAGAGAAAATGCCTAGCAGTTCCAATACTGACCGGGTTATTAATGTAGAATATGAACCACGAAGCCAGATATAGGAATTTCAGGCTACACATTTTATACTAACGGGGTATATAATGTGCTCGACTAAACCAAAACTGTGTCTAAATTTAAGTGCACATTCCTTAATAACAATTTTTATTAAAAGAAACTACAGCTGTGTCCATATAGCCCTTTTGCTTTTCAAGTCAGCTGACCAAAGTCTGATCTAAAAAAAGACACTTTAGCAGTACAGTAATTCTACATATCTTTTCTGGACTTTTGCAGCTTTCATGTTTTGGGACACAATTTGGGAAGAGAACCCCACCCCTATGATTCATCATGACAAATAGTTAACATTTTTCTTGGAATCTGCAAGAAGCTCACCTTCAAAAAAGAAGATATTAGTTGGAAGGTAGATGGAAAATTAAGCATGTATGAGCTCTCAAAAGGGCTTCCCAGTTTGAACTAGTAGTAAAGAACCTGTCTGCCAACGAAGGAGACTTAAGAGACGAAGCTTCAATTCCTGGGTCAGGAAGATCCCTTGGAGGAGGGCACCGCAACCCACTCCAGTATTCTTGCCTGGAGAATGCCATGGGCAGAGGAGCCTGGTAGGCTACCAGTCCACTGGGTCACAAAGAGCTGGACAGGACTGAGGTGACATAGATAGCACTTAGCACGAGCACTCAAACAAATGAGTAGGATATTTACTATAATCAGTGTTTATCTGGACCTAGCAAAGTATGCCAAAGCTAAGGAGGCTTTAATCGTCAGAAACCAGTTAGTGCCTTTCTCTACTGAAGTAAAAAAGAGAAATCAAATTAAAAAGTATCTGACGCTATGAAATATGAAAGGTTTAATGTGAATGAAACTCCAGACTTAAATATTTAAAACTTTGTAGAATTATTGACCATCATATGCTATAAACACAAATATTTACTACTTTTTTCTAGAGAACATCTTAATACCAGTCCAAAGTTACTGTTAACTGAGTATGAAAAGCTAGGTACCATACAGTCAATAATAAAACTCAAACATTTAGGAGAAGTTTGAGTTAAGGAAAAGCAGGAAAGCAGTCAAAGCACAGCAAATCTGAAAAACCCCTGAAGTAAAAAGTTTGACATAATGAATTTCAATCACTTCAGCACTTTGATTCCTACAGTCTTTAAAAAGTATTGTTTTAACACCTAGCACAAATATTGAGTACTACTATGGAAAAAGAGATTAAAATATATATGAACACTGCACCAAACATGCTTAAGAGTCTAGAAGAGATGCAGCAGATATAAAGGGCAGAAAGTCTAAGAAATGCACAATCTAGTTAATCTGAAGATTAATCAGAGGAGAAATATTATCTGCAGTTTAGTGGATGGAAAAATAAGGGGTGCAAATTAGGGAAGGGATCCATTATGGATTTAAAGGAGAGGTAGAACTTAAGACAATGAAAAGAGGCTTTCCACTGGAAAAGATGAGAAAAGCAAAAAAGAAGGGAAACCACAATGGAAACAATATAACTTTGCAGAAATGGACAAAACTACAAAATACTGATAAAGCAGAAGTTAGAAATTCTAAGCTCTGGCAACTAGAATATCCAGGTCACATCAAATCACCAAGTAAAAGATCTAATATTATACCAACAGTCTACCGATGCCCTATAAATACTCCTAAATTAGTAACTTATGACCCTGTATACCAATTACTCTCCCAGATGGAATGAGATGGTGAAATAAATTTTATTCATGCTGAGTAAATAGTGTAACAGTAACTCAGAGTATACTATTAATTCTCATCAGAAGACATTGGTTTTCCAATTCTGAATATATACGTTCAAGTCTAGGCAAGAACAAGGGCCCCCCACTTTCCTTTCAGTTTATATATACATGATACACAAGTGATTCCAGTTTCCCTTTGAAATCATGAAGTAAAAACTATGTTGCTCCATTCACCATGGCAAGATCAAAGTGCTCTAGTCTCAGCTCTGCATTACTGTGCAAGTGGCTTCAGAGCTTTGAGCTCCAGCCTCCTAACTTGTAAAATGAGGGGGTTCCACCTGGATGACCTGCAAAGGGACTTTCAGCTTTAAAATCCTATAATCAATCAGTTGTACACCATCTTTGCTGGAGAGGACATTGTGAGAAGACTATAACAAAAAAAAATATTCTTTCCCTGAAAACATGTAATAAGAGACTTCCCTGGCACTTCAGGGGTTAAGACCCCAAGCTCCCAAGGCAGAGGGTACAGGTTTCGTCTCTGGCCTGGGTACTATGATCACACATGTTGCATAGCACAGCCAAAAAAAAGAAAAAAAAGTAATAAAAACTTAGCTTTTATTGAACACATACTAAGTGCTAGGTTCTATTTTTTATTTCACTTAATCCTCATTACACCCATCAGAGTAGGCATTTTTCTGATTTTACTCATAGGGTATTAGTCATCTCTTGCCTGTTCAATCCAATGAGAGGTGGAAGGCAAGGATTCAAATCAAGTTCTAATAAACCACACTTTAAAACCTGGTGCCTCAAACAAAAATATCAGACAGATAAAATACATGAACAAAAGCTGAAGAGGTGGGCTGTGACTAGGTAACCTGGAGAGAGCATGTGTATGTGTATGTATGCACGCATGTGTGTGTGCACGTGACCCTGTGTGAAATCTCCTGATTTTCAAATGAAGGAAGGCAGATTCACCAGCTTTCAGCTTCTGCTTTAAACAGTTCTAACTCAGATGACATTCATTTTAATAATTACATAAATTTCCAAAATTCCCAGATATGTATTAAAATACACACATCAGCAATAAAGCCTAGGCTTTGATGTAAGGCAAGCTTTGGTTGAATCCTGGCTCTATTACCAGCAGTGTGACTTAGGTCAAGTGACTTCACCTCTCTAAGCCTCAAGTTTTCATTTGTAAAGTGAGGATACTATCACCTATCCTGCAAGGTGGTTGGGGATCTAAGGAGAATGAGAATGTAAACTACAAAGAACACAGTAAGAACCTGAGAGATGAAAGCTACTACCGAACCTTTAGGATCCTCGTAACACAGAACATAGGATCAACGTTCATAGACGACTCAGTAGCTATACGAATACTAACCTCAGTTTACTTTTACAATGTCATACTTTGTCACTTTTTTGTAGACCTAAAATTACTCTCAAATCAATAGTTAAAAAAAAAAAAAAGGTCATACACTTATTCCTAACAGACACGAACCAAACTTCGAGACTTATCCTAAACCTAAAATCGAACCAACTTAACAAAAACTATGTTGAGTAGCTAACAATTTTTTTAAAGTGACGCTGCAAATCCCGTTACCACGAGTTCAGACTTCTGAATGGGGAGAATGGAAGGGACGCCTGTTCCCAAAGCATTTTGAGCGCGAAAGATCATCACAACGTCCAAGCGAGTATTTCCCAAATAGTGGGTGAGGCTGAAAAACGGTGTCCGAACTAATAACACCTTGAAGAACGACCTGCCTCCAGTTGAAGGGGCAGGGGCAGGTGGCTTTGTGACCCAAACTATCGTATTATTCTTAGCCACTTGTTCTGGTCAACTGCTGGGTTTTAAACCTTCCTGCAGTCTTCCTCAAAGCCCCATTCCAGACTGCGAGGGAGGTGGACTTTGGGTTAATCACCGCCAGTGAAGACACTGGCGAAACGGGAGGGACAGGCCCGCGGCCCCAAAGGGCGTGGGAGGCAGGTCGGGCCACTTCTGCCCAGGATGGATGACTTTCCCGGCGGTACCACCGCGGACCACCACCAAGCGGCCTGCGGGGCTTCGGGGCGCGGCTGCTGTCAGCAGGGCCAAGCCGCCGCGCTGGGGGTTGCGCTGCGGGTGTGAGGGAATAACTTGCGGGTTTGAGGGAATAACTTGCGGGTTTCAGGAGAGGAAGAGAGGCACGGGGGCAAAAGGGGAGGCGGCATGTAGACTCCCGGCCCACGGTGACGGACGGGGGTGGGGGGGAAACCTCCGGGCCCCCATGTCCTCCGTCCCGGTTTCTGCCCGGACCCTTCCCAAGTCCCGGACCCGCCGCTCCTCTCACCGTCTCGGCTTCTGTGTGCTGGGGTCCGGCACTCTGACCCCCCATAACCCCGCGGAGGAAATTCATCTTGCCGCTCAGCCACGGGCTCTACCGGCCTTTTCGGGAAAGAAGAGATAACTTCCCCTGTCCTCCGCAGGGCCTGACCCCCAAGCCTGCACTTTGCACTCCCCGGCCGCCACCGCCACAGCTTACTCGGCGGCCGCTCCAGCCCCCTAAGCCCGGAAACAGCGTCCGCCACCAGTTGAGATGCGCATGCGCGGGGACGTGGCATTACGTGGCGGCTCGAAGGGCGAAGGCAAAGGGGGAAAGTAGGCGAGAGGAGGCTGGTAGCCCGGGTCCTCCCAAGCCCCGCCCACTGCGCAGGCTCCGCCCTCCCCCGTAAGAACACGCCTCCCACTCCCGCCTTCGGCTGGTGCCTCCTGCTGGCCCCAACCACCCACGTGGTCCGAGCCCGGCCCTGCCGGCAGGGGACCTTACGGATTGTGTACGCATTTTGGCTTGCAAGGTGTTTAATTGTTGCCGGGCGGGACTTACTGCAAGCTGTCAAGTCTGGGGTCGTATTTTGTTGAGTCGAAAGTGAAATTTTCCTTCGGCCGACGTGACAGGTAAGGGGTCCCAGCCTCTGAGAGGGTTCATTTGGTTTTGCGGTATACCAGAACGAGCTTTGTGGCCTTCTCATCCCCACAAATTGCATTTCTTTACAGGGCTTTGTTTGATGGAAAAAAGGGTACTTGAGCCCCCTCATTCCATTGCCACGGGAGGGCGCATTTCTCAGCTTTTGCTCTTCCAACCTGCCAAAAGGAATTCCTGGATCTAAACACCAGGTACACCGCTATTTTCTAGGGGTGTGAGGAGGAAACCAAGCCAACCCTGCATTTGGCTTACCAGAGAAAATACGTTGATCTGCAGTGTCAGTTTGGCAGCAGGGAACATGATGTTTTGTTATTAACACTAAACTCCTACATTTTCAGCGTGTGTGTGGAGGGGAGCGGTTAGCATGAAAAATATTCGTTTTTCAAATCCGTATGCCTTGTTTCTTTCGAAATGGGAGTGCCAGATACACATGCTATGGAGTAGTCTTGTCAATGTCTTGAACGTAAAAGCGCAGAGTCTAGTTATAACTGATTCATACACCTCTCCCGTTGGATGCCCCGCAGGTCTCAGACTCCCCAGCCTTCCTTTAAAAAAAAAAAAAAAAAAACAATCAGTATGCTTCGTTCATGTGCCCTGCCACACTCATTAGTACCACTAGCCAAATAATTGCCTAAGTTGGAAGGAGGAAGCTGGGAGGAATCTGAAACTCTGGATTTCACCCCCACAGGTCCAGTAGTCAAATCCTGTCATGCCTATTTATAGACTACTTCTCAAATAGGTCTCTGCTCTCCATGCTCTCTGCCTCTGACATAGTTTATGTTCTCCTCATTTTTCACCAAGATTACGGGCAATAGCTTCCTAACTAGTTTGTCAGCATTTAAGCCTTGGGTTTCTTTCAGTCATGCAAGTCCACTCCCGGGTGAGCCTGACAATGACAAAACATCTGTCCACGTTAGTCCTCTTCTGAAAATCCTCCGGTTGTTGCCCATTCACCCCAAAATAAAATCCAAACTCCTTAGCTTGATGTTTAGGCCTGTTATGTTCTGGCTCTTGCCTGTTTTTTCAGCTCCTGCCTCCCCCACATACTCTGGATATATGCCTGGATATGTCCTTCCCCTCCCTCCACTTCATCAAGGAAACTCCTGCTAGTTCCTTAAAATTTAACTTTGGTATCTTCAGAAAGCTCTTCCTGAAATCTAGATACATGTGTATATGCTATTCCTTTGCAGTTGTTGATATGTGGGAAGCTCTCAATAAATGCCCACTGAGCCAGACTGTTAATGACAGACCGTGTTTTTCATTTTTATATCTCTGTGGCTTAGCATTCTCCCATAAAAGGTGATATTGATAGATACATGAAGAAAACATTAAAGGATATACGAATATAATGATGAGGAGGAAGGTCCTTTTTTTCATCTGTAAGGTGGGATCACAGATAACACATACCACAAAGACTATGGTGCAGTTCCCTTTCCAAGTGCCAAGGTTTTAAGCTTATGTGAGTTGAAGAACAGTGGGGATCATACTGCCAAAAATATTGTACACTAAGCATTGTCCTCTGTGTTAAAACTGGACACTTGACAGTTTGCTTTAGACATTTTCCACTAGGGCATTTCCTTGCAGCCTAAAAAAAGTAACCAATAAATGCTCAGCATTTTTATTACCAAGTAATATCTGCAAAGAACTTCATCTAGTCCTTACATCTCACCCCCTCCCTGAGCCTCTCCTCACCTCGAGGGGTAAAGCTCTGAGATGGAGTGGGGCTCATGGGTGTCTATTACATGTATTATTTGGTAATAAAAAGCAGCGCCTTCATAGTTTAGCAGAATCGTTTTAAGGCACCAACCTTTCCAAAATGCCCTGCTTTGTTTTAAATTTCAGTGAGTATAGCAGATGCTCAAGAACCATTTCTTAAATAAAGGAAAAGAAAACATGAAAAAGTTGTGACTGCCCGATTTGTGCCATTATACTTCTCACCTTTATAAATCTAAATATTCAATGGAAGAATGCCATAAATCATTAAGATACATATAATTCATGGCTCAACTGGTAAAGAATCTGCCTGCAATGTGGGAGACCTGGGTTTGATCCCTGGGTTGGGAAGATCCCTTGGAGAAGGGAAAGGCTACCCACTTCAATGCTCTGGCATGGAGAATTCCAAGGACTGTATAGTCCGTGGGGTTGCAAAGAGTCGGACACGACTGAGTGACTTTCAGTTTTCAGAATGTTAACTTGGGTGAATGAAAGTGATTTTTCTGAGAACAGAACAACTAACAAAACTCATTGATTTGAAATTCATTTTTAGATTTGCTTGCTGCCAGTCCCCGAGCTTAGTGGCTCTCTTCAGTGGCCCACTTTCCTCATCCTTTCTTCTTTTCTATAGCAAACTCAGCAATAAGAATGAAATATCATTGCACAACATTGGTTGAGGGTGGTGGTAACGTGGTAGAGTTTTGTCCATACCTGCATCGGAGGACGAGTGGAGGTGATAATTTGTGTTTAAAATGTTTCAATCACATATAGGTTTTTAAAGACTAGTTACTGGAAAAGTCAGGGTTCAAAAATATTGTTGATAAAATTTTGCATTAAATTTTATCCATTAACCAAACAACACACAGCAAAATAAATAGATAATGATGAAGCAGTAATTGACATTCAGAACCAATCAATAATAACAGTATCAAATACACTTGTGCTCTTTCTTTGCTAGACTGTTCAAAGGACTTTACAAGAAATAAATTGCTTAATTCTCCCACCAACCTTATGAAGTGAATAATGTTATTAGCCCCATTTTTCCCGTGACAAAACAGGGACAGAGAGTAACTTACCTGATGTCATACAGGTAGAAAGTGGCAGAGCTGGAACATAAATTGGTAATCAGACTCCAAAGCCGTGCTCTTATGTATTATCCTGTCTGACCTCTCTAGACTCAAGACAATGATCATGCACTAGGTAGGGAGGTGGTCTACAAGTCCTTGTGTAATCTGGCCTCTCTGTTGTCTCCCTGACCTCACTCACTTCCTGCTTTATTCCCTCCAATCCGGCAACACTGGCTTCCTTAGGTTTCTGAAACTTGATTTCCCCTCATGGCCTTTGTGCTTGTCTTTGCTGTGTTTGGATGCCTGCTCCTCTACCCACATAGAGCAATGCCTCACTCCCTTCACCTTATTTAAGCCTGCTCAGATGTTACTTGGGCTTCCCTCGTGGCTCAGACGGTAAAGATCTACCTGTAATGCAGGAGACCTGGGCTTGTTCCCTGGGTAGGGAACATCCTCTGGAGAAGGGAATGGCAACCCCTCCATTATTCTTGCCTGGAGAATTCCATGGACAGAGGAGCCTGGCGGTCTACAGTCTATGGGGTCGCATAGAGTCAGACACAACTGGGCATGGATGCACACATAAATGTTACTTGGGTCTCTCCTGACTGTTCTAAGTTGCCATCTCCCCATACTCCTTCTTCCTCTGCTCTGCTTATGTTCCTCTGTAGTCCTTATCAGTTTTACTTTATTCTTCCATATATATATATTATTTTTCCATATTTCATCAGATCTAAGATGCCATCAAGTGTACCTCAGAGAAAGAAAAAAAAGATTGTTACTGTTATTCATTTGCTAAGTCATGTCCAATTCTTTTTGACCTTATGGTCTAAAAGCATGGCATGCCAAGCTCCTCTGTCCTCCACTGTCTCCCAGAGTTTGCCCAAATTCATGTCCATTGAGTCAGTGATGTTATCTAACCATCTCATCCCACCTCCTTCTACTTTGCTTTCAATCTTTCCCAGCACCAGGGTCTTTACCAATGAGTCAGCTCTTCACATCAGGAGCTTCAGCTTCAGCTACAGTTCTTCTAATGAATATTCAGGGTTGATTTCCTTTAGGATTGACTGGTTTGATCTTGTAGTCCAAGGGACTCTCAAGAATCTTCTCCAAAAAAAAAAAAAAGAATCTTCTCCAGCACCACAGTTCAAAAGCATCAGTTCTTTGGTGCTCAGCCTTCTTTATGGACCAACTCTCACATCCATACCTGACTATTGGAAAAAAACCATAGCTTTGACTGTAAGATACCACCTATCAAAAAATGCATCCCAATTTTAGGTTTCATAAAATGTGAAGAAATGTTCATCATAGGATTAGTGGAATATAGTATTTATTTTACATCTTTATTTTGTTTATTGTATATTTCTCCACTATCACCTGAATGTAAACCCATAAAGGTAGGGATTTTAAATGCGCCCTTTTGTAAATTGCTCTCTCTTCAGTAGCTCTCCCTGGTGGTTCAGATGGTAAGGAATCCGCCTGCAATGTAAGAGACCTGGGTTTGATCCCTGGGTTGAGAAGATCCCCTAGAGAAGGGAATGGCAACCCATTCCAGTATTCTTGCCTGGAGAATTCCAGGGACAGAGGAATCTGGCAGGGTACATCCATGGGGTCACAAAGAGTCAAGATACGACTGAGCGACTAACACTTTCAGGTTCTGTCTTCAGTGCTTAAGCCCAGTATATGACACATGGTCAGCACCTACTAGCTCTTTAAGGGATGAATGAACTCCTCAAATGAGGCAATCCCCACCTTCAGCTTGTATGCATGGAAGCAGGAATTCTGCAGTGCTGCTACATTGCATGGTACCCAGACTTCCTCAACAGAGTCTGAGAAAATTTTCCTCAGATAATTTGATTTACTAAATTTAGTTTATTAATATTTTGTTTGCTTTCAGCAATCAATTTAGTAATTAACACTTAGTCATACGTAAAGATAAATGTCGAAGAAAGGAGTTAAATTTGGGGGATCAGATAGGAGGCCATTTGTGAGAACCAGTTCAACCTCCCAGTGGCAAGCTCACTTTGGCTTGAAATTCATTACACTAATGCAATTATTGTCATCATGGTTGTCTCCTTCTCCTTCTTTAAGACAGGTAATACATTCATGTGGTTAAAATATAAGTGACAAAAGTGTACTTAGCAAAAAGTTTCCCTACTATTCCTTGGCCACCCAGGCAAATATAAACAATTCTTGTTTATCCATTCCAGATACACATATATGTATATGTACTCTCTTTTAATAACACAAATAAATGTAGCACATTGTACAAACTCTTGTGCACCTTACAGTCTCCTGTTTAATAATTCTTAGAAATTGTTCCATACAAGAAGTATTCTTATCCTTTCTTACTGTGTTCTGTGAAATGCTTTTAAAATAATTTTTGAAGCCCTGGGAATTCCTTGGAAGAGGGGGTGCAAGAAAGAGGGTTCTGGGGCCCCATCCTACTCCACTTGATGGATTTCATTTGTTTATACTTCCTGTGTCATTTGGAAGAAAAGAGGCTAAAATGTTAGGTAGCCACCTCTCTTAAGAGGTGTGAAATGTGACCAAGGCAAGGACCTGAATAGTCAAGTAGTTTCACATGCTCTAGAGTCCAGGATGCAAATTCCTGCTCTACCTGTTTTGAGAAGGATAGTAATATCCTCCTCATGTGGTTGTTGTTAGAATTTTATTACATAATAGCTTTAATGTGCTTAGTACTTTAGTGCACGAAACAGTAAATACTCAACGAAGGTCAGAGTGGAGACCTAGGTTTCTTTGGTGAATATCATCAATTTCTTAACAACTGAACATTTAAAGATATTACCCTATAACAGTACTCACTTCAAACTATTGGCTCATGTTACAGAAAAGTCCATTACTTCAGACATGACTTGCTCTGGGGAACATCCAGATAATCTCTCAAGGATCTGGACTTTAATTATTTTATCTGGACTCTGCTCTTTATATTGGTTTCTTTCTCTGACTCTGTGCAAGGGCAAGTTTGCTGAGAGTCCCTGCAGCCCTGTAACCTCCCAGGACCAAGTTTATAGAGGAAGACTCCTTACCTTTCTCCTTAGAATCCTAGCAAAAGTCCTCTTATCACTCACTGGACCGTACTGGGGCATGTACCTTTGTGTTGGGTGAGTTCCTGTAGTCCAGTGTGTGAGATGCTCTGACTGGCCTTGGTTTACATGCCCACCTCTAAAACAAGCAGTGGGCATATGGTATAAGAACGGGGAAATAGGGACTTTCTTCCAAGGGAAGCTGGACTACTGTGCCAGCAGAAAGTTTATCAGGATAGGAAAAACAATAGATGCTTGCTGCATCCCTGATGGACTTGACTGCTTGCCAGTTTTTTTTTTTTTTTTTCCTGCAGTGCCATTAGCACTAGCTAGCATAAGTACTGTTGCTCTACAAAATGTTCAAAAGATCATGTTGCATTACTTACTAAAAGTAATTTTACATTGCTTTGTATTTATATCTGCAAGCAAAGCTATATCCATACCCACTTTTTACAAGAGTACAGTCCAGGTGTGTTTCCATTCTTCGGAAAATATAAGAGAATTGCTTACTTAATAAAACACTTAAATTAGGAAATCCCATTTTCAGTTCCAAAGGACTTTTTGTAAGACTGAAATTTTTGAGTTAATTAATTAATTTATTTTTGACTGCGCTGCATCTTCATTGCTGCAAGTGGAGAGCTACTCTAGTTGTGTGTGGGCTTCTCAGTGCGGTGGCTTCTCTTGTTTTGGAGCACAGGCTCTAGGACGCAGGCCCAATAGTTGTGGCTCTCGGGCTTTAGTGAGCTGGGTAGTTGTGTCACGAAGGCCTAGTTTCTCCACAGCATGTGGGATCTTCCCAGACCAGGGATCAAACCCATGTCCCTTGCCTTGGCAGGCTGATTCTTAATTGCTGGATCACCAGGGAAGTCCTATAAGAGTGTTTATTGAGGGATAAATTTATCAGCTCCAGGCCCAGGCACTCTTATCTCCTGTAGAGAATCTGACTGTCATCTCTCCACACCCACTGTGTTCCCCCGCTCCCTGCAGCTAGCTAAACAGGCAAGTCCTGAATAGCCAGAATGGGCTTGAAGAGTTTACTGCCCCATTCCACAGCTAAACTAAGTCTTTTGAAGTTCAAATTACTGGGTGATGCCAAGACTTCCTGGAAGTTTAAGACAGCTTCTCGTGAAGTCATTGCCATGTTCATTAGCAATCCATGACCAGGCGCTTGCAGCTGACTGTCTCATCTGCCTGAGTCTGTGGTCAGGTGAGTACAAGAGCAGGGGACTCTGTCAATGTAGATTGGGCCTCCAGGGCCTGAAGGGTGGTAACTGACTTGGACCAGAGCATCTCAAAGCCAGCCCAGACCTCCAAGTCTCCTCTCTCCCCAGTTCCAATTCTTTAATGATGTTGACTATACGCAACCAACACACTACATGAGTAATTGGGGTAAGCTCAATAAGTTGCAGATATTAGATGGAGGGTCCATAACTGGCATACAGTTTGAGGAAAGAGGGAGTTGGCTGTGGACATAATTGTCTACCAGTAGCTCAAGAGTCCACAGGCAGAGGAATAGAGGATAAAAGATTATGAGCACAGAGAGACCGAGGACAGAAGCCTTCCCTCTGGCTCGACTGTTCGTGATGCTGCCTTGCCCAGGATCTCAAATACCACACTAGTCAGGGGTAATATAAAGAAATAGAAAAGCTCCAGCTCATTCTCCCACTACCTTCTCCTTGGGCTTTCCAGGAGGCGCTAGTGGTAAAGAACCCACCTGCCTATGCAGGAGATGTAAGAGACGTGGGTTCAATCCCTGGATTGGGAACCCAATTGGGAACCTCTGCTGGAGGAGGGCATGGCAACCCACTCCAGTATTCTTCTTGGAGAATTCCATGGGCAGAGGGACCTGGCGGGCTACAGTTCATAGGGTCGAAAAGAGTTGACTTAGCATGCACACACGCATGAACCGTCTCCCTACCTCTAGGTAGGGAGATATTAGGGATACCTAATATCCCAACACACACATGGCCTTTCCAGGGCAGGGCCACAGTTGGTAAGACCCAAGATGACCCAGACCCAAGTCCTTAAACTGCTCCCTCTCTCCCAGGTGTGTGCATGATGACTCCTAAATAGCAACCAGTCTTCTTGTGCAGGTGCTGCTGTATAGATGTGGTTCAAGTTTCTATGTGTGTGCATGCTAGGTAGCTTCAGCTGTGTCCAACTCTTTGTGACCTCATGGAGCCTGCCAGGCTCCTCTGTCCATGCGATTCTCCAGGCAAGAATACTGGAGTGGGTTGCCCTCCTCCAGGGGATCTTCTCAACTCAAGGATCGAACTGCAGTCTCTTATATCTCCTGCATTGGCAGGTGGGTTCTTTACTGGCACCTGGGAAGCAAAATGACTGTACTTGTATTTGGGTACTTATTTCATGGTATAGTAAATACCAAGATCTTTGTTTTTTTTAAAAACAAAATTCATAACCATTGAAAACATATCAATGAAACTACAAATTTAACCCATTTCATTTTAATAGAATGAGTGATTCTAAATTCTGCTGTATCCTGCATACCTGATGGGCTGGTTAGGCCTGAATTCGACTCCTTTCTGTTTGGGGCTTTTGGAATCTTGGTCTGTAGGTAGCTACTCGGCTCTGGCCAGAGACTCGGGCTCCTTGTTTTTTATTTTTCCTTGCCAAATTTAGGAAGGATGGTCCTTCTAGTGGGTTAACTCCTGACCTCCCTGGCAGAATGAGCCTCTTTATTTGTAGGACTTTTCTCCTCTAATTCATACTCAGCCCCTCCCTTTTTGAGGGTGGGGTGGGGTGGGAGATGGAATTGCAAGAGCTAATTGATAAGGAAGGGGCTTAGAGGGGATTAGTGGAGCTTCTGTGAAAGAGATAACAGTCACAGAAGAGAAAGGGGAGAGAGTAGAGAAAGAGATCCAAGAAACTGAATGAAACTGCTGACTAATATCTGCAGCTAGAGTATTACACCCACATAAATACAGTGTTTTTTTTTCTTCAGTACTTAAAAATAGCTCAGTATAGCAGAATCCTGAAAACAGATGTGCTTGGTTTCCTGAGCTACTGATTCAGCAAACATTGGAGTGTCTGTCCTCTCTGCCAGGCCCTGCTATAGCTTCTTTCCCGCTGTAGGTTCCTTCTGGAGTGCTGAAATTCTAATTTGTATTTTCACAGAGAGTGAAGCCTGGGCTTCAGCATGGTATAGAGTAGAAAGGAATGTTTTGTTTGCAAACCTAAACAGAATTGGGTCCTACCTCTTTGGAATGGTGTAGTCTTGGGCAAATTAGACTTAACTTTGCTGTCTTGGTTTTGATTCCCTACTGCCTTGCAAAAGAAAACCAAAGAATGCCTTAAAACAAATTGTCTGGGGTCTAAGCTGGTACCTTTCTACTAAGCCATGCTTGGCTCGAAGTGTTGTCTTTTTTGTTAAAAGCTGGTTGTGATTTTATCCTTATCTGGAAAGAAAGAAGGAGAAAGGTCAAGATCAATAGTTATCTATGGACAAGTTATCTATCCATCTTCTACTTTTTTACTCATGTAACTTTTATTCTGAATTAATTTTAGAATTGAGAAAAGGTTGTAAAAATTGTACAAAGAATTCCTAAATATTTTCACCCAGATTCCTCAAATGTTAACATTTTTATCACAATTACTTTATCATTTTTTTCTCTTTAAATTATGCATTTCCCCCTAAACCATCTTGGAAAGAATTTTTAAGCATGATGTCCCTTTATTTTAGTACCTAATTCCTAACAACAAAAATGTTTTCTTAAATAA
The DNA here is from genome assembly GCF_019320065.1 of Cervus canadensis. Lineage (NCBI taxonomy): Eukaryota > Metazoa > Chordata > Mammalia > Artiodactyla > Cervidae > Cervus > Cervus canadensis. The sequence continues at coordinate 27,457,428 of NC_057411.1, read as the reverse complement.
CACATTGCAGTTATCAAATCCAGGAAATTAACACTGATATCAATGCAATTATCTAATCTACAGACCTTATTCAAATTTTGCCAGGAGTCCCAATTATTTTCCTTTCTGGGCCAATATCCAGACCAGGATCACACATTGTATTTAGATGTTATGTGTCTATAGTCACCTTTAATCTGAAATGGTTCTCTGTCTTTGTCTTTTGTGATTTGATATTTGGAAGAGTATACAGGTTAGATCAGTTACTTTGCAGCACGCTGCTCAACTGGAGTTTGTCAGACCTTCCCGATTAAGTTCAGATGGTGCATCTTTGGCATCTTTGCTAGGAATATCCCAGACATACTCTTCTCATAGTGCATCATCTCAGGAGAAACATAACATATACTTGCCCCACTATTAACAATATTAATTTTGATCCTTTGTTTAAGGTGTTGTCTGCCTCTCTACTGTACATTTAACTATTTTTCCCTTTGATATTACAAATGATATTACACATTTGAGGAATGTGCTTTAATATTACTAAATATCCTGTTCCTCCTCAAACTTTTACCCTCCGGTTTGAGGATCCGTTGATAATTGTTGCCTGACTCAATAGTAGTTGCCAGTCTGTTGCTTAGGGGCTTCCCAGGTGGCACTAATGGTAAAGAATCCTGCTGCCAATGCAGGAGATGCAGTAGATAAGGGTTTGATCCCTGGGTTGGGAAGATCCCCTGGAGGAGGAAATGAGCGGGACACGACTGAGCACACACAGTCTGCTGTTTGCATAAAACCTTTCCTGGAAGCTCCATCTGTCAACCTCTACCTGTTTTGCTAAGAACTGTGTCCTCGTGCATGCGAAGTTGGTTCAGTCATGTCTGACTCTTTGCAACACTATGGGCTGTAGCCCACTAGGCCTGTCTGTCCACAGGATTTCCCAGGCAAGAATACTGGAGTGGGTTGCCGTGCCCTTCTCCAGAGGATCTTCCCAAGCCAGGGATCAAATGTATGTCGTTTGCTTCTCCTGCATTGGCAGATGGGTTCTTTACCACTAGCGCCACCAGGGAAGCCCCTTAAGAACCGCATCCAACCTTAATTGGATCCCAAGAGAGCCTGGGAAATGCATTATTATATATATATATATTGGTATAAGCATATTGCTTTCCCCAGGAAAATTGGGGTTCTCTTAGTAAAGAGGGGAGAATAAAAGCTTACTACAACTTGCCAACCCAATAGCATCATTTATAAGGATTAACTTTTCTTTTTTGTTTTTAAATTTTGGCAGCACCATGGGCGTATGGAATCTTAGTTCTTAGTCCCCTGGCCAGAGATCAAACCAGAGCCCCCTGCATTGGAAACACAGAGTCATAAGGATTAAATTAAATGGTCTTTGTAAAACATCTACCAAGGAACCTGGAACATGGTCGATACTTTAAGATATCCCTCCCCAGCCTATGGGAACAGATCTTTGTTTGTTCTTGTGATCACTTGTGGTCACATAGCTAGTAAATAACAGAACAGGTCTACAAACCCTAGTCTGGTTCCTACACCATGGTTTCCTTTTGCTGGTTTTAAACATTCTGTAGTCTCCTAAATCTTCTCAGCTATATGACTAAAACTACCTCTACAGTATTTTAACATACAAAACTGTATATTAGTCTATACAACTGTTATGGAATGGTGCTATTCACTAGATGAAGATAACATTATGTGTATGTTAAATAAATAAAAACCTGACTTAATTTCTTTATACTTGGGCATGTTCCTTTTTGTGTAGTCCCAGGAAGTTGTTCTCTTTTGGGGCAATGGCTGTTTATTCTTCCAGGAATCATAATCTGGAAAGACTTGGGAGGGAAAAATGGTTAGAGAATAAGTGTGTTTGCTCAGCATTATAAATAAATACAACCACATGTTTTATTGATTCTTTGTAGTTTTTAAAATATTTAACAGAAAGAATTGTAAAACTCTTTTGTCTCCTGCCAACAATAAGAATTGGAATTTTAAAATTCCCTTGTCACAGAATCAGTATGAAAGAACATGAAATTTTAATACCAACTGGCAGCAGAAAACCTCACTTTATTTAACTTAGAATTTTACACTGAACATCATGGAGGAGAATAATATCAGTACATGACAGAAATAAAATATGATGGTAGAAAAATGACAAATCAGGATACACAAAATTGTATATGAAAACTGAGAGTGTTAGTTGCTCAGTTGTGTCCAACTCTTTGTGACCGCTTGGACTCTAGCCCACCAGGCTCCTCTGTCCATGGAATTCTCCAGGCAAGAATACTGGAGTGTGTTGCCATTTCCTTCTCAACCCAGGGGGATCTTCCCAACCCAGGGATCAAACCTGGGTCTCCCTCATTACAGGCTGATTCTTTACCATCTGAGCTACCAGGGAGGCTAACAGCTAAGTTTAAAATATATGGGGAAAAAAATAAAATAAAATAAAATATATGGGGAATTCCCTTGTGGCCCAGTGGTTAGGATTCTACACTTCCACTTCATGGGGCACAGGTTTGATCCCTGGTCAGGGAATTAAGATCCAGCAAGCTGATCCTGCAAGCTGTATGACATGGCCAAAAAAAAAAAAAAAAAAAGATAAGCAAATAAAATTGAGTAAATATTTAAAATGTATGCATAGGAAGAAACCTAGAAAGAAATGTAGGGAAAAAAAAAAAGAAATGTAGGATGTGAATTCAGAGTGTTTGTTTTTTGGTGGAAGGATATGGGTCGTGTGTTTTTCTTTCAACTGCTCCATAATTTCTACTGGATACATTTTTCTTTAAACAAACATGCCTTTCCTGCCCCCCCCCAAATAATCACAAATAATAGCAAGATTAAAAAAGATATCAAGTAGAAACATTTTCAGAAGGGAAACATCAGGAGCCCCAGACAAAACTGTTAGTTTGCTTTGGAGGAGAGACCCAAGGGGTCGCCATTTGCAGCTGATGCCTGAGCCTATTTCATTTTATCCGTCTTGGTACCATCTCTTTTCCTCCCTCTCTTCCATTCTTTCTTTACTTCTTTCTCTTTTACTGTAAGGTAGGTGAAGAGATTGAAGAAGGAAATGGCAACCCACTCCAGTATTCTTGCCTGGAGAATCCCGTGGACAGAAGAGCCAAGTGGGGTCCTTGGGGTCACAGCAAGTCAGACACAACTGAAGCGCCTTAGCAGGCAGGTGAAGAGACTAATTATAAGAAAGAGAGCTTCATACAGTAGAAAGAACATTACAGTTTGAAGTCAGACAGGCTTAGATTTAAATCTTGGCATTCATTCCACAAACATTAATTGAGCAATGAGTATGCCATTTCCTGCTGTAGGCATCGGAGATTCAGCAATGATTAAAACAGATAAAAATGTCCATCTTTGTGAAACATGTTCTAGTGGGGGTAGACAGTGTGATTTAAAAGGTCCCAGAAAGACCCTGGATGAGAAAATATCTGCCCAACACTTGTTTATAATGCATAAAAGTACGCCATGAAGGACTTAGCCTTTTGGATCCACAAACATCTTCTTTTAAAATGCAAATATTGGTGGAAAAAGTACATCATCATCACACTTAACTGCCCTTCATATGTTAGTATGAGTTAATTCTGTCGTATACTTCAGGAGCTAAATGAAAACCATGCTTTGTAAGAATGAACATGTTAATTGAAGAGAGGACCATTAGGTACTATCTGAGAAGGGGAGACCTAAGTGGGTTTCAGCGTAAGCAGTAGGAGGGTCCTGTATCAAGAGGCAATTTAAGAAGGGCAAGACAGAGGAAAAAAAGGACAATGGGGGGATAAAAAGAGAACGGTGGTAGAGAACAATGGTAGAATTCCAGGAATAAACTTCATTCTTAACATATATGAGTGTGTCTTGGGGAAAGATGCGGAAGTCTTCCCAGGTTTAGATACCTCCCCCTTCCTCCTTCCCTCCCTAGCCAAGTTTTTCTTCTTAAAGAAAATGTCTTAGGACCAGGACATTTCTGAGGTATATACCCGTGACCTTCTTAAATCCTCACATTGTCAAATACTCCTAGAAAGTGTAATCTCTCTAATGAAATGGTTGAGATATGAATAAAAGAATGAGTGAATACCTTTTCTGAGAAAGAGTAAGAATCAGTAACAGTCCCACTGGGGTGAAATGGAGGTCCTCTCCTCATTCAGTAGCTTGCCTCTTCCTCAACATTTTTTAAAAATTTATTTACTTTTTAATTGAAGGATAATTGCTTTACAGAATATTGTGGTTTTCTGTCAAACATCAGCATGGATCAGCCATAGGTACACATGTGTCCCCTCCCTCCTGAACCTCCCTCCCCACCCCACCCCTCTAGGCTGTCACAGAGCCCCTGTTTGAGTTCCCTGAGTCATATAGCAAATTCCCACTGGCTATTTTACATCTGGTGAGGTAAGTTTCCATGCTACTCTCTCCATATATCTCCCCCTCTCCTCCCCTCTCCCCCGTGTCCATAAATCTGTTCCCTATGTCTGTTTCTCCATTGCTGCCCTGCAAAAATAGATTCATCGGTACCATCTTTCTAGATTCCCTATATATGCGTTAGTATATGATATTTATCTTTCTATTTCTGACTTACTTCACTCTGTATCATAGACTCTAGGTTCCTCCACCTCATTAGAACTGACTCAAATGCGTTCCTTTTTGCCTCAACATTTTAAAATGACAGTTCGTTAACTGTCAGAGACCTCTGAAAATTACAAGATTTAAAACATGTAGATACTGAGGTTCATACGTACATCTGTCTCCAAATCCTCCATCCTCTCTCTAGTTCACTTTTCTCCTCAGCCATGATGTTGCTTCTATTCCTGTTATATTGAGATTGCATCACTTAAGGTTGTGAAGAAGTTCTCTGAGAGTCTGGAGTCCATCCTGAATCTTGCAAAGGAACTCAAGAAGGGTCTCTTGTAAGGAGAGAGGGGAATCTTCAAAGAAATCTTTAGGAAGTCCAGGCTGGCCTCATGAGAACCGAAGAGTTGACAGGCAGGCAGTGTGTGTGTGGTGGAGATGTGTGTGTTTCTGTCTGTGTCAAGGTTTATAGCCTCATGGTCTCTGTGCTTTTTTCAGTGAGTCTGTTCTGTTCTCCTGTTTTCTCTGCCGACTCACTGCCTGTCTGCTGCCAAGCTTGCAAGTAGCTTTGGAGATTGCCTGGACCCCAGCCCATATTCAGTGTAACCTCACAGCTCAACTCCCTGGTTATCATTGCCTGTGTTCTCTTTTATCTTGGCTCACGGTGTAGTGGGAGGGGGCAGGGGTGGCAAGACAGACGATCCTGTTGTGAAGACCCTTTAGGCTGTTAGGTTTTACCTGAGTATAGTGGGAGTTGGTATTAGTTCCTAACAACAACAGTTACTGGGCTTCCCTGATAGCTCATTTGATAAAGAATCTGCCTGTAATGCAGGAAACCCCGGTTCGATTCCTGGGTCAGGAAGATCCCCTGGAGAAGGGATTAGGCTACCCACTCCAGTAGTTACTACCAGCAAGTTCTTGTGCTAAGCAATTTACATATATTGTCTCCTAAAGGTCTCAACCTCCTTACTTTCATCTCCTTTATGCAAAAGGAAACTAACTGTTGAAAGAGAGAGGTTAAGTAACTTGCAGAGGTCACAGAGCTCAACTACTGGGATTCGAGCTGAAATTTTTCAGAAGGCAGAGTTTGTGCCCTTTCCTGGTTTTCCACATCTCTCCCTGGGCGTGTCACTGACTGCTCCTGATCCCTGCCGTAGCTTAACCCGGGTACTTCCCCTAAGTAAGCTTTCCCTCTTTGGAGAAGTAGATACTTTGTGAGAAGGGGAACTCTCACCAGTGGGTTACAGAGGTCACCCTGTAACAGTGCTTCCCAGTTATTTCCAGTCTGAAGCAAAGCGGTGATCTTGCCAGAACTTATGTAGGCAAGAAGGCGCTGCTCTCTTGGTTTCTCATATTGAGTCATCTACCAACTTAAGAAATAGTCCAAACACCCTACACTTTGGCTTTTATATGTTATAAATTGTTGTTGATGTTCAATAACAGTCTAGTGCTCCGTACCTGGTATGTGGTGGTATGTTCAGTAAGCTTTTTTTTCCTCATTACACTGAAGTAGCCAACTTATCAGTTCAGTTCAGTCGCTCAGTCGTGTCCGACTCATTGTGACCCCATTAATTGCAGCACGCCAGGCCTCCCTGTCCATCACCAACTCCCAGAGTTGAGTCAAACTCATGCCCATCGAGTAATCCAAGCCTATGCCCCAGCCAGTAATGCTGAAGAAGCTGAAGTTGAACAGTTCTATGAAGACCTACAAGACCTTTTAGAACTAACACCCAAAAAAGATGTCCTTTTCATTATAGGGGACTGGAGTGCAAAAGTAGGAAGTCAAAAAACCTGGAGTAACAGGCAAATTTGGCCTTGGAGTACGGATGAAGCAGGGCAAAGGCTAAAGAGTTTGCCAAGAGAAACACTGGTCATAGCAAACACCCTCTTAACAACACAAGAGAAAGACTCTCCACAATGGACATCACCAGATGGTCAACACCGAAATCAGATTGGATTATATTCTTTTCAGCCAAAGATGGAGAAGCTCTATACAGTCAGCAAAAACAAGACCAGGAGCTGACTGTGGCTCAGATCATGAACTCCTTATTGCCAAATTAGACTGAAATTGAAGAAAGTAGGGAAAAACCACTAGACCATTCAGGTATGACCTAAATCAAATCCCTTATGACTATACAGTGGAAGTGAGAAATAGATTTAAGGGACTAGATCTGATAGACAGAGAGCCTGATGAACTATGGACGGAGGTTCATGACATTGTACAGGAGACAGGGATTAAGAACATCCCCATGGAAAAGAAATGCAAAAAAGTCAAAATGGTTGTCTGAGGCGGCCTTACAAATAGCTGTGAGAAGAAGAGAAGCGAAGAGCAAAGGAGAAAAGGAAAGATATTCCCATTTGAATGCAGAGTTCCAAAGAATAGCCAGGAGAGATGGGAAAGCCTTCCTCAGTGATCAATGCAAAGAAATAGAGGAAAACAATAGAATGGGAAAGAGTAGAGATCTCTTCAAGAAGATTAGAGATAGCAAGGGAACATTTTAGGCAAAGATGGGTTTGATAAAGGACAGAAATGGTATGGACCTAACAGAAGCAGAAGATATTAAGAAGAGGTGGCAAGAATACACAGAAGAACTGTACAAAAAAGATCTTCACGACCCAGATAATCACAATGGTGTGATCACTCACCTAGAGCCAGACATCCTGGAATGTGAAGTCAAGCGGGCCTTAGAAAGCATCACTATGAACAAAGCTAGTGGATGTGATGGAATTCCCGTTGAGCTATTTCAAATCCTGAAAGATGATGCTGTGAAAGTGCTGCACTCAATATGCCAGCAAATTTGGAAAACTCAGCAGTGGCCACAGGACTGGAAAAGGTCAGTTTTCATTCCAATCCTTAAGAAAGGCAATGCCAAAGAATGCTCAAACTACCACACAATTGCACTCATCGCACACGCTAGTAAAGTAATGCTCAAAAGTCTCCAAGCCAGGCTTCAGCAATACGTGAACCGAGAACTTCCAGATGTTCAAGCTGGTTTTAGAAAAGGCAGAGGAACCAGAGATCAAATTGCCAATATCCGCTGGATCATCGAAAAAGCAAGAGAGTTCCAGAAAAACATCTATTTCTGCTTTATTGACTACGCCAGAGCCTTCAACTGTGTGGATCACAATAAACTGTGGAAAATTCTGAAAGAGATGGGAATACCAGACCACCTGACCTGCCTTTTGAGAAACCTGTATGCAGGTCAGCAAGCAACAGTTAGAACTGGACATGGAACAACAGACTGGTTCCAAATAGGAAAAGGAGTACATCAAGGCTGTATATTGTCACCCTGCTTATTTAACTTGTAACTTTTCTTATATCCTCTCATAAAATTGAAGCCAAGCATCATTAGAGCTGGTTTGTTATTACCCAAGGGTCTTACTGCATTTGAGCCACTGTAATAGAATACCATAGAGACTGGAGAAATTTATTTCTCCCAGTTCTGAAGACTGGAGCCCAAGACCAAGGCACTGGTAGATTCCATGTCTGGTGAGGATCCACTTCCCGGTTCATAAACTTTTGTCTTTTTGCTGTGTCCTCACAAGGCAGAAGTGACAAGGGAGGTTTCTTAGGCCTCCAGTTTGAGGGCACTATGATCTAATCACCTCTCAAACACCCTATTTGTTAGGGGGACACAACTACTCTGATTTTAGCACCAATTTGCAGTTGAAGGTGAGTTGATGGAATTGAAAAGAATCATGATTAACAGGTTAGCAACGTTTCTGATAGATGATTTTGTGGGGGAAAAAAAATACACTTTTGAAGTAAAAATGAGCCGCAAGCTTTCAGATTTTATACTTGAAGAAGATCCCAGTGGAGAGAGATCAGCAGGACCATAATGTCGTCATTGTGTCCCCACAATGTACCTCTTTAGGTCTCTTACAAATTACTCCTGCCACCAACATAGTGGCCTCTAGGAGGCACCGTTTCCCCTCCATGGCTGTTGACCCATCACTGGCTATGAATCAGATCCACGCTGAGCCTGACTCAAGCTGGATTCTATTTGTTAGGAGCTAACCACAGGGAAATAAACACCCAGAGTGAGAGTGATGCCAATCTTTATAATCTGGTTTATGAGGAGAGTGTATTGATCCTGTCTTCTAGCTCTTGAACTATTGATGAAGATTGAGCCCTTTTACTCCCAACATTGAAGAATCATTTACCAGACTTGGTGCTTGGGGTCTGGCAGAACAAAATGCAAGGCCCCTTATCAGAGTCAGAGACATGGCAAGGGAGAGGCCTGACAGTCTTCCTTAGAACCACCCTCATTGTGCCTGGTTTGGCATTGAGGCTTCTTCCTTTCAGACAACACCTGTCCCCAGCAAGGAGTAGCCGCTCCAGCACTCAGCACTGTCCTAACTCATTTTGTAAATTCCCACCCCACATAATCTATCATAGAGGGTCTGTTTGTTGCATATGCATTTGAATTTACTATGAAATAAATGTCTATATAAATTGGCCAAAAAGCAGATATTAAGAATAACAACTAAGAAAATCAACTAGCTAATTCATTCCATTGGGATTATGTTTACATCTTTATTCTCAAGATTCAAACTTTAATATTGAATAATAGGTTCTACTTTTATTAAATCCAATTCTGCTCTGAATAAATGTCATAAAATTTGAATGATACAAATTTATTTTAATTTTGTAAAATTTACATTTGGCAAGACTAAGGTCAATCAACATTTTTCTACACTTATGTGTTAAATCCTAGGATTCTAATAAAGTTATCCAATAGGTGGCGCAGATGGAAGGTAAAGAATCCATCTGCAGTGCAGAAGAGCTGGGTTTGATCCCTGGGTGTGGAAGTTGCCTGGAGAAGGGAATGGCAACCCACTCCAGTATTCTTGCCTGAAGAATTCCATGGACAGAGGAGCCTGGTGGGCTGTGGTCCATGGGGCTGCAGAGTTGGAAATGACTGAGTAACTGACACTTGTACTTTTTCTTCAGGATTCTAATGAAGCTAACCAATAGAAGAGATGTGAATGGTGTCCTCATTCATCAATTTGATGATGATTTGAAATTTTATAGATATTATCTCAAGTTCATTCCTTCTCCCTCACCTGGTTATGAATGTGCAGGACTGAAGGACCATGTGTCATGCCCACATGTTTTTTATTATGCTCTTCTCCCATCAAATACATTTCTATGTTTATAGTTGGTTATTTATGATTTTACACTTCCCTTTTGTTATTAAGGTTGTTAGCTTTCAGTTCTCGCTGCTACCAGGATAGTCCTTTGCACTCTGATTTGCTCTTTGTGATCTAACGTGGACCCTTAGTAGTGGCTAACTTTTATTGAGCATGTACTGTGTTTCAGACATTGTTCTAAGGACTTTGCAGGTATTAGCTAGAAGAATCCTCGTAACTACTCTTAGATGGGTAGTAGCATACCTACTATTATCATGCCACTTTGTGGTTATTTGGCCAAAGTCACACAGCCAGAAAGAAGCACAGCTTGGGATTCAAATCCACTGGGGCTGCAGAGTCTATGACACTCTGCAAGAATATTCAATACTGCCTCAATATTCAGGTGTATTAGACTAGCTGAAGTCCAAGAGTTAGTAGAATCTTAGTAGAGTTTCCAAAGGACTCACCTGTGAATGACATCTTGCTACGTATACCCTCTCTGAGATTATTTCCTCAACTATAAAATAGAATAATAGAGCCAACCTGATATGACTACTTGAGGATTAAATGAGTAAGATGTGTGTGTTGTGTTATATATCAATATATACGTGTGCATATGTGAAGAATCTTAAACAGGACCCAGCATATAGCAAGCACTCCTTATGCTAAGCACTCTTACTGTGCTCAGTAAGTTGTAGCTGTTCTTACAATAATCCACTGGTTTCAAGGCTAGTAAGGCTTTCTGATACCCAGTGGTCTAGGTGCTGAGAAGTCCTTACACTCACTCCTCCTTCATAGCCCTTTTCCACAGCTCCTTTACCCTCTACCAACACTTTTTTTTTTCTTCTTAATAATTTTATTTACTTAGTTTTGGCTGTGCTGGATCTTCGTTGCTGTGTGGGCTTTCTCTAGTTGTGGCAAGCGGGGGCTACTCATAGTCGCCGAGCACTGGCTTCTTATTACAGTGGCTTCTCTTGTTGCAGAGCATGGGCTCTAGGACCCCCGGGCTTCAGTAGTTGCCGCGCATGGGCTCAGTGGTTGTGGCTCAGGGATTTAGTTGCTCCAAGGCATGGTCTTAGAAAACTAAGATCATGGCATCTGGTCCCATCACTTCATGGCAGATAGATGGGGAAACAATGGAAACAGTGAGAGACTATTTTGGGGGGCTCCAAAATCACTGCAGATGGTGACTGCAGCCATTAAATTAAAAGATGCTTGCTCCTTGGAAGAAAAGCTATGACCTAGACAGCATATTAAAAAGCAGAGACATTACTTTGCCAATGAAGGTCTGTCTAGTCAAAGCTATGGTTTTTCTAGTAATCATGTATGGATGTAAGTGTTGGACTATGAAGAAAGCTGAGCACCGAAGAACTTCTGCTTTTGAACTGTGGTGTTGGAGGAGACTCTTGAGTCCCTTGGACTGCAAGATCAAACCAGTCAATCCTAAAGGAAATCAGTCCTGAATATTCATCGGAAGGACTGATGCTGAAGCTGAAACTTCAATTATTTGGCCACCTGATGAGAAGAACCGACTTATTGGAAAAGACCTTGATGCTGGGAAAGATTGAAGGCAAAAGGAGAAGGGCACAACAGAGGGTGAGATGGTTGGATGGCATCACCAGCTCAATGGACATGAGTTTGAGCAAGCTCCGGGAGTTGGTGATGGACAGGGAAGCCTGGCATGCTGCAGTCCACGGGGTCCCAAAGAGTCTGACATGACTGAGCAACTGAACTGAACCTAAGGCAGGTGAAATCTTCCTGGACTAGGGATTGAAGCTGTGTCTCTTACATTGGCAGGCAGATTCTTTAACCACTGAGCCACCAGAGAAGCCTTTATGTTTTTGTTATTATTATTATTGAAGTATAGTTAATTTACAACGTTGTGTTTCAGGTGTTCAGGAAAATGATTCCGTTATATATACATATATATGTATTCTTTTTCAGATTCTTTTCATTATAGATTATTACAAGTTGTTGAATATGGTTCTCTGCTATATTACAGGTCCTTGTTCACCCTCTACCAGCTCTAAAGGACACTGCCAGTGCTCAGATGTGAACTGTCATAGGTGACTGTAGAAAACATTTCCAGCGTCCCTCGGGACCTGCTCCACATGCGCCCCCCCCTTGTTTCCTGGCCAGCCTGCCCCCACTTTCACTCTTTCCTGGGAGACCCCTCTCCCCAGGCCCAGTGTGGGTGGGAATTGCTCTCAGGCCGTCCTGCTCTGCACAAGCCTTTTGTTTTCTAAATAAGCTTTACAGCTAATCCCTGCCGGGGAACTGACTGGAAACAAGCCTAGGAAAATCTGTATGAAATTACAAAAGTGACTTAATTTGGCTCTAGTCCATAATCTTGACTTCCATTGAAATGGTAAACTAGAGCCTCCTTGAGGCTCTGCCTCTGTGCTTTTGCTTTTGAGAATAAAATAGGTCTCGCTTTCTCTTGATGGGCTTCTACCTCCTAGGGAGCCCGAAGGTGCAGCTCAGGCTGGTGTGGGTGTTCTGTTTCCTCCGGCGGGCAATTTGCATCTTTGAGGAACTGCAGGTGGGGACCTCGGGCAGTTAAACGTACCTTCCTCTCTGTGGGGATTATCCCTTCTGGGCAAATCCTCCCTCAATCGGGCACTGAGTTTAGGAAATCTCAGGGCAGGGCTAGAGATTAAAAATAAAAAATAAACAATAAAAATTCTTAGAAAAATTACAGAGGGCATTTAGCCTAAGAACCAAAGTGTATTTATCAAGAGAAGCATTTCCTCTGTGATAGACAAGAGACATTGCCATAAAATGAAATTATATTTAGGTTAAAATAGATCTTCTAATCCATCTCATAATAAAAAAATGAAATGACCTTGAAAACATGTTGTGAGTCAAATGGATAGTGAAAATGGGGAAGGAATTATGAATGCAACGTAAGATATTAGGCCAGCTGCCTAGGATATTAAAGGCACACCTTGCCTTCTGTCTTTCTCCTGCTCCTTCCTTTGTTCTTACTGGAGCCTGTATGATATTTTTAAGAAGGAAACCACTTCTGGTGTCTCTCTTGGCTAACGTAAGTCAGTACTTCCCCATTGCCTTCAGATAAAATGTTTGACTTATAAAAGTCCTTGAGGCTTCCAATTTGCCCTATCGTTACCCCAGCTTCCTAAACTCCAGCTTCAGTAAATAACTTTCAGTTCCTAAGTGCTCTTACTTCCAGGAATTTGCCCCTGCTTACCCTCTACCTAGACCACTTCCCATCCACAAAGCTGTTCTCTCTCAGTTTCAGGGCCCCACCCCCCAGGATCTGCTTCTCTTACAGATTCTATCCCGCTGTGTTAAACTTCCCTGTTGCATGTCCAGTCCAGCAGAACTCTGGTCTACAGAAGGTCAAGAACCCAGCTTTGTCTGTTTCACAGGCCTTCATCCAGGTTAGTGTTTGACTCGTGTGTGAAAGTCGCTCAGTCGTGTCCAGCTCTTTGCGAGCCCATGGACTGTACAGTCCATGGAACTCTCCAGGCCAGAATACTGGAGTGGGTAGCTGTTCCCTTCTCCAGGGGGTCTTCCCAACCCAGGGATCGAACCCAGGTCCCCCACATTGTGGGTGGATTCTTTACCAGCGGAGCCACAAGGGAAGCCCAAGAATACTGGAGTGGGTAGCCTATCCCTTCTGCAGTGGATCTTCCCATCCCAGGAATCAAACCGGGATCTCCTGCATTGCAGACAGATTGTTTACCAACTGAGCTATCAGGGAAGACTCTTGTAGACACTTAGTAAATAGCTGTTGAATGAAAGAATGGCCGGGGGGGAGAGGCTACCAGGGGAAGTTGCATAATTGGTAAGCGTCCTGGATGGAGGATGGACAGGTGGAGTTTTGTGGACTAGGGGCTGCTCCTTCATACTATGTCAGATCTCTGAGTGTCTAGTGCTCACGACTGGTCCATAAATTGCTTGAAACCCAGAGAAATTGGTTTCTGGTAACTGAACCTTGCACCGGCCTGAAGTCATTTGTTAATGTGTAAGAAGATGTAGTAACTGTCGGGAGGAAGAGACTACTTGTCAGCACATTTTCTTCCCACAGGAAGTTACAAGGAAGCCACATTACACTCAGAAGCTTGCTTGCGGGAGCCTTCTTCCTTCCTTCCTTCTCTAAGTGTTTGCTTGTTAAGTGCCTGCTCCATCGGAACAGAAGCTTGTGAGGGATTTTAAGGACAGTCCTTCGGCAGAGGAAGTTAGGAGACTACTCTCTGAGCTGTGGAGGCAGCACCATTCCAGTGGAGTGGCCCTAGCCCAGGGCTGCAGGAATCACCCCCAGACTGGGTCCTGGGTGCCTTTCTTATATCCTTTCAATGTTGACCAACTGCCCTTCTCACTGACCCCTTCTGTTTACATCTTCAGTCCGGTTAGGTCCAGATTGACCTCATGGAAGCACTTAGAAGTCTCTTCTGGGCATTGACACATCTCTGCTGCGTCTCATGCCAATCTCATTTCCAAACTCCAGCATGGGCCTGGTGGGCAGGGGTATCCAGGGCAGTAAGCACCTTGCTTGTAGCTTCCAAATATACTTCTGCTGTGCTGTGCTTAGTCACTCAGTCATGTCTGACTCTTTATGACCCTGTAGACTGTAGCCCGCCAGGCTCCTCCATCCGTGGGATTCTCCAGGCAAGAATACTGGAGTGGGTTGCCATACCCCTCTCTAGGGGATCGTCCCGACCCAGGTCTCCAGCATCACAAGTCTGAGCCACCAGAGAAGCCTATACTTCTGCTGATATAACCATAAATAATGCTTATACTTAATAGCAGGGGCTATTAGAGATTTACAATTGTGTATTTGCAGTGAAATATTGGATTATCAGGTTGTCAAGGAGAAAGAATTGCTCTATACTCTTAGGTTCAGTTGTTGGGGTGCCTTTGAATTCAACTGACAAAGGACAGTTAAGGAAAAAAACAAAATTCAATCATGTGTTTTTATTAATGTGTGTACAGGAGTTCACAGAGACTGTGACTCTGGGAGAAGTTAGGATTTAGGGCTTATATACCATCTTAATGGAGGAAAGGGAAGGGGAGAAGGGCATTTGCAGGAAAACTAGAGACTTCTTAAGAGAAGGGAGAGGGAGAAAGGGCCTATATTGGAAAACAGATGAGTTTTGGGAAAGGTAAATGGGCCCTGAGAAATATCACGGGAGTTGGTGGTGGTGTCCTACTCTTTGCGACCCCATGGACTGTAGCATGCCAGGCTCCTCTGACCTCCACCATGTTCCAGAGTTTGTTCACATTCATGTCCATTGAGTCAGTGATGCCATCTAACCATCTCATCCTCTGCCGCCCCCTTCTCCTTTTGCCTTCAGTCTTACCCAGCATCAAGGTCTTTTCCAGTGAGATGGCTCTTTGCATCAGGTGGCCGAAGTATTGGATGCAGCTTGAGCTTCAGCATCAGTCCTTCCAATGAATATTCAGGACTGATTTCCTTTAGGATTGACTGGTGTGATCTCCTTGTAGTCCAAGGGACACTCAAGAGTCTTCTCCAACACCACAGTTAGAAAGCAGTTTTCGGGTGCTCAACCTTTATGGTCCAACTCTTATATCCATACATGACTATTGGAAAGACCATAGCTTTGACTATACGGACCTTTGTCGGCAAAGTGATACCTGTTTTTTAATATGTTGTCTAGGTTTGTCATAGCTTTTCTTCTAAGGAGCAAGCATCTTTGAATTTCATGGCTGTTGTTACTGTCAGCAGTGATTTTGGAGCCTAAGAAAATAAAATCTGTTACTGCTTCCACTTTTTCCCCTTCTGCTGCTGCTGCTTCTGCTGCTGCTAAGTCGCTTCTGTCATGTCCGACTCTGTGCGGCCCCATCGATGGCAGCCCACGAGGCTCCCCTGTCCCTGGGATTCTCCAGGCAAGAATACTGGAATGGGTTGCCATTTCCTTCTCCATTTCCCCTTCTATCTGCCATGAAGTCATGAGATCGGATGCCATGATCTTAGTTTTCTGAATGTTGAATGTTAAGCCAGCGTTTTCACTCTTCTCTTCACCCTCATCAAAAGGCTCTTTAATTCCTATTCACTTTCTGCCATTAAAGTGGTATCATCTCCTTATCTGAAGTTGTTCATATTTCTCCTGGCAATCTTGATTCCAGCTTGTGCCTCATCCAGCCCGGCATTTCGAATGCTGTACTCTGCATAGAAGTGAAAAAAGCAGGGTGACAGTATGCAGTGTTGTTGTACTCCTTCCCCAATTTTGAACCAATCATTTGTTCTATGTCCAGTTCTGTTGCTTTTTGACCTGCATACAGGTTTGGCAGGAGACAGGTAACATGGGAGATATGGTAGTTTTTGTGACAATGTCTGTGTAGATGTGGTGTGGTGACTTCTCGTGATCTCTGTTGATAAGAATGTTCTTTGGTTGACTTCTGGCAGTTGGGTTCTTTGAGTTCTTTGGGGAGGCTCTGCTCTTACACAGATAAGAGATTTCAAGAACTCAAATGCCTTCTGCTCAAAATAACTGTTATGCGTGACATATTCTGGACTTTTCTTTTTTACCTAGAATGTTCCAGTAGGTAGAAGATAATTGGATGAAATTCTTCTCCCAAATTATATCAGTATTTGTATTTGAGCCCAGAAACCTTCAAACAAGTGACTAGAATATAAAACAAATAAAAACAAACATAGTGACCAGGATATTATTTACCGGATCCAGATGACACTGTTGTTCCAAGCGTAAAATATTGTTTACTCAACAAGATGAGTAAGAAAACAATTTGATTCAAACCAAATGGTTTAAAATGATTAGTCTAATTCTAGTTACTCTTTCCCTGGTTTTAAGTGTGGAATTAATAAACTCTTAGTAGTATATTTTCAGCACCCTTTTCACTTTTTATGACAGTAAAAAATAATCTTGGTCATTCAAGAAATATTTATTGTACAAGCATTCTCCTCCTTGCTGTGAGTTTTATCTTAGCTTGATTTTTGTGATATGCCAAAGACAGACATGGAAACTAAATACAGGATTAAAAAGACCAGAGCTTGCTACCCCAAGGGAGAAGACGTGAATGAAAACTGTGAGGAAGTAGCCACAAAAAGAGAAAGGGGAAAGTGCAGTCTGAGGGGTCAGCTCTTGAGAGGTTAGAATTGGTAAATTATGGCTAAAGCTGGAGAAAAGATCCATTACCTACCAAATAATGTAGCAGACCTTATCTTTTCGGGAAGTAGGACCCAGAAGAAGAAATATCCTTTATCAGTTGGGTTGACAGAATGACCTCATCTCTTTGGAACCTAGAAATCGAAAGAGTATGAGGCTTTCTAGAATAGTGATGCCAAGTTAAAGAAGTTCGACCTGAGCTGGAAAGGGCTAATTAGAAAATATGGGGTTGAGGAGATAAGCTGTTATACAAATAATATGCTTTCTGATCAGTTGTATTTAATATATTATATGCTTTCTAAACATTTTTTGATTTAGTTCTTAAAACAGTCTCATAAAGTTACTAGTATTTTGACTTTACAGAAGAGGAAACAAATTATGTTAACCAATCTTTTATTGATGGATATTTATTTTTTCATGCTGAATTAAACATTCATATGTTTAAACATTCATTCATGTCCTTAAGTACTCCTGTTTTTATTTATTTTGATTCCTTTGCATATCTTAATGGATAATACAGGTTTACTTTTCCATATTTGCTATGCTTATAACTAGAAAAAGCATACATATTTAAATGGAAGGAAATAAAAGTGCTAACAGTATTTGTATTCAGTGGTGTAATTATGGCTGATGCAGTCTTGCTTCCCATTTTCTACATTTTTGTGTTGAGTATGTATTACTGAAAATGAAAATAATGAATAAACTAAATGAATTGGTGATATGGGGGAATATTCATGAGATCTTCTCTAAAAGCAAGAGCTACAAGAGAACAGCCAGATAAAATCTGAAATATATCAGTTTCAAAATCAATATAGTATGCTGTGGCTCATAAACTAATTAAAATCAAATTTTATAAACACTTTATAAGACATGCACATAGGCCTAGTGTTACAGGAGGCTGGCTGGGTGGTCCAATTTGTAGGAGAAAGTAAACAAGGACAGTGGGAGGGCCAAGCTGAAGCAGTGGATAGGAAAGGCCCAGCCTTCAGAGTCAGCTGTGAACTGATGTGTGGTTTTGAACAAGTTCGGTCTTCTGTAAATGGAAATGATTCCTACCAGGCAGCTCTGTGCTGAGAATGGCGCCAACGGGAATGGGCTCAAAAAGAGAAAAAGAGGAATTAGAGACAGCAAGCATAGAAAACTCTTTTATGAGGAATTTTACTCTAAAGAGAAGCAGAGAAACGGGATGGTAGCTAGAGGGGAATGTGATAGGAAAGTTTGTTATTGCTGTAAAGCCTGTTTATTGGGGCTTCTCTGGTGGCTCAGCAGTAAAGAATCCACCTGCAATACAGGAGACGCAGGAAACGCGGGTGTGATCCCTGGGTCAGAAAGATCCCTGGAGGAGGGCATGGGAACCCACTCTAGAATTCTTGCCGGGAAAATCCCACAGACAGAGGAGCCTGGTGGGCTGTGGTCCATGGGGTCGAAAAGAGTCAGACACGAGTGAATCGACGGAGCAGAGCAGCATGTGCTGATGGGAACGATCCAGTGGAGAGAAAGATGATGTTGGAGAACTGCAGGAGTGATGCTCTTGAGTGCGTGAGAAGGGAGGATTGGCCTTAGGTGGGAGCGCAGTGTAGGCAAAGCAGCAGGTGGGGCAGAAGAGAGGGTGCGTGCAGATGCTGGTAGCTGGGAGAGTTTGCAAGTGACTTCATCACTCTTGACTGTTGTGGAATTAAGTCTTTCTTAATTCCACAGACAGCACCACCAAAGGGCATGTGTTGGGGGGGAAGTGGGGGAAGCTGGCACCTTGAGGATGACAGAGAAGCTGTGATATAGTCTTTTAGGAGAGTAAATTGATAGGAAATGTTGCATGATGGCCGTGGCTGTGGTGGTAGGGTCCCTAAGGGCCTGCTGGAAGTCAGTGGGCCGTAATTTAAAGTGAGATCAGCCAGAGTTGTGTTTTCCTCCAGCACTGGAACTGGGCTAATGTCAAGGTGTCAGCAGGACTGCTTCCTTCCAGAGGCTCCAGGGGAGAATCAGTTTTTTTGCCTGTGCCAGTTTCTAGAGGCCACTTGCTCTTCTTGGCTCATGGTCCCTTCCTCCATCTTCAAAACTTGCCACATAGCATCGCTGAAGTTCCGTCCAGACTCTGCTTCCTTCGTCCTTCCTCTCTGACAGAGGCCCTCTTGCCTCCCTCTCTAGGGGACCCTTGGGATTACTTTGGGCCCACCCAGATAATTCTGGACTGCCTCCCCATCCCCAAATCCTTAATCACGTCTGGTGAATCCCTTTTTTGCCATGTAAAATAACATATTCACATGTCCACGGATTAGGACTCAGACATCCTTCAGGGGGCCATTATTCTGTCTCCCATCATTAGTGAAATTGAATATGTTTTCATATGATTATTAGCTTTTTGTATTTCTTCTTTGTGAGTTACTCATTCCTGACATTTTTTTTCTATTAGCTGTTAGTCTTTATCATTCATTTGTAAGAAGTCTTTCTCCCTTAAGGATATAAACCCTGACAGTGGAGCATCTTGCATTATTTCCCCCTGGTTCATTGCTTGCTTTTCAACTTTGTTTACAAAATTTTATCCTACTTATAAAAGTATTACTTTCACAAAGTTTATCTTATGGAAAATGTCAAACAAGTAAAAGTAGAGAGGTTATTATATTAAATCTCCACATATTTATCACCAAGCTTAAATAATGATTAACTCAAGGCTAACCTTATTTTATTTGTATTCTTACCTACTTCCCCTATGTTATTTGTTATATTCAATACCAGATATCATTTCATTTTGTCCATAAATATTTCAGCAAAATACATGAGCTTTATGATATTAATTTTCTTAGATTATTTTCTCTAAGGTTTCTGGTTTTGGTGCTGCCTATGAAAAAGCCCAATCCACTTGTCTTTTTAAAGAGGATGAAAATAAAGTCTGAATGTAAGTTTTTTACCTTTTAAGGGAGTCCTGTTTCTTTTTTCTTAACTTTTTCTTAGAAGTGAGCGTTTTCTGACTACTTAAACACGTCTACTTGAGCACCTACCATGTGGAAAATGCTGTGAATTCAACTTCATGTTACCCTTTGCATGCATGGGAAGAGGGAACTGTGTAAAAGGATTACAATTATAAAATTAGCAGCCTGCCCATTGGTCTCCACATTCCTGATTTAGTCCTCTTTCCATGATGACACTGATGACCGGGGACAACTGCTAGAAGGCTGGCAATTTCGGCCACGCCTGCATTATTTACACTTTTCAGTGTTTTATGCCAAGGCCGCTGGGCACTGGCAAGTAAAAACAAATACGAAACTGAGGAGAAGACCGTATGCCTTTCTTCACAGTCTGCTGCTTGGTAACCCCCTTTCTGTTCTCAAAGCCATGAGCCCCATGGTCCTTCATTTAACACAGCCCACTCCATGATGGATTGTTGGCAACCAGAGATGGAATTAGAGAGCCATTGACTTCCACGTCAAAAAAAGAAGAAATACAACCAGTACAGTTATTAATTAGGACCAGCTAAGACTGAGTAATCCAGGTGATATCTTAGCGTTCCTGACGTAAAAGGGGGTAGTGGGGCAGGAGTTCAGTGCGTGCTTCTCATAGCCTAGCAACTCCACAGCCAAAACAAACACAACTCAAACTTTACTACCGTAAATACCAACCGATTTGTTTGGCAGCCCCTGACATCCAACTTTTAACTCCTTGCGATCTGGTTTTGTGAAAATTCTTCTTTTGAAGGTTACCAGCCGGATTCTGGACATCATTTCAGTCTCTGTGCTGTGTGTCCTTTCTTTGGTACGTGACTATGAAGAGCCCCTCTGTTTGAACTTCTTGTCCTCTTATCCTCTGTGATGCTAAGTGATTCTGTTCTCCCCGTGTTTCACGTGAGTCTTTGACTACCGTGGTAGCTGCTTCCTCTCCCTTCATCCCTTAGTTGCAGCCCCACTTCAGGCTGTGAGAGTCACCTGTGCTTCTGTCTTACAACCAACTCCTTAGCTTCAACCCTTTGGCTCCCAAATCTCACTTTCAAGCTCAACTTATTCCCTGAGCTCCTGACTCAAATGTTTCTGGCTAATTTCTGAGGATATCCAGGTTGATTTGGCTCACCTTGGACTTCTTAGCTCAACTCCTGCCTTAAACTTTAGGTCCTGGGGTCTTGCTTGGTGGTTCAGTGGTTTAAGCCTCCTCACTTCTGCTGCAGGGGGCCCGGGTTCAGTCCCTGGTTGAGGAACTAAGATCCTGCATGTCATATGGCACAGCCAAAAAAAAAAGCCAAAAACAAACCAACTTGAGACCTTGGACACTAGCACGCAACACCTCCAGGCTTGGACTCAGCTTGTTTAGGAGATGATCTTGGTAGCAACCGAGAAGGATCAGAATTTGACAGATCTTAGAATTGAGTCTTACTGCTATAACCTAGGTAGGCCTGAATTGAGCCTGTGGTACCTGGCAAGGGCTACAGTTATACACCCTTTCTTCCTGGGCACCAGAATACTGCTTGCCTTTTCTTCCAAGAATTTCACTTTCCCTCTAAGTCTGAAGCCTGTTTTGCTGAGGCCCTGAAAGTGCTGATGAGGGTTACCACGTCCCTTCCCAATCAGATCTTGTTTCGTGTTTTCCCAGCCCCACGAGTGCTGTGTTCCAACCTTCGCGGGCACTGGGCCTTAAGCCATAGGGCTGTTCTGGCTGTTCCTAGGTCTTGACTGTTACCCCTTCTCAAAGTCTGGCCTCCTTTTGTGTCCTGCTATCCCAGCTGCCTCCATTGCTTCACTTACTTCATGCTCATACTTTCTAAAAACCCCTCCAGCTGTTATTTCTGGACGTGGTACTTCACACTTCAGCTCATCCTACCTTCTAGGGTCATCTTAAATTCTTCATGGAACTTGGTGAGGTATAAAGATATTCTTACCTTTAAAATAGATTTTCTTTTCTTTATAATTATTAATTTTCTTAGCATTATTTTTATTGTTTATTCCCAACTACACAGCATATGAAAGGTTAGAGGGCCTGGCTTTGCCAGTGTCCCATAAAGTTAAGTAAGCACTCTTGATGTATGTGCTTATTTATTAAAGTCGTACCTAAAATATTTTCAAGCACTCATCTTATCGTGTTACTACGTGGGAAAATGCCTGTAGTTACCTCTCGCCCCAGGCCATAGTCCACACTTATTGGTGTGCTATTGGAGGTCTTCCAAGAACACTCTCTAGTGTTTTTTTCATTCATTTTTTTTTTTTCATTGAGACACGGTTCATTGAGATATCTTTATTGAGATACGGTTGACATACAACATTTTGTATTTTTGTATAGTGTGAGGATTTGATATAACTCATTAGCATTATTATTTTTTAATTTCTTGTTTTTTAATTAAAGGATAATTGCTTTACAATATTATGTTGGTTTCTGCGATACATCAACCCGAATCAGCCATAGGTATACATATGTCCACTCTCTCTCCCCCACCTCCCACCCCATCCCACTGATACAACACTTTAGTATTATTAATGGGGGAGGGTTCTCTTTCTTCCTCTTCCTTCTCTCCTTCTTCTCTACCTCCCATTCTAATTGACTAAATAATTATTGATCACCTAGAGAGGCAGGTCAGTAAATGAAGACATGCAGCCGGTGGCAGTGGGGGTTACAGAGACTGGCGGGAGGATGCCCCATCCCAAGGGAACAGCAGCTGCTGCTCTCTCCATTGTTTCTCTGTGGACTGTGGGTCCAATGTTGTCAAATTGTTATCTTTTTCAAGAGAATTTGGGCATCTGTTTCCCTTAGGGCCCCACGCTTCCACTGCAGGAGGCACAGGTTCCATCCCTGGTCAGGGAACTAAGATCCTATATGCCATGCGGCCAAAAAAAAAATTTAAAAATTAGCAACCAATTAAAATATTGTTTAAACCCTGTGACACTAAGCAGAACAACTGTGAGCTGGATCTGGCCTGTGGGTTCCTAGTTTGCGCTTTTACTCTCCAGAAATCCCCTCCAAGCCCCTCCATGTTCCCTGATACCTTGTGTTTTCCTGGCTCTTCCTTTTGTTCTTCATGTCCCACTAGCTGGACTGCCCAACCCCATTCTCTCCATTGATCCAAATCCTAACTCTTACCTGATCTTGAAGGTCAAACTCAAAGTCTGCTGTGTGGCATGCTTGGCTTTTCAGCAGCAAGCAGGAAAATCCAGAATCAGCAGTGGGTTGACAGGTGGTCTAGACACCAAATCCTGGGAGGTCATCCAAGGCGGGGATCACATTCCCAATCTGCAAGTCCAGGGAACAGGGAGCCAGGGGACAAGGGGTTCAGTGACTTGTGTGAAGGAGTCTGAGCAAGTCTTAGACACAGGACACAGAAGATTGGAATGAAGCTTGATAATAGTTCCAAGACAGCAGCTTTTAAAAATAAAACAGGATTCTCTAGTTTTTGAAGGGAAAGAAAAAAGGAAGGGCAGCTAACCTGTTTAGTCCTAGGTATGTCTGAAGTTATACTGCAGTTTCAGATAGCTTATTCATGTCATACAGCTAATAAAATGCAGGGTGAGAGTTTAGATTTTCTGTTCTTTGGAGCTTGAGCTTCAGCATCAGTCCTTCCATTGAATATTCAGGGTTGATTTCCTTGAGGATTGACTGGTTTGATCTCTTTGCTGTCCAAGGGACTACTCAAGAGTCTTCTCCAGAATCACAATTTGAAAGCCTCAGTCCTTGGTTGCTCAACCCTCTTTATGGTCCAGCTCTCAAATCCATACATGACAACTGGAAAAACCATAGCTTTGACTATATGGACCTTTGCTGGCAAAATGATGTCTATCCTGTCTAGGTTTGTCACCACTTTCCTTCCAAGGAGCAAGTGTCTTTAAAATTTCATGGTTGCAGTCACTGTCCACGGTGATTTTGGAGCTCAAGAAAATAAAAGCGGTCACTGCTTCCACTTTTTCTGCTTCTATTTACTATGAAGTGATAGGGCCAGGTGCCATGATTGTGGTTTTTTTTTTTTTTTTTTGGTTGTGCTGGTTCTTCGTTGCTGTGCAGGCTTTTCTTTAGTTGCAGCGAGCGGGGACTACTCTCTAGTTGCGGTGCGCCACCTTCTCATTGCAGTGGCTTCTCTTGCTGTGGAGCCCAGGCTCCAGCATGTGCAGGCTTCAAGAGTTGTGGTTCCCAGGCTCTAGAGCACAGGCTCAGTAACTGTGGCACACGGGCTTAGTTCCTCCGTGGCATGTGGAATCTTCCTAGATCAGGGACTGAACCTGTGCCTCCTGCATTGGCAGGCAGATACTTTACCACTGAGCCACCAGAGAAGCCCTCAGGTTTTTAGAGTGTTGCGTTTCAAGCCAGCTTTTTCACTCTCCTCTTTCACCCTCATCCAGAGGCTCTTTAGTTCTTCTTAGGGAGGCTCTGAAAGCAGGGGTGGGGGATATGTGTCTTGGGCTGTGCTCTCTTTGCCAAAATATCACAGAGCAACTGGGGTGTGAGGTCAGTGTCTTGGTTTGAGACCAACCAGAACAGAAGTATTAAAAATGAAGGCTCTGCAATGTTTAAATACATGCAACAAACATAGTAACCAAAGCATTTGCTTCCTTCACTAGATACTGCTTTCCTGTGCCCATAAAATGAGCAATGATGTTTAGTCCTCAGACCAGAAATCTCCAAAAATGATATGAAATATGTATGCCTAAGCCAACTGGCAGAAACCAGTCACTTCTATGGGTGTCTTTGACTAAATGTCATTCTAGCTTCCTCTGTGATTCCGTTTTAAGACCCCACATTTTATAGCAAAGGTCATCAGACCTCTTCCTAGTCCAAGTGAAAGAAAAAGAACTGCTTTTAAATATTTAAAGTCTCTTTATTTTCTCAGTTTGTGCAGAAAAATAGAGAAGAAATGCAGAGTTTTTTCATGGAAATTAAGTCCAGCTTTTCTCAGACCTCTGTCTTGTCGTCTTTGCCCATCATAGAAGTAGGTTCTGGGGTGAAAGTATTTGTGCAAATACTTTTTCTGGGATTTACATACAGTGGAAAAGCTTAAAGGTAAAATTTCTTTAAGTACTATTTACCCTGCCCCCATCCTTTTTGAGATATCGTGTTCAGCCTTGAAGCTGATGTGGTAACACCAGACTACCTATTCTTGCCAATACATGTCACCATTGCTTTAGCTTTGTACTTGCTCTTCCTTCTGCCTGGGACAGCTGTTGTCAACCATTGCACTTTCTTCCCTGGCTCATTCTTTTGTTGTTGTTTAGTTGCTAAGTGGTGTCTGACTCTTTGTGACCCCATGAATTGTAGCCTTCCAGGCTCCTCTGTCCGTGGTGTTTCCCAGGCAAGAATACTGGATTGGGTAGCCATTTCCTTCTCCAGGGGGTCTTCTGACCCAGGGATCAAACCCACATGTCCTCTATTGCAGGCTGATTCTTTACCACTGAGATACCTGGGAAGCACGGCTCATTCTTACTTCACTATTCAGCTCAGGTGTCATCTCCAGGAATTCTGAGCCTCCAGGTTGATGTCATTGCCCCTTCTGTTTGTTGGCGCTGCACCCTGAGCAAACCTCCTACTTAAACCTTAGTATAGACACGCCTTGAAAGCAAACTATTAATAAAAATGATGACTTATATAACTGTCCTTTTATTTTTCTTTTAAAAACCATAATATTGGCCAATTTCCAAGCTTTAGGTTTAGTTAAATCCTTAATGGAAAACATGTGGCTTTGTGAAATGCACAGTATCATTATTATTTTGTCTGCTATTAAACAGAAACAATCTAGATGAAGATTCTGAGTCCTTAAGCAAACCATGATGCTGAATGAATATGGACTGGCGTACACATCGTGAAAAATTGCCTCATCTGCTTTTGTTTTGTGTGTCTTTGGTGTGTTCCTTCCTTTCCTAACCCTTTATGGTCTCTGTTGAGGCTTCCCTGGTGGCTCAGATGGTAAAGAATCTGCCTGCAATGCAGGAGATCCAGGTTCAATCCCTGGGTCGGGAAGATCCCCTGGAGAAAGGAATGGCTACCCACTCCACTATCCTTGCCTGGAGAATTCCATGGACAGGGAAGCCTGGCAGGGTCTCAAAGAGTCGGACACGATTGAGTGACTAATACTTTCACTTTTCACTATGGTCTCTGTTAAACTAGATTTTCTTTCTTCTGATTTCTAAAAAGTAGTTCCTTGTTTATGCTGTTACTTCCACTTTAACGATTTTTGTTTCCAAGATTACCCCAAAGGAAACAATTTCCACTTTAACAACCATATAGGAAAACCATGTACCTGTCACCCAGTGAAGGCTGATATTCAGGCTATGAGCATTTGGCCTAACAGTAATCATAATAGTTTATATCTATACCAGCAGGTCTATGAGATAGGAATTGCAATTGTGCCTTTTTACAGATTCAGAGAACTTAATAACTTTTCCAGCATCATGCAAGTTATAAACGCAGAGCTGGGTTTAAGAACAAAACTCCACCAGATTCCAGAACTTGTGTTTTAAAATTTTTAACTGTTTGATTTTGAAATAAAATAAGGATAGATTAATAGAGAGTTGCAAAAAAACGTGTGGGGAGGTCCTGTGTAACCGTCACCCCATCTCCCCCAGTTTGACATCCTGTATCACTGTAGTCAGCATCAAAACCAGGAAATAGTTTAGCATCCCTTCATGTGGTAAGCTAAAGTCCCTGATTAGCATAAAATTTTAGCTGAATATGGCTTTTGAATGAGAATAGCTTCTTTATATTGTAAAGCCTTCTTTTAAATAATCAACTCATTATTACCATGATACACACTGAAGAATAACGTGGTTTAGATCATTAGTTCTTAACCTTTTAGGTTAGATATATTTTAGGAGGCAATGCTACGTGAACCTTCTGGGCAGAAAAGACGCATGCACGCATATGTACAAAATCATGGTTTCCTAAACCTCCTCTATCTCCACCCCTCAAAATGTGCTGAGACTTAGATGAAAAACTTCTGGTTTACGAGCAACATTTAAGGAAGTCACATTTACTTAATCTAAAACAGTCTTTCTTAGGGCTTTTTTATGTTTTCCCAACTCTGCTTATAGAGAAGCCTCCAAACTCTCTTTATTACTCTTCTGTTGACATTTAAAGGGCTGAAAGTTCCTTGGGTTTTCTACAACTCTTGGTGGCTTAGGGAAAAACTGTTTCCAACATTATGGCTCTTATGAACACACTTTATCTGGGTCTGTTTTTGTGTGCATAGAAGTCCTTTGGTCAATAACTTTTAAGTTGTCTTTCCCTTTTCAGGTCACCACCAGAACTTGAGTAATGTGAGGTCCTGGCTCTGGAGTTAGGGATCAGGCCTGGGGTCTCTGAAGCCCAGCTATATACGAGAATGTCACTGAGAGCTTCTGTCAGTTTTGAGCCAGCTGCCAGGACCCTGGAAATGTATTTCCACAGCCAGGGCTCACCCAGAACGTGTGAGTTAACAAGTCAGATGTCAGAGCTGCAACCTGGAAGGAGGGTAGAGATATATATATATATATAAAGTCAGGCTGATGGTCTGGCCAGAAGGGTAGGACAAATCTTTGATTATGAGGAAGATTCTTGCCTTAATCATAAACCTCTTATATGCTTCCTGCTGGGGTAAAGCTCAGAGGTGTGTTCTGCTGCTGGAAGCCAGAGTTCAGTGAGCCAAGAACCCACAAGAAGTGGTCACACCTGGAAATGTGTGGGTGAAGTTAAGGGCTGATGCTGACACTTTGCATGAGGAATTGGCTATATTTTGCGCTCAATTGGCTAAGACAGAAGAAAGCCAAAATACTTTCACTGTGTATCAGCTACCTGATTTTTTATGATGATCTTTTTCCATTCAGAAGAAGTTTCACACCAGCTCTACCACTTTTTTAAGTTTTCTGTCTGCTGATGAATGCATTTTATTTTGCATACAGTTGGCTTTTTACTGCCCTGAATAATTCTGTATCCTGGTTGCTGAAAGAGACTAGTTACTAATTGCTTTCAAAGGGATGGTATCCATTTCCTCCTCCTGAATTTGTCTACTTAAGGTGAAGTCTTTTACCGTGGTTTCTTTGCACTGTCAAACCAAGTATTTGACCCAAGAGGAGAATGAAGATTGGAAGGAGGGAGGGTGGTCCTGGGCTAGTGTCTGTTTCTAACTTTGTGAAGTGCTGTGTTGGGGTCCCCTGTTGTTGAAGGTCTGCCTCAGTTTTATAACAGGAATCAGACTCTTATACCTACCATGCCAGACACTGTGCTAAACACTATAAATAATCCTCCCAACAACCCTAAAGTTGGCCCTTTTTTTTTTTGGCCATGCTATGTTGCATTCAGTGTCTTAGTTCTCTGACCAGGGATTGAACCCATGCCTCCAGCAGTGGAAGCACGGAGTCTCGACCCCTGGACCACCAGGGAAGTCCCCTAAAGTTGGCTATTTATCCCTGAGGAAACTAAAGGTCAAAGAAATAAACTAACTCGACCAGTATCACAAAACAAGTCAGTGAAGAAAAAGGGATTTGATCCCATGTGATTCATCCTTCTGTATTTAAGTGGAGGATTTGGTCCTCAGCTCTGGCTTCTCACAGTACACCTCTCTCTTCCCCTCCTCCCTCCATGAGGAAATCTGGCTCAGGGATAGGAGTTGACACTCAATCCGTTGGAGACTGATTAATGACCCTAGAATGCCTTTTCACAGAAGCAGATATGCCTTTCCAATAAACAGAATATCCACTAACCAGGGACACTCCTCTGGGTTGGAGTGCTTAATGAGAACTGCTACTGCTGCTAAGTCGCTTCAGTCGTGTCCAACTCTGTGCAACCCCACAGACGGCAGCCCATCAGGCTCCCCCGTCCCTGGGATTCTCCAGGCAAGAACACTGTAGTGGGTTGCCATTTCCTTCTCCAATGCATGAGAGTGAAAAGTGAAAGTGAAATCGCTCAGTCATTTCCGACTCTTAGCGACCCCATGGACTGCAGCCTACCAGGCTCCTCCGTCCATGGGATTTTCCAGGCAAGAGTACTGGAGTGGGGTGCCATTGCCTTCTCTGTAGTGAGAACTAGATAACTGCAAAGAAAAAAGTGAAAGTGAAAGTAGCTCAGTCGTGTCCAACTCTTTGCAACCCCATGAACTATACAGTCCATGGAATTCTCCAGGCCAGAATACTGGAGTGGGTAGCCTTTCCCTTCTCCAGGGGATCTTTCCAACCCAGGGATTGAACCCAGGTCTCCTGCATTGCAGGCAGATTCTTTACCAGCTGAACCACAAGGAAAGCCTGGATAACCTCAAGGCATCTCATATCCAGAATGTAGTGTTAGTTGCTCAGTGGTGTCCGACACTTTGTGACCCCACAGGTTGTAGCCCACTAGGCTCCTCTGTCCCTGGAATTCTCCAGGCAAGAATATTGGAGTGGGAAGCCATTCCCTTCTCCAGGGGATCTTCGCAACCCAGGGATTGAACCCGGGTCTCCTATATTGCAGGCAGATTCTTTACTGTCTGAGCCAAAGGCCTGAGGAATTAAACACAGCCTGTAGCCCTGAGATGGCTAAATGTCTGCCAAGTATAGTCTACCCTGAACTGTGCAAGATAAACACTGATGAAGCTTCTTTCCAAAGTCATCACTTTCTGGACTCCAGGCAACTCAGGGCAGATGACTCTTCTTTTATTTATATTATCTTTAGTTGTTAGGATTATTGTATCGCTTAGATCACTTAGCCTGAGGCGATTTTAGCTGTCATCATAACTTTCTGGGCATTGGATAGAACTCATTAGAATTTACAAACCATTATTCAGGGTGGCTTACTTTTGTAATCCCAAGCCTATTTCTTTACATATTGATTTATGATGAGATTATTGTCTCTAAATTCTGAAGAAGTTATCTCAAGAGTTTGCAACCTTTATTCTGTCAAGTTTGGTAGCTTTTAGAATCTCCTCTACTTGAAGACTTTAGTGATCAAAACTGGCTACATGGCTGAAAATCCACCATCTATAGCAGTCATTTATTTACATTTTATACTGAACAACAAATAGGCAGGCTGCACAAGTTTTTTATGCACTTTATGGATGTGTGACACTTTCACATACAATGCCTGAATGGAGAGGAAGAACATCTCTTTAGTTCTAGCCTGTCTCAGTCTCACAAAGATAATGGATGGAAAGATTTCAGGAGAAATGAACATTTTGTTCTTTCTTCAGGCCATAATAATCTTTTCCTCTTCTGCCTTAAAAGGAATGGGGTTTATCCTACTCACCAAAGTAGATTTCTCTTTGCATCAAAAAGCTTTGAAAAGGAGCCAGCTGCACCAAGCGAGTCCTGAAATTCTTGAGAAACCAGTTTTCAATTAGGAAGGCTTGATCCAAGATTAAGGGGGTTCATCATTTAGTGGCACTAAATTAGCCATGGGGGACTCTGGGGTCTCTTTCTAAATTGGCCGCTTTTAGCCTTGTGCAGCTTGCCTGCTTTGTGAATTGCTTGTGAAACTGCAATGAGGTAATGTTTTGAAAGTGTTTTGAAAACCATAAAATGCTATATACAACTCTTAAGTTGTGCCTTCAGAGCAGAGCAGTGAGCAGTGAAAAAGGAATCAGCTGAAAGCAATTGGTGCCTTTACTTTTTCATGAGCCAGACATGAAGTGCTGATGTTTATTGAGCATTTATCATGTGCCAGGCATGGTATAAATGTTTTGCTTTTATTAACAGATCTAATCTTTATAGTGTTGTAATAAGGTCGATACCATTGCTGTTGTTTAGTTGCTAAGTCATGTCTGACTCTTTTGTGACCCCATGGACTGTAGCCTGCCAGGCTCCCATGTCCATGGGATTTGCCAGGCAAGAATACTGGAGCGGGTTGCCATTTCCTTCTCCAGGGGGTCTTCCTGACCCAGGGATCGAACCCCTGTCTCCTGCATTGGCAGGCGGATTCTTTACCACTGAGCCATGAGGGAAGACCATAAGGTAGATATTAGTGGCCCATTTTACAGATGAGAAACACTGAGGCACAGAGAAGTTAAGCATCCTTTCCAAGGTCATGTAGAGGTAATATACTCGGGTCATACATTTAGTAAGTGATGAGATGAAGCTGGGATGCAAATCCAGGCAGCCTGGCTCCACAGCCCAGACTCTACTGCTGGCAGTTTAAGCCTTCCTTACTAACTGAATTGGTAGCAGGTCCAAGACATTTGTTATGTATGTCTCAGGAGGTTAAATGTTATGTAAATCTTGAAAGGTTAAAATTGTGATGAGTAAAGACACTAAGAAAAATGAGAATCCTTTAAGGATTTGGATTTGATTCCCTTCTAATGCCTAGTTTTCATAGTTTTGGGTCCTATCTTACTTATATAGAGTAAGTGTGTGGTCCTTAAACATGCTTGTAAAGTCATCTCTTAAACACCCACTCCATCAGCAAAATTGTGGTAATGGAATTGTTTGATCTTCAAAGACCAATAAGATTGAAATGAGAGGGTATAAAAGAAAAACCTTATAAAGTATAACGTCAGTGAAGTATTTTATGCTGAAGTTTATAATTGTATATTCTAATAATTGTACTCTTCTAAAAAATTCACCTGCTGATGGTGATTGGATATCTTCCTTTTTTTGTAAAAAAAAAAAACCCAAGACTGGCCGCACTTGCCCTCTGCAATGGCCCACACTCCATCTGTGGACTGTGCTTCTCTCTGAATCTGAATAAATCCATTTCTTACCTAAAAAAACAAAACAAAACAAAAACAAAAGTATCAAGTATATTTTTTAACTTAAGATTGATTCATAAACATGTTTGATTTCACATTGAACTATATATATATAACATAAAAATATATTCTTAGATATTTAAATCTATAGCTTTTGATGTATATGTGTCAAGGATATGTGTCATAGTTTATTTAACCATTCACTATTATTGGATATTTAAGATGCCTCCAGCTTTTAAATGATAATAAATAATATCACAATGAATTTCTTGGTGCATATCTTAAGAGGAATAAATCTCCAGAAGTAGAATTATTCACCCAAAAAGTATAGACAACTGAAAGCCTTTGGTATGTCTTGCTAAATTGCTTTTTTTAGAAGGATAAATAAATATTTATTTGTGACAAAAATGTACAAGGTAGCTTTTTTTTGAAAATTGGATGTTTTCATTTAAAAATATTTGCCAGTTTATGGTTTGCATTGTTTCCATTAACAGCTCTTCGTATGTGTTTAATGCTGTCCTTTTTTTTTTTTTCTATAAATGGGACATATTTTGCATGTCTATTGGTTAGGTTTTCATACTGATTTCTTATGAAGTTTGTTAGTCCTTTTGATTCAAATTTGTAGCAAGCAGAAATGTGTTATTGCATAGCTTATATTTATTTTGATTCCATCCTCATAATTTTCTTTGTAATTTAGCTTAAAGCCTCTAAGCTTAGGATGTCATTCCTCACCTATGTAACCATTGCAAAGAATTAAGCACTAATAATATAAAGTGATGTCCAGTTACATTGTTAAGAAAAAAAAGATAGTGTCTTGCAAAACAATGTTAATTATGATCCCTTCTCTCTCCCTCTTTCTATCCCCTCATCCCTCTCTCCTTCCATACACATACATGTTTATTTATTTATGAATTGATTTTGAATGTTTTCTTTGTGGCACAGATATAGCATTGGTCAAAACAGACAAAATCTGAGTCCTTATGGAACCTGGTTTATTGGCGAGGCCATACACCAAAGGATTGGGAATTCCCTGGTGGTCCAGTGCTTATGAGTCTGCACTGTCATTGCTAAGTACCTGGATTTGACCCCTGGTCGGGGAACTAAAGATCCCACAAGCCACAGGTGAAAAAAAAAAATCACCAAAAATAAATAGAATGTCAGGTAGTGGTAAGTGCTATTAACAGAAGTAGAGCAGGGTAAGAGATGGAGAATGACGAGGGCTCCTTTAGATTCAGTGGTCAGAGATCTTTCTAAGGTGGCATTAAGATCAAAAAGTATTGGATGAAGTAGCTAGTATAATATTTTATATACCCATATGGATAGAAAAAACCCAAAGTTCTGTATTCCCCTCCTCACTGAATATTAAGGGTGGTTCTTTTGTCACCCAGACAAATCCAGCAAAGCAACCTATCCTAAACTTTTCCCTTACCTCCCATACCTAGTTAATCATCACATTTTTGCCACCTATTTATTTCTAAATTTCTTTTCTACTTGCCATTGTCTCCTCTTAGGCCCTTGTCACTTTTTGTTTTCTTTCACTTTTTGAAAAGATATAGTAGTTCATTTTCATGCACCAAATAGTGTCCAATTAAAATCTGTAACACATGAGAACTAACTTGGTGGGGCTTCCAAACTGGTCAAATGGGGTATTGTGAGCATGAAAATAAACATTAATAGTAATGGATTATCAAATAGGAATCTGGGAGTTCACACTGATATAAACAAAAGAATTTTAAAAAATGAGAAAGAAGAAAAGGTCTTCCCTATAGTAGAAATGCAGCTGATCAATGTGGAAAGAATGATAGAATTAGAAAAATCACATCTGGGTAGCCACTATTACAAAAATTGACTTGGCCAGGAGTCGTCAATGGCTGCTAAAACTGGGTGAAGGTATGATGATAAATGGGATATGTATATAATCTCAAAGTAGTCGCCTACACAAGACACTTACTGATTACAAAGGGAAAAATATTAACTGTATAGTGGAGAATTCCTTCAGACACTGCATTAACCAAGCAAAGCAAACATCACTGGTAATAGGACACATGGACATCACGTGCCTACATCATGCACCGAGGACAGAACAGTACTTCTCTGGTATTTTTGCCAAAAATGCATAACCTAGATCTAAATACCATGAAACAACATAGGTTACCAGATGCAGGGGCATTCTTCAAAATAATTGTCCTGCACTCTTTAAAAGTATGAAGGACATAGGACTTCCCTGGTGGTCCAGTGGCTAAGACTCTGCACTCCCAATGCAGGGGGCCCAGGTTTGATCGCTGGGTGGGGAACTAGATCCCACACACTTCAACTAAGACTCAGTACAGACAAATAAATAAATATTTTAAAAAATGATAAAATAAAAATATCAAGGTCATGAAAGAAGACTGAGAAACTACTTTAGACTACAGAAGACTAAGGTAACGGATGATAACTAGATTCATTTGTAATCCTAAATTGTATCCTGGTTAGAAAACAATTTTTCCTTTTGATACTAGTCAGACAGTTGATGAAATCTGAATGTCTATAAATTGTAGGCTACCCTGGTGGCTCAGATGGTAAAGAATCTGCCTGCAATGTAGGAGACTCATGTTTGATCCCTGGGTTGGGAAGATCCTCTGGAGAAGGAAACGGCAACCCACTCCAGTATTTTTGCCTGGAGAATTCCATGGACAGAGGAGACTGACAGGCTACACAGACTGTGGGGTCTCAAAGAGTCAGACATGACTGAGCGACTGTCACTCATTCACTCAGATTATAGTAGTGTATAAATGTTAATTCCTGATTTCGATAACTGTATTGTGGTTATAGAAGGAAATGTCCTAGTCTTTTAAGAAATAACACTAAAGTGTTTAGGGTAAAGCATGTCCAAAGAAAATTTCAACTAGAACCTCTTCTAGATGCTTTTTTAATGGGTGGAGGTCACATGACAGTCTATCAATTGTCTGATAGAGTATCCATAATAACCACTTGCAGGTTTCTTTGAAAACCTGGATTTGTTCATTCAGGAGCCACCACTGAGTGCCAATGTGTAAGCACAGTACCATGTATGCCCAGGATGAGGCAGGAACCATTGAAATGTGTCCTCAGGGAATTGACACCCTATAGGAGACAAGCCAAAGAGAATTAATGAGAACAAGAAAGCGAATGTAGTAACTACTAACATTTGAGGAATGTGGGTGATGGGTATCCATTTATTATTTTTGCAAATTTTCAGATCTATGAAATTATTTAAAAATAAAAAGTTAAAAATGTAAAAACTATTAGATGAAAAGAAATTAAAAGGCAGTAAAAAGATTTCAATAGAACTAGACTTTTATAGACAACTTACAAAACTTGTCCCTATATTAGACCACAAAGGAAAATAACAAATTCTACAAAGCACAGAAATGTACATGCCATAGTCACAGACTACAGGCAGTAAAGCAAGTAAAAATAAAGTGTTTAAAAATCCAAAATGCTTCAGTTCAGTTCAGTTCAGTTGCTCAGTCATGTCCGACTCTTTGCGACCCCATGAATCACAGCACGCCAGGCCCCCCTGTCCATCACCAACTCCCGGAGTTTACTGAAACTCATGCCCATCGAGTCGGTGATGCCATCCAGCCATTTCATCCTCTGTCGTCCCCTTCTCCTCCTGCCCCCAAGCCCTCCCAGCATCCAGGTCTTTTCCAATGAGTCAACTCTTCGCATGAGGTGGCCAAAGCACTGGAGTTTCAGCTTCAGCATCAGTCCTTCCAATGAACACCCAGGACTGATCTCCTTTAGGATGGACTGGTTGGATCTCCTTGCAGTCCAAGGGACTCTCAAGAGTCTTTTCCAACATCACAGTTCAAGCGCATCAATTTTTCTGCACTCAGCTTTCTTCACAGTCCAACTCTCACATCCATACATGACCACTGGAAAAACCATAGCCTTGACTAGACAGAACTTTGTTGGCAAAGTAATGTCTCTGCTTTTTAATACGCTATCCAGGTTGCTCATAACTTTCCTTCCAAGGACTAAGCGTCTTTTAATTTCATGGCTGCAGTCACCATCTGCAGTGATTTTGGAGCCCCCAAAAATAAAGTCTGACACTGTTTCCACTGTCTCCCCATCTATTTCCCATGAGGTGATGGGACCAGATACCATGATCTTAGTTTTCTGAATGTTGAGCTTTAAGCCAACTTTTTCACTCTCCTCTTTCACTTTCATCAAGAGGC
The DNA here is from genome assembly GCF_019320065.1 of Cervus canadensis. Lineage (NCBI taxonomy): Eukaryota > Metazoa > Chordata > Mammalia > Artiodactyla > Cervidae > Cervus > Cervus canadensis. Next base: position 27,421,843 of record NC_057411.1, on the reverse strand, counting down.
TTTTTAGTTCCTCTTCACTTTCTGCCATAAGGGTGGTGTCATCTGCATATGTGAGGTTATTGATATTTCTCCCAGCAATCTTGATTCCAGCTTGTGCTTCTTCCAGCCCAGCGTTTCTCATGATGTATTCTGCATACAAGTTAAATAGGCAGGGTGACAATATACAGCCTTGATGGACTCCTTTTCCTATTCGGAACCAGTCTGTTGTTCCATGTCCAGTTCTGACTGTTGCTTCCTGACCTGCATACAGGTTTCTCAAGAGGCAGGTCAGGTGGTCTGGTATTCCCATCTCTTTCAGAATTTTCCACAGTTTATTGTGATCCACACAGTCGAAGGCTTTGGCGTAGTCAATAAAGCAGAAATAGATGTTTTTCTGGAACTCTCTTGCTTTTTTGATGATCCAGCAGATATTGGCAATTTGATCTCTGGTTCCTCTGCCTTTTCTAAAACCAGCTTGAACATCCGGAAGTTCTCGGTTCACGTATTGCTGAAGCCTGGCTTGGAGACTTTTGAGCATTACTTTATTAGCATGTGAGATGAGTGCAATTGTGCGGTAGTTTGAGCATTCTTTGGGACTGCCTTTCTTAGGGACTGGAATGAAAACTGACCTTTTCCAGTCCTGTGGCCACTGCTGAGTTTTCCAAATTTGCTGGCATATTGAGTAAAGCACTTTCACAGCATCATCTTTCAGGATTTGAAATAGTTCAATTGGATTTCCGTCACATCCACTAGCTTTGTTCGTAGTGATGCTTTCTAAGGCCCACTTGACTTCACATTCCAGGATGTCTGGCTCTAGGTGAGTGATCACACCATTGTGATTATCTGGGTCGTGAAGATCTTTTTTGTACAGTTCTTCTGTGTATTCTTGCCACCTCTTCTTAATATCTTCTGCTTCTGTTAGGTCCATACCATTTCTGTCTTTTATCGAACCCATCTTTGCCTGAAATGTTCCCTTGGAATCTCTAATTTTCTTGAAGAGATCTCTAGTCTTTCCCATTCTATTGTCTTCCTCTATTTCTTTGCATTGATCGCTGACAAAGGCTTTCTTATCTCTCCTGGCTATTCTTTGGAACTCTGCATTCAGATGGGAATACCTTTCCTTTTTTCCTTTGCTTTTCTCTTCTCTTCATTTCACAGCTATTTGTAAGGCCTCCTCAGACAACCATTTTGCTTTTTTGCATTTCTTTTCCATGGGGATGTTCTTGATCCCTGTCTCCTGTACAATGTCACGAACCTTTGTCCATAGTTCATCAGGCTCTCTGTCTATCAGATCTAGTGCCTTAAATATGTTTCTCACTTAGACAAACCGCTTAGACAATCTCAACTCTCTCTAAACCATAACTGAATCAAAGAAGAGATACTATACTTCCAAACAATTTAGAATACGTGTTAGTTGCTCAGTCGTGTCCAACTCTTTGTGACTCCATGGACTGCAGTCCACTAGGCTCCTCTGTCCATGATATTTCCCAGGCAAGAATACTGGAGGAGGTAGCCATTCCCTTCTCCAGGGGATCTTCCTGACCCAGGGATCGAACCCGGGTCTCTAGCATTGCAAGCAGATTCTTTACCAACTGAGCCACCAGGGAAGCTCATTTAGAATATATTTCTATATTTAGAATAGAAATATATATTTCTATATTTAGAATATAATAGTAATGAATAAAACCTCTGGGATGTTGCCTAAATTACAGGCAAGGGAAAATCTGCAGTCTAAAAACTATTATTATTCATCAAGAAAGAATAAAAATCATATACTGTTTTAGAAGTTAGGACAAAAATATAAAAACTACTAGAAGCCCAAGAGCAAGACTATGGTGCTGTCTTTTCTCTGCTCTCAGAAGGCTTTGTCAGCTACTTGATGGAGCAATTTAAGGAGCACTTTCAGTGGGCCAGTACAAAGTGCTGGACTGGAGCAGCAAATAGTATCTCTTTGTGGAACTTTCAAGGTGTGTGTGTAAGAGAGGGAAAATATCGGATAATAAATTATAACTTCAAAAATTCAATGACGGTTATGAAGGTGAAGTACACATTGCTATTCAACATCTCTAGTGTAGTGTCACTTAACAGGACTGTCTGTTGTCACTGCCTCCCTCCCTCCTGCTTTTCTCTGACTCTCCTTCTCCCTCTTTTCCTGTCTCTCCCTGTCTTTTTGTTTTTCTCTTTTCTCCTCTGACTTTCCCTCTCCCGCCCCCCCACCCCCAATTTCCTGAAGACAGTATGCTTATTTTTGCCTCATCTTGAGCCTAGTGCTTTGCTTGATAGCACTCAATAGTGGCCACTGAATGAATGTATTGAGAAATTAATGAATGAACCCTATAGGCTACTACTAGTGGACACTCTGCCAGACAATGTGTAGGTTACCATTTGATAAACTTTGTAAAAAAAATAATCTAGAAGAGAACATAGGAAATGTATACTATAGAGTACAAAATAGCCACAAAATACTGTTTAGACAAGCTAGTAGCCTGTTTAAGCAGTATAAGGTTAATTGAAATTCTATGAAGGGTAGTTTGTGTAAGGGAAAATCATGCCTAGTTTATTTTTTAGAATGCCTGAGTGAAGTATTTCACTGTACTCTGGGAAATCAGTAGATGCAGTTTATTTTGATTTTTCGCAGAATTTTGATGCAGGTTCACATCCAAGACCCACACTGGGGTGGGAACATGAAGTGTCAAAGGAAGGACTGAGGTATATGAGAGCAAAAGTAGTAAGAAAAGATGTGGAAGTAATAAGTGAGGACTAAATTAGGGACGCCCTGCAGGGTAAAGACTTGGGATTTTATTGTGCTGCCTTGGGAGAGTTTTGAGAATGTTATCTGATTTATAACTGTAAAGGATCTGGTTGCTGTGGGGCTAAACCATAGTTAAATGAGAACAGTACATCAAGACTAAATAAAAGGTTGCTGCAGTAGGTGATGGTGGTATGAACTACAATAATGCAGTAATAGTAGTAAGAAGTGGTTAATCTAGAAGAATGTTGAAGGTAGAGGGAACAGAAATTTACTGTGATTTGCTGTGTGGTGTAAGAAAAACAGACTTGAGTGACTTAAAAGTTTTTGACTTGAGCCATTGAATGAATACATTTATACTTGTCTCCTTGCCATATTGCCTGCAGAGGAGTGAGTATTTCATGGAGGTTATTTCTGTAGGACAGGGAGATTACTTAGGAGGTTGTTGCAATCATTCTGGAAAGATGAAAGAGGCTTGAATCCAGGCAGCAGCTCTAAGTACAGAGAGGTATTCAAAGGTCACAGTCTTGAGAGACATTTAGGAAGTAAAAATAACTATTTAGGAAAGCAGTTTCCAGTATTTCAATAAAAATTCATGATAACCGAATCATTTTTCCCAATAACTCCACCTACTCATATACTAAACCTTTGAGCAAGGTTTGTCTGAGGCCTGTTTTTACACAGCCCAAGAGCTCAGAGTGGGTTTTCCAGGTGGCGCAGTGGTAAAGAATCCACTTGCCAATGCAGGAGACTCAGGTTCAATCCCTGGGTCGGGAAGATCCCCTAGAGTATGAAATAGCGACCCACTCCAGTAATCTTGCCTGGAAAATTCTATGGACAGAAAAGCCTTGAGGGCTACAGTCCATGGGGTCGCAAAGAGTCAGACATGACTGAGCACACATGGACAAAGCTAAAAGTATTTAACATTTTCAAGGTATTTTAAAATGCGGATAAGGTTGGATATGTAACACAGAACATTTATGGCTTCTGAACCTAAAACATTTACTGTCTGGCTCCTAATAGTGTTATGTTTGCCAACCAATGGTGTGGATCAGTAGTTTTTTTTTTTTAGTTTGTCTTTAATCTTCTATTTCTTTAAAAATTTATTTTTTAATTGAAGGATAATTGCTCTACAGAATTTTGTTTTCTGTCAGACCTCAACGTGAATCAACCATGGGTATACCTATGTCCCCTCCCTCTTAAACCTCCCTCCCATGGATCAGTGGTTGTTAAAGTGTGGTACCTAGAGCAGCAAGCAGCACTTGGGAACTTGTTATAAATTCAGATTTTCAGGCCTCAACACAGACTTGCTGAATTAGAAACTCTGGGAATGGAACCCAGCATTGTGTGTTTTAACAAGCTCTCCAGGTGATTCTGATGCTTGTTAATTTCTGAGAATCACAGATCTAGAGAAATTTTTGTACCTGGTGAAAAATCACGGCTTCTCTGGAGGCTCAGTGGTAAAGAATCGGCCTGCCAATGCAGGTGATGCAGATTTGATCCCTGGATGGGGAAGATCCCCTGGGGAAGGAAATGGCAACCCATTCTAGTATTCTTGCCTGGAAAGTCCCATGGACAGAGGAGCCTGGTGGGCTACAGCCCTTGGGATTGTAAAGAGTTGGAAACAACTTGGCAACTGAGCACATGAGGAATAACAGTATTGTGCATAAGAGCTTCAAACTGGAAACAGAAATGTCAATCAATAGAAAGGTTGGTACAGTTAACACAATGAGAATATTTAATAGCTTGTGGTAAAGGGCATGCAATGGAGTGTACATAAAAGGCAGACAGACTGCTTGTGTTTGAATCCCAGCTCCACCAGAGTAGCAGCTGTTATGACCTTGGGCAAGTTACTTGACCTCCCTAAGCCTCAGTTTCTTCATCTGTTAAATGGGCATAAAAATAGTAACTACTTTATAGGGTTATTGTGAGGATTAAATAATTAAAGTAGATGAGTAGCTGGTACATAAGTATTAGATATGAAGGACAATCTGCATTTAATGTATTATGCTACTTTAAGGAAAAACATGTCAAAGTTCACTTCATAGAAGTGACAGCCCATATATTTTGCATATAACAAAATGAGCAACCTTAAAGTGTAGATTTTGGAGGTTCAAATGTTGTCACTGCCCCGTAAACCTGTTTTCACACGTGAAAAAAACCTTTAAATTGCTTTAATAGGATTGTGAAGAAAACTGCTGAAATGTGTATGCCTACACATTTGTCTGGTATATGGGCATTTCCTAATTGCCTTTTATTTCTTTCACCATTTCCTCAGCTCCTCCCTTCCAAAATTCCTCAGCTGTCTTGATAGTCCCTGAGAAACATTGCCAGAACTAAGGTGCAAAGTGGCTTCCTTGACTGTAAGCAGATTTGGCTTTTTCCATGAATCAAGGTCATGAGAGTCAGTGTCTAGTGTTTTCTCAGCTATGCCCCCGGAGCCAAGTCTGAGCCTAGATCTAGGACAGGGCTGTAATCCTGGTATCTCCTGGGATTTCACCCTTTTAGCTGCTTTGGCATATAAAATGCTTAGCATGTATTTAGCAACGCCTGAACACTGAACCAGGCACACAAAGAAATAGAAATCCGCCCCCCCCCCAGCCCCGTGGAGGCCCCGTCGTATTTTTTCTACATCCCAGTACCTAGAACGCAGTAGGCCCTATAATGTATGTTGCGTTAAACCTGTTTGAACGGATGTGCCCTTCTCGGTGGAGCTTAAAAACCTCCATTTCCTAGAGTGAGTTTAGCTGCAAGCAGGTAAAGCCACTGACTGCATTTTACGCTCGTCTAGAGCAGCAACCTGCAGATACCTAGTTCAGGAAGAAGAATCACTACATTTTCTCCTTCTTAACATTAATTATATAAACGGACCAGAAAAATCAGTCCCCCAAAGGGCACAGCGCAAAAGGCACACCGCTGCAGCCACCCGGCTCCTGTTACGCCGCGATCTCGAAGGGCGACGAGGCCCGAGCCTTGGGCCGGAGAAAGGCAGCCTCCTTGTGACGTCAAATCAGCGGACTCTCGCCCCTGCTTCAGGCCGGTTCCGGTTCCCCGGCTTTCCGGGCGCGAGAGTACGTGAGCGCGGCGGCGTTCTGCGCGTGCTCCGCAGAGGGACGCGAGAAGGTTGGGTCCAGCTCGCGGAGGAGATGCGTGATTGGCTGAAGCCGTGCTGGGGGGTTCCCCAGCCCTTTCGGCAGGGGTAAAACAATAAGAGGGGGCGGTGGCAAAGGGGGCGGGACGTCCGTGTTCCTTGTCGCTCGCCGCAGCGCCTGGTGCCCGGGAAGAGGTGGTTGTGAGGAGAACCAGCTCTCGGCTCTCCGGCTTCCTTGGCTTGAGATTTGTCAGAGGGAGGGGGCGGCGAGTGAAAAGAACCCGCTGCAGCCGGTCCTCGGCGACTCTCCCGCTGACCTCCGCGCGACGTACCCGCCGCCGCTGTTGGTTGGAGGTGTGTACGGGGGCCGGGAGGGGCGGCCGGTGTGGTGGTCGGAAGGGGACATTCCCGTCGCCCGCCGCGGCTCGCGGCAACCGTTCTGTGCGTGAGCCCCGGTGTCGGAGGTGTGGAGGCCGAGAGAGACATTGTTCTTGCCGGCTGCCTACGCTGCTGCTGTGTGCGTGAGAGAAACCGAGCCTTTCCTCTCAGGTGAGGGATGGGGGGCCGCGTGGGCAGGGAGGTGACCGGCGCGCGTCTTGCGGACGGAGGGCTCCGAGGGCACAGGTGGGGCCGGGGTTGGTTGGGGATGAGGTGGCGAGCTGGGTAAGGGGACGCAGCGGCTCCCAAAGGCACGCTGATGGAGGCTTCGGACGGGATGAGGGGGAGTGGGCTTGCCGGAGAGGATGTTTTCGGGTGCGGAGCCCCCCACTCTCGTCCCCGACTCTTGCGGCTCTTATTCCCGGTTCCCCGGGAATGGGGAGGCCGCCGCTGCCGCCCCACCCGTGGGGGAGGGGAAAAGAGGCTCTGCCGGCGGAGGCAGAAGCGACGCAGATGCGAAAGTAGCGGCCTCCGGGCACCATTTCTCTGCACGGAAACAGAATCCGGGTCTGAAGGCAGCCGCCGCTTTGCTTACCCCAGTACCTGGTGTTCCGCGGTCTCTGACCCCCCTCTGTTTTATCCCAAGAGAGTTCTGAAACCCGGGCTATATATAACGTGCTCCTTCTCCGTGCCCTTTTATGCAGGCGATCTCTTACTGACTCAGGAATAGAAGAGGTGTTTGCGTGCTCTGGGGAGGGGGTTTATTTCTTTTCTCCCATCTCTTTCTTGGGGAGAGTGGGAAGGATAGTCAAGGAGAGGAACATAGCGTAACTAGGTTGTGTTATTTTTGTTAGTTGAATCCGATCGAATTTTACCTGCATCTCTATAAAGGCAGATTTTTTAAGATGGCCCTGTGCCGCCCTGGGGCGAGTGTAGATTGCAGCTACAATTTCCCGCATAGATCAATTTTTTTTTCCCCTCCAAGGTATGCCTAATTTCTTAACAGAATTTTTTTTGGGGGGGGGGAGGGGGAGAGTCAGTGCCTTTGCTGTCTTAAAAATCAAATAAAAACAAAACCACACACGTGCACCGAAGCTGGAATAATAGCAAAGTTATTCCGTCATGCCCCCCATATGATTGTTGTGATAATAACTTATGTGGAAATACTGGCTTTAGCACCTCGTGCTGGTCTCTCAAATGTTAGCATTGCATGTACCTGGATCCGTGAAACATTAACTGCAGTTTGGGGAGCCTCCTATATTAGAGGGGAAGAAAATGGGAATTCCTTGTTTAGCTCCATATTTGGCAGTTAATATAGCCTTAGGCATGTGAACAAAGTTTCAGAGTAAACATTTGGCCCTGTTAGTATTCAGTGGTCCTTTTGATGTCCAAAATTCCTGGTCTCAGAAAATAGACGGTATGATTCGTTTAAACTGAAATGTGTTGTTTCTTTGGTGATATTATTTTCCCGTTAAGTATTTAGGATTAGCTATGAGTAAACATATGTTATGATTTCATCTCTTGAGGCTGTTTAATTCTGAAAAGTTAGAAAGGAATTGAAGGGAGGATAAGGACCTCAAATGGATTTCTTTCTATTTAGCAGATATTATAGTTCAAGTTGTTGAATATTCAGGGGTTGAAATATTTGTCAATAAGTAGCAAGAGGAAAGAACCAGAATGTTTGTGGGGTGGATGGGGATCAAAAATGGGAGGAGAAGTAAATGTCTTTAATTTGGTAGTCGAGTGAGTGTTTAGTTAGTAGGTGAGGAGAATTGCTACCAGACAGCTCTTGAGTTTGAATAGTATTGGCACTGTTGGTAGTAGGTTATTTTCATTATCCACAGTTCACTTAATGAAAATGTCCCTATCAGTTACTGAAAATATATAAAAACCAGTAGGTTAACAGTTAACAGTTTCCTTGTCCTGAAGATTATTGCTGTTGATTGCCCATTATCAGGATTGAAAATTCTTTCCTTGATTGCTTTAAATAAGACTTATCCCCACATATTTTATACTGGGTGTGTATGGAGGTGAGGAATGACCCCTTTTCAAGGCTGATTTTGATAATTACAAACTAGAGGGTTGTTCCTGAACTTAAATTCAGTAGAATTTAATTGACAGACAGGACTCTCTCCACTGGGAAACATTTAAAAGCTGACAGAACAAACAAGTTGCATCTCTTGGAACTCTGGACTGGCTTCAGCAGCAATGTAATCAGTTTTTTGATGGCTTTCCCTCAGCTAATTTTTATCTTTTAAATTCTAGATATTTTACCCTATGTTGATACTGTAGGTATGTTGGGATGACTGTTGTGGATTTCCTTTTATGTTACTGTCTTCTGTCTTTTAACTTCTCCCTACAGTATCAAATAAGCTAACAGTTGGACTTTAAATTTTTTTTATATTCTTGCATCCCTGGATGGTCTTCAAAAGTGGTTGTTCTTAAACAGATATAATGAAAAATCACTGTTCCAGGGAGGAGACCTTATTTCAAATGCTGAGGGACTTTGAACTCCTTTCCTTAGGCTCTTAACATTGTGGCTTCCTTTTCTGTAAATGAAGCAATTATCTATCTCAAGGAGGTAAAGGGATGTGTAGGTTACTTGTTTAAGGTTACCTTAAAGCATAATATAAATACACACTAATTTTTGTGGGGAAACATTTCCATTTCTTTAATGCTTGGTCACTTTTCTAATACCTCTGAACTTAAAAACTCACCTCCTTACCTGTGGGGCCCTCGGAAAGAAAAGGCTTAATTCACAAGTATCTCTTATTTCTGTGACTGGTGCTTAGATCTTGTTTGTGATGCTTTCATTCCATGGCATGCCACAACAAATTGAAGGTTGCTGCTTTCAATAGATAAGCATTGCTGTTTTGATTGGTAAAGTCCTTTTAAACAGAGACCCTTTGGTAGTTCCAAAGGTTTCAATTTTAATAGGGGGTTAGCTGTTAAGAATGGGTAATACAGCCCATGCTTCAGTGACAATGGACCTGGGCCTGACTAGTGTGAGCCAGCCAGGAGTGAGGGGCTCTAGAGAGGAAGGGGTGGGGATAGTTATTCAATAGTAGAGATAAGTTCTGTCCTAGCATAGACATAGCCTTTGGTAACATAGTTTCTGATAAGAGAACTGCATCCTCTTCCTAGGATCTTACTTTTTTTTTAAATAAAAAGCAAGATAGAGTACTACTTCTAACTTCACAATACTGAAAAATTATTTTTGTAGAATTTTTTCTGTTTTCCAAAATGTCATTTTCTTTTGGCTTCTTGACTTTTTAAAAAAACAAGACAACATGGGATCTCAACTTTTTAGCAGTTTTTATTTTGGATGGAAATAACCCTAAGGATTAAATTGTGATGAAATTTCATGTGATTAGTTTGCAATAACTGAAATTCCCCATCCCCAACTGTTTGAGCCAAAGATCTTGCAGTTCTCATCACTTGTTATAGATAGTGGTCAGAATATTTCAGGCTCTTTGAAGAGTGAATTTTTGATTCTGCATTGATACTTACGGGATTTCCCAGGTGACTCAGACATAAAGGAATCTGCCTGTAATATGGAGACCCTGGTTTGCTCCCTGGGTTGGGAAGGTCCCCTGGAGAAGGGAATGGCAACCCACTCCAGTGTTCTTGCCTGGAGAATCCGCATGGACAGAGGAGCCTGGTGGGCCCCATGCTGGGTCCGTGGGGTTGCAAAATGTCGGGCACGACTGAGCAACTATCACTCACTTTGATACTTATATTTGGTTGAGGTGCAGCTAGGTGTTTAGCAGTTTAGATTTTATGATCATGTGTAGATAGAGCCATTTTATTACTGAGTAGAGAACAGAGGTGCCATTTCAGAGATCCCTAAGATTAAAAAGGATTAAAGGAATACAAAAGTATTTCACCTGGATAACCTTATCTTTTGTATTGTATTCTGCACTGATCATTATTTTGCAATAGTAGATCTAAAGAATTAATTTCATTTTCCTGTCAAAGTGCATACATTGCCCTTCTTGTTATTGAAATCATAACTTTAGTTGCAAAATTTATATTTCATTATTTTTCACCTATGGTTTTAGCCTTTGACAATGTTTTTAATGACTGCATATGAACTGATGTTCCACAGTTGGGTTTCACTATATTACATTTTTGTTTTCAAGACCATTAATTTAACATTAGGCTAACAGAAAAAAAATAGTACTATATCAGGTAAGCACACCAGATGTTTTTAAAATTACCTCTTAGAAACAACAAAATTCCACTGTACCTTTGGGTCTAGGCAGTAAGTTTCTTTCTGTTTCTCTTTCTCTATGTAGCTGCTCATTTTAAATTTCAGCATGGTATAGCTTTACTAGTCTGTTCCCCTCCACCTACTCAACTTTATCTTCAATTAGTTGGTAGTATTTAAGCACACTCAAGACTTTAAGGATAAATTGTCACTAATGTAGGCATAATGTCAGATTATTTTTGCTCTGCTATTAGTGCTAAATTAATTTTCACACTTTCGATCTTTATTTTAGAGCCATGTTTTCGAACCAATAACATATATTGGTTATGGTTATCAAAAACCAAGTGAAAATTTTAAAGTGTTTTTTAAAATTAAAAAATTAATTATACTCTTTTTAATACTCAATAGTTTACAGATGGTGGTATGAATTGATATGCAGTATTTTTTTTCCCGTAGACCCACACTTCTTTTTGTATTATCGCTTCCCCTGCCCCGCCCCAAAGATGGGATTTGTAGCATTCTAGAATTTACTATTTCTCCCAGCAGTCTTGATTCCAGCTTGTGATTCATCTATCCCAGTATATCACATTGTGTCCTCTGCATATAAGTTAAATAAGCAGAGTGACAGTATACAGCTTTATGTTCCTTTCCCAATTTTGAACCAGTCTATTGTTACGTGTCCAGTTCTGTTAATAACTTACTTCTTGACCTGCATACGGGTTCCTCGGGAGACTTGTTTAGGTGATCTGGTACTCCTATCTCTGAAAGAACTTTCCACAGTTTGCTATGATCCACACAGTCAAAGGCTTTCTTGTAGTCTATGAAACAGAAGTGGATGCTTTAGTGGAATTCTCTTGGTTTTTCCTATGATCCAACGAAATGTTGGCAATCTGATCTCAGGTTCCTCTGCGCCTTTTCTAAATCTAGCTTGTACATCTGTAAGTTTTCAGTTCATGTACTGTTGAAGCCTAGCTTGAAGGATTTTGAGCAGTAAGTTGCTAGCATGTGAAATGAGTGCGATTGTGTCATAGTTTGAACATCTTTGGCGTTGCCTTTTTTTGGGATTGGAATGAAAACTGATCTTTTCCAGTCCTGTGGCCACTGCTGAGTTTTCCAAATTTGCTGACACATTGAGTGCATCACTTTAACAGCATCATCTTTTAGGATTTGAAATAGCTGAACTGGAATTCTATCACCTCCACTAGCTTTGTTCGTAGTGATGCTTCCTCAGACCCAGTTGACTTACACCCCAAGATGTCTGTCTCTAGGTGGGTGAGCACACCATCGTGGTTATCAGAGTCATTAAGACCTTTTTGTATACTTCTTCTGTGTTTTCTTGCCACCTCTTCTTAATCTCTTTTGGTTCTGTTGGGTCGTTACCATTTCTGTCCTTTATCGTTCCCATTATTGCATGAAATGTTCTCTTGGTATCTCTGATTTTCCTGGAGGGATCTCTTCTTGCTGTTATTCAGTGGCTCAGTGGTGTCCAATTCTTTGCGACCCCATAGACTACACACCAGGCTTCCTTGTCCTTCACTGTTTCCCAGAGTTTGTTCAAACTATGTCCATTGAGTTAGTGATGTGATCCAACCATCTCATCCTCTGTCATCCCCTTCTCCTGCCACCTTCAATCTTTCCCAGCATCAGGGTCTTTTCAAATGAGTTGGCTGTTCACATTAGGTGGCCAAAGTATTGAAGCTTCAGCTTCAGCATCAGTCCTTCCAGTGAATATTCAGGGTTGATTTCCTTTAGGATGGGCTGGTTTGATCTCCTTGCAGTCCAAGGAGCTCTCAAGAGTCCTCTCCAGCACAACAGTTCAAAGGCATCAATTCTTCGGCGCTCAGTCTTCTTTATTGTTCAGCTCTGACATCCGTACATGAGTACTGGAAAAACCATAGCTTTGACGATACGGAACTTTGTTGGCAAAGTAATATCTGTGCTTTTTAATACACTGGCTAGGCTTGTCATAGCCTTTCTTCCAAGGAACAAGCATCTTTTAATTTCATGGCTGCAGTTACCGTCTGCAGTGATTTTGGAGCCCAAGAAAATAAAGTCTGTCACTGTTTCCATTGTTTCCCCATCTATTTGGAATTAAGTGATGGGACCGGATGCCATGATCTTCATTTTTTGAATGTTGAGTTTTAAGCCAGCTTTTTCACTGTTTCACCTTCATCAAGAGCGTCTTGAGTTCCTCTTAGCTTTCTACTGTTAGAGTGGTATCATCAGCATATCTGAGGTTTATATTTCTTCCAGCAATCTTGATTGACAAGGGCATTTCACATGATGTACTCTTCATAGAAGTTAGAAAAGCAGGGTGACAATATACAGCCTTGATGTACTCTCCCAGTTTTGAACCAGTCTCTTGTTCCATGTCCAGTTCTACCTCTTGTTCTTGAACTGCATACAGATTTCTCAGGAGGCAGATAGGTGGTCTGGTATTCCTGTCCCTTGAAGAATTTTCCATGGTTTGTTGTGATCCACACATTCAAAGGCTTTAGCATAGTCAGTGAAGCAGAAGTAGATATTTTTCTGGAATTCTCTTGCTTTTTCTATGATCTAGCAGATGTTGGCAATTTGATCTCTGGTTCCTCTGACTTTTCTAAATTCAGGTTGTACGTCTGGAAGTTCTCAGTTCACATTCTGTTGAAACCAGCATCCCATACAGAAAGAAGTCTAGCTTCTTTCCCATTCTGTTGTTTTGCTCTGTTTCTTTGCATTGTTCACCTAAGAAGCCCTGCTTATCTCTCCTTGCTATTCTTTGGAACTCTGCATTCATTTGGGTATATCTTTCCCTTTCTCCCTTGCCCTTCCCTTCTCTTCTTTCCTCAGCTGTTTGTAAAGCCTCCTCAGACAACCACTTTGCCTTCTTGCATTTCTTTTTCCTTAGGATGGTTTTGGCCACTGCCTCCTCTACAGTGTCATGAACCTCCATCCTTATCTTCAGGCACTCTCTACCATATCTAATCCCTTGAATCTGCTTGTCACCTCTGCTGTATATTTATAAGAAATTTGATTTAGGTCCTACCTGAATGTCTAGTGGTTTTCCCTACTTTGTTCAATTTATGTCTGAATTTTGGAATAAGGGGCTTATGATCTGAGTGAGCCTCAGTTTGTTCAGGTCTTGTTTTTACTGGCTGTACAGACCTTCTCCATCTTCAGCTGCAAAGAACATAATCGATCTGATTTCAGTATTGACCATCTGGTGATGTTCATGTGTAGAGTCTTCTTTTGTATTGTTGGTAACGGTGTTTGCTATGACTAGTGTTCAGTGGACAAAACTCTGTTAGCCTTTGCCGTGCTTCATTTTGTACTCCAAGGCCAAATTTACCTGTTATTCCTGTACCTCCTGACATCTTATTTTTGCATTCCAGTCCCGTATGATGAAAAGGACATCTTTTTGGGGGGTTCTAGAAGGTGTTGTAGATCTTCATAGAACTGGTCAACTTGAGCTTTTTCAGCATCAGTGTTTGGATCGTAGATTTGGATTACTGTGATATTGAATGGTTACCTTGAAAGTGAACCAAGATCATTCTGTCGTTTTTGATGTTGCACCCAAGTACTGTATTTCAGACTCTTGTTGACCGTGAGGGCTACTCCTTTTCTTCTAAGGGGTTCTTTTCCCACAGTAGTATATAAAATGGTCATCTGAATTAAATTCAGCCATTCCTGTCCATTTTAGTTCACTGATCCTGAGATGTTGATATTCAGTCTTGTCCTCTTCTGCTTGACCACATCCAATTTACCTTGATTTGTGGACCTAACATTCCAGGTTCCTATGCAATAATAATGCTCAAAATTCTCCAAGCCAGGCTTCATCAGCACATGAACTGTGAATTTCCAGATGTTCAAGCTGGATTTGGAAAAGGCCAAGGAACCAGAGATCAAATTGCCAACATCCACTGGATCATCGAAAAAGCAAGAGAGTTCCAGAAAAACATCTACTTTTGCTTTATTGACTATGCCAAAGCCTTTGACTGTGTGGATCACAACAAACTGTGGAAAATCCTGAAAGAGATGGGAATACCAGACCACCTTATATGCCCCCTGAGAAATCTGTATGTGGGTCAAGGAGCAGTAGTTAGAACTGGACATGGAACAGCAGACTGGTTCCAAATTGGGAGAGGAGTACGTCAAGACTGTATTTTGTCACCCTGCTTTTTTAACTTATATGCAGAGTATATCATGAGAAATGCTGGACTGGATGAAGCACAAGCTGGAATCAGGATTGCCGGGAGAAATATCAATAACCTTGGAAACGCAGATGACACCACCCTTATGGCAGAAAGTGAAGAACTAAAGAGCTTCTTGATGAAAGTGAAAGAGGAGAGTGAAAAAGTTGGCTTAAAACTCATTATTCAGAAAACTAAGATCATGGCATCTGGTCCCGTCACTTCATGACAAATAGATGGGGAAACAATGGAAACAGTGAGAGACTTTATCTTTTTGGGCTCCAAAATCCCTGCAGATGGTGATTGCAGCCATGAAATTAAAAGATGCTTGCTCCTTGGAAGACAAGTTATGATCAACCTAGATAGTATACTAAAAAGCTTTAATAATGTCTCATTAAAAAGGAGACGTTACTTTACTAACAAAAGTATCTAGTCAAAGCTATGGTTTTTCCAGTAGTCAGGTATGAATGTGAGAGTTGGACTATAAAGAAAGCTGAGCGCCTGCAAGAGTTGATGCTTTTGAACTGTGGTGTTGGAGAAGACTCTTGAGAGTCCCTTGGACTGCAAGGAGATCAAACCAGTCCATCCTAAAGGAAATCAGTCCTGAATATTCATTGGAGGGACTGATGTTGAAACTGAAACTCCAATACTTTGGCCAGCTGATGTGAAGAACTGACTCATTGGAAAAGACCCTGATGCTGGGAAAGATTGAAGGTGGGAGGAGAAGGGGATGACAGAGGATGAGATGGTTGGATGGCATCATCGACGTGATGGACATGAGTTTGAGTAGGCTCCGGGAGTTGGTGATTGACAGGGAAGCCTGGCGTACTGCAGTCCATGGGATCTCAAAGAGTCGGACAACACTGAGCAACTGAACTGAATATTCCAAGTTCCTATCCAGTATTGTTCTTTACAGCATCAGTCTTTACCTTCACCACCAGACACATCCAGAGCTGAGCATCATTTTCTGCTTTGGCCCAGCAGCTTTATTCTTTCTGAAGGTGTTAGTAATTGCCCTTCATTCTTCCCTAGTAGCATATCAAACACTTTCTGACCTGGGGGCGTCCTCTGGTGTCATACCTTTTTGCCTTTTCATACTCTTCAGGGTTTCTCGTGGCAAGAAATCTGCAGTGGGTTTCCATTCCCTCCTCCAGTGGATCGTGTTTTGTCAGAACTCTCTTGCTATGAACAGGGCTTGGCTTATAGCTTCATTGAGTTAGGCAGGCCCCTTCACCAGGAGAAGGCAGTGATACATGAAGGGGAGCATTAACTTTATCTTTGAGTAATATTTTGGAAACTCATTTATGTTGTTGCATTTTGCGTGCTAAGTCACTTTAGTTGTGTCTGACTCTTTGTGACCCTATAAATGTAACCTGCCAGGCTCCTCTGTCCATGGGATTTTCCAGGCTAGAAGAATGGGCTGCCAACCCAGGGATGGAACCCATGTCTCTTAGGTCTCCTGCATTGGCAGGCGGATCTTTACCACTAGTGCTGCCTGCATATTATCAGTAAATTGTTTTTATTGCCAAGTAGTATTTGATTATTTGAATTTACCACAGTTTGTTCATTCACCTAGCTAATGATCATTTAGTTGTTTCCAGGTTTTGAGTGTTAATAAAGCTGCTACAAACAACATACAGGTCTCTGTGTAGACATATGCTTAATTTCTTTTGCATAAATATCTAGGAATGGAATTGCTGGGGAATATGAGGCATGTATGTTTACTTTTATGAGAAACTGCCCTACTGTTCTCTAAAGTGACTACCTTTTTTCAATTCCTACCAACTTTCCCATCCTTGCAAGCACTCAGTATTTTTAGATTTTGATGTTAGCGTTATTAGAGGTATTTAGTGCTGTGTCATTATGGTTTTAACTTCAATTAAAAGACAAGTATTTGCTTATTGGCTTTGCTGGGTCTTGTGCTCCTCTCTACATGCAGCAAGTGGGCGCTGCTCATTGCGGTGCCTTCTCTCTTGTGGAGCGTGGGTTCTAGAGCACAGACTCAATGGTTGTGGCGCATGGGCTTGACCCGCCAGGCACCTCTGTCCATGGGGATTCTCCAGGCAAGGATACTGGAGTGGTTTGCCATGCCCTCCTCCAGGGGATCTTCCCAACCCAGGGATCAAATCCAGGTCTCCTCCATTACAGGTGAATTCTTTACTACTGTCTGAGCCACCAGGGAAGCTGAAAAATACTTGAGTGGGTAGCGTATCTCTTCTCCAGGGAAACTTCCTGACCCAGGGATCGAACCAGGGTCTTCTGCACTGCAGGAGGATTCTTTACCAGCTGAGCTACCAGGGTTGCAACTAAGGGCTGGGGCAGCTAAAAGAAAAAAAAAAAAAAAACTAGAATATAAAAGATTGGCTTTCAAAATGTTTTGAAATTACATGATTAATGACTTAATTATTTTTTCACTGGCATTCCCACATTGCGTCAGATGGTAAATAAAACACCTGCAATGTAGGAGACCCAGGTTTGGTCTCTTGGTCGGGGAAGATCCCCTGAAGAGGGGAACGGCCACCCACTCCAGTATTCTTGCCTAGAGAATTCCATGGACAGAGGAGCCTGGCCAGTTACAGTCCATGGGGTTGCAAACAGTTGGACACAACTGAGAAGCAAATAAACAATTGTCATAACACTATGTAAGTTTGTGTACAGCAAGATGATTTGACTTACATACATTATGAAATGATTATCAATAAGTGTTTGTCCATCTTCTCATACAGATAAGAAATTACAGGAATAGAAAGAAAAAGTTTGTGATGTGACCTCTTTGTATTTACTGTCTTAACAGCTTTCATATATAACATAGAGCAGTGTTAATAACATTTATCATGTACATTACATCCCTCATAGCACTTTTAGAAGCAATTGAAATACCTTTGTATTTTGGTAGGCTCCTTCTCTTAAGAGTGTTTTGTTTTGTTTTTTTTTTGCCTTGCTTTGTGGCATGTACAATCTTAGTTCCTTGACCAGGGATGAAACCCCTGCCCTTGGCAGTGGAAGCGTGAAGTCATAACCACTGGACCACCAGGGAATTCCCTTTAGAAGTCTTCAGTATCACAGGTTTGTTCAACAGTCTTTTTTAATCCCTGTAAGTACAAAGTAATGGTAGATGCTGCAAAGAATCTCTTGAGCATCTGCTGGAAGCATAACACTGCCAGGCTTCCGTTTAGTATTAACTTAAAGAATCTTCCAAACAGGAGAGGGTTATGCCTGTGCACATGCACACATTACTGGGACTAAACATGTTAATAAAAAGAGCCAAAGATGACGCGTGTAGCACTTAGAAGAAGAAATGATTAGTCCTGCCTGAGGGACCTAGCTAAGAAAGCCAGGTAGGGTTGGACTAGGATCTTGAGTATGTTTTCAAAAAGCCCATGAGGGAGAATTGATGGTTTTAAAGAGATGGTCATTCCCTAAATATTTTCTCTTTTATTAATAGCTCTGACTTGGAATACTCACTTCATCTTCTGCATGCCAGATTTCTATTCCTGTTCCAGTTCAAGTGGTACATCCTTTGTGGTAGGGCTATAGCATTTATCACATTAGATAATTGCATTTAGGAATTCTATCTCCCGCTGGACTTGAAATTTCTTTGGAGCAGCAGATCAAGTTTGTCATATTCACCTCCCTTTTTCCTTGCATAGTTTCTGGCCCTTAGGTAGTATGTATTTAATAAAGATTGAATGAATTTGTATTGTCTCAACCTATTTATCCAGCTGGTGTTGAATGAAGTAAGACAGTAGCCTAGAGTATGAAAATTGCAAGTTCTGGGAAAGATGCTAAGTGGTATGATATTCTCGCTTATTCGGTCAGTCGTGTCTGACTCTTTGCAACCCCATGGACTGTAGCTCACCGGGCTCCTTTGTCCCTAGGTTTCTCCAGTCAAGAATACTCGAGTGGGTTGCCATTTTCTCCAGGGGATGCTCCCAACCAAGGGATTGAACCCAAGTCTCTTGCATTGCAGGTGGATTCTTTACCATCTGAGCCACCAAGAGCATAGAATTTGTTTAGAGAAGTGAGAAGTGTAGTAGAAGGTTCATTTGAAATGTTGGTTAGGGCTGTGTATGTCAGCCTGGATTCCTGTGTAAGGCATAATACTTCAAACTGAATGCAGGTGTTTGAATTTTATGTGTACAATGAATGCTACACATGATACAAAAGTTTGGAAGACTCTTTTTTCTTTAATGAGGGCGTTACAGTTAGAAAAGTTATTTATTTTTGGTCGTGGTGGATCTTTGTTGCTGTGTGTGGGCTTTCTCTGTTGGAGTGAGCAGGTGCTGCCCTTCCTTGTGCTCAGGCTTCTAACTGAGGTGGCTTCTCATTGCTGAGCACCTGCTCTAGGCGCAGGGGCTCAGCAGTTATCGTGCATGGGCCTAGTTGCTCCACGGTGTGTGGAATCCTCAGAACAGGGATCTCACCCCTGTCCCCTGCATTGGCAGGTGAATTCCCATCCACTGTACCAGTTTGGAAGGGGTGTCCCAGTTTGGAAGGCTTTTGAGAAAGAACTGAAAGAGTCTGAATTTAGTGAGAAACAGAAAGGATGGGACAAATTCCAAGAGATTTTTGAGTTGTCAAGATTTTAGTTTCAAGCTTTTTAAAGAGGGCAAGTCACTTAGGACTTTCAAGCAAGAAAGGTGGTGGCATCATTAACAGAAACAAGGAAACTGCTTTATCTGTATAAGGGAGAGTGTATGTATGTATTGGTTTACTTACGAGATCATGTGTGCGTATTTAGCAAGGGGTTAAGATGTTAAATTTGAATTCTAGCAGAGACTACATACACATTTAGGTAAATCTGGGAGCTGAAGCTGTTTGATGATCAGAAATTGCCATATTAGAAGACAGACCTTGAGAACTTTGCATTTTGATGAGAAGGAAAGTTGCCTCACGGTAAAACTCTAGAAGAGTTAGGAGGAGGTGAGCATCAGTGGTGATGCAGACTGGTAGAAGACTGAGGTCACTGGATTTTTGAGAATCATGACATTCTAGAGAATTATGTTTAACGGAGAGCTTGGATTATAATATTTAAGAGGGGAGTAGATAAGGGGAAGACTAAGAGAGATGCATGGTTAGTAATTTAGGTCAGAATATGATTAATAGAATGCAGAGTGCATGATAGCTCCTTGAAAGAAAAGTTATGACCAACCTAGACAGCATATTAAAAAGCAGAGACATATTAAAAGCAGAGACTTGGCCAATAAAGGTCCATCTAGTCAAAGCTATGGTTTTTCCAGTAGCCATATATGGACATGAGAGTTGGACTCCAAAGAAAGCTGAGTGCTGAGGAATTGATGCTTTTGAACTGTGGTGTTGGAGAAGACTCTTGGAGAGTCCCTTGGACTGCAAGGAGATCCAACCAGTCCATCCTAAAGGATATCAGTCCTGAATATTCATTGGAAGGGCTCGTGCTGAAGCTGAAACTCCAATACTTTGGCCACCTGATGTGAAGAACTGACTCATTGGGAAAGATCCTGATGCTGGGAAAGATTGAAGGTGGGAGGAAGGAGAAGGGGATGACAGAGGATGAGATGGTTGGATGGTATCACCGACTCAATGGACATAAGTTTGAGTAGGCTCCGGGAGTTGGTGATGGACGGGGAGGCCTGGTGTGCTGCAGTCTATGGGGTCACAAAGAGTCAGACACAACTGAGTGACTGCACTGAACTGAGTGCATGATAAAGTACTTTGAGAATGCAGGGGAAAGACAGGAACGAATAAAAAGATGTCTGAAGATACACAGGAGTTACAGGCAGAGTTAGTGAATGACCTCTGAGGTAGTTGAGGTTCTGTTAAATAGTATGGAAAGCCAGATGTAATCAGGTTGGTATCTTGATGAATAAATAGGGTGATACTGCTTTTAACTGACAGGAAAAGAGTACCTTTTACACTGTACATTACAGTGTGACAACAGTCTCCACATGTTCATGTGTTTTGGGAGAAAGTAGGACTTTATAGGAGAATTTGACATTTTGAAAAAAGGTGTTAGATGATAATTGCTCTTTGAAGCTGATTTGAGGCTAACAACCTTCTGAAGATTCTTTTTGTACATAAGTATTCTTAAATCTTGGCTATCTTTGTTGAACTATATAGTCTTGTAGGCTTGACTAAAGATCACTTCTTAATTTGTGAGTTGAGAAATCGCCGTCTCAACAGGCTGAGACTTTCGTGGCCTTCGGGAAACCCTTTCCTTACTTTCATGTTCAGCGTTTTATTTTATAAACAAACGTAAGTGGAAGGACCCAAATTCCGTAAATCTCTTGCCTGTGACTTGGGTTCTTTCCTGTGAATGCATTTCCCCACTCCCACTCCAGGGGAGAAAGCTGAAAGAGGGCAGTTGTTTGTGTAAGTGTGTTAGTCACTCAGTCG
Organism: Cervus canadensis; assembly: GCF_019320065.1. NCBI lineage: Eukaryota > Metazoa > Chordata > Mammalia > Artiodactyla > Cervidae > Cervus > Cervus canadensis. Next base: position 27,400,895 of record NC_057411.1, on the reverse strand, counting down.
TGCTCAACTCTTTGTGACCCCATGGACTGCAGCCCACCAGGCTCCTGTATCCATGAGATTTTCCGGACAAGAATACTGGAGTGGGCTGCCATTTCCTTCTCCAGGGCATCTTGCCGAACCAGGGATTGAACCTGGGTCTCCTGCGCTGCAGGCAGATTCTTACTGACTGAGCTACAAAGGAAGCCCTTGTAGCTTCCCTTGTTTGTGTAGAATACATGAATTAATCTGTTGTTAAAAGTAGAGTGAGGTTGCTTTCCATACCCCTCCCCCCATACTTTTTACTTTCTGGTTAATGTAGTTGATTTCCCATCAGTCAATTATATTTTAGCCCTCTAAATTGAGTGCATTTAAGTCAGTGTATTTAATTGGAACACCGTCCTCTATGTAACATCTTCATTTCATCTACTCCCTGTGGGAGTCTCCCTGTAACTTTTAGAAACTGGACTCTGCACAGCTTCTTAGGTATAGCTGTTTGTTTAGGCTTTCACCAGGTTAGCACTGCTTTATCTCATTCCCCATTCAAAATTCACTTTTCAGGTTATCTCTTTTTGAATAAATGTAATTTATTGGGTAATCAAGTAAAAAGTTGCCCCCACTGCCAGTTTCCTTGCCTGTCTCTCTGATATAAATTGATGATCCCCGGCTTCATGGCCATCAACTTCAGTGACTGTAAAGGTAGTGGGCAATGTGAAACCTCTCTTGAACTTTGTTACAAAAACTCCAGTGTATTTTGACCTTTCTTTGATATTGATTTGTGTGATACTTTTTTTTTTTTCACTTTTTCGTTGTACATAGGTGACAGAAATTCCAGGTGAATTGTGTACTTTATAAATGTGTTGGGAAATGGGGATAAGTAACAAAGTCTCACTGAAGAAAATCTGGAAGTAGAGAAGAAAAAAAGGGAAAAATGAGAATCCCCAAACTCAGAAACAATACCTAATAGTGTTTTTTGTCATTGACCTTTGAACAAAACTGTTTTGTACATAATATTTTATTCAGAGGGTAAGTTAGTATCTTGCCACAGCTTAACATCAGTTGTTAACAGTAGTTTTAAATGTGCATAATTTCCACGTTTTTGTTGTTTTATAAAATTTTACTATATAAGTCTCCTGTTCCTCAATCTCGCCTATCATTCTTAATAAAAACACTGCGTTTTTTTCTTCATTATTTTTTAAGGCTGTTTACTTGCCTGTGTCTTCGTTGTGTCACAGAGGTGCTTTCCTTGAGGTGCTTGGGCTTTCTGGTTGGGGTGCATGGGCTCAGTGGTTGCAGTGCCTGGGCTTAGTTGCTCTGTGACAGGTGAGATCTTAATTCTCCAACCAGGGATCAACCCCAGCCCCCTGTATTGCAAGGTGGATTCTCAAACTTTGGGCGATCAGGGGAGTCCCTGCTTCATTTCTTTAAACATAGTAAATAAGTCTCTTCATGCATCAGGATCTGTTAATCCTTATTGTTGGAGGATTTTAGGTTTGGGGGAAACTAATGGCACCTGAAATGACTGTGTCTAATTTTGTTTTGTGCATTAACTTTTTTTTTTAAATGAGTTGATTTAATTGTAGGTGGCACAAAATTTAAGGTAGAGCAAAGATTGAAGAACAGATTGCCTGGATTCTAGGCTGGGTTTACTTTGGCCTCACTAGGATAGAAATGACTAAGGGAGAACTGAAGGGATAAGCCACTGTGAACATTTCATTTCTTGAATGTGCCATGGGCTCCAAGACAGCACTTTATTCTAGCTTATTTGTTGTTGTTTAGTTGCGAAGTCATGTCCAACTCTCTTGTGACCCCATGGACTGTAACCCGCCAGGCCCCTCTGTTCATGGGGTTTGGATTTCCCAGACAAGAATATTGGAGTGGGTTGCCATTTCCTTCTCCAGTGGATCTTCCTGGCCCAGGGATTGAACCCACTACTCCTGCATTGGCACATGGATTTTTTACCACTGAGCCACCAGGGAAGCCTTTTCTTCTAGCTATAGGTGGCAAAAAAATTTTATGGAAGAGAATGCAAGTGTTTAAACAGCAGTGGAAGTAATGATTACCATCATCTGAGGCATAAGGAACAGCTTTTTGCCAGATTTCCAAATTCTGCCTGTGGCCCGGGCCGCCTTCCGCATGGCCTTCGCTTTCAGCTCCTGCAGCTTCTCTGCACCTCTTTTTGTTACTGCTTCAGAGCTTCACCTTCTCATCTCCTTTGCCTGTTTCTTTGGCTGCTTCAAGGACTTCTTGCCACTGCCCCTCCCCCCAGACCCTGGCACTGGAAGCAGTTAGGCATTATATAAAACTATGTTTTTTTAATATCGACTGAGTTTCAAGACAATCTCAAAAGGAGAAACAGGGAACCTAATACAGCATTATGTAAAAATTGAGTTGGGAGTCACCAGGATTAATTTAATAGAGTTTTATCTGTAGGCTCCTTTATGGCTGGTATCTGATTATTAAAAAGCATCACAGTTTTAGTGATAATGGTGGGCTATCTTTGTGAAATTTTTAAAAGGGGACCTACTTTGAGGGAATTCCCTGGCAGTCCAGTGGTTAGGGGCTTCCCTAGTGGCTCAGAGGTTAAAGCGTCTGCCTGCAATGCGGGAGACCTGGGTTTGATCCCTGGGTCTGGAAGATCCCCTGGAGAAGGAACTGGCAACCCACCCCAGTATTCTTGCCTGGAGAATCCCATGGACGCAGAAGCCTGGTGGGCTACAGTCCACGGGGTCGCAAAGAGTCGGACGCGACTTCACTTGCACTTTTCCAGTGGTTAGGACTTCTTGCTTTCACTGCTGAGGGCATGAGTTCTGATCCTTGACAGGGAGCTAAGATCCAGCAAGTTTAGTGCAGCGAAAAAACCCACATTGAAGTTTATTTGTTAACAGGAATTTAAACTGCATCTTGATTTGCTCAGTAGTTTCACACACACAAACGTGTATATACGTGTATTTAAACTAGTGATACTCATATTTTCTCTTTTTTCCTCCCATTTCTCTTAATTCCTAGTGTTATGACTTTTACTGTATGGAGGGTTATAGACATAAATTATTTACTTTAAATGATGAAAGGTTATGTTTCTATTTTTATTTTTACTGGTTTATCTTTGAGAGTTGGGGCTGAGAGGTACGTTTAGGTCGCACCTAACCCATTCTGTTCCCTGTTTGCTTGTCTGTATTCCATGATAGATTATAAACTCCGAGGGCTAGAGTCCTGTTCACTGAGGTATCCCACTTTATATGAACAGTGTCTGACATGTAGTTAGATAATTAATAGCAAGAAAGGTTGAAAAGACATACACTAAATGTGAAACACCATTATCTGAGTAGAGTATTGCTGATTTTTAATGGTAATTATTATGATTTTGAAACAGTGAAATTAATCCCTAGAAGGCAAGAGTATTATATAAAGAAGACAAAAGCTGTTACTGTCTATAAGTGTAATCTCCCAAGTCCTGAGTTGTGCCCTCTGCCTAGTTTTCAAAATAAACCATTATAATCTAAGAATGTAGGAGATAATGTTCCCCAAAGGAAAAATATACTGTGAGTAAAAAGACTTTATTATGGTGTCACCTAGTCTGAGACAGCACTGGACTTGCCTCTTCACCTTGTATTGAGACATAGGGAGATCAAGAAAGAGAGACAGAGAGACGAAGAGGAAATGGCAAATGTTGGAGGTTGTAAGTGGTTATTGGGGATTTATTATTTTACTGTTACTTTTTAATACGTGATTTTATTTTCATTTGAATGGCTAAGAAAATTTGCTTCATAGTATTTAACAAAGATGACTTTTAAGAGTTATTATTCTTATGTTTGCTTCCCTAGTATTTGACATTGTGCAGCAAAGAAATGGTTATGGAGAAGCCCAGTCCGCTGCTTGTAGGGCGGGAGTTTGTGAGGCAATATTATACTTTGCTGAATAAAGCTCCAGAATATTTACACAGGTAAATTTTAATTGGATTATTTACTATTTTTATTTACTTTTATTTTCTTGAATATGACTGCATATAAATTTTGTCTTTCCTGTCTCCTCGCGTCCTGACAAGTATCTTTACAAAGCTCATCCAATAGTTTAACAATCTGATGGCATAAAACCCATCTTTTTCAAGTTTCCTCCTTGAATAAAATCCACAGTAAGAAAAACACTCCTTATCAGATCCCATTATATAACACATTCACATCTGTACACACACATACACAATTACATGGTCTGGTATTTTATGTTTCTTTTTTTTTTTTTTTTAACCACAGACTTGACCAACTAATGGGTTCTAGTCTTGATTGAAATCACAGGTTAAGTTTCGTTTGGTTTTTGTGTGGTTTTTAAAAGTTCTCTGTAGCAGCGTTAGGAAATGAATCAGTTAATTGATTTCATTTGTGAAAATTCCTTCAGATTGATTCTCAAGAAAATATTCCTTTGTGAGACGGCAAGAGTAGCCTTGTTTACTATTTTGGCAAGACACGTATATGAGCTTATTTTTTTTCCGGAGACTGAAATGAAATTGATTTATATTATGGGTAGTATTTATAGTTTTTGTTCTACCTAGTGTATTTTTTAGTAGGTCGAAGATAAGTGAGACCTTTGTAAGGATTAGGCTTTGCCGGCGTTTTTGCTGTAGAACACACTAGCCAGATGAGTTAGGATAAGTGTGTCATTGCTGCTTCGCCTGGGAAAGACTGTTAAAGGACTTTTCTCTTTAGATACAGGTTCTCTTTATAAATGTGCTGGGCATTCTAAATTTCTGTTTTGCATTGTGCCCTGCCATTGTTAAACATGTGTGTAATAGTCCCTATATTATTCCAGGAGACATTTTAAGATAACTAACACTGCCCCCCCAAAAAAGAATCCGTACCTGTACATTTTTCTGATTATAAAAATAAAAACATGCCTGTTGATAGTATATGGAAGTTTGAGGGAGAATGGAATTATTAAGGCTTTTCATTATCTGAAATTTTGTCTCACAGTGTAGGTATTAGCATTTTTAACTTTTTCTTTTTATAACAAGGAAGGGCAAGACTCTCTACCATAATTTCAGGTAACAGCACAGACTTCTGTTTTATACTTAGCTTGTATAGCAGATTTCCTTACTCATAAAAAATTTAAGTTTGTTTTAAATTTTTCAGTTACTATCACTGTAGCGCATATCCTTACACGTGCAGTTTTGGGCATCTTTCTAGTTGTTTTCTTAGGATAACTTCCTAGAAAATAGAATTGTTAAGTCAAAGGTATGATTTTCTCTAAAGCTTTTCCTATGCACACTTAACAGCCAAATTGTCCAAATGAAAACTGTATACATGCTTGCCGGTAGTACATGAGAGAGAACAGTGTAAGACATTAAAAAAAAAATACGGGTAGTGGTTAAAAGCCTGGGTCTGGAGCAAGCTGCTCTGACTTGGTAGGTGTGTAACATTTGAGTTAATTTAACCTTTTCTGAACTTCAGTTTGTTCATTGAGATAACAGCACTTATGTTAGTCCTGAGGTTGTTAGGAGACTAGAATGAATCACTACATGTGTAGTGCACTGAGAAAGTTGTTTGTCATAGAGGAAGTCTTCCATGTTTTACTGCAATAGGAGCAATTTTGCATATTTGATAACTTTAATTTAGGAAGATCTCCTAGTTGCTTTATGTAATACCAGAGAAGCGCTAATTTATCATGTACTTAAGAGCAGTATAAAAATATTGAGAAATTAGATGCTAAAATAATATATATATATATATATTTTTTTAAACTTGACCTCTGAATTATTTCAATTAAGTCTAAACTTTTAACCTTAGCCTTTGGAATTAGTAGTCATTTGGAACTCTTAGTAGAATGAGTGTTAAATAGTATCTGATTCCAAACAGATCTAAATAACGTAAGTTTTTACATTTGACAAAAATGGGTAAATAAACAGCAGCGTCGGTATTTAGAATATATTTTGAATGTCTCATTTTCCCACTTAACAGCATATAGATACAGTAAGATGAGAATAGCTAAAGACAGTATAACTAATAGCCGGGCACACTAAAAATTCTATGTCATTGCTCATTTAATCCTGACAGTACCTCTGTGGAGAAGTTAACTCTTGTTCCATGTTACCAAGGAAAGTGAACTTGAAGACTGTAAGTCTCAAGGTTACACAGCTAATCAGTGACAGAGCCAGACCTGGAAACTAACTCTGCTTAATACCAGGACTCCACTCCCTCTTAGACTTTCTTTCTATTCATAACTGAATGTTAATCATTATCAATGCTTTCATAGGTTTTATGGCAGGAATTCTTCGTATGTTCATGGTGGAGTAGATGCTAGTGGAAAGCCCCAGGAGGCTGTCTATGGCCAAAATGTAAGTGTCAATTTCATATACATTTAAGATTATTTTAACTGATTTAAACTTACTTGAACTTGTTTAAGTTAAGATTATTTTAAGTTAAGTTAGAGATTTGGAAAATAGCCTTCTTGTGCCCATGGATTTCTTCTTGAGTGTGATCAGTTAGCTATGCTAAAATTTATGTTACAATACTTGTCAAATGTGCTTTGAGTTCTTACAAACATTGATTTTTGTAGGAAGCACAGTGTTAACACTGGCATGGATACAAAAGAGAAAATAGGACATTTTTATATCACTGGTGTATTTTATACCTGAAACAGTTGAGACAGTGTATAATATTTACAGAAATGTGGGCTAAACCTTATGTTACAGGAATGAATAGAAGTATATTTCTTATGACTTTGTAGAGGATGTGGGATTTCAGCTAGTCTCTGAATTATAGGATTGGCTTTACCAAACAAGAGGAAATTGAAAGAAGAAATGCAGACAAGCAGTGAAGTAAAACCACGTGTGAGGTCATGCAGTAGTCAACATGGTTTATGGAACATGGGTCTGTCAGTAATGCATAGCATGGTGGAATGGATTCAAATGAGGCAGAGAGATTAAGTAGTTAGTATTCTAGAGTTGTGAGGAAATTGGTGGAAGTCTGTAGTATTGAATAGGTAACTTAGTGTTAAAAAGGTAATGCAATATCATGAGTTTGTATTTCCTCCCCACCTCCTAATAAAGGATATACACCACAAAGTATTATCTCTGAACTTCAGCGAATGTCATACTAAAATTCGTCATGTGGATGCTCATGCAACCTTGAGTGATGGAGTGGTGGTCCAGGTCATGGGTTTGCTGTCTAACAGTGGACAACCAGAGAGGAAGTTTATGCAAACCTTTGTTCTGGCTCCTGAAGTAAGTTTTCGTTTCAATTAATTTTCATTTATGTGACTTCATTTTGCTGTTAACTGGTTGCTTGAAGTGCCTGGTCTCCTCTCACAGGCACAGGTGTGCATGTCGCTGTTGTTGAGGAGCCTGTTGGACCCGTTCGTTTATTTGAATTTTCTGTGCTTTGACTGTTGAGCAGAAGAAATGAGATCCTGATACAAATGTGCAAATAGATGATTAAGATTACAGAAATAATATTAAAAGTGTGTTATTTAATAGTTTGAAAGTAGTCATTTCTTGAGTTTAAGTATTCTGTGATTTTCTTTATATTAACATAATAGCATGTTCAGCTTTGGAAAGTTATATTCAGTTTACATTATTTCTGTATTAAAATAAAAACTTTATTCTCTTTATGTCATACCACATTTATGGGTATTTATGGAGTATTTGGATTTTTTTTATAGGGATCTGTTCCAAATAAGTTTTATGTTCACAATGATATGTTTCGTTATGAAGATGAAGTATTTGGTGATTCTGAACCAGAACTTGATGAAGGTGAGATATCTTGAGATTTCAAGATACAAGGGTTTTGTTGGTATCAGTATTCTTTAATGACATGGAAAGTGTGAAACTTACAGAAATTTGACTCTCTAACTGAGTCAAAGCCCCTTTTCTCCTTTTTGTTCTTTTTTTTTTGTTTAAAAAACAGATGTTCTTTATATGAAATTTTATAAAAATCATACACAGAAGTGAAAAAAAAAAAACTCCCTCAATCTCATTCTATATAGATAACCAAGAATTTGGTGCCTACTACAAAATTTTGTTGTATTCTATACCGACTGATACTTTCCTAAACGTGGAAGTAGCTGACTCAAAGCTAGGCCTTTTTTTCATCTAGTGTGTCTTTGTTGGCTCTTGATATTTTTTTGTCTATACCAGAATTATTTAATCTTCTGTTGATATACATCAGCTTGTTTCTGATTCTCTGTCATTATTGCTTCATTGAATTAATATGACAAAGGAAACTGAGTTATGACTTTAATAGCATTTTTTCCTACCCTTTCCTTTTCTTACTAATAGATCTTTTTAAAAAATAGCATAATTCCAAACTTCATCTTGCTTGCTCTTTTTTAAGAGAACAAGGAGTATTAAGTGCCTTTGTACTTTCAAGAAATAACGCTATTTTTAAACTATTTATGATTTCTTTGAACATTAAAAATACATATATGAAACTGTGTATTAAGCCTCTTAAAAAGAGATGTGGTGTATTCTGTGTTGTCAGAATCAGAAGATGAAGTAGAGGAAGAACAAGAGGAAAGACAACCGTCTCCAGAACCTGTGCAGGAGAGTGCTAACAGTGGTTACTATGAAGCTCACCCTGTGACGTAAGAAGAGTGCTTGCAAGGCCACATTTGGCCTAAACTATCCATATCATGTAGTTGCAAGTGGTTTTTGTTCCTAGAATTGTTGCTGAAAGTAAATTCTTGATAAAGCTATGTAGCCAGTGCCTGAGTATTTACCATGTATATGCAAGAAATTTGGAAAGCATTCTTACATTTAATTCAAAAATTGAAAATGGTTTGGCCTAAAACCCATCACTTACTGATAATGTATACTGTTTGAGACAATACAGATTTAAGCATTTTATTTTTTAACTAATGAGTTTTCCTTATAGTTAGTGATAAACATGTTTAGTAATCCAGTTTTTACATTTAGGTTAGAGAAAGGCTGCTTGAGAGTATTGTTCCTTCTGCCTTCTGGTTCTTAGTGAACTTTGCTTCAAAACGGTGTATTTTATTCGTTCTGCCCATTAATTAGAGAAATGCTGAATTTTCTCCTATTTGAGTTGATCATTTCACTCCTACTAAAAAGTGAACAAAATATTTTATTGTAGTAATGGCATAGAGGAGCCTTTAGAAGAATCCTCGCATGAACCTGAACCTGAGCCAGAATCTGAAACAAAGACTGAAGAGCTGAAACCGCCAGTGGAGGAGAAGAACTTGGAAGAGTTAGAGGAGAAGTCTGCTTCTCCTCCGCCTGCTGAACCTGTTTCTCTGCCACAGGAACCACCAAAGGTTAGATCCGAGGAGCTCTTTAGGCCCGTAACATCACACTTCCATACGGTGCCATTAATGAAGCATGACCTTTGTTCTGCTATGTTAATTGTTGAATAGTAAATTATGCTTTTTTTATGTGTATGAAAGAAGCTGTGGGTTTTTTTTTTGTAATTCTGAGGATATCGTATTTCACCCCCTAAAAAACACCCCTCAGAATAAAATTTAAGATTTGATTTTTATCTGTGTGCAGTGTTTAGTACCATACATGAAATTATTCAAGTCCATGTAATAAAGCCGAGAGTTGCTCCCATTCTGTATTAAATCCTCTACACACGGATGCAAACAGGAGTCATGCAGTTTCCCAACTGAAAACAAATTGGCCTATTGTTAAAACAAGTGATACGTGTGCTATTTCTGGTTTAAATGGGAACAGTTTCCTTACTACACCAAACTGTCTTGGAAAGATGAGTGATACCCATAGTGTTTCGTTTAAACCTACCTAAAACATTTTTTATTTTTCTGTAAAGTAGGTATATTTGGGTAGTGAGAGGAGATTGCTTGTTCTGTTTGTGAATGTCTGTTAAAGTTTCCAGCTAGTACTCTCTTCTTTCCTGTCCTTCCTGTCTCCCCTTAGCGCCATCACATACCTTATCTTCCCCCCAAAAGGGGAAAGAAATTGATTCTATTAGGTTCTTATTTTTCTAGCATGTGTAGTTGTTAGTGGTTTTGCTTACCACTTGCTCATCTACTTAGAGCATATAGGAACTTGCTTGTGGATTTATTTAGTAGTTCAGACAAAACAGTCATAATCTTGCATAATGAAATTTTGAAACCTGGCACATAGACTGGCATGTGTGTGTGTGCCTTTCTTTTTAGGAGTCCTCCAATATAGAGCAATAGTTCAGAAATGAAAAGAAAATATATATTTGGAAGTTTCCCTATAGGAATGTTGGTGGTTTTCCATGATTAGTAGTCTAGGTTTGTTGCATTTCCTGCAGGCTTTCTCCTGGGCTTCAGTGACCAGTAAAAACCTGCCTCCTAGTGGCACTGTTTCTTCCTCTGGAATTCCACCCCATGTTAAAGCACCAGTCTCACAGGTAACCGATCTGTGAACACATTGGATTGTATCCTTGTTACATTGCCAATTGCTTATCTTTTTCATACTTTTTAAAATGAGTCAATCAGAAATTATGAATTAAATATACAAAAAAATTGTATTAAATGTCAGTTGCACCCACTTTAAATGCCAGATCTCCATTCATCATCTACATAGGTGGTATTTGGGGGTATGGGTGTGTGAAATACAGATTTAGTTAGTTTTAACAATATATATTGTCATTTAAAAGCCTTCTTAAAATAACCAAAAAACTCCTTTTTATAAGTTTAAAATTTCATTTAGCAAAAATATTTTAGGGAGGAAATTTGAAAGCCACAAAGTAGTATGGCATTATAAAGAATCATTGTTTTTTTTTTTTTTTTAAACAGAAAACTAAAAACAAAAATGCACTGCCTAAGCTCTCAGTCTGTAAGTGGTTCATACTGTTTAATTGAAGCCTGTACCAACTTATGACTGTAGTGTTCACCTTAACTGATCATTCTAGTATTCTGCCTTTTGTCTGTTTGTCATCTTACCCACCTCAGAGCTTTCAAAAACATTGAAAAATAAAGACACTGGCTACCTAATGTGTTCATTAGACATACTTTAGAGTTAACCAAATTCTGAAGTAAATAGGCACAGTTAAAGGGTGTCCAGTACTTCTCCTACATTTTGAGTCAAGCTTCATTCCAGTATAAAATTTACATGTAAAATGGTTAGTGCACATAAAATTGTGTTTATACACCTCTTTTTGTGTTCTGAACATTGAAACTGTGAGATTTCAAAAGTAGCTAGGAATTACTAGGCAGTCTACCTGGTGTTGGTACACATAATTAGCTATGTAATAGAATACATGGCCTTGTGGTAGCTTTTCTTTTCTTTTTTTTTTCCAGCTAGATATTCAGGTAATACTGAGTAATTACTTCAGATCACAAACTAGAAGTCTGTCTTAATGAAGAAAATTAATTTGCCAAGTACTAAGTGATTTTCTGAATTTTCTTTTGGAATTCTTAGTTTCTTACCAGATTTGTGTTTGGAACCTTTTGGATTATTACTTGAATTTCAGAGAGTTGGCTACATTTATTTTAAACTTACTGCTAGTTAAAAGTTAGAGTAACTAATGCCTATTACGCCTTTAGTATGGCACCACACATTGTGCAAAGCACTTATTTATTCTTACCTAGTCCCTGTAGGAACTAATTATTCCTGTTTCACAGACAAGTAAATTGAGACCTGGAGTACTTCACCGAAGGTCAGACAGCTATATAAATAAAATAGTAGGGCTTCGAATTCATGCAGTTGGATACCCATGCAAACCTGTAGGTTTCTTCAGCCGTTGGAGGGTAATGTATCTCTGTTTACATCAAAGAAGAAGAGTGTTTACATCAAAGAAGAGGAGTGCTATATCTAAGTCATGTCTATATGTTACATTATATTAGATCCTAGCCTCTTGTCTAGAGAAATAAAATTTTAAGTTGAAAAAAAAAAAAGGGTAAGAGACTGGATTGTGTTTTAATAACCTATCTCCTTATTAAGACAAAATTTTAAACATTTATAATTTAAACTTTAAAATACTTTCTGATCTCCTGAAGCTGTATAGAATGGATTCATAATTGTTTTCCTCTTGATTTAGTAAACGTTCAGTTTTGTCACTTTGGTATAATATCCATTTCCTTAACACTTTGAGCATAGATTATTAATAAAAGGCTTCCCAGGTGGCGCTAGTAGTAAAGAACCCGCCTGCCAATGCAGGAGACATAAGAGATGTGGGTTCGATCCCTGGGTCAGGAAGATCCTTTGGAGGAGGAAATGGCAACCAACTCCAGTATTCTTGCATGGAGAATGCCATGGACAGAGGAGCCTGGTGGGTCCCAGTCCATGGGGTTGCAAAAAGTCGGATATAACTGAAGCGACTTAGCACACATTAGTAGAAAGAGAATTAAATCTAATTCCAAAGTATTGGTAGGCATTAATTTAGAAGTAGTTAATTTATTTTCGTGGCAGATTTGTTGGAAGTGGATTAGTTCATTTAAGTAGCTTTGTTTGGTTGAAGTACACATTAGTTGTGATTTTACCTGCTGTTACTGAGTTGATTGATGGTTTCATTTTTTTTTCATATTATGTTTGCTTTCATTTGTGGAATTTGTAATGTGAGCACACTTTCTGGTTGTGTGGAATTAATTTTCAGGCCCTGAAGGTTGTACATGGTTGTCTTAGTTACTTTATCTCCTTGGAGCAAGAAGTTTTCATGAAATTAATCCTGAAGAATTGTAAGTGCAAAGCTGGCTTAATTGACATATATTGAAAGAAATATTGATAAAATTTTTTTGTCTCATATTTTTCTTGTACTGGCATCATCAAGTATCTAAAAAGTTGCTAAATTCTCGTATGGGTTATTTGTGAGATGTTGAAACTTATTTAAACTTGTGTTTTTAATATTAAATCCTTAAAGGATAGTAACTTTTTTGTTTTGCTACTTGTTTATTTTTGTTTCATTAATCTTTTGAAAAGAATCTGAATCAGTCAGCTAGAATCCTTTTTCTTGGATTGAATAAATTGAGGTTTTTCTAGATATTTAAATTAAAAAGTGTGATTTGCTATTTTTGTTCCTTAAGTACTAGCTTCATCAAACTTTAGAAAATACCTGTTCTTTAATAAGGTTTTATATTCATACTGTTCGAGTTGTGCTTTTAGGCCCTGCCCTCCTCAGTTGAAATTTCTAAATAGCTGCCTTTTCCAGGCATCACATTTTCCGCCAAATTGTTATGTAGTCTTAAATTCTAAATACAGATAGCAGTGGTCTCGGGGCTGTGGTGTTGGTTCCCTGGTCAGGCTAGAACATTCTCCTACATGTTTTGAATTAGAGAACCAAATATAATTTAATTTTAAATGAACCATTAGTTACTGAACATCTGTGTCTAATAGCACTGTACTTGGTACTTTTTCTGGTGTAGAAATAAGATATGGTCCTTGTAGGAATAAATACACATAAATAATTGAAATACCTGAAAGAGTTAGACATTGAAAATTTTTTTTTAGCTAGCAAAACTCTAGAACATGGGAAACAACATTTTGAGAGAAGTAGGAAATCTAGAAGAAAAATAACTGAATGAGACAGGCAAATTTATTAAAGACTGATAGGATAGAAGATAATATACCTTCTGGTTACAGCGGGTGAAACTATAAATTGTTTTTGAAAGAAACAGCTCTTTGTATCAAAATTTGTCCTTGCAAATTATAGTATCCTAGTTATATAAACTATGAAAGAGTTTGAGCCACTTTTGGGCTGAGGTACTCAGAGGTGGTCAACCATAAAGATAGCTAGTTTTTTGACTTGAGGACACATTCTCCATATTCCTGCTGAGTGTTTTCAGCATTCTTTGAAGGTGCATATGTTTTCTCTCTTCTTTGGATCATAAGTATTTGGGTAATAGACTACCTGAAGAAGTTGGAAATACTGAAAATGCCATGTATGAAGGAAAAGGTAATAGATGTAGCTGTCATTTTGTTTTTAATATAGTTATTTAATTACATGTGTTTTATTTAGTAGTTAGCAGAAACTTGGAGGGTAACTTAAAATGATCTTTTACTTCTCCTGCCACCCCCAAGAAACAGTTAAGAAACATTGTTGGGGTCAGTCCTTAAATAAATGCATATCTCTCTCATAAGGAAGAACAACAGGGAGCTAAAGGACTTCTTTGACTGTTTGAGATGCTATAAACACGTTTCCTATATTGTTTTTTGTGTACATCTTAACTTTAAGGTAGTATTTTTAGGTGCCAGAGTATACTAAATTTTATATTTTGAATTACCAAAATATTGATTTAAAAAATTATTCATGATATCGCTGAGCACTAAATTTGAAGGGCAGCAAACTAGATAATTAGAAGTATGTATCATATATTCTTGTCTTCCAAAGATAAAGACAGCTTTTTATTTTGTATATGTATTTACATGAAATGGCTCATCTTGCATTTTTTTACTTTTTTAGCAGTATCTTTTATACTGTCTCAATGTGGATGTAACTTTATTGAAAAAATATGGTTGTAAAAAACAGCTTATTATGAATTATAACCTAGAGTGAGAAAACAAAATTTACTCTACAGTCCTAGATTGGTACAGAATATCTTTATAAAAATTTATGTTTCACATATGTAGGACATACATTAAAAATGTTCTAGACTTAATATTACCATAATGCCTGCTGGTGACTTGGTGTTGTTGCTTTAGTTTGGTTGTTTTTCTCCTGTGGAATGTGTTTCTTTATAATGTATTTTTTTCCCTTGTATTTTAGCCGAGAGTGGAAACTAAACCAGAAGTTCAATCTCAGCCACCTCGTGTGCGTGAGCAACGACCTCGAGAACGACCTGGTTTCCCTCCTAGAGGACCAAGACCAGGTGAGTCAGCCCCTCCTGTGATCTTCAGCAGTTAGCATGTGAAAAGTTAGAGAAAACTGAACTGAAAAAATTTTTAAAAATTATAATGTGTTTTATATGCAAATCCTTTTAGTACCAAGTTGTTTAAAGGCTGAGGTAACCTGATATATACACAGCCTGGGTAAAACAACTAACTTTGAGGGGGAAATTAGTTGACATGCCATAGAGACATATATTTTAAAAATAATAAGAGAATTTTGAGACACATTTTCTTTGGTTATTGTCACTGGTTCTAAGAATTCAAAACCGAGCTGCCAATAACCTATTCTCTTACTTAGCACTCTTATCTCTTCACAGATAAACAATAAGCACACCCTGATTCTTCTTATTTTGATTGTCTTAGGTATTAAGTAAGTTGCCATGATTTTTGACTTGTTTCCATTGTTAGCTAATATATGTAGAACCTCTATTTGAATTCTATAAATATGTTTAGATTGCTTTTGGGAGGAGGTGGGAGATAGTATATATCACATTTAGAAAATATACTTTTTTAATAAAATAAGTATGTTATTAAACCAGAAGTTATGGGAGCTGGGGTTTATCCCAGCCTTGTCACTGAGTTTGTGATCTTGGGTAAGACCCTTAAATGATGACATTCTCTTAAACCATTCAGTTACTACACAAATTTTTTCTGTGTGATGCCTTTCTTTATATGCCTCATTCTGTTCCTTGTGTTAGTGGGAGGATCATATAAGATTTTATATGTGTATATATGAGCACCCTAAGGTGTATAAAAGGTTACATAAATGACATACTATTGCTGTTAAATTGACTGATTTGGCTATAATTTTATACAAGATTAATTTGTGAACTTTAAAGTACTAAACAGATATTTAGTACAAACACATCTCACTATCTAAAATCAGTTTGGTGCCTGGGTGATTGCAAGAGTTTGGTTAAGGAGGAATACTTGCTCTGCTGATACTTGGCTTTCACATGATCAGACCAGTAGATCTAGAAGAAGGGACTTTGGCAATCTAGTCAGTACCCTCAGTTAACGCGTCAGTGTCATGTTATTTTCTAACTAACCTACTAATAATAGTTCCATAACTCAAAGGAGCTTATTACCTTATTAAACTAAAACAAGAATATCAGGTGTTGGGGTTTTTAACTTTCATTGCTTTGAACTAGTTGTTTATTATATGACATTGTAAACTTTAATATCTGCTCTGTTCCTCTTCTCAGGCAGAGGAGATATTGAACAGAATGAGTCTGACAACCGTAGAATAATTCGCTATCCAGATAGTCATCAACTCTTTGTTGGTAACTTGCCACATGATATTGATGAAAATGAGCTAAAAGAGTTCTTCATGAGTAAGTGGTTTACTTTGCTTTATGGTAAAATTAAGCAGAAGGTGAAGAGAATTTTTTTTCTAATCATAAGACTTATTCTTCTTGACTTTTATTTCAGAGAAAGCATTCTGTTGTTATAATCAGATTTTCACATAACATTATATTCCAGATAATTGATGGTAATGCCAAAAGTTTTGACAACTATTTTGATTTGCTGTAGTGTGTAGAGTTTTTAAATTTTTTAAGACGTATACATGTATCCATTCTCACTTAAGCTCCTTTCCCATCCAGGCTGCCACATAACATTGAGGAGAGTTCCATGTAGCTATACAGTAGATCCTTATTGGTTATCCATTTTAAATAGAGCAGCATGTACATATTGATCCAAAACTCCCTTAACTATCCCTTCCCTTTTATCCCCCTCCCCCCCAAACCATAAGTTCCTTCTCTGTGAGTCTGTTTCTGTTTCATAAGTAAGTTCATTTGTATCATTTCTTTTTAGATTCCATGTATTATGTCATATGATATTTCTTCTTCTCAGTCTGACTTAACTTCACTCAGTATGGCAATCTCTAGGTCCACCCATGTTCCTGCAAATGGAATTATTTCATTCTTTTTAATGGCTATGGCAGAAAGTGAAGAAGAACTAAAGAGCCTCTTGATGAAAGTGAAAGAGGAGAGTGAAAAAGTTGGCTTAAAGCTCAACATTTAGAAAACTAAGATCATGGCATCTGGTCCCATCACTTCATGGCAAATAGATGGGGAAACAGTGTCAGATTTTAATTTTTGGGCTCCAAAATCACTGCAGATGGTGATTGCAGCCATGAAATTAAAAGACGCTTACTCCTTGGAAGGAAAGTTATGACCAACCTAGATAACATATTAAAAAGCAGAGACATTCAAGGCTATGGTTTTTCCAGTGGTCATGTATGGATGTAAGAGTTGGACTATAAAGAAAGCTGAGTGCCGAAAAATTGATGCTTTTGAACTGTGGTGTGGGAGAAGACTCTTGAGAGTCTCTTGGACTGCAAGGAGATCCAACCAGTCCATCCTAAAGGAGATCAGTCCTGGGTGTTCATTGGAAGGACTGATGCTGAAGCTGAAACTCCAGTGCTTTGGCCACCTCATGCGAAGAGTTGTTGACTCATTGGAAAAGACCCTGATGCTGGGAGGGCTTGGGGGCAGGAGGAGAAGGGGACGACAGAGGATGAGATGGCTGGATGGCATCACTGACTCGATGGGCATGAGTTTGGGGTAGACTCAGGGAGTTTGGGATGGACAGGGAGGCCTGGCGTGCTGCGATTCATGGGGTCGCAGAGAGTCTGACATGACTGAGCAACTGAACTGAATTGAATGGCTTAGTAGTCTATTGTATATATGTTCTACACTGAGGAGAGTACTATTTTCATAATATGATTAAAAAAAAAACATTTACCTCCATACATAATGTGTATATCTCTAGGTACTGGTCACCTTTAATTGATCAGGGATATAAGGTTACATCAGATGTTTCCCAGTGACTGTACTTAGTGTTGATTGACCTGGTTCTGTAGAGGTTAGAAGAAAGAGCTGGGTGAATCAGTCTTAAATTTGGAAATGGGAGTCATTCGGCAAATACAAATCTAATATAGACAATAAAATTGTCTCTCTAAAATGTGTAGGTAAGTTTTCCTTCTGAGTGGACTGATAAAGATGCAGGGCAACAGAACAGGCTAGCGATTGGCATCTTAAGTGAACGACGTGAAACCTATAGGAGTGAGAATACCTTAATGCGCGCTGGGTATAGCAGCCTGCAGGCTGTGTTTTGAAATGGGTCAGGAGGAATGAGGTATGAAATTCTAAACAGTTACAGTAACAACATATTCTGTTAAAATATCTTATCCTTTGTGTAATGTATACTTTCACAGGTTTTGGAAATGTTGTGGAACTTCGCATCAATACCAAGGGTGTTGGGGGAAAGCTTCCAAATTTTGGTTTTGTGGTTTTTGATGACTCCGAACCAGTTCAGAGAATCTTAATTGCAAAAGTAAGTGAGTTAAAAGGCATAATTGAATACCTTATTATTCCTGTTGTATTTAATGTGAATTAGTCTTTTTTAAATCGTACAGTTAAAAATAGTTTACTGTGAACTAGTATTTATGCAAAGAATAAAGATGTGTTAGTAGTTTTAAAATTAGAGATATGGATCATTTTAAAATAAATTTGTTTCATCATTTACTCTGGTAAAGAAGGTTGGATATTGAGAATAGATTGCATATTGAGAATTTTATGAAGTTTTTTGTCTTTTAGGATTTTCTTACTTACGTAAGAAAGTAAGAAAATCACTATTTCTTACATCACTATTACTGTCTAACCTGCCCATGTACATTTTTTTCTTCCTTTTTAAAGCCAATTATGTTTCGAGGGGAAGTACGTTTAAATGTGGAAGAGAAAAAGACAAGAGCTGCCAGAGAGCGAGAAACTCGAGGTGGTGGTGATGACCGCCGGGATATTAGGCGCAGTGATCGAGGTCCTGGTGGTCCCCGGGGGATCGTGGGCGGTGGAATGATGCGGGACCGGGATGGAAGAGGACCCCCTCCGAGAGGCGGCATGGCACAGAAGCTTGGCTCTGGGAGAGGAGCTGGGCAGATGGAAGGCCGCTTCACGGGACAGCGTCGCTGAGGCGCCACTGTTGGCAGAGTCCTGACAGTGGTACATTACTCATCGTGTTTGCATTCTTATTAATTTTTTTTTGGCTTTGGAATGTGACACAGCCTTTTTGATCATTTCTTTGATGTGAAAAGCATCTTTCGGTTATCAGTTAAATTGAGGTGGACATTATTTCCCCAATTTTACAACAGGATTCACATTGTTAATTTATCTAGACTTGGAGAATTAAGGACTGAGAAATGACCATATCTTAAACTATCTACAACAAAATGAACTTAAAAGGACATGCCCAACTGAATTCAGGTCCTTTGAGTCAAAATATCCTCTGCTGCACATTTTGTTTAAGTGTTACTGTTTCTGCCTATTATTGTTGGAAACACAAATAGTGCAATTTGTGCAATTGGAGAATCTTGCCTTTTTTTCTTGGCTCCCCCCAAAAATACAAACCAACAGAAACTTGTTATGCACTCATCAGAATGCACTAATGGGTACTCTGAACTCATTAACCTTGACATCTGCAACAGGAGGCAATAGGGGAAAAAATCTTTCATCTTTTTTTCCAATAGAGCATAGTTTGTGAAATGATGAGGGCATTTTTACCTGCTTGCTGTGACCAGCGTGTGTACACATAAACCTTAACAAGACTACAAGTATATTCCAGAAGGAAGTCATTTAGTTATGAACTAAATAACAAAGATCAGAACTTCAAATGCTATGGTCTTGAATATTAGACCAGATTTAGTAGCTCCACATCTAAGGTTTTTTTCTACCTGCCCCTCTTCAGTACAGGGATGGCTGGCTGCTCGACACACTCCTCCTCCCCCTTTCCTTTCTTTAAGCTGTGTACAGTGAAAGTTGTCTTTACTGTATTTCTGTTCTCTGGTAATGTAATACGCATGATGGTGCCTTCTATTAATACATCATTCCAGTCTTGCTGGTAATTTTGTACAGTATAGTGTATAAATTGCTGTGCTGCAAAGCCAAACAGCTGCAAAATGTTGAGAAATCATTGAAGTATATAAAAATTGCAGTATCTTTAAAATCAGTAAAATTGACTAGTATATTATTTACCTTGTTCTTCAGTTAACAACTTTGTGTTCTCTGTGGGAGGGAGTCTTGTGTGTTTGGGAGGGAGAGGGAAGGAGGAAGTCAGTTATTTGAGTCAAAGTCTCTTGTTGACTTTTCTCTTAGCCTGAAGGTGAACGTTGAAGCGTATCACTTGAGAGGTGCTTGGAAAAGTCAGTCAACTTGATGTACATTTTTAGTGACCTTTTAAAAGCAGTCAGATTCCATAAATGGCATGTAAACTTGAAGTGAGGATACTGCAATTTTCAGAGAAAAGAACAGCAGCTCTTAAGTGTTTGCATTTTCTATTTGGGGGGGCAGGGAACTGTCATTCATTTTGCACAATTCTTGACCTGATGTCAGCACCCGAGTGGCTCTGAATTTAAGTCTGGGATGACATCTTTTATTTTTACATGAATCTCTAAACAATTCTGTGAGCAAAGTTTGTAGCTGCTGGATTATTGTCTGTCTTTATAGCAAGTTCCGGTAAACCACAAATATGACAAAAGGATATCCAATTTTATGCCTGGAGTATTTGGTACCTACCAGTTTCTGATGTTTCAGGCCAGGAGTGGGGTAAATAAGTGTGACCACTTAAAGCTGCTTGTAGCATGGAAGACTTCTCCATTCTGTCTTAGTAAAAACAAACAAAAAATGCACTTGACATAATAGCAAACTTTCTTAATTATAAAACTGTTTGCTATTTAGTAAACTAGCAAATGATGCACATATTTTGTTTTTCATGTACTGGGCAATGTAAGTAAAATTAAGCCTATTCCCCCCCACCCCCACCCCCACCCCTTGAATGAGGTCTTCCATGTTCGAGGAAAAGTCTTGCACTATTGGATATATTTTGAGGACACAGATTTCTCAGTTTCCATTTTGGGGGGTTTAAGGATTTTTTTTCCTGTTTGAAATACATTTACGCTTTCTAATGTATAGTACTTGAAGTTCTTACAAGAAAATTACTTTTGAGTTTTGAAGCTTTTATTCAAACTGCTTTTAAATAAGTGGTTTCTTGTCAGTGTTTTTTTTTTTTTATAGCATATTGTTCCTCTTTCATTTCTTTCTCCTTCTCCTTTATTTGATATATATATATATAAATAAAATTTTGAATCCAAGATATTGCCCTTCCACCCATGAAAACTGTTCTGGCACCAAAAGTGATGATAAATGTTAAGTGTAATAGAAAATTAAAGCAAAGAGCCATTCAGCTTCAGTCTTTACATACCATGAATAAAACATTAAAACATCACATGGAGAAGTTTACATGGTGATTATTCACCTGCAGTACTGTGGACTTTTAACATTTTGTCCCCTTTTCAGTGAACCAGAGTAAAAACATTCATCTACCATAACTGTTATTTGCTGGGTTTTTTTTTTTTAATTGTTGTTGTTTGTTTGTTTGTTTTTATTTTTTGGATGGTAATATTCTATTCTATCCTTATGACACTATTGCAACCAAATTGGCTTTACCATCTTGGCTTTAGTAGGTATAGAAGACAATGGATTACCATCTTTATTGCTGTAATGTGTTAAGCATTATATGCTAGTAGTATTTAGTTTAATTGTTTCAGGTGGAAAGTATTCTTTGAGTTTCCATTTTGAATGTGTTTGGACTAAACAAACAATAAACTACTGATGTCTGCAGCATTTTATCTATGTCCCTAATTTAATCTGTAGGTTTGTGTTCCGAAATATTTTCTCCCAGTTGCATTTCACACAACCTCAGTAAAATAAGGAATTGTTCCAAAATCAACTGATTATTATTTGTGAAATTTGATACATAAATTATTTAAGTAAGACTTAAACATAATTACTTGAACTGAGATTGATCCCAGTTCAGTTAGATAACTGGTAAACAAGATAGAGAATATTAGACCAGAATAATAAGTGGTGAGGAAGGTGAGAAGCAGATTACTAAACACTTGTTTATTTTTATTAATCTTGGGTTTTCCAAAGGATTGCTACTTCATCTCAGAAGGAAAAGAGGATGGGAAGATCAAGGTGATCTGAAGTTATGGACATGACCAGTTCAGCAATTGGAACAAATCTGTGAAGCTCTAAAAGAATATTAAAATGGAAAAGAACCATTCAGTCATAGTTAACAAATATATTCTTCAAATGAAAAATAAAATCATAAGGCATATGTAATTTTAGAACTTGAGACTTTTACTTTGTTTATAGGGATAGTACAAGTGAATTTTTCCTGATATACTTCTAACACTGAAGATTCCGTAAATCCTTTTTTTTTATTACCTTTTTTTTTACCCGTAAATCTTTACTAGTTTGTACTGGAGAAAAGCTAGACTGTTATTCAAGTACTTTTAGGAAGTAAGGCTTTAGATTTTTATGTGTCTATTAAGCTCACTTTCAATTTTAATTATAATGTATAATATTTAATTTTATGGCTAGGGGAAAACATTATTCAGAAGGGATAAAATGTATGTGCCATACTATATTGAAAACAAATTTGAAGGAGTAAAATATCATTTGGTACAGGAAATATGGAACAAAATATTTGAAGGTTGAACCACACATGATGCTTCATTTTTGTGTTATATAATATAGTCTTTGTATCAAGTAAATGAAAATGTAATGAATAGATGTTCATATTTTTTCTTTAGGATAACTTGCTCATCATAATTTATATTTCAACTTTAGGTGAAGACTTGATTTTTTTTTTTCCTTTTCAGTCTGTTTTCATAAGGCTTTCTAATTATTGTCTTCATCGTTTTAATACCAGAATTCTAAAGTATCTTAAATGACTGGATAAATGAATTATGTATCATCATGTTCTGAAAGAGATTTCCCTTCATAAAAGATATGAGTAGGTTCATTGATCGTAAAAGATGTGAGTAGTTTTGTTTAAAACCATTTGCATAGTTAAGTCAGAATTCCTTCAGTTTTCAAGGTATTTTTGACAATTGAAATCTTCCAATCTGTTTATGTAGTATGTAACCACACCTTATACTTAAGAATTAATAGGAAACGAAATTGGTTTTTAGCATTACCGAATACTGGGCAAAATACTGTGAGAGTTTAGAATTAAACATTCACAGTAAGATTACTATTCTTGTCCTTGATCTCCTGAGAGTTTTGATAAAGCTGGCTGCCTACTTGGTTTTATGACAATAAACTCATCACCCCATAACCACCACCACTTTCCCCCTACACACAAACCTGTCCTTTCTGTCCTCAGCCTCTTTCCCCACAAGTTTTCTCTGAATGGTTTCATTTAGGCCAGGAATTACCTTAGCTTCAGTATATTGTCCATTCAGTAAATTTCACGCAGTGTGATAAGAGGCAGGCTTTGGAGACAGCCTGGCCTTGAATGGCAACCCTGCCGTTCCGTGGCTAGCCAGTTTCTGTGCTCCTGTTGAACTCATTTGTAGACTAAGGAGGAGGATTGTGAGGATTCAGTGAGTTAATACGGGAAGCTCCTAAAACAGTGTATGGGGCGTTCAGTAAGTGTTACTTTTTTTTACACAGTTGAATTTCTACTGTCTACCGATAACTATGTTTCAAACATTTCTTTTTTTATTCCTATCTTGCCTTGTCCCCTTTTAAAGTCCTTGTGGTGATTTAGTTGCTAAGTCATGTCTGACTTGTGACCTATGGACTGTAGCCTGCCAGGCTCCTCTGTCCATGGGATTCTCCAGGCAAGAATACTGGAGTGGGTTGCCATTTCCTTCTCCAGAGGGTCTTCCCAACCAGGGCTCCTGCATTGTAGGAAGATTCTCTGCCAACTGAGCTATGAGGCAAGCCCTTTGAAGTCCTAGGTAATTCAAAATTCAGAAGTCCAAAGCAATGTGTTTTCTAACTGCCGTGCTTCTCTTTCTAAGTGGTATGCATACCTAATTCTCTGATAGTGAACGTCTCTATTAACCTAAAAATGACATCTTATCTGTTCTGCTTAATATTTTCTCTTTGTCTCCCTTCTGTCCATTTTAATTGATTAACGATTGAGCTTCGGAGTGCCAGGTGTGTTTTAGGTACTATTGATAAGTGATGAAATAAAAAAAGGTTCCTTGCTCTCAGGTTAAAAGGTCTGAAACAGTGGTTGCATGTTTAAGGTAGCTAGGGGGACTTCCCTGACAGTCCAGTGGTTAAGATTCCGTGCTTCCGCTTCTGGGGGGGCTCAGGTTCCATCCTTTTATTTTTGTAAGGAAAAACTAGGAAGCTGACTGTGAGGAGGTTGGTCTTTATGACAAGAATAATAGGAAGTTGAAGGTTTATTTGGCAGGATGGTAATTCTATTTTGAAATACCTGGCTACAGAGTAAACAAAATGAAGGAGTTAAGTAATGAGTAAGTTGGGTGAAAGGATGCTGTATTTCAGTAAGCCATGATAGTAGAGCGGTTGTACTAGCTTGGACTAGAGTGATGTTAGAAACCTAAACAATTTGAAAGACTTTGTGGGTAAAACAGCCAGGTCTTGGTGAGGAAAAAGGTAGTATCAAAGGATCCAAAGTTGTTCCCTTGCGTAACTACAAAAGCAAAGTGGTATGTGGAGTGTGTTAAAGCCAGCCTTTCATGATGGGGAGGCAGGGGTGTTCTACAAAAGTATATGTTTTAAAAAAACCATGCTTTGATGATGGGGAGGCAGGAGTGCTAGTGGAACCCTCTTGGATTTTGATGTGAAGTGGACCTTAAAAGAGGAAGCTTTATAGGAGAGTGTAATTTTGACTTGTGCCTTTTAATTTCAAGAACAGTATATAGAATGATTTATGTACTGTGTTTTAACACAAAAAAAGCATGCTGTGCCCATTGTAGAAAGTACAGATAATCCAAGAGAATGAACTGGACAATGTAACCCATGGATGATTTCTGTAAATAGCTTGGTGGGTGTGGGGGTGTGTTTTCCTTCATATTTATTTTAATGAAGACAGATCACTTAGAGAGTGTTCCTCAATCATCTAGAGTTGACATGGGACATAGGAGCACTCCAGTCAGAGGGACTAGCTAATGTAAAGCCTACGAAATTAGAAAAGTGAAGAGGGTAATGAAAAGCTGGGATAGGTGGAATTAGGGTTCAAGGGGTGGCAAAGTGGTAAGAGGTGAACTAGATTGGATCATGTAAGCAGCCCACATACTGTTTATTTGGAAAAACTATACTACCCAAAGCAATCTACAGATTCTGTGCAATCTGTTTCAAAATTCCAATGGCATTTTCCACAAAATAGGATAAAAAAAAATCCTAAAACTTGTTTAGTAAGTAAGCATTAATCATCAGTCATGTCCAACTCTATGACCCCATGGACTGTATAGCCTGTCAGCCTCCTCTGTCCATGGAATTCCCCAGTCAAGAGTACTGAAGTGGGTTGCCATTTCCTTCTCCAGGGAACCTTACGACCTAGAGATCAAACCTGGGTCTCCTGCGTTGCAGGCAGATTCTTTGCCAACTGAGCTACTAGGGAAGCCCAATTGCAACATGAAGCCATTAATTATGAAGACAGTTAATCATGGGAGTGATATGCTGTGTACAGGATAGGTGGTAGGAGGATAAGAATGGGAACAGGAGGCTGCTGTGATATCTGAGGGGGAGGGAAATAGATTTAGGTTATTTTTTGGCAGCTGACATTAGGTGTCTGAAAGGAATGCAGAATGATTCAAGTTCTAAATAGCATAAATATACAAATCAACAAAAACGGTGTAACCAGTAAAATAGTTCTCTTTACACCCATTTTCATCTCCAAAATTGAGTTTTCTCCAATATCTGGCCTAATATTTAGGCAAACTCGAGTGTAGTTATCTTTTACAGATGAGACTGAGGCTCATAAAGTATATAGTTAGACAAGCATGAAGTAATTTGAAATATTGGATTAGCTGAAAGTGTTGACCTGCTTCAAAAGTGAGTAATTTTAGAAAAAAGATGAGTTTTAAGCAGTGAGAGTTTAAACTTTCAGTGCAGTACATTTTATTCTGGCTTTATTTTAGAAAATTGAAAAAAATCAGTTTCCAGATGAGTAGGCCTAAAATTAAGGATCCTTTAATCAGGAATTACAACATTCAGGAAGTTCAGCATTAATTAATGAGGCAGGGTGTAGACTTGGAACAGAAACCAAATACCTGTTAAATACTGTGAGAAAAGAATAATTTTTGAGGACCTCTTATTTTACTTAGGTTACCTCTTACTCTGATAACCTGATTTTCATTTATTATTTTTAAAGAGGTGAACTAAAGCTTGGAGAGGTGAAAACAAAGCTCTGCTTGACATGTAGCAATGAGGATAGTGACCTGGGATAGAAAACATGTGTGAGACATTTCAGTTGGAATGTGGCTTACCAGGAAGGATTAGTGATGTTTGAAAGCAAGCAGTGAAGTAACCAATACGTGTGAAAGCAGTGAGAAAGATTTGTACAGCAGTCCGTGAGTATTAGCATCTTTGGTGGCTCAGATGGGAAAGAATCTGCTTGCAATGGTGATGCAGGAGACCCAGGTGGATCCCTGGGTCCGGAATATCCCCTGGAGAAGGGAATGGCAACCCATTCTAGTATTGCCTGGAGAACTCCATGGACAGGGGAGCCTGGCGGGCTACAGTGCATGGAGGTCACAAAGTGACAAGGCTGAATGACTAACACATGCGCCAGAAACCTCCCTGGGTGCTGGCTGGCAATACAGCAAATGCAGCCTACCCTCAGAAAACTTGTAGTTTTTGAGGGAGGCAACAGACAAGCAATTTCAGTCCTCATTAGTCCTGGGCATAATAGAACTCATTTAGTTCCAATAGTAATCCTCTGAGGAGTCCTATTTATGTTACAGATGGATAAACTCAGGCACAGTGGGGTTGACTGCTTTTCCAATAGCACATGGCTAACAGAAGATAGAACTAGCAGAGGATATAATAGTGACTGGAGATGGGGCTGTTCCTTCATCACTCCCAGGGGTGGTATGAAAGGCTTCAGGAGGTACACTTGAGATCTGAAATGAAGAAGAGGCAGCTTTAAGGATGAAGAGCATTCCAGATAGAACCAATGCTGTGCTTGCAAGGAGCTTGGTGTGTTCAAGGACATTAACACCAGTGTGGCCATGATAGTAAGCAGATGATATCAACAGGTAGTGAAGTGAAAGTTGCTCAGTCATGTCTGACTCTTTGCAACCCCACAGACTGTACAGTTCCATGGGATTCTCCAGGCCAGAATACTGGAGTGGGTAGCCGTTCCCTTCTCCAATCAGGAGGTAGGTAGGAGCTAAATTGAGGATGTCCCTATAGTTGGATTTTACTCTTTAACTGGGATTGTAAGAATCTGGGCAAGGAAATGATGTGAGGAGCCTGTCAGGAAGGGATGCTGCATTATGGCAACGGTCGCTTGGATTAGGGTTGGAGTAGTGAAGATGGTGATAAATGGTCAGTTAATAATCGGGATACAGCCTATAAGACTATAATGGATTGGATTTTTTTTTTTCTGCTTTTTTTGGCTGCACCACATGGCATGTGAGATCTTGGTTCCTTCACCAGGAGTGAACCCTTACTCCTGCATTGGAAGTGTGGTCTTCACCACTGGACTACCGGGAAAATCCCATTATGGATTGAATTTTGAATGTGAGGGAAAGATAATATTCAAGGATGACTCCTAGGATTTTGAAGCAACTTGGGTGGAAGGCAGTACTCTTACTGAGATAGAGAAGGAGATAAAGAAGGAGCATGAATTGGAGGGAAAATCAACACTTCTCTTAGGGATTTCCCTGGTGGCCTAGTGATTAGGATTTGGGGCTGTCACTGCCATAGGGAATTAAAATCCCTGTGGAACTAAAAGCCACATGGGTGTGGCCTAAACAAAATACCAGTTCTATTATATCCATGTTTTGTATGCCAATTGAATATCCAAGAAAAAATGTCAGGCAGTTTGATTTTGGAATTCTGAGGAGAGTGCTGTGCTGTGATTGGTTAGTATAGGTCTTTGCAGCCATTGGGTTAGATGAGATCGTCTAGGAAGAGAGCACAGAAGAGGCTGAGATTATCCCCACCTCAGATAATCCCCACCTTTAGGGTTCTACAACAGGAGAACGTGCAGAGAAAACAGACAAAATGTGGCAAATATTGGTGTCAAGGGAAGCTAAGTTTTAGGATTTGTCTTGCAAAGTATAGTAAGTTGTTTAAATGCTGCTGAGAGGTCAAATAATTAGATGGACACTCAGATGGTAAAGAACCTGCCGGCAATGTGGAGACCCAGGTTCAGTCCCTGGGTCGGGAAGATCCCCTGGAGAAGAGAATGGCTACCCACTCCTGTATTCTTGCCTGGAGAATTCCATGGACAGAGGAGGCTGGTGGGCTACAATCCATAGGGTTGCAAAGAGGCAGACATGGCTGAGTGACTAACACACAACTGCTAAAATAAACATACCCTGAAATGTGTAATAGTTCAAACAATAGTTTTCCTCCCTCCTCATAAAAAAGTGGTGGTGAAGAGGTCAGTAGTCTGTCGCTCCCTCACTCAATCATTTAGGGACCTAGATGAATGAGGGCTCTACCAGCTTCATGGTGTGGTTTGAAGATCACATTATAGTCATCTCCATTACTGCTAGCTGGAAGGGAAAAGTAACATGGAGGATCTTATATGGAGATTTTTGTGGGCCAGGTCTGGGAATGGTACACATCTCATATTCCATTGACTTCAGTCGCATGACCACTCCTAACTGCAATGGAAATTTCAGAAAATAATTAAGCCACACAGAGAAAAAAGGAGCCAGTTTATTGTGAGTGTCCAGTAGTCTGCCACAGATGGCTTTGTATGGGTCATAGTGACTTGGGAGGAACTATTGCAATGAAGGGAGAAGGATGAAAGCCCAAGAGAGAACAGGAAATTAGCAATTTCTTCTGTAGGTTTGCTATGAATATCTTGGAGAAGGAAATGGCAACCCACTCCAGTATTCTTGCCTAGAGAATCCTGTGGACAGGGGATTCTGTGGCTGCAATCTATGGGGTCGCACAGAGCCAGACACAACTGAAGCGACTTGGCATGCATGCATGCTATGACTATGAACAGAAGAAGGGGGTAGAGGCTAGAGGGAGAGAGGGAACATCAAGGGAGAGTTTATAAGAGTCTGGTTATCAATGCAAACAGAATATGCTATTTTTAACATTTGAGGAATGGATTCCAGGTTATACTATTATGATATAGCTGTGTTGGTGACTGACAGATCGAATATGGTGTATATTGAACTTGACCAAGTAAGTGGTGTATTGTACTTTAGGTTTCCAAACCTGTTTGTCTTAATCACTTTTAAATGTGGCAATGAGGCACTGAATCAACTACTAGGTTGAGAACAGAATTATGTTTTCTATGACAAATGTCCATCCTTCCATCAAAGAACAGGAACTGCAAAATGAGTCAGTCTATTTTCT
This sequence comes from Cervus canadensis, assembly GCF_019320065.1. NCBI lineage: Eukaryota > Metazoa > Chordata > Mammalia > Artiodactyla > Cervidae > Cervus > Cervus canadensis. The sequence continues at coordinate 27,371,789 of NC_057411.1, read as the reverse complement.
TAATAGAATGACAATGCATTCATAGCTGCATGAGCCATACTATATTGAAAATAACCTTACTTTTTGTAGTCTGAAGATTTTATGGCCCTTCCATTCACTTGGTAACTCAATTGAAGTGATCACAAAATCCCATGATCATTCAGTATCTCATGAGACCTAAGTGAGAGGTTTTTTAAAGTTTTCTTGCAAAAAAAAAAAAAAGTTTTCTTGCAAGAAACTGAAGCACATTGTTTTGGGATATCCAGATACATACAGAATGATTGTTGCCAAGAGTTATTTAACAGATGACTGCCAAGGGGAGAAAGAACTGGGCTGCTCGAAGCTAAAATATATGAATTTACTGAAAAAGATTTCTGGGCCAGCTATGAATTTCCTATCCTCCTGTATGTCTGTTGTTTTATTGCAATATCACTCACACACATAAAATTCACCCCTTTGAAGTGTACAATTCAGTGGTTTTTCGTAGATCTGCTATCCAGGACACTCTCCTAACTGGATCAAGGAATTACAGAGACCAAATACCGTTATAAAATGGTTTTTATGATTTAATGTGAAAATAACAGAGTTTAAGGCATCCTCATACCTTACCTTGCAGAATATGTCCATACCTTGCAGAGGTATGGAATGAGGAAAAACCCTGTTTTTTGTGTGTGACTTAAGCATCTACATGATTCTGACCTGCCAGTTTTGCCTAATCATGGATTGAGTTAGTCTGTGCCTTAAACATAGCATTCCTAACTGCACCCTGCTTGGCTGTCTGTCATATGCCAGTATTGCTCATGTCTTTTAGTTCCCCAACCGTCTTAGCCACTTTCCTGTTATTTCAATCCTGTCCTCTCTTCCCCTTTCGTTATCTTCAAAATATTTCCCTCACTTTCAGTGCCCAGGCTGTCCTCCCCAAGGCCCCTTCTAACGTCAGTTCTGTCGTCACTTACCTGCCTTCACCTTGCCTCGCCTACTTATCACCTCCTATACTGTCACTCTCATCTACCTGTCCCACGCTGGCCCCACTGCCCAGGCCGGAAAGGAAGCGTCGAATCGCTCTCAAGCCCGAACCTTCCCCGGTGAGGGCTGCAGAGCCCACTTTCCGGCTCAGCGGAGGAGCTTGAAGAACGCTTCATCGCGCTGTTTTCACGGTTTCCCCCTTCCATTTTCACCCGATCCTACAAAACCACCACCACTTTTAGCCTCTCCGTAAGCACCAGAGTCGCTTGTTGCCTCCAGTCTAGAGGAGAGATCTCCCAGCGAAGTAAACAAGGAAAGGTGCTCTCTTACTTGAGAACGTAGGTGTACGCTGATACTAGCGTCTGCGCATCAGAGATTAGATCCAGAGCCGAGCCCCAGGTGAACTGGCTGGATGGGTGACGCTAAGCCAATCAGAGATCTTGACGACAGAGCTCAACCAATCAGAACACGGGCAGCTTGGCGCACTCGGGGGCGGGCCTGGGCGGATGAGGCTCCGCCCCCTTGCAGCTTGGTGGCCAACGCCTTCGCTTAGGGCTAGCCAGAGCTGAGCAGTTTCAGTGACTACAAGGACCAGGCATCTTAAGAGCTGCGGGGCGGTGCCCTCTAACCCTTGCTAATTTCCCTACAGGCCTTGGCCAACAGGTGTTGGTGTCTGCCGTGAACGCGTTTAGACCCCGGCCGTATCTCTCTCTGGAGACTTTGTGCCTATGCTTGGGGACAGAGCGAGGTCGTTGCCTTGACGACGACAGCATGCGGCCCGCGGTCCTCTTGAGTGTGAGCTTGCGGCGGGTTGAGGCCAATCAGCCTACCTGCCTGCTTCACCTGAAACCCGTGACTGTGTCCGCGGAAGAAATAAAGACAGCAGTGGAATTGCTAGTTTGCTAGTCAGCATCTTTTAGACCTGCGAAGGAGATGCTCTTCACCTCAATTTTGTCTCCAAGTTGAAAACCTTTGGACTTTCCACGCGGAAAGCTTTAAAAGAAACAGTGAGTATAATAGTTTTTAAAGCTTCTGTTATCTCGTTCTTTTTTGTGTGTCTTTAACACAATAAAAAACAGCATTTTTATTATCTAAATTATTGGTAGAAGAACCCTATGCTTCCTTGGCATATGTCCAGAACTACCGCATTGCCAATTGGTCAGATTTCCTTTTAGTTTGTATCACCCTTTATATTCACAAGTAGAAGGCATGAGAAGTTATGGTTTATGAGTAACTGTTTCAGGAAACAAGAAGCTTTTTCAGCCTTGATACTTTTAAGGTATTTGTGGGCAGTGCCACTTGAAAAAACAAGTGTGTTCAATGTACCGTGACCCAATATGCAGTTGGTTGGAGAATACATTTGGAGTAGTTAACTTGCAGAATGTTAGCTTGTGACATGCTTAAGGTAATTTTAATTTTGTTCGCTTTGCATTTCCAAATATTGAGGACACCAATTACAAATATTTTTTAAAAATTATTCAAGTTATAGATTCCAGCTATTTTTGTCCTTGGTATAATAAGCCTAAAGTCTAGTCCTTAATAAAATATGCTGTCTTAGTGGAAGGAAAAAAAATTAAGGAAAGGAGAGAGAATTACACTGATATTTTTTCCAACACTGACATTTTATTTAAAAAGTCAATAGAAGTTAAATGGAAGTTAAAATGTCAAATGTATGGCAAGTTAGTGTCAGGGACAGTTTATGGGAGAACCTCCTATCAGAGTTGGTAGTAAAATAATGACATAATTGGGTTGGTGTTGACTGGGATTTATTTTTTCTCCTTTCAAAGATCAATCTTCTGATTTTCCATATTTATCAACACATATATATATATTTAGTTTAATCTCTCTATTAACTATTTTCAAATAAAATGTCAGTGTTTGGAAAAAATTATCAATGTAATTCTCTCTCTCTTCTTTCCTTAATTTTTTTCCCTACCACTAAGACAGCATATGTTACTAAGGACTAGACTTTAGGCTTATCATACCAAGGACAAAAATAGCTTGTATATATATCTACATATCTATATATGTATATCCTAAATTGTCAAATGTAAACTGATGAAAATGTATACATTGGGTGGTTTTCACAGTTTGCTAGAACAAAGAGGATATTTGTTTTGTCTTAGTCGTTAGTGTACCAATAGGAAAGAAAGGAAAATATCAAAGTTCACAGTCTGGGTAAATTAATTTTAGATTGCCATAAGTACACAACTAATGTTATAGGTAAGAATTTCTTTCCAATTTTATGAATGAGTGTTTCTATATTGTCAGGTTAAAAAATTTCAATTATGAATCCTCATTTGAATATATATTTTGTTGTAGTTTAGTAGCTAAGTTGTGTCTGACTCTTTTGTGACCCCATGGACTGTAGCCCACCAGGTTCCTCTGTCCATGGGATTTTCTTTTTCGGGCAAGAATCTGGAGTGGGCTGCCATTTCCTTCTCCAGGGGATCTTCCCAACCCCCGGGATTGAACTTGTGTCTCCTGCACTAGCAGGCAATTCTTTATTTCTCAGCCACCAGGGAAGCCAGAATATATTACCAAAAGACTTTTTTTTCCTTCCAAAACTTTTAGAATCACATTGGAATTAAGAGCAATATTTTTTATTTTTTGCTTCTGGAATTTAATTTCAAAAACAGATTATAAAAATAAATTTAACTTTGAGGTTGTAGTTTATTAGTTTTTATATTTCTTGACAATCAAAACTTATGAATTAAAACCTAACTGTATCTGGACTGAAAAGTTTCTTTCTATTCCAAAATATCAAGTGGAATGGTTGCTAGTCCTTCACCAATCATTGGTAAAGTAAGACAGATTTTGTTAGGATTGCCTTTTTTCAGAAAATGTCATATAATGTGATGTAAAATAATTCTAAACACAAAATTCAAATAATCATACTTCTAGTGATTAATCATTAAAAGGATTTTTGAAATATAGTGTTTGGAACATTAACATTTAATTTTCAAAAATCTGCTTACACACTGTGTGACTGCTGTTATTTAGTATGTTCAATGTAAGAATTTAATTACTATGGTAAGAAAAGTAAAAAAAAAATAGTTTATCAGAAGTTGTTAATTTTAACTTGGTAGTATTTTCCCCGACTGATTACAAAGAATATAAAGATCTTCAATTTTGATCTTTTAAACCTGATGTAAAAAAATAAATTTTATCTTCACTAAAACCAGATTCACTTGGTTTTCACCTTTGAGTGAAAATTGTGTTTTTCTAAGGTAAACTGTAATTGTTTTGTATAGTAGTTCAAGCATTGCTTTATCTGCATTAAAAATATATTGAGATTTCATTAACATGACATTCAGTTATTTAAATTTGAAGTTAATGGCTTCAGTTCCACTTGCCTTGTCTATTATGAAATGCATGTAAATATTTTGAAAACATAGCTTAGATGGAAATAAATACACAGGACAGCCATTAATGCAGTGTCTGTCCTAATATGGAAAACAGGTGGAGAAGAATTAATTTGGGAGGGTAGAGGAATTAATACATTCAACATAATTAATGCCATATTTCGGTTCCCACAGAGAGAAAGATTCGTAGTGGTTTTGAATTAAAATGGAAAAATATGAGAACCTAGGATTGGTTGGAGAAGGGAGCTACGGGATGGTGATGAAGTGTAGGAATAAAGATAGTGGAAGAATTGTGGCCATCAAGAAGTTCTTAGAAAGTGATGATGACAAAATGGTTAAAAAAATTGCCATGAGAGAAATCAAGTTACTAAAGGTGAGTAAACATATATTGAATTGAAAAAACAACAAAAAAAAAGAATTGTTTCTTGGTCAACAGTTTTAGAAAATGCTTTTTTAATATTTGTTTTATTTCCATAAGTAAGTTTAAAGTATAGATATTTTTTTCTCTTTTGGTAATAAACAGAAGGATTACATCTGAGTATTCATTTATCTGTGAATATAAGCATAATTTGTTATTATTTATTTATTTATTTGGATGCTCCAGGTCTTAGTTACTGCAAGCAGGCAGGATCTTTAGTTGTGGCGTGTGGGATCTAGTTTCCCAACCAGGGATCAAACCCAGGGCTCCAACACATTGGGAGCCCAGAGTCTTAGTCACTGGACCACCAGAGAAGTCCCAAAACATAATTTTAAAAAGTATCTGTTGCCTCTCTCTATCTGTCTGCCTATCTGTTTACCAACAACTCTGTTGAGAGTCTTAAAGAAGCTTCAGTGATTCACTTGGAGGACTCATAGCACTCAGCAAATAGTTTTACTCTTGGCTATGACTTGTTAAAGTGAAAAGATATACAGTAAAATCAGCAAAGGGAAAAGGCACATGGGGTGAGTTCCAGAGAAAATCTGTCGCTTTTCTCCCAGTGGATTAACACAGGATGCACTAATTTCCTCCAGCAATGAGTTATGACACTACGTGTGAAAAATTGTTTAGTAAGGAAATTCATTAGAGACTCAGTGCCCAGAGTTTTTTAATGGGGCTTGTCATAGAGGTACTCCCTGCTTTGCTTGCACCAAAATTCCAGACTCTTAGTAGAACTGCAGGTATTCAGCATACACCATATTGTTTGCACCATGAGTCACTTTATCAGTTCTAGAAATGAAGGAACACTTCTGAAATCCAAGTACCTAGGTATAAGCCAAGGGGTCACTTTGCAAGCCAACTTTCTAAGGATAAAAATCTCAGACCTGCCATGTTAACTCCCTCCCCCACCACACCCCCATCAATCTAACTGGAAGTTTATCCATTTTATTTATCTTTAGAAAGAACCAGTGTTTGACTTTGTTGTGTTGGTCTTTCTTGTTGTGTATTTCTTTTCTATTTCGTTAATTTTTATTCTTTAGTATTTTATACCTTCTACTTATTGTGGGTGGGTTATTTTACAGTTCTTTTCCCTAATCTTTTGAGTTATATGCTTAACTTCTTTTATTTCTAGGTTTTTTTCCCCTCATATATGCATTTAAAGCTGTCACTTTCCTTCTAAGAATAGCTTTGTATGTGTCCTAGAAATTTTGATTAGCAGTGCAAAATGTTTTCTCATTTTCTTTCATTTCCAAACATGTGGAAAATTTCTAGGTTTTTCTCCCTTGGTTGTTTAGTTTTGACACAATTGCCCTGTGATCTGAATATGTACTATGTAAGATTCTTATTCCTTTGATAAATACCTAATATTTGTCTTTTCCATTATTTATCAATTATTCCTACATTTCTGAGTTTCCATCTGGGATCATTTTCCTTGTACTTAAATCACATCTTTTTATTTTCTTTAAAGCAGATCTGCTAGTAAGGAATGTTGTCCATTTGTGTTTGTCTTTCAAAAGTCTTTGCTTTCTGTTTAAGAGAGTGTTTTCACAGGATATAGAACTCTACGTTGGCAATTAGTTACCTCTGATATGTTCAAGATAACATTACACTGTTCTGCTGGCTTTCATTTGCATTGCTTCTATTGAAAGGTCAGACATTCCTTAGTGGGTCTTTTTTTTTTTTTTTCTTTTTTCTGGGTGCATTGAAGCTTTCTCTTTGACTTTGGCTTTCAACACTTTTACAATAATATGCCTAGGTGTGGGTTTCTTTATATTTATCTTGCTTGGATTTTATGGCCCTTGCATCTATAAAATAATGTCATTTGTCACTTCTAGAAAATGCTCAGCTATTACTGTTTCATGTATTGCTATGGTCCCATTCTTTCTCTTCTCCATTTGAGATTTCAGTTTCATATATGACACCTTCCTCATGTGTGTCTTATATTCTTTTGTGTTTTTCATCCTTTTGTTTCCCATTGCTTCATTCCATAGATTTTCTTCTGACCTATCCTCCAGTTCAGTAGTTCTTTTTTAAAATTTTATTTGTTTCTGACTGTGTTGGGTCCTCATTGCTGCGTGGGCTTTTCTCTAATGAGGCATGGGCTCTAGGGTACTCAGGTTTCAGTAGTTGTGGCATGTGGATTCAGAGAGTTGCAGCTCCCAGGCTCTAGAGCACAGACTCAGCAGTTGTGGTACACAGGCTTAGATGCTGCGAGGCGTGTGGGATCTTCCTCCATCAGGGATCGAACCCCCGTCTCCTGCGTTGGTAGGCGAATCCTTTACCAGTGAGCCACCAATGAGCCCCAGTTCAGTAGTTCTGTTTCAGCTATATCTAATCTATTGTTAAACTCACCCACTGATTTCTTAAAGACATATTTTAATGTTCTAATTTTTTCATTCAATTTTTTTCCTATAATTTCCATTTTGCTGTTGAACCCTCCATTTTGCTTTCTTATTTAAATCACAGGCTTTTCTAAAGTCTGTGTCCAATAAATAGATCTCCCACAGGTTTATTTCCATTGTCTGTTTTTTCTCTTGGTTTTTGATTGAGTCTTATCTCTTGATATGCCAGTATTAATTTCTAAAAATTCTATAGAGTTTCTGGATGATGTTATCTTCCCCCTGAGAGGAGTTATATTTGCTTAAAATGAGGCTCTTGAGGGTACCCTTAAGGGTGCTTGGTGGCACTAATGTTCAGAAATTATTATACTTTTCTGTTCTAGGGTTTTTCTTTGGGTTCACATCTACTGTATCACTTTTTATGGTTGCAGGTTCCCTCAGTTTTTTGACGTTGACTTTTTATGCATAGTCACTTATATCTGATAATTCCAATATCTGAACTCATATTGCATCTGTTTTGATTAACTTTATCTTCTGATTTTTTTTTACTTATAGTAACATTTCTTTGCATGCATTGGTTATCTTTATTTTTTTCTCTGGACATTACATTTGAAACATTATTTTTTTTTAGGAATAACTTGAGGCTAAAGTGAAGATGTTTTCTTCCCAAGATTTTTTTTTTTCTTCTATGTTCATGGGCTACTGTGCCAGATATCAATTTTCAGCTTTGAATCACTCCTTTTTGCTCGGCTTTGTGAAGCTGGAGGGGGCCTCTGCAAACAATTCTCCTTTTGCCAGCTTGTATGATTTTAGGCTTTGTCGATAGAGGCTTTCCTTCCTGGTGGGTCCTTTTTTTGGCATGAAGTGAGCAGACCATCATATGGTGGACCTGGGAGCCTGTATCAGCATTATTCATGGAACACTTCTGGTGTCCCTACAGTTTCTCCACTTGGCTGGCTGATGTCCTGTGGCAAATGTCTTCACCATTGGCAGTCTGTACATGCCTATGGCAGCCATGCCTTCTCTAATGAAGTCTGAATCTTCGCTTTGGTCTGTTAGTAAGAAAAGCAGAGCAATAGAGGAAGAGAGAGGGGGATGGGGGATAAGATGAAACAGACAGCCTGTGTTTTAATTTAATTCAGAAGAGTATTGTTCAATCTCCACCTATTCTGAGATTTTCCAGTTATCTCTATGTTATTGATTTCTAGTTTAATTCCATTTGATCTGACAGAAGGCATTGCATGATTTCTAATCGTTGCAATTTGTTAGTGTGTTCTGTGGCCCACAGTGTGGTATATCTTGGTGCATATTCCACACGAGGTTGAGAGAAAACTTACTTCTTCTGTTGTTGGATGAAGTAGTCTACAGATGCCAGTTCTGCCCAGTTGTTGGATGGGGTTCTTGAGTTCAACTCAGGCCTTACTGATTACCTGCCTGCTTGGATCTGTTTCTGAGAATGTTGGCATTTCCAACTATGACAGTAGATTCATGTATTTCTCCCTGCACTTCTCAATTTTTGCATCATATAGTTTGATTCTTTCTTGTTAGGTGCATTTTGTTGTTGTTGCTCAGACGCTAAGTTGTGTCCAGTGCTTTGTGGATACGTACTGTAGGATCCTCTGTCCTCCATTATCTCCCAGAGTTTGCTCAAATTCCCATCCACTGAGTCGGTGATGCCATCCAACCATCTCATCCTCTGCTGCCCCCTTCTCCTCCTGCCTTCAATCTTTCACAGCATCAGGGTCTTTTCCAATGAATCAGTTCTTTGCATCAGGTAGCCAAAGTATTGGAGTTTCAGCTTCAGCATTAGTCCTTCCAATAAATATTCAGGGTTGATTTCCTTTAGGATTGACTGATTTGATCTCGCTATCCAAGGGACTCTCAAGAGTCTTCTCCAACACAGTTCAAAAGCATCAATTCTTTGGCACTCAGACTTCTTTATGGTCCAACTCTCACATCTGTGCGTGACTCTTGGAAAAACCATTGCTTTGACTAGATGGACCTTTGTTGGAAAAACGGTCTCTGCTTTTTAATGTGCTGTCTAGGTTTGTCATAGCTTTTCTTCCAAAGAGCAAGTGTCCTTGAGTTTCATGGCTGCAGTCACCATCTGCAGGGATTTTAGAGGCCAGGAGAAATAACATCTGTCACTGTTTCCACTTTTTCCCCTTCTATTTGCTATGAAGTGATGGGACTGGATGCCATGATCTTAGTTTTTTGAATGTTGAGTTTCAACCAGCTTTTTCAATCTCTTTTTTCACCCTCCTCAATAGGCTTTTTAGTTTGTTGTCACTTTCTGCCTTTAGAGTGGTATCATCTACATATCTGAGGTTATTGATATTTTTCCCAGAAATCTTGATTCCAGCTTGTGATTCATTCAGCTGGGCATTTTACATGATGTCTCTGCATATAAGCTAAATAACCAGGGTGAGAGTATACAGCCTTCTTGTACTCCTTTCCCAATTTTGAACTAGTCAGTTATTCTGTGTCTGGTTTTAACTGTTGCTTCTTGACCCTAAATTATGATGCTGTTAAAGTCCTGCACTCAATATGTAAGCAAAATTGGAAAACTCAGCAGTGGCCACAGAACTGGAAAAGTTCAGTTTTCATTCTAATCCCAAAGAAGGACAATGCCAAAGAATATACAAACTACTGTACAATTGTGCTTATTTCACATGCTAGCAAGATTGTGTTCAAAATCCCTCAAGCTAGGCTTTAGCAGTATATGACTTGAGAACTTATGGTTTACAAGATGGTTTCAAAGAGGCAGAGGAACCAGCGATCATATTGCCAACATTCGCTGGATCGTGGAGAAAGCAAGGGAATTCCAGAGAAACATCTACTTCTGCTTCGTTGACTATGCTAAAGCATTTGACTCTGTGGATTACAATGAACAGTGAAAAATTCCTACAGAGATGGTAGTACCAGACCATCTTACCTGTCTCCTGAGAAACCTGTAAGTGGGTCAAGAAGCAACAGTTAGAACCAAACACGGAACAACCGACTGTTTCCAAATTGGAAAAGGAGAACAGAAGGTTATCTATTGTCACCCTGCTTATTTAACGTACATGCAGAGTATATCATATGGAATGCCAGGCTGAAATAAAGATTGCTGGGAGAAATATCAACAACCTCAGATATGCAAGGAATACCACTCTAATGGCAGAAAGTGAAGAGGAACTAAAAAGCCTGTTGAGGACGGTGGAAGAGGAGATTGAAAAAGCTGTTTTGAAACTCAGCATTCAAAAATTAAGATCATGGCATCTGGTCCCATCACTTCATGGCAAATAGAAGAGGGAAAAGTGGAACCAGTGACAGATTTTGTTTTCCTGAGCTCCAGAATCACTGTGGATGATGACTGCAGTCATGAAATTCAAGGACATTGCTTCCTGGAAGGAAAGTATAAAAATGTCAATCACTCAGTCATGGATGACTTTTTGCTACTTCATAGACGGTCGCCCACCAGGCTACTCTGTCCATGGAATTCTCCAGGCAACGATACTAGAGTGGGTTGCCATTCCCTTCTCCAGGGAATCTTGCCCACCCAAGGATCTCCTGTGTTTACAGGAAGACTCCTTACCATCTGAGATAAACCTAGACAGCATATTAAAAAGCAGAGACATCATTTTTCTAACAAATGTCAGTATAGTCAAAGGACCACAGCCTTGTCTAACTCAATGAAACTGAGCCATGCCATGTAGCACCACCCAAGACGGACAGGTCATGGTGGAGAGTTCTGACAAAATGTGGTCCACTGGAGAAGGTAATGGCAAACCATTTCAGTATTCTTGCCTTGAGAACCCCATGAACAGTATGAAAAGGCAAAAAGATAGGACACTGAAAGATAAACTCCCCAGGTGCCCAGTATGCTACTGGAGATCAGTGGAGAAATAACTCCAGAAAGAATGAAGAGATGGAGCCAAAGCAAAAACAACACCCAGTTGTGGATGTGACTGGTGATGGAAGCAAAGTTCGATGCTGTAAAGAGCAATATTGCATAGGAACCTGAAATGTTAGGTCCATGAATCAAGGCAAATTGGAAGTGGTCAAACAGGAGATGGCAAGATTGAACATCGACATTTTAGAAATCAGCAAACTAAAATGGACTGGAATGGGTGAATTTAACTCAGATGACCACTATATCTACTATTATGGGCAAGAATCCCTTAGAAGAAATGGAGTAGCCATCATAGTCAACAAGGGTCCAAAATGCAGTACTTGGATGCAATCTCAAAAACGACAGAATAATCTCTGTTTGTTTCCAAGGCAACCCATTCACTATCACAGCAGTCCAAGTCTATGCCCCGACCAGTAATGCTGAAGAAGCTGAATTTGAATGGTTCTGTGAAGACCTACAAGACATTCTAGAACTAACACCCCCAAAAGATGTCCTTTTCATTATAGGGGACTGGAATGGAAAGGTAGGAAGTCAGGAAACACCTGGAGTTACAGGCAAATTTGGCCTTGGAGTACAGAATGAAGCAGGGCAAAGGCTAATAGAGTTTTGCCAAAGAACGCACTGGTCATAGCAAACACCCTCTTCCAACAACACAAGAGAAGACTTTACACATGGACATCGCCAGATGGTCAATACCGAAATCAGATTGATTATATTCTTTTCAGCCAAAGATGGAGAAGCTCTATACAGTCAGCAAAAACAAGACTGGGAGCTGACTTTGGCTCAGATCATGAACTCCTTATTGCCAAATTCAGACTTAAATTGAAGAAAGCAGGGAAAACCACTAGGCATTCAGGTATGACCTAAATTAAATCCCTTATGATTATACAGTAGAAGTGACAAGTAGATTCAAGGGATTAGATCTGATAGAGTGACTGATGAACTATGGACGGAGGTTTGTGACATTGTACAGGAGGCAGGGATCAAGACCATCCCCAAGTAAAAGAAATGCAAAGAGGCAAAATGGCAGTCTGAGGAGGCCTTACAAATAGCTGTGAAAAGAAGAGAAGCAAAAGGCAAAGGAGAAAAGGAAAGATATACCCATTTGAATGCAGAGTTCCAAAGAATAGCCAGGAGAGATGGGAAAGCCTTCCTCAGTGATCAATGCAAAGAAACAGAGGAAGACAACAGAATGGGAAAGACTAGAGATCTCTTCAAGAAAATTAAAGATACCAAGGGAACATTTCATGCAAAGATGGGTTCAATAAAGGACAGAAATGGTATGGACCTAACAGAAGCAGAAGATATTAAGAAGAGGTGGCAAGAATACACAGAAGAAGTATACAAAAAAGATCTTCATGACCCAGATAATCACGATGGTGTTATCACTCACCTAGAGCCAGACATCCTGGAATGTGAGGTCAAATGGGCCTTAGGAAGCATCACTACAAACAAAGCTAGTGGAGATGATGGAATTCCAGTTGAACTATTTCAAATCCTAAAAGATCGTGCTGTGAAAGTGCTGCACTCAATATGCCAGCAAATTTGGAAAACTCAGCAGTGGCCACAGGACTGGAAAGGGTCAGTTTTCATTCCAATCCCAATGAAAGGCAACGCCAAAGAATGGTCAAACTACCACACAATTGCACTCATCTCACACCCTAGCAAAGTAAAGCTCAAAATTCTCCAAGCCAGGCTTCAACATTATGTGAACCATGAACTTCCAGGTGTTCAAGCTGGTTTTAGAAAAGGCAGAGGAACCAGAGATCAAATTGCCAACATCCTCTGGATCATTGAAAAAGCAAGAGAGTTCCAGAAAAACATCTACTTTGGCTTTATCTATTATGCCAAAGCCTTTGACTATGTGGATCACAACAAACTGTGGAAAATTCTGAAAGAGATGGGAATACCAGACCACCTGACCTGCCTCCTGAGAAATCTGCATGCAGGTCAAGAAGCAACAGTTAGAACTGGACATGGAACAACAGACTGATTCCAAATCAGGAAAGGAGTATGTCAAGGCTGTATATTGTCACCCTGCTTATTTAACTTCTATGCAGAGTACATCATGAGAAATGCTTGGCTGGATGAAGCACAAGCTGGAATCAAGATTGCTGGGAGAAATATCAGTAACCTCAGATATGCAGATGACAACACCCTTATGGCAGAAAGCGAAGAACTAAAGAGCCTCTTTAAAGAAGAGAGTGAAAAAGTTGGCTTAAAACTCAGCATTCAGAAAACTAAGATAATGGCATCTGGTCCCATCACTTCATGGCAATTAGATGGGGAAACAATGGAAACAGTGAGAAACTTTATTATTTGGGCTCCAAAATCACTGCAGATGGTGACTGCAGCCATGAAATTAAAAGATGCTTGCTCCTTGGAAGAAAAGTTATGACCAACCTAGATAGCATATTAAAAAGCAGAGACATTACTTTGCCTACAAAGGTCCATCTAGTCAAAGCAATGGTTTCTCCAGTAGTCATGTATGGGTGTGAGAGTTGAACTACAAAGAAAGCTGAGTGCCGAAAAATTGGTGCTTTTGAACTGTGGTGTTGGAGAAGACTCTTGAGAGTCCCTTGGACTGTAGGGAGATCCAACCAGTCCATCCTAAAGCAAATCAGTCCTGAATATTCATTGGAAGGACTGATGCTGAAGCTGAAGCTCCCATACATTGGCCACCTGCTGTGAAGAGCCGACTCATTTGAAAAGACCCTGATGCTGGGGAAGATTGAAGGTCGGAGGCGAAGGGGACGACAGAGGATGAGATGGTTGGATGGCATCACTGACTCATTGGACATGAGTTTGAGTAAACTCTGGGAGTTGGTGATGGACAGGGAGGCCTGGTGTGCTGCAGTGCATGGGGTCACAGAGAGTCAGACATGACTGAGCGACTGAACTGAACTGATGCTTTTTCCATTAGTAATGCATGGATGTGAGAGTTGGTTCATACAGAATGTGAGTGCTAAAGAATTGATGCTTTCTAACTGTGGTCCTCAAGAAGACTCTTGAGAGTCCCCTTGACTACAAGGATATCAAACCAGTCAATTATAAAGGAAATCAACCCTAAATATTCATTGGAAGGACTCATGCTGAAGCTGAAGCTCCAATACTTTGGCCAGATGATGAGAACTGATTGATTGGAAAAGAACCTGATGGCAGGAAAGATTGAGGGCAGGAGGAGTAGGGGGTAACAGAGGTTGAGATGGTTGAATGGCATCACTGGCTCAATGGACATTAGTTTGAACAAAATCTGGGAAATACTGGAGGACGGAGGAGCCTGATGTGCTATAGTCTATGGGATCGCAAAGAGTTGGATATGACTCAGTGACTAAACAACTAATAGTTGATTTAAAATGTTCTGTTAGTTTCTGGTATACAGCAAAGTGAGTCAATTATACATATACATACAATCATTTTTAAAAAATATTATTTTCCCATATTACATTACAGAGTGTCCTTTTCTTTTCTTATTGTATCTCTGAATAGATTCTGAATTTGTTCCTTTTTGATTGTTTCTTATCTTGCAACGAAGTGAGACCCTTCTGGACCAGCTATCTGAAGGAGGTTCATTTTCAGGAGAAGTCATGGTCTTGTTCCAGGCTAGCAGGAATCCACCCTGCTTCACAGTGATATTCCTAACAACAGAAGCCCGAGTGTGGGCTTTATTTACGTTCTCCTTAATTTCTCTGAAACTTGTAATTGCAGGTTTGTTCATAATGAATTGTTTTGCCTTCCCTTTGGTTTCACTGACAGACTGCTTCCAGCAAATGAGTTTCTGTGGGATTGTTCACCCCTCCCGTCTTGTTTCATGGTGCCATTCAGTTCTTAGGACGCTTTCACTGACAGTCTGTGAACCCTGTTCTCATTATATCAAAGAAGGGTTTTTTTTTTTGGTTTTGTTTTTCTTTTCAGGGTATGTCATCAGCTTTGGAAAACTCTGCTCTGCGAGCTTTGTAACCACAAATAATCTTATGGTTTCTTCCCAGACTCCTGTTTGACCTTGATGGTGCCACCTCATTTGTTGGGGGGTCGGGGTCCTAGATCCTTCTTAGTTTCATCAAAGATGAAGCTACACTTCTTTTTCTCATTGGCTTTATTGTGTTCTCTGAGAGGAGAATGGAGCAGCAAGTTCTTTTTAACATACTAAAAGCCAGGATATGGCTTCACAATTTATGCTGTTTATGCATTTTATTTAGATGTTTCTCTTGTGCTGAGATCTATTTTAGACTGTGACTATTACTAGTAATTTGGTCCTCTAAAAAATTATTTTTCACTTTTTTTTTTGATAGCAACTAAGGCATGAAAATCTGGTGAATTTGTTGGAAGTGTGTAAGAAAAAAAAGCGATGGTACCTCGTCTTTGAGTTTGTTGACCATACGGTTCTTGATGACTTGGAGCTCTCTCCAAATGGACTAGACTACCAACTAGTTCAAAAGTATTTGTTTCAGGTTATCAGTGGGATTGGATTTTGTCACAGTCACAATGTAAGTATTCAGTTTAAATAATTATTTATTAAGTTGAAAAGTTGGGAGAATATACAGTGAACACCCATTGCTATTAGTGTATCCACCTATTGCTGGATTCTATACTTGCTAACATTTTGTTATATTTGTTTTATTAAATATTTATTCATCTTTTCTTCCATTTGTCTACTTATTAATCTGCCTGATTTATTTATGCATTATTTGAAAGTAAGTTACAGACATCAGTGCTTCAACTCTACATACTTGAGCTATGCATGTTATTAACAAGCCATTACTGTGGATATCTAGGATATAATAGAATTAGTAGCTATGCTACTAACTTTAGCCTATGCAAAATGCTCAGCTGTGCCAGTTTCTGGTCCTCTGAGAGTTTACAATAAATATATCTTCAAAGTTTTCAAAATAAAATTTACTTGTATTAGAGAATTAGACCTAATAATTTGTTTTGCCTAGTTCTAGAATTTGTACTATTGTTTCCCAGTGTCCTGTTTTCTCTTTCCATAGTCTTTTTATAAAAGGACTTTCCATAGTCCTTTTATAACCAACTGACCTTTTTTACATTTACAATTTTTACAAATGTAAAAATTTATATTTTTTTGCCTCTTTACATTGATAATTGCTTGATGTATGCCTCCACTTGGGTGCTCAGAAATCCACCTAAAAACTCATATTGCTGAAACTAAACTGCTAATTATTCTTAACCAAAATTAACCTTCTCTAGACTTTCCTATTTTTTGTTAATGGACCCACCATTCTTTTAGATTCCCAGATTTAAGGAAAGTATCTGAGATTACTTCCTAAATTCTGTTGATTTAGAATATTTCTACACTCCACCTCTTTCTTTCCATTCATTTGAGCACCAGACTAGTGTAGGCCCTTTGTTTTTGTTGTTGTTCAGTTGCTAAGTCACGTCTAAGTCATTGAAACCCCACAGACTGCAGGACGCCAGGCTTCCCTGTCCTTCACTGTCTCCTGGAATTTGTTCAAACTCATGTCCATTGAGTTGGTGATGCCATCCAACCATGTCACCCTCTGTCGTCCCCTTCTCCTCACGCCCTCAATCTATCATCTCCTATTTGTCCCACTTCTCTTCTCCCCACTTCTAGTCACCCTCTTTGCTTTATCTTGTTCATGGCCTTCTTTAAATGTTCAATATCTTCTTTAAACACCATATGGGTCATGTCATGGGTTCCCATCACCTTGACATGAGCTCAGACTTCCCAGGCTGGCAGTTGAGGCATAACCTAGTAAGTAACCTCTACTCCAGGAAAAACATTTCCCTAGTGGCTACTGGTCTACTCCCATTCTCACTCTTTTGCTCTTTTTGTCCCATTCACTTGGATTGCCCTTTCATTTCTACATTTATCTAGGTCACACTAGTATTAAAGACCTGTCTTAGAGCCCACCTTTTTTCCTCGAAAATTGTTTCTGACCACCACAGTCTTCCATGATAGCTTTACTCTCTTAGTCTTGAGAGCGCTCATTATCAGAGCAATTGATTGGAAATTGATCGAAGGCAAAAGAAGAAGGGGCTGGCAGAGGATGAGACAGTTAGAGAGCATCACCAATTCAATGGACATGAACTTGAGTGAACTCCAGGAGATAGTGGAGGATAGAGGAACCTAGTATGCCACAGTCTTTGGGGTCACAAAGAGTTGGACACACCTTAGTGACTGAACAACAACAGCAACATATATTTCATTCAATATCATTCATCATGTAAATACAATTTAGTTCTTCAAATAAAATTTCAAGCATAAATGTTCTTTTTTCCCCAGCTCGGTCTCAGGTTCTTTAAACCCAGGAACAACGTTATATGCTTTTATCTGTCTTCATCATAGGGACAAAAACAGTGCCCTGCACATAACAGGTGCTAAAAAAAAAAAGTTAGCTTGCTTAACTTGATGTGCCATTCAATATGTGTCATGCTCTGCTTTTTATATCATAGATTATACACAGAGATATTAAGCCAGAGAACATATTAGTCTCCCAGTCGGGCGTTGTCAAGCTGTGTGATTTCGGATTTGCACGGACGCTGGCAGCTCCCGGGGAGGTGTACACTGATTACGTGGCCACGCGGTGGTACAGAGCGCCAGAGCTGCTGGTTGGTGACGTCAAGTATGGCAAGTAAGACGTCGTCAGCAGGGCGGGGGTGCGGAGGCAGACTTGGCTCTCCTTTTTTGATAAAGTGGAATATGTCTTCAGTATAATGACAGTCCCTCTAATTGGGCTTCCTTGGTAGCTCAGCAGTAAAGAATCTGCCAGTGTGGGAGCCACGAGTTCAATCCCTTGGTTTGGGAAGATGCCCTGGAGAAGGAGACGGCACCCCACTCCAGTACTCTTGCCTGGGAAACCCCATGGACGGAGGAACCTAGTGGCTACATCCTTGGGGTTACAAAAAGAGTCAGACACGACTTAGTGACTCAGCACTCGCCCTCTGCGATGGCCCACACCCTTGTCTGTGGAGTGTGTTTCTCTCTAAATAAATCCCACTTCTTACGTTAAGAAAAAAAAAAGATCCCTTCTAATACTGAAAGGAAGTTTTCAGTTTAGAAAACTTTATAAAGTGATTTGTAATCACTTTTGTGTTTCCCCTTTAAACATTCTTGTGAAATGGGTTGGTATGAGTATGATTATTTTAAAGGTAGAGAAATCAAGGTGAGTAAGTGGTCTGTTTTTAATAGTAAGTTAGAAATAGATATATTTATCACTTGTAAAGGGAGGTAACATTGATTAGGTAAGTCTGACACTTGCATTGAGGCCGAGTAGAGTGGGCAGGGGTGGGGGTAGAAATGGAATGAAGTGAACCATTTTAAAAATACAAATCATCTTCATAAATGAATTCTATAAAGAAGAAGGGATTGCAGGTTTTACCAGTTTCAATAGAAATTGTTCTAAAATATTTTCTATAATTTCTCTGTTTTTAGAGCATATATCGTTTAATATTTACTCTGAGCTCTCATTTTACTGCCATGCTGTAATTTCTGTACCAGCTATGGCCTTAAGCAATTTCAAGGTAGTTGTTCCTATGGTAATGATGCCAGAATACTCTATAAATTCTTGTGACCGATTTTTAAGAGAGTTTTTCTATTTTCTCCGTATTAGCTTTCTGGTCTTGTTGTTTGTGTCCCCAGTAACCATCTTGTTCTGGTATGCTGTTTTCAGTGTATAGTTGGATACACTGATGAACCTTGTTCAAATTATGTGTAAAGAAAAATGAGTAGCCTCTGACTGCAAACCCAGAAGACTTATATCCAGAATAAAGTATACTTAACAAGCATTTTGACTATTTGGTAGCCTTGTGTCACATGCTTGAAGTTTCCTGAAATCTGATTATTGTAATGTTGGAAGTTAATACTTTAAGTTTATAGAAAAAAATATTTGGGAGCATAATTTAAGGTTTACTGTTACTTTTCTTGATACCAAGAATACAAAATAGTAATATGCAAATGACAGAGGATGAGATGGTTAGATGGCATCCCCAACTCAATGAACATAAGTTTGAGTAAACTCTGAGAGATAGTGAAGAACAGGAAAGCCTGGTGCACTGCAGTCCACGAGGTGGCAAAGAGTTAGACACAACTTAGTGATTGAACAACCACAGTATGCAGAACAGATTCAGTCATAGTAAACATATTAGGTGTTGGTGATGGACAGGGAAGCCTGGAGTGCTGCATTCTGTGGGGTCGCAAAGAGTCCAACACGACTGAGTGACTGAACTGAACTGAAATACATCAGGATCCCAGATTTTACATCACATTGCTTTTCTTTCAGGGCTGTTGATGTGTGGGCCATTGGCTGTCTGGTAACTGAAATGCTCATGGGGGAGCCCCTCTTTCCTGGAGATTCTGATATTGATCAGTTATATCATATTATGGTGTGTTTAGGTAAGATTATGCATCTGTATTTTAAGTTTTAGTAATTTTTTCCCATGTGATTTTATTGGTTTGTATTGATTTTGCAAGTTGTTGGTACACTAAAGATGATGCGTGTTTTGAATGAATATAGGGAGCAAATAGGAAAACCTCATTTCTCTCTCTCTCTGTCTCTCTCTCTCTATATATATAGATGTAAATATTCATTCATTCATCCTCTGCCTGTTTTTTGTCTATCTGACATATGATCCTAATAATTTTACCTGTCCTCCTGCCCAGCTCCCCTCTAAAGAAAAGAGCAAACATTGGACATTTTTCTGCACATTTGCATTCAGTAAGTCACACGTAGAGAGAATACAAATGATCATATTATCTTTGGGTCAGCAAGCATTTGGTATAATATGACTATTACCTCATTCTCATCTTCACATTGAGTGACACAGGGACTTCCAAGGTGATTTAATCTTGCTTCAGTCAGGACTTTTGCTCTTTGTACTTTGTGCAGAATTTCAAAGCTACATTATCAAAGTCTTCTCATATTTGTTGAAATGTCAACTTTCTGTTGGGCGATGGAGTTTGGAAAATGGAAATGATGGGAAATATCTTGAGGATTAAGTGTTTAGGTTAGAAATTCCATAAACAACACAGTGGTTTCTTACAGCAGAATTTTCATATGTATATTTTATATTCAGTCAGTCAGTTCAGTCACTCAATCATGTCGAACTCTTTGCGACCCCATGGACTGCAGCATGCCAACTTTCCTGTCCGTTGCCAACTCCCAGAGCTTACTCAAACTCATGTCCATCGAGTCAGTGATGCCATCCAACCATCTCATCCTCTGTCATCCCCTTCTCCTCCCACCTTCAATCTTTCCCAACATCAGGGTGTTTTCTATTGAATCAGTTCTTCTCATTAGGTGGCCAAAGTATTGGAGTTTCAGCTTCAGCATCAGTCCTTCCAGTGAATATTCAGGACTGATTTCCTTTAGGATAGGTTGATTGGCTCTCCTTGCAGTCCAAGGGACTCTCAAGAGTCTTCTCCAACACCACAGTTCAAAAGCATCAATTCTTCTGCACTCAGCTTTCTTTATAGTCCAACTCTCACATACATACATGACTACTGGAAAAGCCATAGCTTTGACTAGACGGACCTTTGTTGGCAAAGTAATGTCTCTGCTTTTTAATGTGCTGTCTAGGTTGGTCATAGCTTTTCTTCCAAGCGTCTTTTAATTTCATGGCTGCAGTCACGATCTGCAGGGATTTTGGAGCCCAAATAATAAAGTCTCTCATCTCTCACTGTTTCCATGGTTTCCCCATCTGTTTGCCATGATGTGATGGGACCGGATGCCATGATCTTAGTTTTCTGAATGTTGAGTTTTAAGCCAACTTTTTCACTCTCCTCTTTAAAGAGGCTCTTTAGTTCTTCGCTTTCTGCCATAAGGGTGGTGTCTTCTGCATATCTGAGGTTATAGATATTTCTCCCGCAATCTTGATTCCAGCTTGTGCTTCATCCAGCCTGGTATTTTGCATGATGTACTCTGCATAGAAGTTAAATAAGAAGGGTGACAATATACTGCCCTGACATACTCCTTTCCTGATTTGGAACCAGTCTGTTGTTCTATGTCCAGTTCTAACTGTTGCTTCTTGAGCTGCAACAGGAGGCAGGTCAGGTGGTCTGGTATTCCCATCTCTTTCAGAATTTTCCACAGTTTGTTGTGATCCACATAGTCAAAGGCTTAGGCGTAGTCAATAATGCAGAAGTAGATGTTTTTCTGGAACTCTTTTGCTTTTTCAATGATCCAATGGTTGTTGGCAGTTTGATCTCTGGTTCCTCTGCCTTTTCTAAATCTAGCTTGAACATCTGGAAGTTCACGTACTGTTGAAGTCTGGCTTGGAGAATTTTGAGCATTACTTTGCTAGGGTGTGAGATGAGTACAATTGTGTGGTAGTTTGAGCATTCTTTGGCGTTGCCTTTCTTTGGGATTAGAATGAAAACTGACCCTTTCCAGTCCTGTGGCCACTGCTGAGTTTTCCAAATTTTCTGGCACATTGAGTGCAGCACTTTCACAGCATCACCTTTTAGGATTTGAAATAGTTCAACTGGAATTCCATCACCTCCACTAGCTTTGTTTGTAGTGATGCTTCCTAAGGCCCACTTGACTTTGCATTCCAGGATATCTGGCTCTAGGTGATTGATCACACCATCGTGGTTATCTGGGTATTTTATATTAGGTTAGATATTAAAATTGAGAGTAAAGACAAAAGTGATTAAATCAGGCCAACATCACTTGGGTAAAAATTAAATTCTTAAAGAGTGGAACTTTTTTATTTAGATTAGATTCTGACCATACAACTATTAGCATTTTCTGTTTGGGTCAGCATTTTGTGCTTTGTTGGAAATAAAGCTTTTTTTTTATACCATTATAAGAAATTATGCAATGTTCTTTACCTGTCCTTTTCCTAAGCTCCACCCTCATGTCTTCAAGTTTCTACACAGTGGTGTGGGAACTTCTCTGAATGAGTATGTTGAGATGTGAATGTTGATTTCCTTTGAGTTGACTTGTGCCAAAACCACCATGAGAGCGCCGTCTTTGGTTGCCTTCGCTTGCTGAGAGAGTCCCCACTTTTACATAACGAGTTCCTGTCATCTCTACTCCACACCACCTGTCCTGTGATGCATAATAACAGAGATGTGTGCTATTCTCACTGCTAGGTAATCTAATTCCAAGACACCAGGAGCTGTTTTATAAAAATCCTGTGTTTGCTGGAGTAAGGTTGCCTGAAATCAAAGAAACGGTGCCTCTTGAAAGACGCTATCCCAGACTCTCTGAAGTTGTGATTGATTTAGCAAAGGTAATCAATACTTTTTCTTTGCTCTTTCTGACAGGGAATTTACATTATGGGGATTTGATTTTCCCTTTTTTTTTTTTTCTGGTCTGCTTGATCTTTTCGGTCAACCCCTTCCTCTGACAACTTAAATTTTTGTACATTAAGAGAGGAGAAAGGGGGCAGCAGAGGGTGAGATGGTTAGACAGCATCACTGACTCAATGGACAGGAATTTGAGCTAACACGGGGGACAGTGGAGGACAGGGGAGCCTGATGTGCTGCAGTCCATGGGGTCACAAAGAGTTGGATACAACTTAGCTGCTGAACAACAACAAGAACAACATTAAGAAAGAGTTTAATTTGGTGGGAACAGAGATGGAGGAATGCCAGAGATAAAAGCCTGAAAATTTTGCTTGTTTTTTTTTTAAAAAAACTTTTTGTATTATCTAGCATGTTTTAAGTGTGAAAACATTCCCATAATGATGTGTTTTTAATGTCTAACATTTAAAATGCAGGCCTTGTATAAGTGGAAAAGAGGAGAAAATAGGATAAGAAAATGAAAAGATGAGTAGAGAAATATTTAAGTCTAGGGCTTTAAAGTATTAAAGTCTACAGATCATGATCTGTAGTATATTGTTAAAAAGGGGCTTTTATTCAACCACTAGATTCACTGAAGCTAATTTTTACATGATCGTCACCTTTGCCTTGTATTTAATTGAGGAAGATATTAGGGACATTCTCACTGGATCAAATTCTTTCTAAAAGTGGACCTTTTGGATTTATTAGCTCAAAAAAGCCTCATTAGTTAGGACTGTCCTAAAGTGTGGTTGTTTGTTTTTTTTGGGGGGGGGGGTTGGCCCACACCGCATGGCATGTGAGATCTTGGATCTTGGTTACCTGACCAGGGATCAGACCCAAACCCGTGCCCTCTGCTGTGAAAGCACAAAGTCATACCCATGGACCACCAGGGAGGTCCCTGTCCTAAAGTGTCGATAAAATAAATATCTCGAAAAGAGCAGGGTCACATAACATTTAGCTAAGATAGTTTTTGCTTTTTTACTTCTTTAAATAACTCATTTTAAAAAAGCTTGGTAAGCTTATGAATAGTTATAACAAGTTCTTAGAAAAATACATTGTTATTTTTCTACATAATGTAACAGATCCAAATATTCTTTATTTAGACTAGCTTTATGATCTGTCTGTAAAGAGATTTAAAAGGAATAAAGGTAAAATGATTGTCCAACTTATGTCCCTTATGGTAGAATCATATGACTTTTTAAACATTTTATTCCTTTTTAATCATAGGAAATCTTAAACATAGAAAAGGAAGTAGATAAAATAGTGGTGTCATGACCCCCATAAGCTGGTCATTAGCTACAGTGGTTAAAAATCTTTGGCAAATATTTCATCTATCCTATCCACACACTTAGGAATTTTTTTTCCTCAGCAGTTTTTTACTGTGTGGCCTGTGGGATCTTATTTCCTTGACTAGGAATTGAACCTCCGCCCCCTTAGTGGAACCACAGAACCTTAAGCACTGGACCACTGGGAATTCCCTCAGCAACATTTTTTTGGAGTATTTTGAAGCAAATTGCAGATATTATGGTATTTCACTTACAAATACATTAATTATTTGTATAATTTTCTTGTTCATTTAAAGCTACCTATTGAGTCCCTTCTATTTTTACTAGCTGTGAGTGATTCCATTGGGTCAGAACAAGATATAATGAAATCTATATGAAAATGAAAGAACAAGATAAAATGAAATCATCTATGTCAAGTATCTAGCGCAATAATAAGCGCAGAGTAGTTCCCTTCCCTTCTATTCTGCAAGTACTGTAAATTTAAAAAATTGTCAAGAATTTCTTAATATAAAATACCTAATCAGTGCTCAAAGTTTCATTAATTTTCTCATAATTCCTTTTTATAGTTTGAATTAGGATCCACATGAAGTCTAGAGGTCACAATTGGTTGATATGTCTCTTAAGACACTTAATTTACAAGCTCCTCTTCACCTCTTTGTTTTTTATTTAAACCTTGCCATTTATCTATTAAAGAAAATAGGTTGTTTGTCCCATAGAATTTTTCACATAGTATAGTTTAATATGTTCCTCCATGTCCCATATTTTGTATAAACTCATAGTAGAGCTAGAGCTTAATCGGAATTAGGTTGAATTTTTTGGCAAGAATACTTCATAAGAGGTTTGTATATTCAGAGACGCTGAATGTCTGGAGGTCTTTCTTTTTGTGATATTAGCAGTCATTGGTGGTCACTGTCTAGATTTGTGCTTTATTCCTTATCACTTATTATAGATGTTTAAAATTCATTGACTCTGAAGAAGAATTTTCTATGTTTAGACATGTGAATGTAGGCAGTTCTTTGATATGAACTATATGTATTCTTTGGTTTCCCAGAAATGCTTACATATTGACCCAGACAAAAGGCCCTTCTGTGCGGAGCTCCTGCACCACGATTTCTTCCATATGGATGGATTTGCTGAGAGGTATGCTACTATGTGTTCTGTGTCACATCAACCTAGGGTCAAAGTAAGGCCCCCATAGCAGTACGTAACAGTAACAAACAGTATTTCTTTACCCACCTATTCTAACAGGATCTCAAATATTTACCACCCTACCTCCATTCACCCTTGGCAACAACACATTCCTAGGAGTGGTCCCCTGCATTCACCAAATCAGGGCTCTTGGTTTTCACGAAGCAGTCCCTTCATGCCATTCTTTCTCTCTCCCTGTGATGACCTCCATCACTCGGGTCACTGATTTCTGGTCTTGCTACCAGCTGTGCGATGCTATCATCTTGGGTCCTGATGCATTTGCAAAGGTGGCATCTCCTGTTGCTGCTGAACTTACACCACACCCAGTCCTCTGACACTGCTGACTGTGGATGCACGTGGAGACCTCGATGTGCCAAACCTGTGGGAGCCAGAATAGCTGGCGTGGTCCCCCTGTGCTGCTCCAGCCGCTGGCATCCGTGCAGCTGACAAAACAAAAAATAGTGAGATGAGTGGCAATGACACTGCTTTATGTTTCTGCCAATCTATTTATTATCCACCTTAGTAAAAGATAACCGGATCCTCGTATTTGCTTCCACATTTGATTTCTTATGTTGTTTTGGTTGAAATATACAGAGAAACTGTGGTCTCACATAAATATGTAGTTGGAAAATGGAAGAGAATTTTGATAGTTGTTTTAGGTCACTGTGAGTATTTTTCTTTAATTCCATACCAAAAAACTTTGATACTGTACCCAAACTTGACAGCGGTAGTTTCTTAAAAGTTGCTTGTATTGTGGAATCTGAAACCGTATCAATGAGCTTCTTTTCCCATTACATTAAAATCCGCTTGTCCGTCTTGCACTTTGAGTAGATCTTTTACTCATGCATGCTTTTGTAGAATCATTCATTAGTCATTTGGAAAATACTCTTTTGCTAAGTTATATAGAGCTTTATTTAATAATGTTGACATTTAATTGGGCTATATAAAAAAGTCACATTCTCATCAGAAAAACCTTTAGTATTAGGAATCTGCTAAGTTCACGGTAGTGGATACAAGTTGAATGAAATTCTAATTTTTTATAAAAAGGTGAATTTTACCATTAATGCAAATATTATTGGATTTTTCCTTGAAGTAACACACTCCTTTGTTCATTTTTTAAAAGAAAATATCTGCTGAATACCCCAAGTCTGAGTAGTAATAATTTTTCTATCAGTTTTTCAAGTAATAATGTTCCATGAAGAAAGTGGCTAGTTTAGCTTGTAACTCAACCAGCTACACAAGTGCTTTTCTTAAGACAACCATTGCACTTTGATTTGCAGTGGAGGTACCTTTTCAGGGGTATAGATTTAATAACGGATATATATACACACACATATATATGTATATATATACTTACTGTCCCATCAGGGACATTCTTAAACAAAACTGCCCCTCCCCAACTTAAACTTGAGAATTTGTGACTAGGAAGAATATAATAAAGTTTGTGTAAGGTTTGTAAAGTTTTGTACCTCTGTAAAGTTTGGTGCCTCTGCTTCAATCTTGGTAAGGTGCCTGCAGTTTCCCCCTGTTGCTTTTTATTTCATCAAATGTCAGCATGGTGAAAAAGAAGTCACCGTCATACTAAGATAAGAGCTTTGATGTTATGAACCTCCTGGAAGATTTTCAGAGATCTCCAGCGGTCCGCAGAAACCTCATTTCTCATTTTGAATAACACAGTCTAGTTTAATGCTCAAATCTTAAAGATAAATATCTTGAACATCAATTTTTTCCCAGATTTATCTGTTTCATACAGTCTTATCAACAAATGTATTCTTACGTAGGTTTCCTCAGGAACTGCAGTTAAAAGTACAGAAAGATGCCAGAAACATTTCTTTATCTAAAAAATCTCAAATCAGAAAGAAGGAAAAGGAAAAGGATGAGTCCTTGGGTGAAGAGAGAAAAACACTTGTGGTGCAGGTAAATTTCCATGTTTTAAGGCATATTAAACTTTAAATTTAATATATCCTTAAATTTGAGGGGGGTATGGGATATTGAAGATCTTAAAAGTTTCCTGAGTGGTTAACAAGTTCACGTTTAGATTAGTTATAAAAATGTATTTTCTGTAGACATTACCTGTTTTAAAAAAAAATCTTAGGATATCATGTACCGAGTGCCTACTATACTCAAGTCTGTACAACAGGGCTTGTCGGGAAATCATACTCATTCAAGAACATTTAGACATGCATGTGCACACTCATATGCAAACACATAACACGGTTTTTTCCCCTTAGATAATAGGAGAGAGAAATATAATTTTTAGAATTTTATATAAAGTAGAGCATTTAAAAATTGAGATTTGGGTACTCAATTTATTTGAAATTTACTTTTCTTGGTAAATTATCCAGCATCTGTTCTCAGTAAGATAATTCAAATCTACCACCAGCTCACTCACATTTTCTCAAATGAACCCAAAGGAGAAAGAGGACTCAATTTTGTGTTCCCTGACTTTTGGATACATGAGAACAAAAGTCAGCATGCTTGAGTCCTCTTTCATGGTTTTCCACTGAAATATAATTTGATATGTGTATACCTGCTTATGTGTATGTATAATTTTTTTTTAAAGTTATTTATTTTTGACTGCGCTGCTCTTCATTGCTGCGTGGGGGCTGTCTCTAGTTGCAGTGAGTGGGGGCTACCCTCTGGTTGTAGTGTGTGGGCTTCTCACTGCAGTGGCTTCTCTCATTGTGGAGCATGAACTCTAGGCCATGAGCTCAGCAGTTGCAGTACTTGGGCTTCCGTAGTTGTGGCGCACAGCCTTAGTTTTGCCCCTTGGCAGGTAGAATCTTCCTGAATCAGGGACTGAACCTGTGTCTCCTGCATTGGCAGGCAGATTCTTAACCACTGCACCACGAGGGAAGTTCTGTGTACATATCATTAAATCTGATATATATATGTGTGTGTGTGTGTGTGTGTGTGTCAGAGCTAGTGTAAGTTGCATTTTCATTTGAAATAGATGTCTGACTGAGAATCCCAGGTTTAGTTTTAATTCCAGAGGCGGAATGAGAAAAACCGGAGCCCAAGAAGGTGATCTCTCTGAAATTCTGCTTTTGTTGACAGGTACTTCATGGGAAAAGGTTATTTTTCCTTCCCCTCAGATCATTAATGTTGTTAACATTTTATAACAGGATACCAATGCCGATCCCCAAATTAAGGATTCTAAAGTATTTAAAACAAAAGGACCAAAAACAGATGGAGAAAAAGTGGAAAAAGCGAGTCGAGCTTCAAATGCCAGCTGTCTCAATGACAATGGGATGAGCCCCGTCAAAATAGTGCCTTCAACGAGCCTCCGAGATGGCAGCAATGGCAGCTTGGACCAAACAAGAAATCCAGGCATGGCGATTCCCCCACTCACACACAATCTTTCTGCAACAGCTCCCACTGTTACTTCTGGAATGGGAACTATCTCAGGAATTCAGAGTTACAGGTATGAATTGGGAAAATAAGAACAAAATGTTCTTGCATATTTACAAGCTGCAAATATTTATTAGTCCAGCCACCTGCATTATTACTCTTAGACTTCTGGATACTCTTCATTATTTTTTTTTTAAATTATTTATTTGGCTGTCAGGTCTTAACTGGCAAAACACACGATCTTTCATTGCAGTGCACTGACTATCTAGTGGTGTCATACCAGCTTTAGAAGGCACACCTCAGTAGTTGAGGTGCACAGGCTTCATTGCTCTGTGGTATGTGGGATCTTAGTTCCCTGACCAGGAATTGAACCCACGTACCCTGCAATGCAAGGCAGAGTCTTAACCACTAGACCACCAGGGAAGTCCCTGCTATTCCTTCTTGTCAGGTTGCTGTTTCAAAAGACTTCTTGGCCAATGTGATGAAAATTATGAGCGTTTGATCAAAAAATTTACCGAGTCCTAAGGAAATAGAGTTGTATTATTTAAGGTGAAGAGACTCTATAGCTATTTAGTCTAATAACACAAAAAGAGGTTGTCATAATAAAAGAGATAATTGGTTTTGCATATCTGCTGCTGCATGGTGTGGCTGTGGGCATTTAGTAGTACAGTTCTGTTCAGTTCAGTCCCTCCCTCAGTCGTGTCTGACTCTGCGACCCCATGCACGTCAGGCCTCCCTGTCTATCACCAACTCCCAGAGTTTACTCAAACTCATGTCCATTGAGTCAGTGATGCCATCCAACCATCTCATCCTCTGTCATCCTCTTCTCCTCTTGTCTTCAATCTTTCCCAGCATCAGGGTCTTTTCAAATGACTCAGCTCTTTGCATCAGGTGGCCAAAGTATTGGCATTTCAGCTTCAACATCAGTCCTTCCAGTGAACACCCAGGACTGATCTCCTTTAGGATGGACTGGTTGGATCTCTTTGCAGTCCAAGAGACTCTCAAGAGTCTTCTCCAACACCACAGTTGAAAAGCATCAATTTTTTGGTGCTCAGCTTTCTTTATAGTCCAACTTTCACATCCATACATGACTATTGGAAAAACCATAGCCTTGACTAGATGGACCTTTGTTGGCAAAGTAATGTCTCTGCTTTTTAATATGCTGTCTAGGTTGGTCATAACTTTCCTTCCAAGGAGTAAGTGTCTTTCAGTTTCATGGCTGCAGTCACCATATGCAGGGATTCGGGAGCTCCCAAAAATAAAGTCAGCTGCTGTTTCCACTGTTTCTCCATCTATTTGCCATGAAGTGATGGGACCGGATGCCATGATCTTAGTTTTCTGAATGTTGAGTTTTAAGCCAACTTTTTCACTCTCCTCTTTCACTTTCATCAAGAGGTTCTTTAGTTTTTCTTCACTTTCTGCCGTAAGGGTGGTGTCATCTGCATATCTGAGGTTATTGATATTTCTCCCAGCAATCTTGATTCCAGCTTTTGCTTCATCCAGCCCAGCGTTTCTGATGATGTACTCTGCATATAAGTTAAATAAGCAGGGTGACAATATACAGCCTTGACGTACTCCTTTTCCTATTGGGAACCAGCCTGTTGTTCTACGTCCAGTTCTAACTGTTGCTTCCTGACCTGCATACAGATTTCTCAAGAGGCAGGTCAGGTGGTCTGGTATTCCCTTCTCTTTCAGAATTTTCCACAGTTTGTTGTGATCCACAGCCAAAGGCTCTGGCATAGTCAGTAAAGCAGAAGTAGATGTTTTTCTGGAACTCTCTTGCTTTTTTGATGATCCAGCGGATGTTGGCAATTTGATCTCTGGTTCCTCTGCCTTTTCTAAATCCAGCTTGGACATCTGGAGGTTCACGGTTCATGTATTGTTGAAGCCTGGCTTGGAGTATTACTTTACCAGCGTGTGAGATGAATGCAGTAGTGTGGTAGTTTGAGCATTCTTTGGCATTGCCTTTCTTAGGGATTGGAATGAAAAGAATAGGCAATAAATTCGATTAAACTGCATGTCACTTGGTGGTAGTTTTTTGTTTAGTCATTAAGTCGTGTCCAACTCTCTGCAACCCCGGGACTGCAGCACGCCAGGCTTCCCTGTCCTTCACTCTCTCCTGGAGTTTGCTCAAATTCATGTCCGTTCATGTCACTTGGTGTTGGGTCATTTAATTTGATGCTTGAAAAAAATAATTACTGCTGATTCTAACGTAAATTTTTGTTTTTGTTTTTGTTACAGAGTGGATGAGAAAACCAAGAAGTATTGTATTCCATTTGTTAAACCAAATAAACATTCTCCACCAGGAGCTTATAATATTAATGTGACCACATTGGTAAGGGAACTGTTTTCAGTGGTAGAAGAGCAAGTATTAGTCATTTCTAGGTTTATTAATATTAAACATGGTAGTGAAGAACTGAGAGTTTTGTTGGGAGACACATCATGGTGTAGAAACTTAACTATGTATATATCATCCCAGCCTGTCAAAGTCAAGTTTAAGTTTTATAAATCTAGAAATTTAAATGCAAGGTGTTATTATTATATAGAATAGATAAGCAACAATGTCCTACTGTATAGCACAAGAAACTATATTTAATATCCTGAGATAAACCATAATGGAAAGGAATATAAAAAAGAATGTATATATAACTGAATCATTTTCCTGTACAGGAGAAATTAATACAACATTGTAAATCAACTATACGTCAGTCAAAAAGATGTTATTAAAATGACATCTATTTTAATTTTTTTTGGTAATCATAAATTTTCTTAACTTAATGTTTGGTAATCAGTACCTTTATAGAGTAGACGAAAAGGTTAAATTATCTTATCTCACCCAAATCAGATTTCTGGTAGAAGTATTCTATTTACTCACTTAACAGATATTTATTATCTATTAAGCAGAAAACACTGGAGAAGAATAAGTTAATCTTTTTTTTCAAGGAGCTCCTGGTCTAGTAGAGAATAAACAAATTAAAACATAGTGTCAGATTGCAGTAGTAGAATCATATCAGGGTTCACAGGTCTTCTGAAGATTTAGGGAGTATTATTAGGCCAGAAGGCTTCTTTTAAAAGTTAAGTTGAATCATCATTGCTTTTCCACTCAAAACCCTCTGTTGGCTTCTTAGCTCTGAGAAAAATCAAAGTGCTTTCAGGGCCTTTTGGTCCCTGAGTGATTTACGCTTGCCACCCCTCCATCCCACTCCTGGCTACTCTCATTTTTGATCACTCCAGTCCATCCAGCTTGATGGGTTGGTGGTTAAGAATCTACCTGCCAATGCAGGAGACACAGGCTCAGTCCCTGGGTTGGGAAGATCCCTGGGAGTAAAATATGATAACCCACTCCAATATTCTTGCTTGGGAAATCCCATGGACAGAGGAGCCTGGGGGCTTATGGGTTTGCAAAAGAGTCAGCCATGACTTAGCAACTAAACAAGTCCAATCACATTGATTTCCTTGCTATTCCTAGAACGTGGCTAGACATGCTCCCACATTTGGGTTTTTGCACTTGCTGTTTCCTCTCTTTTAGAGTATCCTTACCCCAGATAATCCAAAGAATTTGCTTTCTCTCCCTCTTGACTTCCATGAAATCTTACTGTGAAGTCTTCTCAAATATTTTAACTCATTTTGTCTCCTATTATTTTCTCCCTTCCCCTTGTTTAGTTCCCCACCCCTGATTGCCTTACATGACATCCTCTGTATTATCTTATTTATATATTGTCTGTTTTTCCCTGCTACCCCTTTCCCTGAATGGAAACTTCCCAGGAGGGATTTGTACTTTCTTTGTTTTTATTACTGTTCTGCCCCACACCTTGAGTAGTGTCACATGCATTTAAACTGCTTAAGAAATGTGGTGAGTGGATTCTTCTGCCAGGAATAGGGAGGTATGGATGTATATTTCCAAGGGAGTATTTTTCTCATGACATTCCCTTCCCTACCTCTTTCATCATCCTCAGAGCTGAAAAGTATACCCTTCTTTTCCTGTCTCTCATGATTGAGACATTGCATTTATTTTTCTTTTAACTATTCTTAGCCTATAATTTCTGTATCCATAGTACTTTCCTTTTTTTTTTTTGCTATACTCTGCTCATTATTTATGGATTTTTTTGTGTGTTTTATATTCTTGATCTGCTTTGGAAGACTATTTTAATCAGCAAGGCTTCTCAAGGTAGCTGGCTTCTTTTCAGGCATTACATAATCAACAGTGGCTGATAATTTTAGATCTCATTTCTGTTTATCTTCCTTTGGAACAGGGACTCAAGAAAGGAGGTAAAGATTAGTGGGGAGAAGACCCATGGAGTCTTTTCTTAATGAAAATTAACAGAGGCAGAACTCAGCATACAATTTCTTTAACTTCTAGGTTGACTATCAATACCCTTCTCCCATGCTTTGTACCCTGATTCTGAGATGTAGATAAGTATATTATTATAAACATCTCTTATGTATTTTAACTTGTCACTTTTTGAGTATACAAATCTAGTAGTTTGGACTCATTATTTTATTTTATTGTTTTTTACTTGCAGATAGTTTTTTTTAAAACAAAAACTAATTATTTTATTTTATAGTTGATTTGAAACTTGAGGCTTAGCACTTATTCTATTAAAAGAGTAAATAGAAACATCTCAAATAAAGAAACTCAAAAGTTCACTACAGGACTTCTGAAGACTTTCTGGGAGGCAGGGTAGTTCACAGAATATGAAACTCAAGACATCTGGAACCTTAGGGGCTTGACACTGTCATTATAGTCTTTGTGTATATATTTCACTGTTTATATATGTATGTGTATATACATGGACATACATATGATTTCATCATCTGTATGTGGTTTTTTCCTTTTAGCAAATCATATAATATCTCTGTGTATCATCTGTTTTGAAAATGTGGAAAAGATTGTAGAGTCTCTGTGTTTCTTAAATGAAACAGATTGGGAAAATGTCAAACTCACAAAGGTGCAGAATTGAAGTGCTACTGCTGATCTTTATTATTTTTCCAGACTTTATAAAATATGAAGTAATAGCACTAAGAAAGATTAGGAAAATAATTGGAATAATAATTTTATACTTTATACCTTAATAAAATGTATTTCTAGGGAGATAATATCATTTGCTAATGCTGAGGAGCGAGACAAGGACAAATGTAAAAAAACGAGTAACAAGATTACCATTGGGAAAGTGAAAAATGTGCTAGGAGATGTGATCTGCGACAAGATGAACTATTCACAATTCAGGTGTCAGTAACAACTATATGCATAAAAGTCCAGCAAGTGTCATAAGGCCTGACCTTGCTGGCCTGAAAGACCAGGACACTGATGCCCATCTTTTAACCTTGTGACGCTTGCCAGAACTTAGACTGACAGTTGGTGGAGGAAGGAGAAACTCAGAGCAATCAAGCACCCCACTTGTTAGCAATTTTAGTAAGTTAGGAAGAGATTTGAAATAAATGGGTGAAGTTGTTTCATTTGTTATTAGTGTTCCTCAAACTTTATATTATTCCAGCTTTTGAATTCCATAAATTTTAAGATATGAATATAGTAGTTATGAAAGGGGACAAGCTTACCTGGAAGCTAATTCATTTGTGTTAACCATTCTGATGATATTAGGTTGCTAGTGAAAAGAGCCTACTTCAGGCAAATAAGAAAAGAAGGGAATACTCAAAGACAGATGTCCGTTTGCCTGAACTAAATTATAATCATCTCCCTGAACTAAAAGCCCTGGAAGGCATCGGTATGTTTATAATGCTTTTACTATTTCAGCCTTTTTGTATACATTATTTAAAATGTATGTTAAGTAAACTAACAATATTAAAATTTTTAGTAACTTTACATATTTAAGTATGTGAAAATGTAGACTTATGTACAATAACTACAGACTGAGGGACAGATATAGAATGTGAAAAACTAACAAAAATGTCTCATTTTCTCACTCTGTTCATGGTTATTTTTGTCTAGCTCGGAATTCCAGGCTAATAAAGAAAGAGAACAAAAATCTTTCAGAATCTCGAATTCCGTCTCTGGCCACAATTGACTTGCACACCCCCAGTATCGCCTTACAGCAGGTATAGAAATACTCTCTGTAGGTTTCATGGAACTTGGGTTTCTCTCATACTATCTTTTGGGCTTCCTGGGTGGCTCAGCGGTAAAGAGTCCGCCTGCAGTGCAGAAACTGCGGGAGACGTGGGTTCTATCCCTGGGTGGGGAAGATCCCCTGGAGGAGGGCATGGCAACCCACTCAATAGTCTTGCCTGGGGAATCCCGTGGACAGAGGAGCCTGGTGGGCAACAGTCCTTAGGGTTGCAAAGAGTCAGACACAACTGCAGTGACTTAGCACGCATACTTCCTTTTAAAGTGTCATATGGAGAGTTTGCTTTTATGGATTGGGTAGGTTTATTAGTGACATCTGTAAAATTTGCATGTTAAATTTTATTTTATGATTCATTGCATTAAGCACCCTTATTACATATATATTTACATAAACATTTCCCAGCTTACAGTGATCAGTTTTTTATAGGTTAAAAAATTGTGTGTGTGTGTATGTAGCCTAGCTGTGGCTTTAACATACCTATTCTTTATTGTAGCTTATGGCATTTCACTGCAATAATACCAAACTTATTAATATTACCCATCTTTCAAAGAATTAAACTCTGGAATTATTTTTATCCTCTTAAAAGTTATTGTTTATTTGACACTTTTCCCTAGGGCAATCTGTTCCATCCATGCTAGAGATTTTCTTTTTAAATTTATTTATCTTAATTGAAGGATAATTGCTTTATAGTATTGTGTGGGTTTCTGCCATACATCAACATGAATCAGTCATAGGTACACATATGTCCCCTCCCTCTTGAACCTCACTACCACCTCCCACCTCATCCCACCCCTCTAGGTTCGTGCTAGAGATTTTCTATTCCATATAGTCTTTTTCTATAACTTCTCTTATCTCTCCACAATATTTACATTTCTGCTACTTTCATATCAACAATAGTCATATCCCTAAGAAAACTGGCAAACTTTTTAATCTCTTGGGCCATCCATAACTAGCTGCAAACTTGAGACATGTATCACTGAATTTTTCCCTTTACTTCTTTTTTTCTCCCACTTTTCTTCCTCAAACAAGTTTTTACTTCTGCTTGCTGCAACTTTTATTTTGGAATTCTCCATCCCGATTGTTTAAGTATCTCCATTTCCTAGACAGCCTCTGTATGTACCCTCCTCCTCCATGTGGGTGCTTTTTCCTACTGTTACTCCTGAAATACTTTGTACAACTCTGCAAACAAGGGGAATGCTATTGCTGAGGATAACAAATTACAGAGGCAGTTACTGAGTGATTCTGAGAAAAACATTTATAGATGGCTGTTGCTTTTTGACTTATCCCTTGCCAGCCATTTCGGGAGCAACATCATTAAAGCTAAACAAATTCCTATTGTGTGGAGATGAAGCATGGCCACAGATTTATTTTTAGGAACTACAGTGTTGCGGGAAATTCCTCGTATACTGCTAAAGTTAAATGTAAAGCAGATTTTAAAAGCAAAATTTCCCACTTGCTCTTTGTGAGCACATTATTGTTCAAAGCACTTTTGGGGTCAACACAGCTCAATCTTGTTGCAAGCAATGGAAGAAAAACTTTAGCTGCCTTCCCCCTTCTTCAATATTTTTCTTTCTCATTCTGAACTAATCGTTTTACATTTGTAAACTGGTTCTGCAGTTTTTCCTCTCAGGTTATTTGTTCAGCTTCCATTTGCATTTAAAATACAATGAAAGAGAAAGTAGGTATATTGAAAAAGCCCAGGTTAACACCAAAATAACATGAATTTATGTGTGGAAAATCTAGGTGGGAAGAGACCCAGCTGGACAGGGAAAGCCAAGGGCCTGCCTTCTGAGGCTGTGACCTGCCTTGCACCCTTACTTTATGGTGTTCATCAATGCACTGAACTACAGAACATTTTCACATTTATAAAAGTCTGTTATATACCTTTTGGAACAATCTGTAAGATAGATTCTATAAGTGAAGTATTGCTTAATCCATGGAATCTGTCTCCATTCCCTCACCACCCCCCCATGCTTACACATCTTATATTTACAGACATAACTTCAAATTTTTTTCCTCTAAGCATTGTTTGCTTCATTCCACAAATTTCCGTATGTTATATTTTCATTATCATTCTGGTCAAACATTTAAAAAATTTCCCTTGTAATTTCTTCTTTAACCCAGTAATTATTTAGAAGTGTGTTGTTGAATGGATACTTGGGTATTCTTTAGATACTTTACTATTTATTTGTAATTTAATTCCATGTGGTCAGAGAATATACTCTGTATGATTTTGATTTTTTTAGATGCATGGAGATGTGTTTTACGGCCCAGCACATGGTCTGTCTTGGTGAATAAACCTTATTCTCTTAAAAATAATGTATATAATTAGTTGTTGGATGTAGTGTTTTATAAATGTGAAATTCGACTAAGGTTGATAGCGCTCAAACATTGTATATTCTTGATTGATTATTTTTTTGTTTAGTTCCATCAGTTCCTGAAAGAGTGCTATCAAGATCTTTCACTATGATTGTGGCATTGTCTATTTTTCTGTTTATTTTTGCATGTATTTTAAAAATTCTGTTTTATTAGGTAGACACGTTTATACTTGTTTTGTCTTTCTGATACATTGTCCCTCTTATCATTTTGGAGTGTCTCACTTTCTCTCTCATGGTGCTCTGTGCCTCGAAGTCTGTTTTATCTGAGATTAAAATAGTCACTTCAGCCTGCGTGCGTGCTGAGTCACTTCAGTCACGTCTGACTCTGTGCGACCCTGTGGACTGTAGCCCACCAGGCTCTTCTGTCCATGGAATTTTCCAGGCAAGAATGCTGGAGTGGGTTGCTATGCCCTCCTCCAGGGGATCTTCCCCACCCAGGGGTCAAGCCCACGCCTCATATGTGCTGCTCTGGCAGGTGGGTTCTTCACCACTCGTGCCCCCTGGGAAGCCTTCACTCCAGCGTACTTACAGTTACTTGTTTCCATAGTATATCTTTCTATCAATACTTTCATTTACTTCCAGCTTATCTGGTTTTTATGTTTAAAGTGTTTCTTTTGCCAACAGCAGATAAATTAGGATCTTCCCTTTGTATCCATTCTGTCAATTCTGATTCTTTTAATTGGAATGTCTGTTTGTTTTCTATTTCTGCTAACAAGTTACTACCAATTTAAAACAATCTCCATTTGTTACCTCACAATTTCCATAGATCAGAAGTCAAGGTATAGCTGCTGCTCTCCTTATGAGTCTCATTAAAAAAAAAAAAAAAAAGAGTCTCATAGGCTGAAATTAAGATATCAGCAGGACCGTGTTTCTCTCTGGAGGCTCTAGAGGGGGAATCCGTTTCCAGGCTCATTCAAGTAGTTGGCAGCATCTAGTTCCATGTAGTTGTGGGACTGATGTCCCGTTTCCTTTCTGACTGAAACTTGGTGGGTTGTTCTCAGCTTCCAGAGGCCATTCACATGGCTCATGGCCTAATTCCACAGCCTTCAAAGCCAGCAACTGTGGTTGAAACTTTCTTACTCCTTTGACTCACTCTTACGTCATCTGCCTCACCTCTCTGACGTTCTTCCGCTTTTAAGGGCACATGTGATTCCTTGGGGCCACCAGGATAGTCTATCTGAGGGTCAGCTGAATTGCCAAATTAATTTCGTGTGCAAAGTTCTTTCACAGCAGTAGCTAAGTGAGTTTGATTGACTAACCAGGGACAGATACCTTAGGGGAATATCTTTAGAATCCTTCCTACCACTGAATATTTAGGCCAATAAATATTAACATGATTATTCATGTGTTTGGATCTAGCGCTATCTTTTATTAGTTGTTTTTTGTTCCTCTGTTTTCCCTTTCCAGTCTTATTTTGTATTTAAATATTTTTAGTATTGGCTCTTTGGTGATAATCTCTGCATTATTTTTTAATGAATTCTCTAGGGATTACAGTGTATGTAACTAATTTTTTTGTAGTCTACTTAGAGTAAGTATTGTATCACTTATAAAATGTAGAAGGTTTCCAAACCTATTTCTCTTCCCCACACCTGAACTTTATGTTAGAGTTAGCGTATGTATTTTATTCACATACCTCACTACACTATGTTATCTTTTTGCTAAAATAGTCGTAAGTATTTTAAACAGTTTATGCAAATAAAAGTAGTTTTCTATGTTTACCTAGCTACTGACTTTTAATGTTGTTCTTCCTTCTTTCTTAAAGATTACAGTTTTAATTTCTGATATTATTTTCCTTCTGTCTGGAAAACCTCCTGTAATGCTTTTTACTGAGCAGGTATGATAATGACAAACTCTTACTTTTCTTTCATCTGGGAATGACATTATTATTTTGCCTTCTTTCCTGAAATATGTTTTCACTGGATATAGAACATGAGTTGGTACATTTTTTAAAAATAAATTTTTCCTCTAAGCACTATAATTATTTCTCTGTCTTCTAGTCACTACAGTTTCTGGTGGAAAATTATTAGGTATTTGAATTGTTCCTCTGTATGTAGTGTTTCATTTTTCTCTGCTGCTAAGTCATTTCAGTCGTGTCTGACTCTGTGCGACCCCAGAGATGGCAGCCCACCAGGCTCCTCCATCCCTGGGATTCTCCAGGCAAGAACACTGGAGTGGGTTGCCGTTTCCTTCTCCAATGCATGAAAGTGAACAGTGGAAGTGAAGTCGCTCAGTCGTGTCCTACTCTTAGTGACCCCATGGTCTGCAGCCCACCAGGCTCCTCCGTCCATGGGGTTTTCCAGGCAAGAGTACTGGAGTGGGGTGCCACTGCCTTCTCGGTCATTTTTCTCTAGCTGCTTTCAATATCTAAGCTTTGTCTTTTGTGTTTATTAGCTTGAATATCTTATGTGTGGACATAGTTCTCTTTGAGTGTATCCTTCTGAAATTTGCTGAGCTTCTTGAATCTGCAAACTGATTTCTGTTATCAAATTTGGCAAGTTTTGGTCATTATTTCTTCAAATATTTTTTCCTGCTATGATTCCTTTCTTTTCTTGTTATGAAATTCCAGTGACTTGTATGATAGGCCTTGTGGTAGGTTTTTGTTTTGTTTTGTTTTTTACAGGTTCCTGAGGCTATTCACCTTCTTCAATCTTTTTTTCTGTTTTTTCAGATTGAGTAATATCTACTGATCTATGTTGCACTTCCTCACTACTCTGATAGCAGGGCTTGCCCTTTGGGCAAAGTCACAGTGGTGATAAACAACAAAACTGGAAACTTACTCCCACATGAAGGGTTGTATCTCCAAGTTTGACTCTTGTCCTTCATTCTCAGTTTTTTGTTTTTTTTTTTTTTTGTATTTTTTTTCCAAAGGGTTTTGATTCATTTATTTTTTTGATAGGTAGTAAACATGGGTTACAGCAGGTTTACATTGCCCTGGCACATCAGAAGTATCATTTAGCATATATATCAACAATGAGGTCAAA
Source organism: Cervus canadensis (assembly GCF_019320065.1). Lineage (NCBI taxonomy): Eukaryota > Metazoa > Chordata > Mammalia > Artiodactyla > Cervidae > Cervus > Cervus canadensis. Next base: position 27,332,297 of record NC_057411.1, on the reverse strand, counting down.
GAGTATGATGAAGCCATTACTTCATCTTTTTCTGTATAAGCAGCTTGAGCTATCCATATGAATAGTTAGTCCTAATCATCTGATGTTTGAACAAGAATTGGGATGTGGGGGAGGTAGGACTTTGGCAATTACTGAGAATCTGTTATGTTCAATTATTAACTTCTAGGTGTCAAAGTCTCCCCTGTCAGACGATTCAGAGGCTGATTTGCCTCCCGTGGAACACCAGCACTGAGTGTCCTGTCGGTTCTGAAATGGGTAGGTCTGATTTCTCACACTTGGCTGTGTTACCCTTCATGGGAAATGTTTTGTGTTAATAGCTTGTTAAAGCTACAGATTCTTAGCCAAAATATTCTTCCATGTTTGGCTCTGTGGGAACTCCTGACAGACAAAGAATTGTACCACTTTAAAAAAAAAAAACCAGGAGTAGCGTTTGTCTCTGGGATGAAATCCTTTTTCATAGAGCTTACATCTCTTGCTTTTAAACTAATCTGCTATATTTTATTGGATACAGTAATGTGAACTTAGGGTGAAAAGTGCTCCAGGAGGATACAGACTTATCTTTCTTATCAGTCATATGCCCTTTGGGCTTGTAAAACAAGAAAGAGTAAAGGATTGCTAGATAATCTTTTTCCTAATAAAGAGGTATCAGCACTAAACCCAGTGATTGCTTTCCTTTTAAATAGAACTTTTTAATGCTAAAAATCAAAATCAGACCCCCTCCAAATCAGACCTTTTGGGGGTGATAATTTTCTATGTGAGCTCACACACATCATTCAAAGTTGAATATCTCATTAACTCTGTGAAATGTATTGGTAATAAAACCCCACATTCTCATAACTGTGTTGTTGGAATTAATCTTTCAACCTCCACAAAGTATTTTGAATGTCTGTGACACCAAATGTGAATTTACTGTGATGTGAACAAATTTTAAATTTTAATTTCTCATTTTTAGAGGTCCTTTCCAAGGCCCTAGTGGAAGTCATTTGCAATGCATTCATTATACATACTGTGTAAACTTCAAGCTCTCTTAAAATTTGCATCTATTTTGTCAAAATTAGTCATTATTTATATAAAAGGGGATGTGCTATACATGGTAATTTTGGTGAGTAATTATCCCGAAGACTGTCTTTAAAATCTTGGTTTTGATGCACATGGTTTTCTTAGACTATATAATACCTACCAAGACTATCAATATAGACAGGGTAAGAAAACAAGAGAGGTAGAAATTAATTTCTAGAAGGAATTTATATAAACTATTGGGTGACGTATATCCCCCTTTGCTTTTAGATGCTTCTGTGGTACCTGAGACGACATTCTTGTGCAACAGAATTCTAGAAGCAGAGATTCATGGCTTTGAGCATTGACTTCTGAACTGCCTGTGTTTTCTGAGAAAGGCCTTGCAGCAGAAGAAAAGACATCATCCATGTGTTTCACAGGAAGATTGAAAAACTGTTATCCCCTCACCTTTCAAGTCCGTTGATGCTATTTCAAGATATATCAAATGAAAGAATAGTGATAGGGTTCTTGTTCTATGAATGTGTATTTACTATTAGTAGATTGTGTATTTAAAGTGAGTAAAAAAAGGAGAGAGAGAGAAGCATTTAAAAGGTTTTGTTATTTATGCATTGAATCTTGTGTGTTATCTGTATAAATGTGTACATTTATTTGGAAGTGAGTTCAGTGGAGGTAGATGATCAAAACTAGGATCAATTGAAGAAAATGAAAAAAAAAAAAAGGATCAAAAAGAGAAAATGTTTCCTTTACCCAAACTTAATTATAAAACACATTTAAAAATCTTGCTTGTTTCTATGCTTTAAGGAGAAAAGTAACTACTCTCTATGGATAGAAGTATATCTTTGGTTTCTGTGATTATTGTTAATGTTTGATCAGTGTTATTGTGGGAATTTGGCCTCTCTGCTGATCTTCTAAGAACCACACTAAAGCAAATTTTGCAAAGAAACCTTTATTTCTAAAAACTTAGTGTGGTTCTGGCATTGGATAGTCCTCTGTTTTATAAGATTCTAGTGCTCATGTTCCTGTGTGTAGGAATGTGATTGAAATGAGTGGTGAAGAAGAATTTTGTTAAATTTACCCTGGAGCTGAATGCTGTGCTTCTCATTTGAAAAAAAAAGAGGTAACCATACAGAGTTTGAGGGCTGAAACTGCGTTATACCAGTCGACTTAGGCTGATTACTCTTTTCTGGGCCAGTGTCTATGAAACTCTCCAGTTGGAAATGCTTTAGGGAGGGAATGTCCACTGTTAGGACTTCACTCTTGTCCCACTGATAGTTTGAAGGTGACATTAGACAGAACCTAGAGATGTTCCTCTCTCCTTGGTTCCTCAAACACTTAGGCCTTCCCCAAAACTTTTTGTCAAGGTTCAAGATCATTTACCATCAGCCCATACATCTTTACTAGCAGAGTGGTCCAAACTTTTGTGTGGTAATGTTAAACCAATTGGACCGCAGGATTTTGGTTTCTGGGTTGTAAGTCATGCTCCGCATTTAGAGAATAGTTGTTAAGGGGACCAGAATTTGTGTGGACATTTCTTTTGGCTTAACCAATGTTAACAACATGTTTTTTTCCAGAAGGCATTGGCTAGAACTTAACTCCCAAATTTAACTAGCACTTTTCTCTGGGAGCTTAATATTGAAATTCTGACCTTAGATACTTGGGCTTCAAAAGAGTAGGACATTCCAGAGGAGGCAAAATAAGAGGCTCCAATGTGGAGTCTATCGGTGGTTCAACTAAAATTTGGTCTTGATTCTGAAATTCTATCCTTAACCTCTGACCAGGTATTTGACTAGATTGTTATGGCTAACATGCTGAACAGAATTTGTGTGTAAGTACTAATCGGCTTCACATTAAAATATTATTTTATTTTTACTTTGAAAAATGCTGCCAAGAGACTCTACAGCATGGAAAACAGATGATACTTAAAAAGCGAAGTGTTTCTCTAGTTTATTTCTATGTTGTTTTAATTTTTAGATCAGTGTGAAAATATCATCTCAGTGTCTAAGGATCTAAGATCAATAACCTTCTCATTTCTATATTTGCTTTTGGGCATTTTTTTGTTTATTAAAACATATTGTGAACTTCAGAGTTAAGGAGCTAATAATGATTTACTGTAAGTCCAGGTTAAGACTTGAGGATCTTATCTGTTTAGAACTTGCAGAACTACTTGAAAAAGATTTTACAGATTGGGGCCATAGATACTGAACCAAAATAATCCCTCTTTTCAGTTTGAGGTTACTTTAACTTTTTCTCACCTATAAGGATATGATTAAGCCACTTACTAATAGAAAATGTATGTATGTACTGGTGGGGGAAATGGGCTTGCTGTGTGTATGTATGTTTTAAAATTAATAAATATTATATCTTACTGAGCTCCATATATGGTTTTTGCTTGATTTTTATTTGAGACCATGAATAATGCATGCAGCACTGCATATTTTTAACAAATAAGTTTGAAATAATTGTTAATTTTTTTTTCAAAATTTAGGAAACAGGGGTAGCAAGTTAATTTTCTTGTACAGCCAGTGATACAAGCAGCCTGATCCTGTCTTGTCCTTTACTTGTCTTGTAAAGATGACCTGGTAAAAACTGTGATAAACTCAATCTTAAAACCTGGTTCTCTTGATTGAGAATAGCTTACTTGGTAAGAGAGAATACCTTGCTTGGTTAGGATAGCTAACATCCTATAGAAATGGGGCCACAGAAGATGTGTTTTCTCTTGTGACTCTCTCATCGTTGGTTCCTTCGCTTTAGTTTTGCTCCAAGGCTGGATCTATAGTAAATTATGTGTTACACTAGAGAGGAAAATGTGCTTGACTTGTTTTCTAAGCTCTGCTTCCTATAACCGAACCATTGGCAGGAATGAGAGACCTCAGCATCACTGTTTTTCAGGTTTTAAGGCTGGTCCTAGAAAATTGGACTAAATGGATTTTTCCCCATTGTTTTGTGTTGTGTTTTAGCATTAGATATGGGCCCTTAACACTCCTCCATGTGAATGAAAAAGTTTGTTCTCATATCACTTTTTAAACGGTCTAATTTTCTCTCTTTGTATCTTCAGACGTGAAGTAACTTGAAAGTGTAATTACCATGTTGTTGTCCAGTCACTAACTGGTCTCTGACTCTTTTGCTACCCCATGGACTATAGCCTTCCAGACTCCTCTGTCCTTGGGATTTCCCAGACAAGAATACTGGAGTCGGTTGCCATTTCCTTCTCCAGGGGATCTTCTTGACCCAGGGATAGAACCCAAGTCTCCTGCATTAGCAAGCGAATTCTTTACCACTGAGCCACCAGGAAAGCTCATAATTATGATAAAGCTTATCCGTTTCTTAACATGTCTTTCTGAGAAGTGCCTTACCACCAATCACTCGTCATCACTTGTAAGTAACTTGTGATTTAGAGCTTTGTGTTTGTAGATATTTTTGGATATTATTCTTGTGGATATTTGTGATGTTATTATATACTGAGAAACTGAAAACAAAAACTCACCCACAAGACGTTGTTTTCCTTTGCTTTCAGTGAAATTTTATTTCCCTCCATTGCATAGCCTTATTTAATCCCTTCTTGTTCTACTTTGGCGTGAAGGGTCATCTCCTGTAGAAATGAGGATGGCTCTAGCCAAATTTTGGAAACTGTGTTATTGGTTAACATGAATTAAATGAGGAGTCAGGAAAGTGAAACCAAAATATTTCAATTTAGCATGTTTTCTCCCTACACTAGGGTAGGATCTCCAGGCAGTAAAGAGAACAGGCTTTTATGTCAGTTTATCTCCATTTAGCGATCTCCATGCCTCTAGAGGCTTCCCCAGTTGCTCAGTGGTAAAGAATCCACCTGTCAATGCAAGAGACACAGGAGACACAGGTCTGATCCCTAGGTCAGAAGATCCCCTGGAAGAGGAAATGGTAACCCACTCCAGTATTCTTTTTTTTTTTTTTTCATTTATTTTTATTAGTTGGAGGCTAATTACTTTACAATATTGTAGTGGGTTTTGTCATACATTGATATGAATCAGCCATGGATTTACATGTATTCCCCATCCCGATCCCCCTTTCCCGCCTCCCTTTCCACCCGATTTCCACAAGTGCACCAGGCCCGAGCACTTGTCTCATGCATCCAGCCTGGGCTGGTGATCTGTTTCACCATAGATAATATACATGTTTCAACGCTGTTCTCTCGAAACATCCCACCCTTGCCTTCTCCCACAGAGTCCAAAGATCTGTTCTGTACATCTGTGTCTCTTTTTCTGTTTTGCATATAGGGTTATCGTTACCATCTTTCTAAATTCCATATATATGTGTTAGTATACTGTAATGGTCTTTATCTTTCTGGCTTACTTCACTCTGTATAATGGGCTCCAGTTTCATCCATCTCATTAGAACTGATTCAAATGAATTCTTTTTAATGGCTGAGTAATATTCCATGGTGTATATGTACCACAGCTTCCTTATCCATTCATCTGCTGATGGGCATCTAGGTTGCTTCCATGTCCTGGCTATTATAAACAGTGCTGCGATGAACATTGGGGTGCACGTGTCTCTTTCAGATCTGGTTTCCTTGGTGTGTATGCCCAGGAGTGGGATTGCTGGGTCATATGGCAGTTCTATTTCCAGTTTTTTAAGAAATCTCCACACTGTTCTCCATAGTGGCTGTACTAGTTTGCATTCCCACCAACAGTGTAAGAGGGTTCCCTTTTCTCCACACCCTCTCCAGCATTTATTGCTTGTAGACTTTTGGATAGCAGCCATTCTGACTGGCATGTAATGGTACCTCATTGTGGTTTTGATTTGCATTTCTCTGATAATGCCACTCCAGTATTCTTGTCTGGAGAATTCCACAGATGGAGGATCTTGGAGGGTTACAGTCCTTAGTGTTGCAAAAAGACATGACTGAAGCGACTGAACACACATACACATGCCTCAAAATGTGGAAGGCGACCACCATTAACTGCTGCTTGAATTGAAACCAATCCTTCTGTCCCACAACAATGTCTCCACTGGTTACTTCTTTCCTGAACCTGAACCTGTTTGGTGTTGTTTCAGGGGCTCTGACGAGCTCTGGCACTATAGTCCTTTATGTTTCAGCACAAAAAAGAATTCAGTGAGAGAAAAGTGGTAGATAAGAAGTGATTTATTACAATAGGATGCTTCTGAAGCTTACAAGTGGGTGGGCAAGAAATGCTGCCTACCGAGAACTTACTGGGCTACAGTTTTATAGTCAAAGGAAAAGTGGGGAGGGGGAGAAGAACTTCCTTGTCTCTCTTGACGAGACGTTGTGCTTCCGTCATCAGTTCCTCCTCCAGGTTGAGCAGGGGAATTTTCTTGAACCTATGTGGTTCATCTAGGTCCGCAAATTATTGTTGTTCCTTATGTGTGCAGAGAGCATGTCCTAGGGGTCATTAACTTACTGAGTTCACTGGGCAAGTGGTGGGTCTCATGCCACTACTGTTTTATTGCTTTGGGGCATGTCCCATGCTTCTGTTGCATGGTTTTGTTGCTAAGAAAGCCTGCTTGGTTTTATGGTTAGGCAAACTTGCTTTCTTGAGCTATCATGAACTTACAGGGGTTTTCCATATTTTTGGACTTACAATCCCCTAGTGGGATTAACTAATCACTTACATTGTCCCTTTACTCCGTCCCTGTCAAACCTCTGTTTAGCCGTCTTCCCTCGATCATCAGTCCATTTGCTTACATATATACCCACCTGTCTGTCTCCTCCACTATATGTATTTTCAAATATAAAAGCTGTTTATTGAATTACTTCTAGACCCTCCAGGAGAGTCAGGGCCAGATTCTGAAAGCACACAGACAGGCAAGATCAATACCCAATGTCGCTGCCACTACCAAAATTTCTGTGTCTTTAAAGATTGGGAACCACATATTTTTTATAATCTCTTTTTGCTCCAAACCATCTAGCTCTGCAATTTTTATCTGACAATTGTAATAGTAGCCCTGTGAAGGTAGGAATGTTAGTCATGGTTTACAGGCAAAGTATAGGCTTCAAAAGCTTAAGAAATTTATCGTGTCACTTAATTAATAAATGATAAAGCCATGGGTGTTTGTTGAGAAGACCCTTGATAGTCCCTTGGACAGCAAGGAGATCAAACCAGTCAATCCTTAAGGAAATCAACCCTGAATGGTCTTTGGAAGGACTGACGCTGAAGCTCCAATACTTTGGCCACCTGATGTAAAGAACTGACTCATTGGAAAAGACCCTGTTGCTGGGAAAGATTGAGGACAGGAGGAGAAGGGGACAACAGAGGATGAGATGCTTGGATGGCATCACCGACTCAATGGACATGAGTTTGGGTAAGCTCCGGGAATTGGTGATGGACAGGGAGGCCTGGCCTGCTGCAGTCCATGGGGTCACAAAGAGTCAGACACGACTGAGCGGCTGAACTGAACTGAACTGGGAAGATCCCACATGCCTCAGAGCAGCTAAGCCCATGCATCACAACTACTGAGCCTGTGCTCTGGAGCCTTTGTGCCCCAGAGCTTTGCTCCACAAGAAGACAAGCCACGGCAACGAGAAGCCCATGCTTCACAGTGAAGAGCAGCCCCTACTCACTGCAACTAGAGAAAGCCCTCACTCTATAACGAAGACCCAGCACAGACAAAAGTAAATGAGTAAATCTTAAAAAATTTATCATGGGGACCAAACTGGGTGAAAGTTCAGTTCAGTTCAGTCGCTTAGTCATGTCCCACTCTTCGTGACCCCAAGGACCACAGCACGCCGGGCCTCCCTGCCCATCACTAGCTCCCGGAGTTTACTCAAACTCATGTCCACCGAGTTGGTGATGCCATCCAGCCATCTCATCCTCTGTCGTCCCCTTCTCCTCCTGCCTTCAATCTTTCCCAGCATCAGGGTCTTTTCAAACGAGTCAGCTCTTTGCATCAGGTGGCCAAAGTATTGGAGTAACTATGCTTTAGTTAATGAAGGATATTAAAGATCTTAAAAAAACTGAAGCAGATTTCAGCTCTACTATTGGAGATTTTCCTTTGTAGGTATGTTTCCCACCTCCTGAAAACAAATACAAACACCAGATTCAGATAACATAGTTTGGTACAAAGTATATTGTAGATCAAAAATTATTTTAAACTGGGAAATGCAGTGCAGCCTGGAGAATGTATTTTTTTAATTTATTTTTTTTATTGAAGGATAATTGCTTTACAGAATTTTGTTGTTTTCTGCCAAATCTCAATATGAATCAGCCATTGGTATACATATGTCCCTTCCCTTTTTAACCTCCCTACCGCCTCCCTCCCCATCTCACCCCTCTAGGTTGATAAAGAGCCCCTGTTTGAGTTTCCTGAGCCATATAGCAAATTTCTGTTGACTATCTATTTTACATGTGGTAATGTAACTTTCCATGTTACTCTTTCCATACATCTCACCCTCTCCTCCCCTCTCCCCATGTCCATAAGTCTATTCTCTATGTCTGTTTCTCCATTGCTGCTCTGTAAATAAATTCTTCAGAACCATTTTTCTAGATTCTGTACATGTGCGTTAGAATACGATATGTATCTTTCTCTTTCTGACTCACTTCACTCTGTATAATAGGTTCTAGGTTCATCCACCTCATCAGAACTGGCTCAGATGCATTCCTTTTTATGGCTGAGTAATATTCCATTGTGTATATGTACCACAACTTCTTTATCCATTCATCTGTCGATGGGCATCTAGGTTGCTTCCATGTTCTAGCTATTGTAAATAGTGCTGCAATGAACAATGGAATACATGTGTCTTTTTCAAGCCTGGTTTCCTCAGGCTTCCTTCTATGCCTAGAAGTGGGATTGCTGGGTCATATGGTGGTTTTATTCCTAGTTTTTAAGGAATCTCCATACCATCTTCCATAGTGGTGGCATCAATTTGCATTCCCACGAACAGTGCAAGAGCATTTCCTTCTTTCCACACCCTCTCCAGCATTTGTTGTTTGTAGACTTTTTGATGATGGCCATTCTGACCAGTATGAGGTAATATCTCATTGTGGTTTTGACTTGCATTTCTCTAATAATGAGCAATGTTCAGCACCTTTTCATGTGTTTATTAGCCATCTGTATGTCTTCTTTGGAGAAATGTCTGTTTAGGTCTTTTCCCCACTTTTTAATTGGGTTGGTTGTTTTTCTGGTATTGAGTTGTATGAGCTGTTTGTATATTTTGGAAATTAATCCTTTGTCAGTTGTTTCATTTGCTAGTATTTTCTCCCATTCTGAGGGTTGTCTTTTCACCTTGCTTATAGTTGCTTATAGTGCAAAATCTTTTAAGTTTAATCAGGTCCCACTTATTTACTTTTGTTTTTATTTCTGTTACTCTAGGAGGTGGCTCATAGAGGATCTTGCTTTGATTTATGTCATCGAGTGTTCTGCCTATGTTTAATTATACTTGTCATCCCAGGTAAGGTGGTCAGATCTCAGATCCCCTTTCTTCTGTTGAGTCTTGGGAGGAAATAAGTTAATGAGAGAGAGGCATTTTTTTTAGGGTAGAGGAATGAAGAAGTCAGTTCTGCTTGGATGGCTGGAAGTTATTTAAGGAGAGTATTGAAAGTTCTGAGCTTGGGAGTTTTTGTAATTGACATTATATCCACTTCGCTATGGTGATACCTACTCCTTTGGCTCCGCCCAGGGCTGCTCAGTGCTGCCAAGCATGATCCAGGAGGTGGCAGTAAAACCCCATTCACTGTAAGTGATTTTCGTCCTAAGGGGAAAAGTGCTAAGACCTGTGATGAATTTCACCTGAGGGGTATTATTTGCCATTTTGTCCATGCAGTAAGTGGTCTTCTCTCCCCGATTTTAAGGGCCCAGTGTTAAGGATTGCTTAATCTATTTATTTAGCAAACAGAGAAGAAGGCAGCAGGGAATGAGACAGTTAGATAGCATCACTAACTAAATGGACATGAACCTGAGCAAACTCCAAGAGATAGTGGAGGACAGGGAAGCCTGGTGTGCTTCAGTCCATGGGGTCTCAAAGAGCCAGGCAAGACTTAGCAACTGAGCAACAAGGAGCTCTAGGAAGCATAGAGGGAGCCGAAGAGACCCAAGGTATGTGGACTTTGTCTCTGATTGGGTCAGGTTCTCCCCTAATGTCAGCAAGTGGCTGATGACGCAGAGGTCAGCGAAGCAGAAGCAGTGGCTGGAGGAGAGCTATGCTGGTGGGAGCATTCCTGTGGGGAGGAGGAGCTGTGGATTTCACTGAGAATCCTGAGCAAATGAAAAGAATTTGGAAAATTATGAAAGTAAATTTGCCTCACAACGATGAAAGGTGAGCAGAAGGGTAAAGGCAGAGTGGCAGGAAGGTGGATCAGCCCACCTCAAAGAATGCTAAGCCAAAAAGGGTGCTGAACGTCTTTGGAATGAATTGGATAGAGTTTGCAAGTGTGATTTACAAGTAGCCAAATGTAAGCTGATGCTCACAATGAATGGAAATTGGAGAATTAGTCTGCACTGGCACTGGTAAGGATGTGGAGAAAAGGGAGCCCTTGTAAACTGCTGGTGGAAATGTAAATTGGTGCAGCCACTACAGACCACAGTATGGAGGTTTCTCAAAAATCTAAAAATAGAACTATCATACGCTAGCAATTCTGCTCTTGGGTATGTATTTGGGGAAAAAAAGCAAACCAAAAACAGAGGAAAAAAATACATGCACCTTAATATTTATAGCAGCGTTATTTACAGTTGCCAAAATATGAAAGCAACCTAAGTGTCCATCAACAGATGAAGGATAAAGATGATGTGGTACACATATACATGCTAAGTCGCTTCCCTCATGTCTAACTCTTTGCAACCCTATGAACTGTAGCCCACCAGGCTCCTCTGTCATGGGATTCTCCAGGAAAGAAGACTGGAGTGGATTGCTGTGCCCTCCTCCATGGAATCTTCCCGACCCAGGAGTTGAACCTGCATCTCTTAAGTCTACCTGCATTGGCAGGTGAGTTCTTTACCACTAGCACCACCTGGGAAGCCCCCAGTACATATATATTCAGCCCCCCCAAAAAAGAATGAAATTTTACCATTTGTAGCAACATTGTTGAACTTGGAGGGCAATATGTGAAGTGAAGTAAGTCAAACAGAGAAAGACAAATACTGTATTGTATCACTTACATGTGGAATTTAAAAAAAGGCAACAAACCAGTGACTATAACAAAAAGATTCACAGATCTAGAGAATAATCTAGTGGTTACCAGTGGGGAGAGGGAAGGGAGGAAAGGCTATATAGGCATAGGGGAGTAGGAGGTGTAAGCTATTAGGTACATAATAAGCTACAAGGATACATTGTACAACATGGGGAATAGAGCCAATTAAAAAAAAAGTATGTATTTATATTTTGGCTGCTCTGGGTCTTTGTTACTGCATGCCCGCTTTCTCTAGTTGTGGTGAGAGGGGCTTTGCTTGTTGCAGAGCATGGGCTCTAGGGTGCTCAGGCTCAGTAGTTGTGGCTCATGGGCTTAGTCGCTCTGCAGCATGTGGAATCTTCCTGGAGCAGGGATCAAACTCATGTGTCCATCATCAGCAGGCAGATTCTTTATTTTTTTTTTTTTTTAATTTATGGCTACACAGGGTCTCAGCTGCGGCTCGCAGGATCTTCATTACATCATGCAGGATCTTTGCTCCATGGCATGTGGGATCTGAGTTCCCTGACCAGGGACTGACCCTGTGTCCCCTGACTTGCAGGGTGGATTCTTAACCACTGGACCAACAGGGAAGTCCTAGCCAATATTTTATAATAACTATGGAGTATAACCTTTAAAATTGGGAATCACTATATTATACATCTGTAACTTAGAGAATATTGTACATCAACTATACTTCAATTTTTAAAAAAGTACCTGAGCATTGTAACCCTTGTGTTCTTTAGAGTCAGAGCAGCTCTCTCTAGATTATGCAGCTCTCCTGAAAGTTTGTAATAACTGCTATCAAAATTGGATATCTCCTGTTATGGGCTGAACTCATCCCGTTCAAATTCCTACGTTGAAGCCTTGTCCACCGTACTTCAAAATGTGATATCTTTGGAGATAGTACCTTAAAAAAAGGTGATGGAAGTTAAAATGAGGCCATTATGGTGGGTCCAAATCCAATTTGATTGATGTCCTTACTAAGAGAATATGTGGATAATATGTCTCTTAGAGAGACAGCAGAGGCACACAGGCACAAGGAAAAGGCCATGTGAAGAGGCAGTGAGCGTGTGACCATCTGCAAACCAAGGAGAGAGTAGTTTGAGCAAACCCATCCTGCTGATGCCTTGATCCTGGACCATCAGCCTCTAAAACTCAGAGAAAATAAGTCTCTATTATTTAAGCCACCCAGCCTTCGTAAAGGCAGTCCAAGCAAGCTAGCACACTTCTTCAAATGATTTTTGAAGTGCCATAAGGTAATGTTTACAAAAGAAGTTGGCTCTTTCTTAGTTTTTCATTTTTAATCAGGAACTTAGCAAACCCCAGTGTTTGAATGTGCCTCAGACCAATCACTCAGGGGCAGACCCATGCAGACCCAAACTTCCTTGCTGGTTTGAATGTCCCTTGCCGACACCTGCTGCCCACAAATCCTCAGAAGGCAGTTCAACACTGCAGAGGTGGATAGCATCCCACCACACCCCCCAGCCAGGATGAAACCAGCGCCTTGTATGAGAATGCTGCTGTCTTGACTTCCCACAAGTCGTTACTTCTATTTTCCAGAGAAGGAGTAAGTTCTGTGCAGAGGTGGAGAGAAGGGCCCCATTCTTAAAACTGTGTGATACTTTGTCACATTGATCCCAAAGCAGCTCTGCTCTTTTCAGAGGCTCCTAAAGGCTGCTTTCTTTCTTTTTTTGGCCTTGGCTCTGCGTTATTGACCTCAGAGCACCCTTTGGATTCAGTTAAAGAACCAAACATACACAATGAGATTGGAACTGGATTCAGGCTGATGCCACCTGACACCAGGAAAATTTCCCCAATCAAAGTAGATTTATATAAAATGCCAGGGGAGAAAAGTGAGGCAATCTGGTGCCGAGTCCATGAGTAGCCAACTGGCAGAAGAGCAGTCAGTAAAGGAGTGGACAGGTCGTGCCCCTTCCTCATAAGTACGATGGCAAACTGCACTGCTGTGGGTGAGTGGCAGGATGAGTTTCTCATCAACTGTTTCCTGTACAAGTGTTGTCTCTTGTCCATTCCACTTCAGCTGGTGGGCAAGTTTGCCTCCATCCAGCATCACGATGGACTTGACCTTCCTGTCATCTGCTGTTGTCTCATTGAAATTCACTCCCAGCTCGAAGCTGACCTGCCTCTTCTTGAAGGTGCTCTGGGTTTTTATGGTGATTGTATCCCCATTCACTTCGATGACTGTGGTAGGCTTGGTCATATTGGCCGCCTGCTTGGTAGCAAAACCCACACCAAGTGACTTCACGTTTTCATCGAAATTCCTGCTCTCCACTAACTTCCAGGTACCCATGAAGGTGTCCACTGTAGTGAGGCTGGGCTAGTCTGGGAAACAGAAGACAGAGAATGCGTGCAAGGGCTCTGGGACTCGCTTTCTTTAAAAAAATTTTTTTTTTAATTTTTAAATTTATTTTTGGCTCTGCTGGGTCTTTGTTGCTGCACAGACTTTCCTCTAGTTGTGGCAAGCAGGGGCTAACTCTCTAGTTGTGGTGTGAGGGCTTCTCTTGTTGGGGAGCATGGGCTCTATGCTCACGGATTTCAGTAGTTGCAACATTGTGGGCTCAGTAATTGTGGCTCCTGGGCTCTGGAGCACAGGGGCTTAGTTACTCTACAGCATGTGGGATCTTCCCGGACCAGGGACCGGAGACCCACCATCTCCTGCATTGGCAGGAGGGTTCTTTACCACTGCACCACCAAGGAAGACCCTAAAGTGTCTTTTAAAGACATTGGCAGGGGCCCTTCTCTGGCATCCAGGCACAGGTTTGATCCCTGGTTGGGGAACCAAGATCCCACATGCCACGCTGAGTGGCCAAAAAAAAAAAGACATTTTGATCATCATCTGCTGCTCATCACCCAGCTCCAGTTCAATCTGGGTGGTGGTTGTGGAAGGACATGCCATCTTATATCTTTTATTTCTCCCTTTGAGACCCCAACCTCCAACTGAATTCCCTCTCCTTACCCAATTAAAAACTGTCTTCCCCAGATACCAGTGAACATGAGTCTCAGCTCAACCAGTCTAGATGCCCCATAACTCTTATAACCAACATGTGAATTATTACAACATCAGTAGTACTGTGGGCTGTAGGAATAGAATTTTATGTCTAACTTAGCTTCAAGGCATGAATAAATTCATGGTTAATTTTTTGTGAATTTTTTTTGGGGGGCTTTAGAACCAAACCTTTATTAATGCTGTCAGGAGGAAGAAAATGATAAGTAATTATGTACTTGATACAACAGAATTAGTCTTTACCATACAGAGCAACAAACAACATCTTTTAAGCACTTACTTTTACAGTTTCCATTTCAAAAGAACACACCCAAACATCTTTCCCTGTATGGGCATGACTACCACTCTTTAAATTCTAGTGATTGTATCGTGCCCAAGTCACTAGTTAAAAATTGGACTATCATGCCGACATATTTTTAAACATTAAAAAAAAAAAAAACTCAGAAGACAGAAAAATTCCCAGGGTAGAAAGTGTTGGGGATATAAAATTTTTAAAGTAAAATTTAAGGACAGGAGGGACATGATAAAAAGCTACTGATATTACCAACTCAGGGCACAGTACAGGAACAAGAATGAATTATCATACAGGGTTTTCAGATCTTTCCCTGAATTTTTACTGATTGTATCTTGTAAAAGTCCACCCTTTTCTCTCGCACCCCAGGTTTTGCTTTTAATCCCCAAACTGATTTTGGCTAATAGATTCTACTCTATTACTGGATTATTTAAAAAGCATAAAGAAACCTTGGACTGAAGATACAACAAATTATCTAACCTTAGTAGTACATGGATTCTGTTTGCTATCAAACATTATAGTCATTTTACGGTGACCACAAAAGACTGCTTCTTGTACAATGACTATGAAAAGATACAGTAAGCAGAGATTTTGCTTTCTTAATACTGACCACAAACACAATAAAACCAAAAGAAGATGTGTTTACATGGCACAACTCAACATAAAATTCCTTTAAAATTACTGCATTTCCACTTTGCTCAGAATTTTTTTTTCATTTATTTTTATTAGTTGGAGGCTAATTACTTTACAATATTGTAGTGGTTTTTGCCATACATTGACATGAATCAGCCATGGATTTACATGTGTTCCCCATCCCGATCCCCACTCCCGCCTCCCACTCCATCCCATCCCTCTGGGTCTTCCCAGTGCACCAGCCCTGAGCACTTGTCTCATGCAGAATTTTTAATCACAAAATATCTCAGTGAACAAAAATATGAGTTACATCTCATCTTAAGTGCACACCAGAATCTTAGATACTTTTAAAGTCCACGTAGGCGTAGCCGCTCCCACAAGTCACGTGCCCCTTCTTGGGGGAAGGTGGGCTGGCAGGGACAGCTTGGTCTGCAGGGCACTGTGCTCCCCAAATGACTGCGACCACTTTCAATGCAGTTTTTCCCAGGATATTTCCCCCAAGATCTTCTTTTAAATCTTCCTTCTCTTTGTACCCCACTCCCCAGTCTCAACTGTCATCTCCCTCATCTGCTTCCTGAGACCTTAAACAGCCCAATTCCTCCCCGACAACTAAACCCTTATTGCTAAGTCCTGTGTTGTTTTTAATAATGTCTTTTTAATTTCATTTTGAAATAATTTCAAGCTACAGAAGAGTTGCAAGAATGATACAAAGAACTGTCACATGCCTTTCCTCCAAATATATCAATTGTAAAAACATTTTCCCACGAATTTTTTTCACTCTCTCTCCCACCCTCCCTCCCTGTTCCCCTTTTCTCCCTCTCTCTATCTCCCTTCCCCCCTTCCTTCACACACACACATTTTTTCCCCAAATAATTTAAGACAGTTGCATAAAATATATTCCTTTACCTTCAGATTTTTATCCAAGGATCTTCTCTTACATAATTACCAACTCAGAAAATTTAACATTGATAAATGGCTATTACCTAAAACATGGTTCACATAAAAATTTTCCAGTTGTTCCAATAATATCCTTTGTGGCAATATCTCCCTTTCCTTCCCAGCTCTAGGCCATGTTACATTTAGTTGTCACATCTCTTTAATCATCTTTACACTTTGTCTACCCTGACATCCACATATTTTGGAGATTACAGAGCAGTTGTTTTGTAAATTTGGGTTTGCTGGATGATTCAATTCAGGTTATGCCTTTTTAGTATAATTAGAACTTTAGACTTGCATAGGCTATTTCTGCCACAAAGCAAAAGATATATTTTAGTGTGTATAAAAGATGCATTAAAAAATTCACATGTTCCCAACAGACTGCCATTGCTGCAGAAGCAGACAGTCCCACATATATGCTAAGAGGAATACGTGTAAACTAGTTCATTTTGACATATTAGTACTTGAAAATGATCCCCCTGAGTCGATCAACCTGCTATGTACCTCCATATTTTAAAAGAAAAATGTACTAACCCAAACTCACAAGGATCTTCCCCGATGGCTCAGTGGGGGAAGAGTCCGCCTGCAATGTAGGAGACCTGGGTTCAGTCCCTGGGTCAGGAAGATCCCCTGGAGAAGGGAATAGCTACCCACTCCAGTATTCCTGCCTGGAGAATCCCATGGATAGAGGAGCCTGGCAGGCTACACTCCAAAGAGTCCAAAAGAGTCAGACATGACCGAGCAATAATATTTGGATTTGAAAACTCACAAAGGTCTATACTTTTAATTGGGGTTGTGGGCTGTTTCTCAGGTAGGCTATTCTATGCATGTTCAAGGGTGAGAAATGATGTAATTTTATCTGAAGCCATTTTGAAAAAGGGTCTTACTGTGAAATACCCCAGGAGTAGCTCACTTTCTATAATGGATGCACTGAAGCTGTTACACCCTTTTTAGTTTGTCTTAGTTTTCCTGAGGTTTATAGATCACTAACAAGGCCTTCAGGGATTGGATTTCAGAGCAGTCATATACTGGATTTCATGGCAACCCCTATAGTCCATGGGGTCGCAAAGAATCGCACGTGACTGAACCATGCTGAGATACTGGATTGCCAAAGTTCAAATGTCTGGGGAGAGAAAGGCCTGTCAGAACCAGGTTGGTTTTTGGCGATGGAGTGCGGTGAGCTCACCGAACAGCTGGGTGAGAGGCGGGAGTGAGAGGTAATGAAGCAGGAGGTCCAGGGAGGGAGGTGAGGTTCAGATACAGCACTGATCTGTCTTCAGGTTTGCCCAAGGTTGGCCCTTTCTGGATTATGCCCCATTAACCAAAAGGAAAGCCAATGAGCGAGCAAGTTTATTACAAAATATAGATCCTTTTTTTTTTTTTAACTTAATGAGGATTTCAAATACAGGTTTACTTAAGCTTGTGATTTCTAAGCAAATATCTGTTCTGAGGATGAAAATTTGCTATATAGTAAAGAAAACAGTGTTTTTCTTTTTATCTTTTAATATAGTAAGGAAACAGAGCATGATGACTTTATATCTCTCTCCATTTCCCGGGCAATATTCCCAGCATCTTCATGTCTTTGTGTGCCCCCAAACCCCCACTTCTTTTCCTTCGTAGAAGCAGCAGCAGCAAATTTGCACAAAGTTTTTGGGAGGAACAGATGTAAGCCACTGATCACATATGAGAAACCAAGGTTCCTATGTTATAGGCAAGGTGAACAGCACAAAAAGGAGGCAGTATTTTACAGAAAGCCTAAAGAAATGTCAATAACAATGGAAGACAGCCTGTGGGATTTGTTGTTTATGTTGCCTTCTCAGTATACAAGGTTCCTATAGTTGACTAAATTTGTGTCTGTGGCGTTCTAGAGTTACTAGAACATCCCCTACTTGAATTTTGAGCCTAGAATAATGTTGAAAGTTTTAGGGGAAGTATATAATTTAAACTAGTATCTATATGTATGAAGAGAAGAGAAGGGGAACCCACTCCAGTATTTTTGCCTGGAGAATCCCACGGACAGAGGAACCTGATGAGCTACAGTCCCTAGGGTCACAAACAGTTGGATACGACCAAAGGGACTTAGCATGAATATGTAGATAACAGGAGAAACAGTGAAAATTAGATCAAACTAATTTTCACTGGTGGCTTAAACAGTTAACATTAAAGTATATTTAGATATTGCAGTTTAAAAAGAACTTTTTTGGTTAGGTAATTTAGTTTATAGTATCTTTAAAACAGTACCTGTTGTTAAACTCCCCATAGCTTTTTGTTTTAATCTTTATAATTTCTTTTTGTTGTTAGAAAACTGAGCAGATCTTGAAAGTTCTCTTCACAAGAAAGAAGTTTTGTAATTATGTATGGTAACAGATGTTAACTGAACTATTGTGGTAATCATTTTGCAATATATACAAATATTGAATCATTATATTATATAACCTGGAACCAATATATTATGTCAGTTAAAAATGAATGAATAACCACTGCCAAACAGGATAAAACAAAACTTTCTGTCTTTATAATTTCTTTTAAAGATCACTTTGTAAATATGCCTTGCTTTGTGAGTTTTCCAGTAAGCATAAAAGGGTGTCATTAATGTCTCCATTTGGTTTGTAGCAGTCTCAATTTATTTAAATGCTCTTCACTGTGACTTAGAAGATGGAGCTGATTCTTCCCGTATCGCAAGATGATAGGAATTATGGGAACCACTCATTTTAGAACTTTTCTTGCATAAACATGCTGTGATCATAAAAAGTAAAGGATAAGAATAATGTAGTTATTGCTTCTATTTTGTTATCATGAATAACCCATAAACCAATACGTTCACTGCTGACAAGGAGAACAATTTCCAGTCAGTGGAGTTTAAGATGCATAATTTTCCAACCCAATTGTTTTAGTTGAAAACTGAAAGCATAAATCTTTTTCCAGTCTTTTCTGAGGCCTTAGCTTCTTTTACTTCAGCACATTTGGGGCTTCTCTCTTTTCTCTGCTTTCCTCAGAGGAACTTCCTCTCCAGAGTCTTCTCCTGGGGAAATAATTGTAATAAGGAGGAAGGCGACTGTGTGGACAAAAATATGGGTGGAATTGAAAATGGTGGTTCCACGTTGGAGGAGGGTAAGGCCTGTATGGAAACCTAATGTAGACTTGGGACCATCGTGGTGGGAAAAAATGGAAGGGACACCTGGGTGTCCTGGTGATGGGCTGGGTCCTCGTCACTGGGTTCCTTGTGGCAGGGGGAGGGGTGAGTGTAAAGATCTCACAGTCTGTAGGGTGCGCATTATTTTGTGAATCTCCAGGAGGAGTGACCACTTCTTGTCCTGTGGGGAGAAAAGTACATGTCAGGAAATAGGCCTGATGGCAGGAACAGAGGGGAAAGTCTTCAGGTGTAGCAGAGGAAAAAGAATGGAAGGGAGAATTCTAGAGTCTCCCTAAAGCATGTTTGAGAGAACTGTCTAGGTCAGTAAAATGAGACATGGACACTTCTTGTGACCCATAAATTCCATGCTGGAGAATTTACCCACGAGAAATGAGTGCGTATGTCTACAGAAGATGAGTTCAAAAAAAATTTTTTTTAAGCAGCTTTTTTTTGGCCACACTGTGGGGTTTGTGGGATCTTAGTTCTCTGACCAAGGATCAAACCTGTGCCCCCTGCAGTGGAAGTGCAGAGTCTTAACCACAAGACCACCAAGGAAATCCTCATAGCACTCTTATTCATATTAACCTAACCCTGGAAACCATCAGTGGGCTCCCTCATGGCTCAGATGGTAAAGAATACGCCTGCAATGTGGGAGACTTGGGTTGGGAAGATCCCCTGGAGGAGGGCATGGCTACCCACTCCAGTATTCTGCCTGGAGAATCCCATGGACAGAGGACCCTGGTGGGCTACGGTACAAAGGATCACAAAGAGTTGTACATGACTGAAGCCACTAAGTACATACACACAGAAACCATCAATAGGTGAGGATAAATAAACTATGTATTCATACAATAAAATACTACTCAGCAATAAAGAGCAAGAATTATGAATACAACAACATGGATGTATCCTATGATGCTATGTTGAGCCAAAGAGGTTAGACACAAAAGAGTATGCACTGTAAGATTCCAATTATATGAAGTTCAAGAACAAGCAAAATTATGTTAATCTATGAGAGATGTTCTAGCTGGATTTAGAATAGGCAAAGGAACAAGAGATCAAATTGCCAACATTTGCTGGATCATCAAAAAAGCAAGAGAGTTCCAGAAAAACATCTACTTCTGCTTTATTGACTATGCCAAAGCCTTTGATTGTGTGGATCACAACAAACTGTGAAAGTTCTTAAAGAGATGGGAATACCAGACCACCTGACCTG
Source organism: Cervus canadensis (assembly GCF_019320065.1). Lineage (NCBI taxonomy): Eukaryota > Metazoa > Chordata > Mammalia > Artiodactyla > Cervidae > Cervus > Cervus canadensis. The sequence continues at coordinate 27,311,945 of NC_057411.1, read as the reverse complement.
CCTCCTGAGAAATCTGTATGCAGGTCAAGAAGCAACAGTTAGAACTGGACATGGAACAGCAGACTGGTTCCAAATGGGAAAGGAGTACGTCAAGGCTCTATACTGTCAGCTAGGTTATGTAACTTCTATGCAGAGTACGTCATGTGAAATGCCAGGATAGATGAAGCACAAGCTAGAACCAAGATTTCCGGGAGAAATATCAATAACCTCAGATATGCAGGTGACACCACCCTTATGGCAGAAAGTAAAGAAGAACTAAAGACTCTCTTGGTGAAAGTGAAAGAGGAGAGTGAATAAGGGGGAATCAGGATGGGGAACACATGTAAATCCATGGCTGACTCATGTCAATGTATGGCAAAAACCACTACAATATTGTAAAGTAATTAGCCTCCAGCTAATAAAAATAAGTGAAAAAAAAAGCTAGCTTAAAACTCAACATTCAGAAAACTAAGATCATGGCATCTGGTCCCATCACTTCATGGCAAATAGATGGGGAAATAATGGAAACAGTGAGAGACTTTATTTTTGAGGGCTCCCAAATCCCTGCAGATGGTGACTGCAGCCATGAAATTAAAAGACGCTTACTCCTTGGGAGGAAAGTTATGACCAACTTAGACAGCATATTAAAAAGCAGAGACATTACTTTGTCAACAAAGGTCCATCTAGTCAAAGCTATGTTTTTTCCAGTAGTCACACATGGATGTGAGAGTTGGACTCCAAAGAAAGCTGAGTACTGAAGAATTGATGCTTTCGAACTGTGGTGTTGGAGAAGACTCTTGAGAGTCCCTTGGACTGCAAGGAGATCCAACCAGTCCATCCTAAAGGAAGTCAGTCCTGCATATTCATTGGAAGGACTGATGCTGAAGCTGAAACTCCAATGCTTTGGCCACCTGATACGAAAAGCTGACTCATTGGAAAAGACCCTGATGCTGTGAAAGATTGAAGGTGGGAGGAGAAAGGGACGACAGAGGATGAGAGGGTTGGATGGCATCACGTATGTGATGGACATGAGTTTGAGTAAGCTCCGGGAGTTGGTGATAGACAGGGCGGCCTGGCATGTTGCAGTCCATGGGTCGCAAAGAGTCGGACACGGCTGAGCGACTGAACTGAATGGTTTAAAAAAAGTGAAAAACAGCTTAGGGTTACGTGTAGGTGTTATTTATTGGAGAAAGGAACCAGTGAATTCTTTCGATCTTGATCTGGGTGGTTGTTACATGAATATGGAGATATGCACACACATTTATATTTACACACATACATGTAAATATACACAAAAATATATGTGTACACACATATGATTATATGCACATATGCATATATGTAAAAAGTGATTCATCTGCACTTCTAAGATGTGTGCCTTTTATTGTGCATAAATTATAAATAAATAAGAAAATTTGGTGGGAAAAAAATGTAACGTTAAGAAAAGTAACTGTCCCCCCGAAGGCTGTTAATCCGAAAGACTTGCTTCACTCTCCCAGCAGTGAAATCGCTCCCTGAAGAGGACAGAGGGAGCTTCTACACACAGCAGAGGAATGACCACTGGGGACCAGCATGACAAGTTTCCGAGAAGAAATTTGGATCAATATCCAGTGTCAAGCTGGATCACTTAATCAAACTGGCTATGAAAAAGCAAGATCTCCTTTAGAAAATTATCCCGTTAGAAAATTATCCTTAGAAACTTTATCCTTTTTTAGAATTTTTTAGATTTTTAGATAATTTTTTAGAAAATTATCCTTAGAAACTTGCCAATACAAGTCTGAAAAGGGCAGCTGAGTGTGAATGATGGAAACAATGAATTCCTCACAGGACTGTTGTTAGACGTTCAACTCTTTCATTGACTGGCCAGTGACCAATCAGATTTCATCCGAGAATCTCAACAAAGAGACACAGTGGAGGGTGTAAGGAGAAGGTGTAGGGGAGAGGCTGAAGTGTCAGGTGTCGGCCAGTTGAATGTTGAATGAACAGAGAAGCCAGTCTTTCCATAGCTGTAAAATGGGGACAGCCTCTCAAAGAGAAAAAGAGACAAGTGCCTATGTGGTAACAGGGTGATTTTAAGAGTAGCCTTGGCTCTTGACTTTCCAGGGTTGATCTTTTTGAAGGCTGGCTGTACTTAAGTTTCTTGGAAATATCTTTATAATAATCACCTCTATTATTTTGTTAATCCACCTTGAATGGGTGAATTAAATACTAACTCTTTCTCCCATATCCGCTCAGGCTACTGAGCATTAAAATGTTATGGTTGAAGCTGGATTAAGACATTTCAAACTACAGAAGATGACTTAATGCCATATCACTCATTCTTTCTGTCGGAGACAGGAAAAAGAAAAGCAGGCCCCGGCAAGGGCCACAAAAGAAATTTATAATTATTGATAAACTGGATGCAAGGCATGAGAGTCTTGGAACAAGTCCAGAGGGAACAGTTCATAATCTTGAAAACAAGATATGATCCTGGGGTCAGAAAACCGACCCCAGACTGTTTCTCAACTGGTGTCTCAGAGTCACATGTTTTACGTATGTGGTGGGAAACCTATAGATAAAAACATTAGTCTTAGTTACTGATTTGTTATTGATTACTGTTTTCTAATTACTCAATGGTTAGTGATCATTTTGTTCTTTGGCCCTGAAGGCCACATGAGTTATAGTTTAACTCCCCGCATATTCTTTCATTCACGGCTGAAAGTATAATAAAGCTGGCTTGGATTCAGTTTCGGCACCTTCACCTTGGAGCGGTGTTGGTCCTCTGATCCTCACTTTTCTCTGAATTCTTGTGTCTCGTTTCTCATTCTCTCGCCGTGTCGTGCTTTCGGAAACCCTGCTTGTCGAGCTGGTCTTGACACTTTCCTCCTATGCAATCAGATTAATTATGAACCTTTTTAAGATAGAAACTTTCTGCTGAGAATCCAGTCACTAGAGAGGAAGCTAGCCTTATTCTTGAGCTCCATTGTGACATTTTGCTATCAGATCAGGTTTAGCTAGGCCTTGGGCTCTGCCACTCAGTAAATTGGATTCTAGTTTTAAAAAACATCCACCCTTTGTGCTCGTTTTACTTCTTAAAACTGAGGCTACTCACCAAATCCTCCTGACGATGGGGTATTAGAGTTGTTAGTGCTTCTCTGACTCTGGGATGTCTAGTGTTTCTTAAAATTAAAAAAGTTTTTTATTTTGTTGTTTTTTGACCATGCCACGCAGCATGTGAGACCTTTTTTTTTTTTTTTTTTTTAAATAAAAAGTTTTATTGGAGAAAAATAGAACCACCACGTACACAGGGAAAAGAGCACAAAAATTCAACTGATATAGAATGGAAAGTCACAACTACCCAATGTCTTTTGTGATTACTTTTCAATTTCTTAAATGTCTTCCCTCAATTTTTTAAATAGCCTTGACAATTTATTTCAGCTGAAATAGCATCAAGTTTTAAAAAAAATGAAGAGCCTCAGCGAAGGGACCAGCTTTTATGATAACAAAGGTGACACCAAGAGTCTCCTAATAGGACCAATTCTACCAAAAAATTCCTGAAGCACATAACTACTGAGTCTGGTAGAACAAAGTAGCTCAGAGACCATCAGGGATTAGTTAGAACACTGACTCAGACGGTCCACTATGCAGAGAGGGCAAACAAAATGGCTGCATTTCCCTGTCAGATGAGTTCACGTAAGAAAACCAAGGAGGTGCTAAGAAAATACAGGCAATGGCTGCTCAAAATAATTAAGAAGGCATTCTAAATACCACATATTATTAGACAACAGTGTGTAGTGATGCAATTAGAAAACAGGCAACTTAAAAAAAAATATGGTCACAGGTCTTTGAGAACTCAAGAAAACAATCAATAGCAAACACAACAGCTAAAAGTCTTCTCAGCTGAGGGTTGAAAGTGAAAGTGAAAGTGAAGTCGCTCAGTCGTATCTGACTCTTTGTGACCCCGTGGACTGTAGCCCACCAGGCTCCTCCGTCCGTGGGATTCTCCAGGCAAGAATACTGGAGTGGGTTGCAGCATGTGAAATCTTAATTCCTCGACCAAGGATCGAACTTGTGCACTCTACTTTGGAAACTCAGAGTCTTAACCACTGGACCACCAGAGAAGTCTCTGGTTTGTCCAACATTAGTCAATGCTCTCTTCTTCCAGGAATTTCTAAGGACTCAAAGTCAAGATATAAGCTTGTCCCAGTATCTAGCTCACATAAAACCACATTCTCCCAGCAGACTAGGCACGTGGTGACTATTTCAGGTTACTGGTTGGCTAGCTCAAGTGTTGTAAAATATGGGAACTTTAGGGACTTATTTGGGGAACTGTCACAGGTTTTTTAGGAGGTTCAGGCCATATATCTGAGTGAGTGGGTTGATGCCATTCATGGTCTCCAAAAAGTTAAAACTGCGCCTGAATTCTTCTGTCTGTCCTTGTTCTGATCCATTCTCTCTGTCTTCTAAAGCTTCCATAGTCTCTTCAAAGCCCCTTCAACATTCTCATTCTTCTTCGTTCATTTGAAGAATTCTCTTCATAATTCTCCCGACCTTTCTAAGCAGATTACTTTGCTTCATATTTCAGAGAGAAAACTTCAGTGATCTGCCATGAACTTCTTGTTCCTACTTCTCTCACTTCAAAGAGAAGTCTACACACTTTACTCCTTTTTCCCCCACCTATTTAATCCATAGGAATCTGACTAGTTTCTGCCACCCCACAAATAAGTGTTAGTATTGTCACCAGTGTCGAACTCATGCACTCTTCTTTGGAAACGCAGAGTCTTAACCACTGGACCACCAGAAAATGCCTTGTTTGTCCAGTATTAGTCAATGCTCTCTTCTGACAAATGTTGACAAATACTTTGACAACAATCATCCATGGTCCTGTTCTTTTAAAAAGTTGGTTCCAGATGCCAACAACATCATTTCCTGCTCCCTTTGCCTGGTTTATCTCTATGTAGATTTCATATCTCATTTCCTCAAGGAGGTCTTCCCTCCCCTGCGGCTGGCTTAAGGCCTTTAGCAATATGCTTCCATCGCACCCCGTGAGTCCACTTTCACCATATTTATTGGTCATGTGATTCATATTCAGTGGTTATATTCCTCCTCCACTGATGTATCTGCGAGATCATCGTGCATACCTGGTCTCCTGATCGCTAGCACTGTGCCTATAGTGGACTTGCTCAGACTGAGAGAGATCTCAGTTTCCATAATTGCAAAAGTTATCACGTTCCTACCTCTCAGGGATAATGTGATTATTAACAAGCAAATATTTCTCACTATGTAGCATACTGACATGACACCAAATATACTGAATATCAAAAATGAGAACTCTTCTGTAATCTTAATTAGACTAAAGTCAGTCAAATATTTAAATGCAGATGGGAAACGTTTTGAGAGGCAGAATAGCATAGTGTTTAAAAGCACAGGATCTCTTAAGAGAATAGACTGTGTATGATTTCAGTACCTTTAGACCATGAAATTTTTGCATCCTGTTTTACACCCCTGGGTATGTTCCAGTCTCTCCTGGTTTACAGTCTATGGGAACTGGAATAGAACTTGTATTCTGCTGATGTGTGAAAATTGTATAAATCTTAATTATGTTGAATTTGTTCATAATGCTTTTCAGGTCCACTACCTCCTTCAACTTTTCTGTCTATTCATTCTATTAATTTTTGAGAGTTTTCTATTTTAACTCCACTAAAAATCTTAATTTATCTACTTAAAAAATAATTGTAATATACAATTGAACTATATGTAACTTTGTTCTGCATTTTCCAAGTCATCTGAAAATTTTATCATACTTTCTTTTTTTATCATACTTTCATAATTTTTAAAAACAGCATAGAATCCCTGAGCTCTATGACTTATGTGAGCTCCACCATTTAATAATTATGTTTGACTATTGACAGCTTCCATAACTTAATTGACAGCTTTCTCCCAGTCTGCCTTTCCTTATTTGGAGAAAATAATGCTACTTGTTGGCTTATTGTAGTGTCTAAAATAAGATATGCAAAGTGCTCAGATATGGATGTGAGAATTGGACCGTAAAGAAAACTGAGCACTGAAGAGTTGATGCTTTTGAACTGTGGTGTTGGAGAAGACTCTTGAGAGTCCCTTGGATAGCAAGAAGATCCAACCACTCCATCCTAAAGGGAATCAACCCTGAATATTCATTGGAAGGACTGATGCTGAAACTGAAGCTCCAATAATTTGGCTACCTGATGTGAAGAGCCAACTCATTGGAAAAGACCCTGATGCTGGGAAAGATTGAAGGCGGGAGGAGAAGTGGATGACAGAGGATGAGATGGTTGAATGGCATCACTGACTTGATGGACATGAGTTTGAGTAAGCCCTGGGAGCTGGTGATGGACAGGCAGGCCTGTTGTGCTGCAATCCATGGGGTTGCAAAGAGTAGAACACCACTGAGTGACTGAACTGAACTTAACTGAGCTACTAGGTTATTGATCCTCCATGAAGATGAGGAGGACTGTTGGCTCTATCGGTCACTGAAAGTGAAAGTGAAAGTCTCTCAGTTGTGTCTGACTCTTTGCGACCCCATGGACTATACAGTTCATGGAAATCTCCAGGCCAAAATACTGGAGTGGGTATTCTTTCCCTTCTCCAGGGGATCTTCCCAACCCAGGGATCAAACTGGGGTCTCCTGCATTGCAGGCGGATTCTTTACCAGCTGAGTCACAAGGGGAGCCCAAGAATACTGGAGTGGGTAGCCTTTCTATTCTCCAGCAGATCTTCCCAACCCAGTAATCGAACCGGGGTCTCCTGCATTGCAGGTGAATTCTTTACCAACTGTACTCTCAGGGAAGCCCCTATCGGTCATTGCTATAACCAGTCCTTGGCTTAGCGTGAATACTCATGCCCAGTACAGAACAGATGAGTTGAATGAGTGGCCAGGCAGGCAGGTGTGGATTGTATTAATGAATGTTGAGTTCATTTCTGTAGATATTTGCAAGTCTAAGTGAGTATTTCATTCTAGTCTCAGAAAAAAATGAAAAAAAAATTTTTTTTGGCTACATGGCATGTAGGATCTTATTTCCCAGACCAGAAATCAAACCTATATGCCCTGCAGTTGAAATGTGGAGTCTTACCACTGGACTGCCAAGGAAGTCCTGCCAAACCCAGAAAATTTGCAAAAATAATTTACATTCAAAATTAGAGGATAATAAAATAATCAAGCCAGACTATTGCTGGAGTTTGGACATCAATTTTAAGTGGGTTTATTATAGTCTAGACATGAAATTCATAGTATGCCAACAACTAGTACTTTAAAAAAAACAGTAAGGATGAGATGACCTCTTTTTAGAAAATATAATTACCTGTAGTCTGTGGTTGTTTGGGCAGACAATAGCTGTTTTGTAGTGAGCTACCCTGATTTTTAAGAGAAGTAAGCTTTGTACTTGATGTATAAGTATGCAGTTCTTCTTTTATACATCCTCAGGTGCCTTCAGAGGTGAACCAAAAAGAAATATAAGCCCTGTGATTAACTTGCTCACAATAACTGCAACTTAATTCACTGCACAGACTCACAGAATGACTAGCTATTTTGGTCAAGTCCCTAATTTTACAGATAAAGACTTTGGAGCCCACTTCACACAAGTTCACACAGGCCTCTTTCAATCCTATGCTGTGAGTCTAGTCGACTCAACAGTGTACAGATTACTGTGTTAGGAGCTGCGACAAAGGCAGAGATGAAGAAACAGGGCCTATGGGGGGATGCTACAAATACATGGATCTGTAATACAGAGCATAATGCAGTAAGTACCTTGGGCAATGTGCGAATTGCTATAAGAATTCAAAAATTTCAGGTAGAGGGAGATTACAATTTTAAAACCACGTGTCTTAAGAAAACCATTGTGAAGGCAATACCACAGTGACACTAAACGACATCATATGAAGCAGAATTGTAATAAGCAGGTGAAAGCAGGAGAGGGGGCTAGCCACAGCTGCTGCCATGGAGATGAGAGAGGACGGGGTGAGTTCAGGGACCACACATGTAAGCAAGTGATGACCTGAAACCAGGGCTGCCTGGAGAGAGTGAAGCTGCGTTTGAAGGACTTTGAGGCCAGTGTGAGGGACAGTGGGGGAGAGGGAGCCCAAAACAGAAACCACATTTTAGCAGTGCTTAAAAGAAAACTGAATAAACCTCTAATTTCATTATAACTTATTTAGCTGCATGTTTGTAGGGTTTCCTGAAGAGTGGTTCACTTTCTGGAACCACCAGCTCCGATGGCCCTGCTCCTCTCCACTCCGTTATGAGCTGTGGTGCATGGGAGCAGCAAACTGGCTGGGGGATGACTAGGGTCTACTAGGGTCTGGCTGCAGCCCTGCAAAGTCCCAGGCCACATGAAAGGGATGGAGGGCTCAGTATGACTCCTGGGGCTCTCCTCCTTTTCTTGCCTGTCCCCAGTGTTTGCAAACCGATTCTCTGGCTCAGGCCACCTGGAAATTTTGTAGGGATGGTGGCGAGGAAAGAGAAAGGAGCAGTGGAGAAATTGAATCTCATAGAATCTCAAAGCAAGAAGTCTAGGCTCACCTCCGCAGTGCCAGGACACAACTGTCTAGATGTGATTAAAGCAATTAACAAACAGAAACTGAACACCCACCATGTGCAAATTACCACACCATGGGGAAATCAAAGAGGTAGACACTGCTGTAATTCAGGGGGGAAATTGTTAGCTCCACAACAATAATAGCTAGTATTCATATAGTGCTTGAAGCTTGAAGAGCTTTTCTTGCAGGATAGCTCATTTGGTCCTGCTGTTGCTGCTGCTGCTAAGTCGCTTCAGTCGTGTCCAACTGTGTGTGACCCCATAGATGGCAGCCCACCAGGCTCTCCCATCCCTCGGATTCTCCAGGCAAGAACACTGGAGTGGGTTGCCATTTCCTTCTCCAATGAGTGAAAGTGAAAAGTGAAAGTGAATTTGCTCAGTCGTGTCTGACTCCTAGCGACCCCATGGACTGCAGCCTACCAGGCTCCTCCGTCCATGGGATTTTCCAGGCAAGAGCACTGGAGTGGGTGCCACTGCCTTCTCCCCTTTGGTCCTAACAACCCTCATAACAATGGATGTCATTCATGCTATCACATCACACAAGAGGAAATGGATTTCAGAGCAGTTAAGTGCATCTAAAGTCATATAGCTAGGACTGAGACTAGGACCAACATCTTCCGAGGATAAAATTCAGTGTCCTTCTCTTCAACCACACAGGCTGATGGAAGCTGATGTAAATATTTCCAATTCATGGATATGTCATAATCATGGAGCCAAATTCATTCTTTTTACACAGCTTATTAATTAGTGGACCCACAGGAGAATAAAAGCAAAACCCTTACCTTCTGCCACAGTTACCACCAGCCAGCAGACCAACAGCCAGTGGGAGAAGCAGGGTCCGTGAGCCATGGCTTCCACCCTGAGCAGACACTGCCTGGAACCCAGCGTGGCTTTAAAGGGGGTGGGTGAGTCACCCACAGCTTGATTCAGGGAGTTGTATTTGCATAATGGACCACAGCAATCAGGGCCTGTGGTGTGAGGGTAAGAAGTCAGCAAGGAAATACCAGACAGTATTTATCAACCAGAGCCTCTTGTAATGACGGCCAAACATCATTTATCCATCCTTGACTGGAGTTGGATTATGGACAACCACACCTTTGCTATACTTCTAATTCCTTCAGATCTTTTCTTCTCTTTCCTTGTGTGTACAGGTCTCCTCAGCAAGAGAAAGGATCTGTCCAGGAAATATTCCACATTGTTTCCTTCTGTATAGCTTACTTCACAAAGCCAAACAGGAGAGGGCGTTATCCAAAGGCTCAGGGACCGAAGCGGTTTGACGAGGCTGTTCACAGGTTTCAGATCAGGGATTATGTTTTTTCTGCTTTGGTTCAGGAGCCAAGACCACAGTTGAGAAACTGTCTTCTCTAGTAGCCATCATGGTCGTTGTCTAAACAGACATGAAAATTTTGGGAGATTAATTTACTGAGTTGTCCTTTCAGGACTCCCTCTGATTCATCAAATTGCCCCAAAGATGCCCAGTTTTTTTCCTGTCAGCTACTGGAGGAATGGGAGGGGATGGTCACAAGTGATTAAAAGCATGGACCCTTGATCTAAAGATGATCATACTAAGTCAGAAAGACAAATATTGTATGAAATCCACATGGAATCTAAAATATGGCACAAATGAGCTTATCTATGAAACAGAACAGACTCACAAACACAGAGAACACATCTGTGGTTGCCAAGGGGATGTGGGGAATTGGAGGAGAGATGGATTGGGAGTTTGGGATTAGCAGATGCAAACTTATATATAGAATGGATAAAGAACAAGGTCCCTACTGTGTAGCACAGGGAACTATGTTCAATATCCCGTGATAAACCATAATGGAAAAGAATATGAAAAATGATGCATATAGGTGTATAATTGAGTCACTTTGCTGTATAGTAGAAATTAACACATTGTAAATAAACTATACTTAAATAAAATAAAGGTTAAAAAATGTATGGATTTCAGAGTCAGGAAAAACTGGCTCCAGCCCTGATTCCTTTTGTTACTAGGTGGGTGACTTGAAGCCTCAGGGGTAAAATGGGGCTTGTAGTATTTCCCCCTGAGGATTGTTGTGACGAATAAAAGAGGTAATTGACACAGAGCTCCAACCACAGTGCCTGGAACAAGAAAGGGAGTTGTTTTTAATTGGAGGCTAATTGCTTAACCATATTGTGGTGGTTTTTGCCATACATTGACATGAATCAGCCATGAGTGTACATGGTCCCATCCTGAACCCCACTTCCACCTCCCTCCCCAGCCCATTCCAAATTAATAAATTAACTAGTTAAAAAAATCACTTAATTACAAGGACAAGTTCAGCTGGCATAAAGAGGTTTGAGGACAAACAGCACAGAACAGGTTTGGCTAAGAAAACAACTCAGGTAGTTGGAGCAGACGTACATGAAGGCGCTACAGAGAAGCTTCTGGTTTCAGATGTTCAACATGCTGTGGGCACCCACCAGACTGCTCTGTATAAGGACTGGAAGCTTCCTTTAAGCTGCTGAACTGGCTAAGAGAACGTCTTCTACTGTGTCAATATAGATATTGATAATGTTTATTGAGCACCTATTATGTGTCAGGCACTGTGCTAAGCATGTAGCTTGCATTGTATAACTGAATGTCCATAATCCGCGAGGCAAATATTATCATCTTCATTTTACCTACAAGGAAACCAAGGCCCAGAGAAGTGCTCAAGCAATTTATCCAAAGTTGCACCACTGCTGCAGAGCTGAGTGGCAGAGCTGAGATTTTTAAGTTGGTGTGAACCCAAAGCCTGTCTCCCCTCTTCCTGCCCACACTGGCTCTGCAAATGAATGTTAAATAAAGGATGTAACAAGAATAAAATACAGAAGTGAAAAAAAAAGAAAGAGAGTTGTTGTGGCTGCAGCTAAATCACAGTAGCTTCAATTCTTTGTTCTCTTAGGAGCTTATACTTGCCAACTCATTCAATTGCTCCAACGCCTAATGGTTGAGTAAAACATTTTCCTGGCTGTTGCAGAAAGAACAAAACAGAACACAGTCCCTGGCTTCAAAAGGCCGGCAATCTAATGAGGGAGACTGTGCGAACTGAGAACCAAAGTGAATAAGAATGCAAACACTCACCAACTAGAAGAATGGTAAATTCCACAGACTTGATGATAATCCTAGGCAAAAATTCTAGAAATAGATGGTTAAGTCAACGATGTGTCAGCAATTTGGAAAGGAAGCAGGGACAAGCTTAGCTCCTTAGATTCCACCGTTCGGTTCTGTTGACTGCATGTCCTGGGCCACGTCTAGGCCTGGCATAGGTGCTCGGGCTAACGATGGAGTTCCTCCTCTCATGAGTGTCTAGTCTGGCAGGGACATTAGATATTAACTAAGGAATGACAGGAAGGGGTTTGAGTGTTAAGATAAAGAAAGCACTGGGGGCTGCAAAGCAGAGACACCCATAACCTTAGGCCAATGGGTGTGTATTACGTATAATGTTGATACTTTGTATTCTGTATTAGAATCACATTGCCATGCCAATAAAATTAGATCCACGTACTCTCTGTAACTACTGCCCGTATTGTGTTTTATGGATTTACTGCAAACCATTGAGCCAAACATTTTGTATGATGGACATTTGTATTATTTCTTCTGATCCTCTTTCTTTTTGTATTGGATTTCTGATGACCTTTCATTTGAAATGTTGATGAAAATAAGTAACAAAAGCAAAATGGTAATAGAATTTCTTTCTGTTTGCATTTGTTGTCCTGAAGTTTATGAAATAAACAAAACTTCAAAAGGAACAAAAAATTTTACTTTCATACAATTCTTTTTATTTTTATTTTTTGGCTGCACTGAGCAGCCTGCAGGATCTTAGTTCCCTGACCAAGGATGGAACCCATGCCTCCTGCCTTGGAAGCATGGAGTCTTAACCACTGGACTGCCTGGGAAGTCCCTCATTGAATTTTTATTTGACAGAGAATCCTAACATATCTTTTAAAAAAACTTTTATTATTTATTTACTTGGCTGAGCGGGGTCTTTTTTTTTTTTTAATTTATTTATTTTTGGTTGTGCTAGGTCTTCCTTGCTGCCTATGGGCTTTTCTCTAGTTGTAGGGGTCTCCTCCCTAGTTACGTTGTGCCGGCTTCTCATTGCAGTGGCTTCTCTTGTTGGCAACCTCAGGCTCTAGGGTGCCCAGGCTCCAGAATGTGTGGCTCCGAAGCTCTAGAGCATGGTAGTTGTGGCACATGGGCTTAGTTGCTCCATGGTCTGTGGGATCTTCCAGGACCAGGGATCAAACCCATATCTCCTGCATTAGCAGGCGGATTCTTTTTCAGAGAGCTGCCAGGGAAGCCCCACGCTGGATCTTAGTTGTGGCCTGTGGGATCTTGTTCCCTGACCAGGAATCCAACCCAGGCGGCCTGCATGGGGAGCGGGGAGTTTTAGCCACTGGATCAACCAGGGAGTCCCTGTAACATATCTTTACTGATGGTGTGTAGAGTTAGTCTTGACCGTCTTGCTTATTTACATGTTGTCGTTCAGACCATACAAGTTGAGAATGGCTGGATGGCTGCAGCTGTCCGTCTGCGGCTTTGAGGGGCGCTCTGCAGAGCCGCCTATCACACGCTCAAGGACCCCAGCACGACTGCTTGAGGATGACCAGCAGCATCTAGCCTCACTCACCTCCACAGTCTTGATAGGATGAAGTCCCTGTTCTGCTGCCAGGCCTTAGAGAACCAAAGGCGCGACACACTTATGGCCAATGAGGCTGGTTTCCTGCTGCAGAAAGCGCTGAAGCCGTCTGGGGGAGGAGTTCCCCTTACCTGGCTGTGTGAATAAGCCGGGAAGCTGCCATCAGGGCCTTCGTGAGTCAGGATTACGGATAACCTGGGGAGTGATGGGTACCGGCCTGTCCCCTGAGTCAGGCTGAGGGAGTAGCGGCTAGCGCTCCGAGGCTCATTTCCTGGAGGCCTGGGGGTGGATCAGCATGTTGTGTCAGGAGCACTGGGGCACACACTTCTTCTGGAATCTATGCGGTTCTGTGGTCGGCGCCCACGTGGATTAGACTGTATGCCTCTCCTGCTAGGCTTGCTAAGGGCGTCTTCTGCTGGGATTTCTCCTAAAAGGGATTGCAGGCACCTGAGACATATCTCCAACTCCACCACTTTGCAGATCTGGAGACTGAGATGAGACCTGCAGAAGTTTCCTAAAGTCATCCCAGCGATTTAACAACAGAAAGGCCGTAACATCCTGGCCAGGGGCGGAGTGATGCCCACCACGTGAGAGCTCTCATTTATCAGTGGTCTGAAACAGTATCAAACCAGTGGGATAAATCAGGGTTCTAGTCTTGCCTTGCCACCCATTAGCTGTGAGACCTTGGACCTGTCAGCCTGACTGACCCTCAGTTTCATCTGTATAATATATCATTTGCTGTGTTCTATGCATCACTGTTCTAATTATTGTGCATGCATCAAGCCATTTAATTCTCAAAATAACCCAGTGAGGAAGGTACTATTGTGAACCCCACTTAAAGATGAGAAAATTGAGGCACAGAGAGGTTAGTTCATGTGACTATTGAGTGGCAGAACCTTGATATGAACACAGGCAGTTAGGCTCTAGAATTCATGCTCTAATCACTGTGTTAGGTGGACTCTGACCCCCCTGTCAGCTTATTTTTATAAAGGCTCTGTGAAAGTATCCTGAAAATTCAGGCATCACTGTAGGACAAAAGACTTGGTTGTTAACATAATTTTTTTTCAAGGCTTAAATAAATAAAAAGAGGTAGAGGGAGAACTTGCAGATTAAAAGAGATTTAAGACACCTAAACAATTACATTTGGACCTTATTTGGGTCCTGCTTCAAATAAACAAATTGTTAAAGAAAATACAACTGGGGAAATGTAAACACTGATTGGATATCTGATGATATTAAGTAATTATTGTAAATATGATGGTGATAAATGATCTTAACAAAAAGATAAAGATGGATTCAGAGACAGTTGCTGAAATATTTACAGGTTATATGTTGTCTGGGATTTACTTCAAAATAATCAGAGGATGGGGAGTTGGAATATAGATGAAGCAAGATTGTCCATTGTTTAAGCATTGTTGTTTAATAATGATCTAAGCTGGGTGATGGGTGTATTTGGGTTTATGATGTCAAAGCCCCATGGGCCTACTGTTGGGAAGAATGACAGCTGATAGGGAGAGGGGGGTCCGATGCTCTTTCGGAGATTCCTCTTCTAGGGTGCCATTGATTTCAGGGTGACCCCAGTGCTTCCTACATGGAAGACCCTTACTGGATTCTTTTGGCCTGCATGAATGCATGAGCATATAGATGAATGAATGGGAATGAATCTGGTCCACGATGAGTTGGAGAAACAGTCTGTCACAAATCAGAGACAGAATCTAATTTCTAGGTCAGATAGAATGATGAAATGATTCTGTATGTTTCCCAGTTAACCAAATTGTGCATTTAAAGGCATCTTTATCTATCACTATCATCAGGACCAAAATACTCCTACACCTTCCTGCCTTATCCTGGTAGACAAAGTACATGAAAAGATCTACTAAAACCTCCACTCTGAAGCCATATCCCCACTATTCACACCTCTCAGAGACTGCTCCAAGTCCCATTGCTTATTATCTTTTGCTTACCCAGCCCAACATCTGTCCCAGTGCTACTGATTAGCCTAAGTTCCCTGGCTTCAGGATTGTCTGTATCCTAGGCTTGCAAATCACATCGCTTTTCTATGGCCATAGAAATTGGTTTAGGGATGAGTACTTGACTCAAGCCAAATCAACTGGAGACCAGTCAAAACCAATCCCGGAACTTTTGTATAAGTGACTGGAAAAGAGGCACATAAATTTTGCCTTTGGACTTGAAGTTGGGGAGAGACATACCTACACAAAGAGAGAGTCTGCCCAATAAAACCGACTGGAGAGATAGCAGATACTGACATCATTTGACCCCCTGGATCCAGCTATACCTGAGGCCATACACACTGCACTGCATGTGGTATGGTAAGACTGATTCTAAAGTATTACCAGCACAGTCTTACGGTAGCAAATCACATAGAGAATAAAGATTCTAGTCTAGTGTTGCTTGTTAAATGGAAAGAAGAGCTATTAATTTTTATACTCTTATATTTGATTACAAACTATAAAAGTAGACAGGGAGTAGAAAACTATGTCAGTTCCAGTGGTTGGGTAAGGTAAGGCATTTGAAGAAATTATGATGATTCTTTTTATCATTCTGTGCATTCTTCCTGAGAGCTGAGAGAAACTGCATGACTAGACAGACTCCCCCGCAGGTGGAAGCTGTGGATACCTGAGTGTCTTGGCTACGAATGCGGTCAGCTGACTTCATCCTGTGTGCTTAGCCGCCCTGTTTATGCCTGGCAGTAGCATCAGACAGATCCAGGTTGCGGTGATGAGTCACTATGGGCTTTCCCCAGCTTCAGACACGGGGTGCGTTCACATTTTATCCTTCAACCTTTAACTGACCCAGTTGGAGCTCCTGAATGGAATGAGTGAAGTCTGGCCTTTAGGTGTTTTCAATGAGCAATTCAGTATTTAGTGAACTGAAATCTCCGGGGTTGTAGATTGAGGTTGATAACAATGTGTCTCTTTGTAGAACTGAGGAGAGTATGTATCATTATATAAGCTGTAGGACCAAGGGGCAAGTTACCCAACTTTCATTTCCTCCTCTATAAAATGAGAGTAATAATAGTGCCTACCTCACAGGGGTGTTTTGAGTTTAAATGAGTTAATGCCATTTAAACACTTTCAATGGAGATTGGGGCTATGTAAATATTAACTACAGTTACTCTTGAAAAATAATAACTTTCTGTTTCAGACAAACGTTTCCTCTAGAACCTGGATATCTGAAACAAAACTAAGAAAAGGCAAAAGGTGAGGATTTATGAAAATTGTGATTTGTGAGCGTGTGCACACAAATCTCACACAGCAGTACTTTGAAGTCCTGTTTTTTAATTTTCTGAGGTATTGGGTCAGTTGGAAAGCTGAAGGGGAAGGTTCTCAACAGGGAATGAAGGGGGTTTTCTTTAGGGTTCTGCTAGGTGGCTAGTCATAGGCAAGCTAACTAAAATCTTGTCATCATACTTACCCAGACAATGGTTTCTATAAATTGCAGTAGTTAAGCTGGCAGGGGTTTGAGAGAGTTCTTTGAAATATCCAGGAATTACAGGAAATGGTAATAATTTAAGACTTTTACCTAACATTCACCAGTGTCTCCAGGAGAGGATGAGGGTGGTGGTGACAAGCAGCTACTAGTTTTTTCAGAAATGGCATGGTTTTGATTTAAATTTGTAGAATGCTATTAAAACTTGTTCTTTCCTTCCCTCTCTTTTTCCTTCCTCTCCTTTCTCTCTCTTCTTCTCCCCGCACCTTCTTTCTCTTCCCACTCCCTCTACCCTGCAGGGAGTATCTTCCCCCTTCTCTATAGAACCAGCCACTTTAAACACTTTATTTGTTTAGGCTGCGTTGAGTCTTAGTTACGGCCGTCAGACTCTGCTGCAGTGTGTGGCCTTCTCTCTAGTTGTGGCATGTGGGATCTTTGTTCCCTGACCAGGGATGGAACTCATGTCCCCTGCATTGGAAGGTGAATTCTTAACCACCGGACCATTAGGGAAGTCCAATAATTAACCACTTTTTAACAGTTTGCCATATATCTTTCTATTCCTTTTTCTATGTATTTACACACACACACTCAAAAATTGCTTTGTAGGTGGGTTTAAAAATTGTTTTATAAATGGGATAATATTTTGAGTTGCCTTCTAAATTATTTCTTTTTGACTTAAATGTCTTTTCTTCCCATGCCAATTCATATAGATGGATCTCTTTCTTTTGAATTGTTGCTTACTATTGCCTTGTATGGGTGCACCGTAGTTTTATTTATCGATTCACTGCCTGATGGAATTTGAGTTCCTTTCCATTTTGTGCCCTTATAAACAGTCCTCCCATAGGGCAACAGCAGAGTGCATTTGCCGTAAGTAACTTTTAAAAGTAGCTTGCTGAAATTGTTTTTAGATTTAAATTGTAGAATACATCTTCATTTCATTCTGGTTTTCTGGTCCCTATGGCACTTTGTGGGCTGGAGCCTTTGGATAGACACATTTTATTGCTGGCTAAAACCATTTCATATCCTTTCAACAAGGATATATCCAGATAATGGTGATGGCCACAGAAAGGTGAAACATACATCTCAATAAGGCATTCCCTACTGCTTAAGACCAACCCACAAGTGTCATAGAGAGTGGCAGCAAAAACATTTTTTTAAATGCTCAGAATTTCAGAGGTAGTTCCCTTCAGCTGTATAGGCTGGCAACACTTTGTACCATTATAAAGTCTACCTCTTCTATAAGCACTGGTACCCTTTCCTTCTAATTAAATTGTACGTTACGTACACTTTGCTGGCAAGTCTGTAGCTGGTGCCCGTCTCCACAAAGTGCTTGTCTCCAGTATTTGTGGTTCGTGTCCTGCACTAACAGAGTATGCTTCACTATCTCTGTTTAATAAAACACATCCATTTTAAAAAACATGAGACCTAGATTTGCCAAGTCAGATGTGATCTCATGTATTTTTTTTCAACAGCACAAACTCTACCACAAGGATTTGGGAAATTTATTATCTGACACAAAATCTGTTGGGGACTCCTTGGCTGTCAACTGACCACAAATCATGGAGCCAAGGGTAAGTTCAAAGTATCTGTTTAGTAAATGACTGGATACCCTGAGACAGTGCTAACTCAAAGTAGCCAGTTCAGAGTGAGAGGAGGTGCTCGTCCTAGAATGTAGATCAACAGGTGGTTTCAGTGGGACTTCCCTGGTGGTCCAGTGGTTAAGTCTCCACGCTCCCAATGCAAGGGGTGTGGGTCAGTCCTTGGTTGGGGAACGAAGATCTCACATGCTCTGGCCAAAAAATAAACAAATATATCCTAAAAACACATTGCTTTATTTATGGAGAAAAATCTCGCTATGAAAATATGTTGACCAAATAGTGGGCTTGGTGATGTAGTTGACTTCTTTTCTTATGCGAACCCCTTCAGTTGGACACTGGTCTCTGAACCACATGATGAGTAGCACTGTCTCAAGTGCTTCATGAAATGGAATGAATGAATGAATGAGTGAATGAGACATATCTAAGATGGATTAAGTGGTTTTTCAGAGTTGACATGGGAGGATGTGATTAAATAAAATTTTCTTGACTTTCAGTGGGATGATGTTCCTTGTTCATCCTTGAGCTGCCAGAGAGAGGGAAGGTTTGTTCAAGGCACAAATAGATCACCTGGCCACTGTGGCTTGTGCTACTCTTATTCCCCATCAAGAGCATGTCTCCCCTCTTGTGCTCCTTCTTCCTGTTCTTATCTCCTTTCCCCATTATCCTGCCATAGGGTTTAAAGAAAGAAAAACAATGCATGGGAAGCTCATTGTGTGGTCTGTATTTTACACCCAGGTATATATAATTCTCATCAACAGGGTGCGGAAGGTATATTTTCTACTTTGTAAATACTCATAGAGGTTTGGTAACTTGGCCCAGGTCCCATATGTTGTAAACTGGCAGGCTTGAGACTTGAACCTGGGTCTCTTTGATTCTCCCCAGGTGGTTTGGTCTCCTACTCTTACATCTGAGGAGGCTGCTAACAGAGTCCCAGGCCTGTGACAGAAGTTTAAAAGTGTCTACATCGACACACTTGAGTTCCATTTTGGAGCTTGGAGGCTCCATACATTTCATAGTCACCTACTTTAATTGCCACGGTCCTGCCACTTTGCTTACTTCTGTTTGTGTCATATAAGCAAATGTGTCATTTGCTTACTTCTGATGTGTGCACCCCTGTAGGCTGCATATGCCTTCACCTTGTCATCTTTGAATCCCTCACAATACTGTATGGGGCTTTGAAAGCAGTACACTCAATGATGTTAAATGTATGATGTTAAATTTGCTAGTCTATAAATTTACTTATGTGCCTAAAAAGCAAAAGTGAAAGTCACTCAGTCCTGTCTGACTCTTTGTGACCCCATGGACTACATAGTCCATGGAATTCACCAGGCCAGAATACTGGAGTGGGTAGATGTTCTATTCTCCAGGGGATCTTCCCAATCCAGGGATCCAACCCAGGTCTCCCGTGTTGCAGGCAGATTCTTTAGCAGCTGAGCCACCAGCTGAGGTAAATATTAAATGAACGAGACTGAGACTCAAACACATAAACTTTAAGATGTTGTGGTATGAATTCTATTGCACATGTGCATCTACTATTAATAATAAAGCAGTGCACAGTGAGGAGAAAGGCACCAGGAAGGCCATCCTCCTGAAATGCACTCCTTGGCATTCTCAGATTATTGCTTTTGGAACTTCTTACTAGTCTCTAACCTTGAGGACAGGAACTGATCTTTTCTCTGTTGGTTATTTAGCGCCTAGCGTATTTTCTGGCATTAAGTTCCTGAAACTTGAAAAATATGTGTGAAATTGTTGATTGTGCTAAGTTCTCAGCATTTCCTCTTAAACTGCTGTTACTGGAGCTCGTTATGGACCCCCATGCAGTTCTTATTATAGGTTGTATCTGGCTGCTGCTCCTGGGTTTCCTGGTCCTGATCCAATGTTTTCTTCTGCCAATTTCATCTCTTCCAGCTCCTGCTTTGCATTGGGTATACTTCTGTGATTGGAAGTACAGCTGGGAGGAAGGTAAGGGATGTGGGAGCATGGGCATCGTTGTTTCTCCTGAGTGTTAGAAGTGTGGTGAAATGAAGTTTGAGGAAGCAAAGTCTGGAGGTAATCAGGTGTAAGCCTCCAAGAGTCATTCCACTGTAGCATGGAATTGTGACAACATGTATGAAACTCTGTCTACTAGGGAAGCTCATGAAAGATTCAGTGTATAAGGTTTACTGGAGGCTGGTTATATAGGCACTCTTTGCCTAAAACATTGTCAAATTCCAGACTCCCGGAAGGAAAGCAGGTGTTCTTCATAAACTACATTGTGTCTAAAAAAAACTGTTAAGGCACATAGAGGCCCTCTTATCAGGTAGGGAATGATGGAAATCCTCCTGAAATCCAAATTCCCAGATGCTAGCCAAAAATCAATTCTACAATCAGGCCTTTCTAAGGATAGCAGTCTCAGGCCTGCTATGTTAATCCCTTTTTTCAGACCCCTTAGCTTCTGATTTGTGGGTGGGGTTGATAAAACTTTTACAGATCTTACAGGACGTAGGAGGAATGGCTCCCATCTTATCTCCATTTAATTCACCACTCTGGCTCCTGCAAAATTTAGACAGAGGCTGCAGGATGACAGAGGACTAAAGCAAATTCACCCAAGGAGTAGCCCTGACAATGGCCAAGTACCAGCTGTGACATCTTGCTTGACTCAATTAACATGGCTCTGGGTGCACGGTAGGTGATCCAGTGATTAGCTGGGTGCCTGCTTTACCATCCCTACTGAAAAGAAAAAAAAAAAAACCACACAAACAACAGGATCAGAAAACAGATCATATTAACATGGAACTAACAAAAAACAACATTAACAGCCTAGGTTATAACTCTCTTGCTTCTGTTATGATTGAAAGAGACCTAGACCATGTAGACATTCTACAGAAAATCACTATATTGATAGATTATGTTAATCAAACAGGATGAACAAGCTGTGACTAGTAAATCTGAAGCCTCGATAAAGTAAAGTATGCTCTAGAGGGTGAGATGAAACTCACAAAATTCAGGGGTCTATCACACCAGGAAACGTCTACTTCTGCGTTATTGACTATGCCAAAGCCTTTGACTGTGTGGATCATGACAAACTGTGGAAAATTCTTAAAGAGATGGGAATACCAGACCACCTTACCTGTCTCCTGTGAAACTTGTATACAGGTCAAGAAGCAACAGTTAGAACTGGACACGGAACAATGGACTGGTTCCAAATTGGGAAAAGAGTACATAAAAACTGTGTACTGTTACCCTGTTTATTTAACTTATATGCAGAGTACATCATGCAAAATGCTGGGATGGATGAAGTACAACCTGGAATCAACATTGCCAGGAGAAAATGGCGGGCTGGATGAAGCACAAGCTGGAATCAACATTGCCGGGAGAAATATCAATCTCAGATATGCAGGTGACACCACCCTATGGCAGAAAGTGAAGGGGAACTAAACAGCCTCTTGATGAAAGTGAAAGAGGAGAGTGAAAAAGCTGGCTTAAAATTTAACATTCAGGAAACTAAGATCATGGCATCTGGTCCCATCACTTCGTGGCAAAAAGATGGGGAAACAGTGGAAACAGTGACATACTTTATTTTTGAGGGCTCCAAAATCACTGTAGATGGTGACTGCAGCCATGAAATTAAAAGACACTTGCTCCTTGGAAGAAAAGCTATGACCAGCCTACACAGCATATTAAAAAGCAGAGATGTTACTTTACTGACAAAGGCCAGTACAGACAAAGCTATGGTTTTTTTCAGTAGTCATGTATGGATGTGAGAGTTGGACCATAAAGAAAGCTGAGTGCCAAAGAATTGATGCTTTTGAACTGTGGTGTTGGAGAAGACTTTTGAGTCCCTTGGACTGCAAGGATATCAAACCAGTCCATCCTAAAGGAAATCAGTCCTGGATATTCATTGGAAGGACTGATGCTGAAGCTGAAGTTCCAATGCTTTGGCCACCTGATGCTCAGAATTGACTCATTGGAAAAGACCCCAGTGCTGGGAAAAATTGAAGGCAGGAGGAGAAGGGGATGACCGAGGATGAGATGGTTGGATGGCATCACCGACTTGATGGACATGAGTTTGAGCAAGCTCTGGGAGTTGGTGATGGACAGGGAAGCCCGGCATGCTGCAGTCCACAGGGTTGCAGAGTCAGACATGATTTAGTGACTGAACTCAACCACACCAGGAAAATTTGAGGTGGGGGGAGTCCAGTGACCAAGGGCATGCTAGACCATCCCCTCTGAGTGAAAGACAAATTAGTAGTACAACTTCTATCTCCCACTATGAATATGAAATGTGAATGTGTAAGTTGCTCAGTCTTGTCCAACTCTTTGCAACCCCATGGACTTTGCAACCTCTGTCCATGGGATTCTCCAGGGAAGAATACTGGCTGTTTCCTTCTCCAGATCTTTCCAATGCAGGGGTTTAACCCAGGTCCCCTGCATTGCAGGTGGATTCCTTAACAGCTGAGCCACCAGGGCACTGAAGTGAAGTTGCTCAGTCATGTCCAACTCTTTGCAATCCCATGGACTACAGCCTACCAGATTCTTCCATCCATGGGATTTTCCAGCCAAGAACACTGGAGTGGGTTGCCACTTCCTTCTCCAGGAGATCTTCCCAACCAGGGATTGAACCCGGGTCTCCTGTATTGTAGGCAGACGCCTTACTGTCTGAGCCACCACGAAAGCCCCCCACTATGAATAAGGAAGCACGATGCTTAGTAAGTATCTCTAGGTTCTGATGGCAGCACATTTCAAATCTAAGAATACTACTCTTGCCTATATACTGGTAACATCAAGGCTGCCAGTTTTGAGTAAGGCTGAAAGGAGAGGGCTGAAAGGGGTCTATGGCGGATGCATACTGTGGTGGAAGCTGGCCTGCCGCCTGGGTTACCTAATCTAGCAGACTCTAAAAGACAGCAGAGTTATTGGTGGAGGGAAAAATGCAGGCGAAATTAAAGCAATACCACTGTATACATACTCTTGATTTTTCTCAGCTCATTTTATTGGAAACTGAGTGTATAAAAACCACATAGAGCACATTACTAGAAAAAGCATTTTATTTTTCAAATACATAATGGATTCTTTACCCTCTTTTATCTTTTTATTAAGACTAAATACATATAAATAATTTCATCTTTTCTCAAATTAATGACAATGGTGTAATTGTGATTATCTTTTAGCAACCAAAGTCTATTTCCAGAGGTTTGAAGTTGATATGAGAAAAAACACTGCATCAAGTCCATTGTACCTGATTTGGTGCTGAGGTTGAACTGGTAAAATGGTTTGCTCCAGGATCCAGAGGCTATTGTAAGCTTGAAAGCAAAGTGAAATGCTTAGGCTGACCTTGGCTGCTTAAGGATCCTCTGGATGGGGGTGAGGGGTGCCTGGTCCTGGTTCTGTTTTGTACAGGACGGCTCGTCCTCAGGCCTGTGGCCCACCAGGGTTTGCTCCAGGATCCAGAGGCTATTGTAAGCTTGAAAGCAAAGTGAAATGCTTAGGCTGACCTTGGCTGCTTAAGGATCCTCTGGATGGGGGTGAGGGGTGCCTGGTCCTGGTTCTGTTTTGTACAGGACGGCTCGTCCTCAGGCCTGTGGCCCACCAGGCTCCTCTGTCCATGGGATTCTCTGGGCAAGAATACTGGAGTGGATTGCCATTTCCTTCTCCAGGGGATCTTCCTGACCCAGGGATCGAACCCAGGTCTCCTGCATTGAAGGCAGATTCTTTACATCTGCGCTATAGGAACTGAGGTATGTACACGTTCAGGCATTTGCCTGGACGGTAGGTGGGGAGGACTCTACTTCTTATGTCACATTTCTACTGGTAATCCTTTTTCCATAAGGGACAAATGGGCAGCTCTAGATTCTTGATGATACCAATCCTTTGCCCACAGCTCACTCTTTGTCAATGACACTATGACCACTGAAAAAGAAGACAAAATTTTAGTTCACTGTGAACACAGAACACCAGTAGTAAAAGTGACTGTGGTAACTGTGTGATGAGGCAGAAACTGGGAACTGACTCTCGGAAAGGTCTACTGGGCTTGATTTATTTTAAGCAGCCAGGAGACATCTAGAATTTGGACACACAGTGTTTGGATATATCCTTTTATTTTTCTCCATTGCCCACTGACTTTAAAAACCTAAGATCATACCCCAATTTCCATTAGCATGTCCACCATGAATGCAAAATTAAATAACTCAAATAAATAATGGGTAGCTAAAGAATACTTTAAAGGTAGTAAAAAGATAGCACCTCAGTGATTTCTTAGCATAATGCTAATCTTTCAAATGTGGGTAAAAATCCCATTTAGTGGGAAGGTTTGGAATCTTACATAAAAATATAACATGCATTATATATTTCTTGAATATAAGAAATTCAAGTGACCGTATCCTTACTGATATTAATATAACACAAATAAAATTATAATGAACATTTTAAAACAAAAAGCAGTTCATTTCTAGTTAACATATTGAAATAACTGATATTCAAATTCTAACTATTATAGCACAGACATATCAATGGAGTTTATGTATATATACATGCTTCAAAGTAGAATTTGCTTTGGGGCTAGTACTTTTTATTCTAACCCACAGTATTTATGACTCATTTCAGTTGTTTTTACTAAGAAATCAGGAGATAAATTTCTGACTCTTGGATCAGTCAGAAAATAACTAAAAGTTATTTTTCTGTAAATTCAGTAAGAAGCTATTCTAAAATTGTTGCTTATCTATTTCTCTAAATGAAATCTCAGATAGTAATCTTGTCTCCTAATTAAAGGAAGACATTATAACCCTCTAATTCCTATTTTAACTAGAAGAGCCACATCATTATTTTTAATGGTTTCTTCTGTATTTGGTACCTTAAAAAAATGTTAGTAATACTACTTTCTGCAAAACACAAAACAGCATGAAAAGTAACCAGTTACTACTGGCATTCAGATTTTGAAGATATACCTTTATGATGAAATAAGTCATGAAACAAAATGTTCAGAAGAACTGTCAGTAACTATTTAAAAATCAGATTTATGATCCTCTTTAAAATTTGTTAAAGCGATGCTGGTTTACATCAAAGTGCTCCTAGTGAGGAGAAATGATGTACTATATTGAAAAAATAAGACCTCATCAGGGGTCTTAACTCGGCTCTGAACAACCTTAAAAGCCAAAAGATCTGCACCATATGTTCTCAAGGTCATTACCATGGGACGCCTTGTAAAAACATCTTTTGGTATTATTGATAATAAAAGCACCTTGAATTGGATTCTAGATGGACATGTGCTATAAGCAAAGATACTTCTCTGAAGCCAAAAATCTGATGCTGCTGAAGTGTCCACTTTCGACTACGAGAGCTTAATGTAGCTGATCTAAAATCATTTCCTTAGTCCTACAGAATTTTCTTGATCTCTTAACATTTTAAAATAGTGACCTGGCACTAGTTTAGGTCTGAAAGTGTTCATCATTCGGTCGTGTCTGACTCTTTGTGACCTCGTGAACTGTAGCCCGCCAGGCTCCTCTGTCCATGGAATTTTCTGGGCAAGAATATTGGAGTGGGTTGCCATTTCATTATCCAGGGGATCTTCCCAACCCAGGGATTAAACCCAGGTCTCCTGCATTGCGGGTAGATTCTTCACCTCTGAGCCAGCAGGGAAGCCCATATAGTTTAGGCCTATAAAAATATAACTCTCACAAGTTACTCCAAAACATGATAACTAGCACAAAATTAGTACGTATCTTTTTAAAAAAGCCTTTGGATAATAACTCTAATGCATCAGGCTGCAGAGGACCCAAAGGGCACTCTAAATGACGGAATGATGGACATTATTTAGTGATGGTAAATGAGAATTATTTCCTTAAAAGCCAATATCAATTTTACCAATTTTAAGTAGAACATAACATGAAATTATTTCATGAAATATAGTCTTGTTCTGTGCTCTCTTGACACCAGTCCCAACAGAAAGCTTCCAGTCTTTTTGCTGTTTCTTGACTGATGAGACATTCATCCTTTAATTCCCTGATTGTCTTCCTCAATGATTTTTGGAAACATTTTTCTCGGTCTAGAACATTCTGCAGAATTCTCTTGGTATCCTCTAGCTCGCTGATCACATGATCGAGTTTATGCTTAAGTTTCTTTGGACTGTCCATCACACTGTAGCTATGTTCCTAAAAACATAAACACCAAGTTATTAAACCAGACAGATAAGCAGTTAGATAAAAAAATTATAACTAGGCCTCAGTTATTTCTCCAAATACTATGCTTAGAGAACATTTTTAAGTTGGTGATACTAAGAGGTTCAAAGACCACAGGGAGAGGACAGGGATATTTCAGGTGCCTAGAGTCCCCATCTTTGTCTAAGGTCTGGCATACACAAGGAGGGCAGAATCCTGTAGGTGGAAGGCCTTCTCACCTGGAGGTAGGCATCTGCTTATGAACAAACAGCATGACACTCACAATGACCATGACAGTTTTGGTCCCTAAGTGTGGGCTGCTAAGTTTAAGTTTTATCTATCAAAAAAAACCTTACATTTTTAACCTTTTAACTGAATTGCTTTATTTGATGAATATTTCACTTTATAAGGGATGACAGGAAAGCACTGAAGCAGGTCCTCAGGCTGGGTGTTAGGGATTTAGAGAGGACTCTGGTCTTGGATTTATAAAGGGATAATTTAAGCGCTCTGTATTTATTTTGGCTATGGTATGTTTGTTGGGTATACTTTTTTCATTCAAAAACACCACTGACATATAAACATAAAATAATTTTGAGAAGCTGTTACTTAAAATTAGTGAAAATGACTTTGCTTTCAGCCAAGATGAAATAAGAGACTGGATTGACAAAAAAACCCCAGGATTTCCCTGATGGTAAAAGGATATCTGCCTGCCAAGGCAGGAGACTGGAAAGAGTTCGCATGCTGTGGAGCAACTAAGCCCGTGTGTCATAACCACCGAGCCTGCACTCTAGGGCCTGCAAGCCGCAACTACTGAGTCTGAATGCTGCAACTACTGAAGCCCACGTGCCCTAGAGCCTGTGTTCTGCAACGAGAGAGAAGCCACCACAGTGAGGCCAGTGCACTACAATGAAGAGTAGCCCCTGCTCACTGCAACTAGAGAAAGCCCGTGTGTGGCGACGAAGATGCAGTAAGACCTCAACACACAGCCAAAAGGTATAAAAAAGTTTTGCACATAAGGATATCAGGCAAGGAAGGCAGAGATTGCAGAGAGATGGGAAACAAAGAGATGAGCCTTATGAATGCCCAACTTACTGCCTTGAGAGAGTTCTAGGCCTCAGTGCAAGGAGAGGAAACCCAGGCAGAGCCGGTTAGACAGAGTTGAGGAGGTAGTGCAAAGTATTTGGGGAGACCAAGGTGCCTACAGTTTACAGAACAAAGTATCAATAGTAGAGAGGAGAACCTAGAGATCTTCAGAAGCTCCCTGTCAAGTATTGCCCTGAGTAAGATCAGAATATGTGTGTAGGAAACTGCTCAAGGCTGAGGAAACAGTGGCCAGAAAAGATCAGGAGTACCCTGAGCTCACAGATTTTACTCCCACCAGCCAGTACCAGAAGAGTACATAGAAGAGTCTTGCCTCAGTGGTGGAGAACAAATAGCCTGAGACAGAGCACTGCTCTGGTCCTGCCTTAAAAAAAACAAAGCCTGAAAGAGCCAAATTGTTTCCAAATAACTACACCTCATAACAAAGCTCAAGCATATAGGACACAAAAATATCTAGCATCTGGTAAAGTAAAATCCACAGTATTTGGCACAGAAAATTTACCAGGCATGCAAAACAGCAGAAAATATGAGCCATAATAACAGAGAAACCAATCCACAGAAACCAACCCAGAACTAGCAAATGTTAGAATCAGTAGACAAGGATATTAATGAAATTATTAAAACTGTATCATATATGTTAGAAAGTTAAGCAGAGACATGTAAGATATAAAAAAAGAATCAAATAGGACACCTGGACTTAAAAATTACTATGTGTGAGGTGAAAAATATATTAAAGAGAACTAATGGCAGATTAGAAATTTCAGAAGATTGGTGAAGGTGAAGATACAGCAACAGGAATGATCCAGAATGGACTACAGAGAGAAAAGGGAATATTTAAAAAACAAAAAAATGAACAGAGCGTGAGTGAGAGGTGGCACAACTTCCGACAACGCAGTATACATGTCATTAGACTCCCCCAAGGAAAAGGAAGAAAAGTTGAGGAAGAAATATTTGAAGAAATCATGACCAAAATTTTTCCAAGTCTGATAAAAACTATAAACTCACAGATAGAGAAACAATAAATCCCAAGCATAAGAAACATGAACAAAGCTAAACTATGGTATAATCAAATTATTTAAAACCATTAGCAAAGAAAAAAGATAAGAATGAGAGTAGATTTTTGATTAGCAAGCATGCAAATGAGAATATAGTGGAGCAACATCTTAAAAAAACTAAAAACAACAAAGTCCCAAACTGTCAACCCAGAATTTGTCAATATCTTTCAAAAATGAAGACTAAATAATGATTGTTCAGATTTTTCCAGACTAAATAATGACTATTTAGAAGACTAAGTAATGATTTTATAAAAGCTGAAAGAATTTATCACCTGCATAGCTGCACTGTAAGGAGTATTAAAGTTAAGTCCTTCAGACAGAATGATACCAGATGGAAATATGGATTTACACAAAGGAATGAAAAGCCCTGCAGTGGCAACTACATGGGTAGCATATACCTTTTTTTCTTATTATTTAAATCTTTTAAAAAGATAATTTACAGCTTAAACAAAAATTATATCAATGTAATGTGTGGTTCATAGCATATGTACAGTGAAATGTATGACAGCTGTAGCAAAAAGGCTGGAGAAGAGAAATAAAAGTATACTATGGTAAGATATGTATATTATACACTAAGTGGAATAATTTCACTTATCATGTAGCCTGTGGCAAGTTAAACATGGATGCTATAGACCCAAAAGCAATTAACAAAGAGTTATGGTGAATGAATCAAAAAAAGGAGATAAGATGGAATTATAAAGGAATTTAATTAATTAAAGGCAGAAAAAGGAGAAAAAGAACAAAGAATAAATGGAATAGGAAATAAGCATGATGACAGATTTAAACCAAACCATATCCTATTAGATAATTTGATATAAAGTAAGGATAATCACATTAGATTATTATTATAGTTTAAATAATCCAAATAAAAGGCAGAAATTATATATAGAAAAGATTAGTGATTATAAATAACAAAGTTATATTAAAAAATCAAGACCCAAAAGTACATGCTGCCAAGAAAAAACACACTTTAAAAATAAAAAGACACAAATAGGTTGAAACTAAAGGTTTCAACTAGGATAACACTAATGACAGAGAACTACGGTATATGCAGAGTACATCACGAGAAACGCTGGGCTGGAGGAAGCACAAGCTGGAATCAAGATTGCCAGGAGAAATATCAATAACCTCAGATATGCAGATGACACCACCCTTATGGCAGAAAGTGAAGAGGAACTAAAAAGCCTCTTGATGAAAGTGAAAGAGGAGAGTGAAAAAGTTGGCTTAAAGCTCAACATTCAGAAAACTAAGATCATGGCCTCTGGTCCCATCACTTCATGGGAAATAGATGGTGAGACAGTGGAAACAGTGTCAGACTTTATTTTTTTGGGCTCCAAAATCACTGCAGATGGTGATGCAGCCATGAAATTAAAAGACGCTTACTCCTTGGAAGGAAAGTTATGACCAACCTAGATAGCATATTAAAAAGCAGAGACATTACTTTGCCAACAAAGGTCCGTCTAGTCAAGGCTATGGTTTTTCCAGTAGTCATGTAGATTTGAGAGTTGAACTGTGACAAAAGCTTGATGTGGAAAAATTGATTGCTTTGACGTGGATGTTGTGGAGAAGAGCTCTTTTTTTGTTTTTTTTTTTAGTGAAAGGAAGATGCTCAGGTTGTGTCTGACTCTTCGGTGAGCCCAATGGACTGTAGCCCCACCAGCTCCTCCGTCGCATGGGATGTGTCGTGTCAAGAGTAAACTGGAGTGGGTTGCCAATTGCTTCTGCCGAAGAAGACCTTGAGAGTCCCTTGGACTGCAAGGAGATCTCAACCAGTGGGGCCATCCTAAAGGAATCGTCCTGGGTGTTCATTGGAAGGAACTATGCGAAGCTGAAACTCAATACTGGCCACTTCATGGGAAGAGCTCTCGATGTGGAAAAGACCTGATGCTGGGAGGAATTTGGGTCAGGAGGAGTAGGGGATGACACAGGATGAGATGGTTAGATGGCATCACCGACTTGATGGGCATGAGTTTGAGTCAACTCTGGGAGTTGGTCATGGACAGGGAGGCCTGGCGTGCTGCGATTCATGGGGTCGCAAAGAGTCGGACATGACTGAGAGACTGAACTGACTCACTGACGGTGGGTATATTACTATCAGACAAAGAAGATTTCAGAGCAAAGAATATTACCAGGCATAAAGAAGGCCATTTCTTAATAATAAAGGGGTTAATTTATCAAGACATAAGTATTTTCTTTTCCAATGGTTTTGAATAATTTGATTATGATGTAGCCTAGTTTAGCTTTCTTCATGTTTCTTGTGCTTGGGATTGCTGAGCTTTTTATCTGTGGGTTTATAGTTTTTATCAAACCTGGAAAAATTCTGGCCATGATTTCTTCAAATATTCCCCTCTCTTTCAACTTTTCTTCCTTTTCCTTTGGAGAGTCTAATTGCATGTATATTGGGCTATCTGAAGTTGTACCACTTCTCAATGATGCTCTGTTCATGTTTTTCATTTTTTAAATATTCCCTTTTCTCTCTGTATTCCATTCTGGATAGTCCCATTGCTATATCTTCACCTTCACTAATCTTTTCTTCTGAAATATCTAACATGCCATTCAGTTCAGTTCAGTCACTCGGTTGTGTCCGACTCTTTGCAACCCCATGGACTGCAGCACGCCAGGCCTCCCTGTCGGTCGCCAACTCCCAAAGTTTACTCAAACTCATGTCCATCGAGTTGGTGATGCCATCCAACCATCTCATCCTCTGTCGTCCCCCTTTCCCCCTGCCTTCAAACATGCCATTAATTCTCTCCAATATATTTTTCAACTCACATGTTGTATGTTTTTTTCTAATTCTTAGTTTTGTTTATATGAGATGATAGATGTTCATCTAAACTTACTGTGATGATCACTTCATGATCAATGTTAATTATATCATTACTGTACACTTTAAACTTATACAGTGGTGTATGTCAATTATATCTCAATAAAACTGAAAGCATAAAATAGAAAGGTACTTCCTCAGTCTGATAAAGGGCAATTATGAAAAATCCACAGTTAACATCATATAAATATCTTCAATGGTGAAAGACTGATGCCTTCCTCCTAAAATCAGGAGCAAAGCATAATGATCAGTTCTCAGTACTTCTATTCAGTATACCCTTAGAGGTTCAAGGTAGTGCAATAAAGCAAGAAAAAGAAATGAAAGATATTTACATTGGAAAAGAAGAATTAAAACTGTCTTTAATGACAGACATCATGATTATTTTTGTAGAAAACCTGACAGTCT
The DNA here is from genome assembly GCF_019320065.1 of Cervus canadensis. Taxonomy (NCBI): domain Eukaryota; kingdom Metazoa; phylum Chordata; class Mammalia; order Artiodactyla; family Cervidae; genus Cervus; species Cervus canadensis. The sequence continues at coordinate 27,280,203 of NC_057411.1, read as the reverse complement.
TTACGAAAAAGCTTTCATAATTAACATGTGAGTTTAGCAAGTTTGACAGATACAAGATTCATATACAAAGGTCAATTTATTTCCATATACTAACAGTAATTAAAACAATGCCATTTATAATAGCATCCAAACATACAAAATACTTAGGGATAAATCTGACAAAACAAATGAAAGACTATACACTGAAAATGACAAAATCCTGCTAAGAAAATTTAAAAGTTTAAATATATGAGGTGATGAGCTAGAAGACTTAAAATAGTCTTATTAAGATGTCAATTCTTCTCAAATGGATCTGTAGATTCAACAGAATCCCAGTCAAAACTCTAGCAGGAATTTTGTAGAAATTTATCAAAGTGATTCTAAAATTCATATAAAAATGCAAAGGACCAAGACTATCCAAAACAACTTTGAAAAAGAACAAAGTTGGAATATTTAACACTGATAAAACACTGCCTGATTTTAAGCATCATTATAAAGCTATATATATATATATAGAGAGAGAGAGAGAGTAATTAAGATAGGAAAACAGATCTGAATTCCAGGGCCTGATTCTAACATGAAAAAGCAATCAGATGAATAAATAAATGCAAGCTTCAATACTGTGTGTGTATGACAGTCCTTTAAGAAAACCTAAAGACATAACTATTTTTAAAATTAGATATTTCCACATAGAACCTACAACACCAATATCTAAAGGGAGGAATTATTTATTGTATTTTATTGGTTGACATTACTTTGCCAACAAAGGTCTGTCTAGTCAAAGCTATGGTTTTTCTAGTAGTCAAGTATGGATATGAGAGTCGAACCATAAAGGAAGCTGAGCACCGAAGAATTGATGCTTTTGAACCATGGTGTTGGAGAAGACTCTGGAGAGTCCCTTGGACTACAAGGAGATCCAACCAGTCCATCCTAAAGATCATCAGTCCTGAGTGTTCATTGGAAGGACTGATGCTGAAGCTGAAACTCCAATACTTTGGCCACCTCATGGGAAGAGTTGACTCGTTGGAAAAGACCCTGATGCTGGCAAAGACTGAAGGCAGGAGGAGAAGGGGACGACAGAGGATGAGACAGTTGGATGGTATCACTAACTTGAAGGACATCAGTTTGATCAAGTTCTGGGAGTTGTGATGGACAGGCATACTGGTGTGCTGCAGTCCATGGGGTCACAGAGTCGGACATGACTGAGCAACTGAACTAAACTGAACTGATTGGTTGAAATATTTTTTGAAAGCATTCTTTGAATTAAGTATGTATATATAAATTATAATGGCCCTTGGAAGCAATATTACTTTTGGTTATTACATATTAAAAACATCTCAAAAACCTGAACTCCCAGTTTTTCAATAAGATTTTGAAAAGCTTAATCCTAATGGAGAGGGCATGCTCATCTTAAAAATATCAACATTAGCCCAGTAAGTAATTTTACTTACAAAAATGAACTGGGACTGGAATTCTTCAACACATGAGGAAGCATCAACAAGCTTGTGATTGTGGTTTGTAACTGGAAGGGCTTTGAGGGTGAAGTTTTTCCTACAAGGAAGCTTTTCTCTTTTCCCCTGTTAAGAATAGTTAATTGTTAATCAATCATTGTAGATATTTCTGTCCTTTTGTAAATTTTTAACCTTCTTAACTTTTTGTAGTAAAATTATTATTTTTTTATGGAAATTGCTTTTAAAAGTCAGTAAAATTTAAATTCATTGAGATTACTTTAAAGGAACTTCCCTAAAATAACTTTCAAGTTTACCTGGAAACATGAATTTTCCTTTAAAAAAAAAAGAATGATAATGAGGGAAGATATATGATATATCCTACAAGGTATTAAAAATATCCTACAAGGTAACAATATTTAAGATAGTGTTCTGTTCTTTTGGCTTCCCAGATGGTTCAGTGGTAAGGAATCTGCCTGCCAAGCTGGAGGCACAGGAGATATGGGTTCTAGCCTTGGGTCAGAAGACTATTCTCTAAGAAAAATATGAATAGATCATGTAGATAAGAGCCTTCAGGATAAAAAATGGCATTCTGAATAAGTGGAGAAAGGCTATAAATCATGAAAAATGAACTAATTATGAAAAAGTTATATCCTTTATGTACAGTAAATCACAATGAATTTATATATAATGAAAATTCATGTAAGAATGAAAACAATGAGGAAGTAGAAAAATACATGGGAAATATTTATAAAATCTTAAATCAGACAGCACAAGAGAAAATATAGGGACTACTTAAAAAAATGTATTTCACACAAAACAAACGAACACCATAATTAGAACTAAAGACAAAGAACAAAAAGTAACTACAACATAGTTAAATGATTCCTATCCTCAATATCTATTGTTGTTACAAAACAGCTTAGAAAAAGATAAAACTGGAAGACTTTAATAAGTTATTCACAAAAGTAAAACTGTCTAATGAACACAGGAAATAATGCATAAATGCACTAATATTCAAAGATAAATTAAAAGAATAAGATGCCACCTATGCGTATCAATTTCAGCAAAGGTTAAAAACACAACTTACACTGAGGATTAGGAGGGACAGACACTTTTACACATAACTATTAGTAGGGCAGTAGACTGATACAAACTTTATGATGGGCTTTTGAGAGGTTTGTATCAAAAGCAAAAAATGACTTTAAAATGTGTGTAACTTTTGATCTAGCTATTTATTTCCAGGAAATTAGTTTGGGGAAATAAGGATATGTACGTAGATTCAGCTACAATAATATTCATTATAATGCTTTTTAAAACAGTGAAAGATGATAATCTATATTCAATGGTAAGGATTGATTACATAAAGTATTTATTGTCCACACATAGGATCAACCACTATATGGTCTTTAAAAATGTTCTGTAAAGAACAGACTTTTGAACTCTGTGGGAGAAGGTGAGGGTGGGATGTTTCAAAAGAACAGCATGTATATTATCTATAGTGAAACAGATCACCAGCCCTGGTGGGATGCATGAGACAAGTGCTCGGGCCTGGTGCACTGGGAAGACCCAGAGGAATCAGGTGGAGAGGGAGGTGGGAGGGGGGATCGGGATGGGGAACACATGTAACTCCATGGCTGATTCATGTCAATGTATGACAAAACCCACTGCAATGTTGTGAAGTAATTAGCCTCCAACTAATAAAAATAAATGAAAAAAAAATGTTCTGTAAAGATGACATCACTAAATATGAGGAAGGATATAGAATCATAGGAACTCTTATAAGCCAATGGTGGGGGTATAAGTTGGCAAAACCACTTTGGAAAACTATGGTGATATCTACTCAAGCTGATCCTAGGATCCAGCAATTCCATTTCTAACAGAAATGTACATATACTCTGTAGAAATGTGTACATTTAAGTGCATCAAAAGGCATGGACAAAAATGTAGTTGTAACAGCTCCAAAGTGAAAATCCAATGTTCACCAACAGTAGAATAGAAATTATAGTTTATTTATACAATGTGCTGAAGAAGTGATGTTTTTGAACTGTGGTGCTAGAGAAGACTCTTGAGAGTCTCTTGGACTGCAAGGAGATCAAACTAGTCAATTCTAAAGTAAATCAACCCTGAATATTCATTGGAAGGACTGATGCTGAGGCTGAAGTTCCAATACTTTGGCCACTTGATGTGAAGAGCTGACTCACTGGAAAAGACCCTGATGCTGGGAAAGATTGAGGGCAGGAGGAGAAGGGAGCAGCAAAACATGAGATGACTGGATGGCATCACCAACTCAATGGATATGAGTTTGAGCAAACTCTGGGAAATGGTGAAGGACAGGGAAGCCTGGTGCACTGAAGTTCTTGAGGTCACAAAAAGTTGGACATGACTTAGCACTGAACAACAACAGATGCAATAAAATATTATAGTGTAAAGAAAATACATGGACTAGTACCACATGCTGCGATGTGGATGAATCACAAGAAAATGTTGAGGGAAAGCAGCCACAGTACAGAGTATGTACTATATGACTCCATTTACAATAACTGACAGGGATAAAAGTCAGGATAGTGGTACTTTCGAGGGTGTAGGGACTGGGAAAGAGCATGAGGGAAGCTTCTGGGGCATTGATAACTTTCTCCATCTTGGTCTGAGAGGAGATACATGAGTATATTCACTTTATGAAAGTCCAATGGTCTATACACTTATGTGTGCATTTGTTATATGTATGCTGACTTCAGTATAAAGTTTAGTTAAAAAAAAACTGATGTTCTATATAGGTTTCTCTTAAAAATGTGATCCATTGAGCTGCAACACAATCATGCAGGGTGCCTATTAGAAAATTCAGATCCTAGACTCCAAAGCAAACTTGCTGAATCAAATTCTTTGGGAGAAGGGGTTAGGATTCTGCATTTTAAGCCAAGCTCCCTGGAAAATATTTAGGTAGACTAAATTTGAAAGCCACTGTTGTAGAAAAATATTTAACATCATGGAAAATATTATAATAGTTAAGAGTGAACTTTGGAGCTAAAATACCTGGGTTTAAATCCAGCCTCTGCCATTTAACAGCAGTGTGACTTGGGGAATGTATTCCAGCTTTCTGGGTCCAAATTTTCTCAAGTGGTCAAATGAGAATAAGATTATTTAACTCTTATGGTAGTTTGGGGGACTAAAAAGAGTCAAAATATATGTAAAGTGCTTAGATTAGTGCCTGGCACACAGTAAGCACTGTATGAATGTTAAAAAAAAAAAAGAGCAAAGCAAATAATAAAAAGGATATACAATATAATTCTATTCTGTAAGAATATATAAATATAGATGAATTTATATACAAATATACACATACAAATGATAGAAAAGATCCACATAGAGTGTTAACAGTGTTACTTCTGGATTCTATGATTTCCTTGTTATTAGGAAATAACTTTTGGAAGTTAGTAATTTATTGTTTATTTGACTTATTATGTCCATATTTCTTAAGGTCTGCTTAACATTACAGATGACACCATGGTATAGGAAACAAACCCTTTAGAGCAAATTGCAGAAGATACTGTACATTTCTTAATATGGAAGACACTGAGTCAGTTTCCACTTTATAACTCAA